>NC_092621.1:40010000-40610000 GCF_047663525.1 Anas platyrhynchos | reverse complement strand
GCTTGGCTTATGTAGTGTCAGAACAAATCAATGTAGATCGGGAATTTTGCAAAGTTACACAAGATTTATTTATTTATTTATATGCTAACCAGTGTAAAAAGGTTCATGCAGATTATGTGAGCAAAGGTGCCATGTACTGGCAAAGCATTGCCATCCTCATGCTATGATGCAGCATAAATTAGTTTTAAAAAATCAGCAGTATTGTAAAAGGCACACGCTTTGGCTCCTGGCTTGCCTGTGTCAGGAGAGTGAGAGCACTGCATCCTGCTCATTAGCACAGAGGCAACCTCAGCTGGCTTACTTATCTGGGAACCTCCCTCCAGAAGTCCTTGGTGTGCAATTGTTTCCACACATGTGAAAGAGTTTTCTCTTCGGAGATTTGTTGTCTTCTGTTTGCTGTTCTGTTAACCAAACTTAGAAAGTATGTTTTCAAATTGGCAGATACAATTGCTTTTGAACTCCTCTTTCGTTGTCCTCACACCCGATCAGTATGCAGTATTAATCCCAAATTAGCAGAAGCTTTTGCTTCAGAATAGGCATAGTGACTGCCTAATAGGAGAGTTCAGTTCTAGTAAAAGTGCCTAATATTAACTTGGCTGAATATCAGTTTCAGCCACTGCAGCATCAACCTGAGAATAAAAGCCTCATTCACTCAGATGGTCTTATTTATTAGCCTCTTAAAAGTTTCCATGAGTATGCAATCAGGACTTTTCAACAGAACTGCTATTTTTCTTCAGTTTTAGTCCTGCTCATATTTATTTAGAGAGGAGGAAAGTCGGTGTCATTAGTCAGGTCCCTGTAATTGTTTTGCTTGGAATGATCGCTTGCAGATAAAAGTGAATAGAGGTGACTTTAGGACCAAAATGCAGTGAGATGGAATACTCTTTACATTCAACAAATTCCCTTCAGATGGATACAGACATGACAGGGCTGGGCTAGAGTTTCAGATGTGGTACTTGTGGTCAGGGTACTTATGAATATTAGCATATTTAGAAGGAAAGATGCATTCCTCCAAAGCCGATTGATGCCATGAAAGCAGACAAGAAACACTGGTGAGAGCCTCCTGCTCTGTGTGATGTGTGTTTCCTGAGGGTTATCTACTCTGGTGGAGCCGTCTCGCTGTGGAGTACGGTGTACTTCCATGATACCATCCTTTTTCATCCTGTGGGGATGAGGCACAGAGAACTTGTATTTTACTAAAGACAAGCAGAAAGTAAAGATGACTACATGTTTGTTTTTTTTTCACCATTCAAGCATTGGTTCATATTGGTTTCACTCACCCACTTCCTTGAAGCACTCACAATTGCAGCGTGTGGCAAGTTTGCCAGGCAGCACCCAGAATTAGCTTAGCACAATGTCATGCTGGAAACAAGCACGGCCTGATGACTCTGGCAGGATGCCAAAATGGCTAAAAAAGATACAGTTGGTACCTGATTTTACTTCGACTAATCCTTTGCAGGGGAAATGTTCTGTAATAAAGACATATTTTCCCTTAGGGGAGTTACAGTTCATTGAGAATAGACCTGACAAAATAATGGGCAGCCTAGGGCTTAAACATGAGAGTAAAAAAAGGTATCCAGGAAAGTGTCTGCACAGATACAAGTTCAATTATCAAGAAATCAAGGAAAATAAGCTTCAAAAAGAGTCTCTGCAGTCTCAGCCAGTAACCCACAGAACTGGGATTGTTCATGATATATCCCCATCCTTGAAGAGCACTTGCCTCTTGTTTACTGTAACTGTGGCAGAAGTAGTTCCTACTTGTTATAAAAACCAAACCAAACCAAACCAAACAAACAAACAAAAAAAAACTCATTCTTTGCATATTTGAAACCAGCACTGTAATACATTTTGTTGTTTGCAATTAATTTTAAAGCCCATTTGAGGCTGGCTGGGTTATACTGCATTAGGCTGATTTGGGGCAGACTCCAAATACTGTTCAATTTCACATCTAGGTTCAGTTGTACTCGTCCCTGGGCACTGGTGCTGCTGCTCCTACCTTGACTTCTGGAGAAGCATCCATGCTTTTCCTGCTGTTTCTGGCAGGCTGTGTCTTTCTAGGCAGATGGAGATGGTTGGGTAACTGGAGGTCATCCGATGTTTTGTGGCTGTCTGCCACGTTGTACAGTGCTACTGTAGAATAACCTTTTGTATATGTGTCTCCATTTTCTTCCTTTAGTATACAGAAAAAACTCATCTTGTAATCAGGCCAATAAAGTAAATTACAGTGACTTGCAATTTAACAGCTGGAAAAACCCAGGTACCCTGTTACTGTCCTGCAGCCAGCAACATTCAAGAAACATTAACTGAATTGCCTAAACAAGGGGTGCAATCTATTAAAGATGTCTGGTACTGAGACTGAGCTTATCATTAAATCAAATTATTTTTCCATAGTAATATATATCATTTTAGGCCTAAAGAAAAAAAAAAAAATCACCATAGAAAGACAGCAATTGCTTCACAAGAAATCAGATCAATAAAGTGTCTAAGAACACATACACGTATTCTTAGCATTCTCCTATTGCTCTTAAGAAAGATAAATGTAAATGTTGGTTAATAAATGTAAAAAGCTACTACAAAGGCAGGGAAGTTAAAACAAAATTACTGACCTTTCCGGTGCTGGTAGAGCATCTGTGGAACTGGAATTTCCTGATATCTGGGCTTGCATCAAACTGAAACTTACCAAACATCGTTTTTTTTGTTGTTGCTGTTGTTTTGTTCGTTACATTTCCAAAATGTTATCTCACATGATTACCGTAAACTTCTAAAATATATATATATATAAATATAAATCAATTCTTGGCTTTCTTTTCTGATCTCTGCACTCCTGTGAGCCTGAAACAAACGTGTTATGCTCTGCACCAAATTAGTAGCCAGCTGACCAGCCAAGAAACACAGTTGTATCTCAGCTTTCATTAATGAGGTTAAAGGTTGGAATTTGTTTGGACAGATTTTTTTCTGCATATATGTAAATCAGTAGTATACCACAGGACTTTCTGCAGAGGTTGTTTCCATTTAAAATGAGAACACCAATAGGAAAAAAAATATTTTAAAATGTGTTCAAAAAAATTAGCGTGGGATTGATTTCAAGAAAGGGAACTCTGGGATAAATCTTGAAAGGTGCTAAATGAAAATGAAAGTTAACTACCTCAAGGAAAACTGACATATATATATATATATTTAATACAGAGCTCTTTTTGACCATTCTTTTATCAAGACAGTTTTTTGCTGCATAGAAATTTCTACTGATGACAGAATCGCAGGTGCAAAGTCATGGAATAATTAAGTTAGAAATAAGAAAAATTTATTGCTAGTTTGGTTTTAGCTAACAAAGTTACACATCATGAATGCCCTTGATTTGTTTATTTTTAATTTAATTAGTTCTATAACACTCATCATCATTTTCTGCCATCATGTTCAGTTCTGCCCCCTGGTTTTTTAATATGAATAATTTTCTGTTTATGGACTGAGCAAACCCTGCAGAATGCAAAGAGTTCTCTCACCTTCTGTTCTGCTAGCCAGCTGGAGCCAGTGGAGGTATTGATCTCTGCAGGACACCTCTGCAGGTATCTTTCTTTACCCAGGATTTATAAATAAGATTGCGATTACCTAATGTACCAGCAGAGGAGAAGAGGGCAATCCTTACTCTGTTCAGTCTGCTTCTATGAGTACAAGATCCAGTGGTAAGCCTAGAAGGTCTTTGAACAAGTCATCAGTCATCATAACAAATTACAAGTGAGTAATGTATATGACTTGAATTATAGGCACCAAACTTCCCAAAGGTGTTGCAACTGCTGGTCTGACTTCCCATCATTTATTACCAGATGGAAGGAGAGAGGGAGCCAGCAAAAAACAAATGTACAACTCAGTGAAAAGATGAAATTAATCCATGTAGTGTTCTCTGAGGCTGCCAGCCTGTCCTTGCAAAGACAAGCAGGAAGTAGAAGCAGAACCGAAGCCCTGCTGAAGCAAGTGAGTTTAAAACTTGCACTACAGTATCATCTAGGAGACCAGGCTGGCATAAAGCCAGTGCAATGCACTATAGCCAGTCACTGTGACTTTTGGAAACAAAAATGGCATGTCAGGTGGACTCAGCAGTCCTAATGAGGTGGCAGGTGAGACGGTGTCTGAGAGCAGTTTGTTCCAGACAGCTTGTTCCTGCATTCAGCACAAGGCTAATAAATGAAGAACAGAGAGTTGTGCAAGGAAAATGTGTTTGACTAAAGTCAATTGCACTTGATTCAAAGTAAACAAGGGAAAAAAGACTTGGCATGCTGGTGTTTTCAGGACAGTGTTTCTCCAGAGGACCATCAGTCTAACCCTGACTTAGATGCACAGATGATGTTCCCAAGTGAAGCACGGTGCAGGCACTTTGTTGTTGGATGTGCCCCAAACTCCAGCCTGTTTCTTTCCACAACCTATCTCGGAAGGAAAGCCCACCACTCAGTTGCTGTGTAAATCTACCCAAGTCTGAGCTGCTTGATCTATTGATCGATTACTTGAGTCCAACCAGGTGTCAGATACAGGGGAGACATGTAAATCCCCAGGGATGGAGCTGATAGAGGCTTTATTTTATATTGATGCAGGTGAATCCTCTTGATATGCAAACTTCAATGTCTGCTCTGTGAACAGGATATTCACCTACAAATGTCCTTATTAAGCTTTGAGCATTCAGCTTTGTACGTGACGATCACTGGCATTTGAAAAGCCATGTCCTGTACAATGTAATGGAACCTCTGTTATCACAAAAGTGGTGGTGTGTGTGGTTTTTCGTGGTTTTTTGTTTTTTGTTTTTTGTTTTTTTTTTTAAATGCTGTGTTTTTACACAGGTATGCAGCTAACTAAACACATATATACATTACTTTACTGGCTCTTCCACTTCTCTGCCATGAAAATAGTAGCACTATTTGATTATTTAGTTTATGATAATAGTGTATATAAAAAGCTTTCATCTAACAGTGTACGATTTTTTAAATTAGCTCCATAAGGAACTACAGTGAATGAAGGCATTATACAGTATTAATTGTGCTTAGGTGAAAGTGAGAAAAATGAACTATTACATTTTCAAATGCTCAACATGTGATGCTATATGATCTTGGGAGAGGACTGGGACAAAGACAAAACAAAGGAGTTTAAAAATATTTGGTGGTGGGAGAATAGAGGTGGGGTAGCTGG
The DNA here is from genome assembly GCF_047663525.1 of Anas platyrhynchos. Taxonomy (NCBI): domain Eukaryota; kingdom Metazoa; phylum Chordata; class Aves; order Anseriformes; family Anatidae; genus Anas; species Anas platyrhynchos. The sequence goes on along the minus strand of NC_092621.1, from coordinate 40,604,828 downwards.
GTCCTGTTAGCTAAAAGGCTTCAATTTAAAGATTGCCTGATGCTGTTAGGCACATGCTATATTTGGCTATGTTAAAAATCAGTCAGCCTCCAGCCTTCACTCTTACTCGCTTGACAGTTAACTTCTTTGCTAAAGAAATATTCTGCGGTTTTAGTGTTTCTCTATATGTAGTAACAGGACTGAAAATAAATATTGTGCTATTTCTGTGGTAATGCTACTGCTAAATGTGACTAGCCTAGATGAAGACAGGTTAGATTTCGATACGTAAAATAAAATATGCCCTTGGTGTATCAGTTTGCCAGCAGTAGCTGGCTGTACCAATCCCTGCTGCTGTCAACCTTTTCCATTGCCCATGAACACAAACCATTACAAAAGTTACTGCAGTTCTCAAGATAGCTAAGATTCTCTGATTCTTAAGTCCAGCAAGCTGTGTCTCTTTTTTCAGAGTGGAGGCAGGGGCAGTAGGTCATAACCATCACACCAAGGGAGATGCAGCATCATAGTGGAAAAAAAAAGGGGAGCACCTTGAGCACTCACCCCAGTACACACCTCCCTTGGCCAAGTCATGGTAGGTGCCAGACATCCCTGTCCACTTGCCACTCCTCGGGCTGCCATGCGACAAGGTCTCCACGTGTTTCATCAGTTTTCACCAGTGGCCCCAGGTGTCTGCCACCAGTCTGGTGAAGGGCAAAGTGCTGGGGAGCAGCCTGGACACCCAAAGCTGCCTGAGGCTGACAGATACCTGCAGGTCTGATGAGAAGGCAAGCAACGTGTTGCCCATCACCATGACTGTGTCCCTGTCCTGCTTGGCTATGGCAGAATGCATTTTCTTGCCTATAAAGGAAGGGCTTCTGACAGTCAGACCTCTTGCATTTGTTGATGATGGTATTGTGCTCTCATAATTCATCAATATTGGTCTGACATCTTAAGATCATCTGGTTGCTGAGGATACATCGAGTAATTGTAGAATCATGGAATCACAGAATAGTTTGGGTACAAAGAAACCTTAAATATTGCCTGATTCCAATGCCCCTGCCATGGGCAGGGACACCTCCCACTAGGCCAGGCTGTTCAAAGCCCCATCCAGCCTGGCCTTGAGCACCTACAGGGATGGGACATCCACAGCTTCTCTGGGCAGCCTGTGCCAGTGCCTCACCACTCTCTAAGAGAAAAAGTTCTTCCTAATGTCTAATCTAAACCTACCCTATTTTAGTTTAAACCTCTTGCCCTATCACTACATCCCCTGACAAGGAGTCCCTCCCCAGCTTTCCTGTAGGCCTCCTTTAGATACTGGAAGGCCACTGTAAGGTCTCCCTCAAACCTTCTCTTCTCCAGGCTGAAAAAGCTCAAGTCTTTCCATCTCTTCATATGAGAGCTGTTCCAGCACTCTGGTCATTTTTGCGGCCCTAAGATGACTTGCTTGCAGTATAAGCACATAATGTAGTTTGTTCTCTGTTTAGTGTGTATGAAGTGTTTGAAACATTTTCTAATAATACTTGTAGTGACAGTACTACTCATGACAAAATGTCTGGATTACAGTATCTCATAAGTCACTATAGTAAGCAGGGTGTGGACTCCTAGAGAAAAGAAAACAACCCTCACTGTCTGGTAATAATAAGCCTAAAAACTCAATTTGTAATACATCTAGGCCTAAAGACTTGCCTACAAAATCTAGATAAAAATATGTTATATGACAGTTACTAGATGGCTTCCTGCTATGATTTAGGCAAGGTTGTGATGTATTGCAGGGAAACACTAGGATATGATTGCATGTAGGGGAAAGAGTTCTGTCTCGTTTTTTAAGGTGATGAATGATGTGTGCTGCTTTAACTTCCTTTCTTTCAACTTTCAGAAGGAAATGAGCATCCTGTTCAGCACTCTTCTATTCATGGCATTATCTCAACCTTCTTTGTTTAGGCAAATTCAATGTGGATGGCCTTGATTCAGAGTAATATTTACATCTTACCTATGTAAGTTAATAACTAGATGGGAAAAAAAAAAAAAAAAAAAAAAAAAAAAAAAAAAAAAAAGATTTTCCTAAACTGTTGCTCGATTTTTTATTTATTTTTTTGTTTTTAATGTAAGGTAGAAACTTAACTTTCCACCAGGGTCAAAAAGCCCTAGGATTCCCTGTAAAAGAGATTTAATTACATTGACTGTCAAATCTTCTGGTGCTGCCTGACATCATTTACACCAAATGCAAATGTACTCTCTTGCAGGCTGAAGATTATGTTCATTATTCTTGACTGCAAAGGTTTTAGCTTTACTTTGTTCTCATTTTATTACTGGTTGCAGTTCTTAGCTCCTAATAGTAATACTCATTTGGGTTTATGTTTTGCACAAGGAGGTGCTGCTCCATTGAGACTGCAGAGGGAAGACACTGTAAGGTATCATGCAGAGTGTTGTTAATTAGAGCTAACACTAAGAAAGTAGCACAGGTGATCTTGCATCCCATTAGATGCTGGGAACCCCATCTATCCATCATTGCTTCTGTTGAAACAGAGGGGCCTTCTGCTGAGAACTTCTTGTTGTCCTGTTAAGGACAAGGCTCTGTCACCAGCACCCAGTGAGAGCAGGCTGCAGGCTCCTCCGGTACATGTAGCTGGTGAAATTAGTGCCATGGCCGTGGGGTGTGTGCAGCACAGCACAGCTGGGAATCCACTGTGGATGTGCAGCACAGCACTGCACAGCACAGGTCTGTGCATACTCAGGTTAACTTCATCACAGATTCCTTGATGCAGGATGGTCTTCTGGTCAGGACCAATACAGCTCCTGCTGTCAGAAATAGTGTGGCCAGCAGGGCTAGGGAAGTGATTGTCCCTCTGTACTCAGCTCTGGTGAGGCTGCACCTCAAATACTGTGTTCAGTTTTGGGTCCCTCACTACAAGAAGGATATGGAGATGCAGCAGCATGTCTAAAGAAGGGCAATGATGCTGGTGAGGGGTCTAGAGAACAAATTTTAGGAGGAGCAGCTGAGGAAGCTGGCATTGTTTAGCCTGGAGAAAAGAAGGCTCAAGGGAGACATTATCATGTTCTACAATTACCTTACAAGAAGCTGTAGCAAGGTGGGGATTGGTCTCTTCTCCCCAGCACCAAATGATAAGATGAAGAAAATGGCTCTAAGTTGCACCAGGGGATGATTCAGTTGGGTATTAGGAAGAATTTCTTCACTGCAAGGGCTGTGAGGCATTGGAACAGGCTGCCCAGGGAAGTGGTTGAGTCACCATCCCTGGAGGTCTTCAAAACACATGTAGATGTGGTGCTTAGGGACATGGTTTAGTGGTAGACTTGGCAGTGCTAGGTTAAAGGCTGGACCAGGTGATCTTAGAGGTCTTTTTCAACCTAAGTGATTCCATGGTTCTGTGCTGCAAGACTTCAGGAATCTCAGCTTGTGTTTTGGTTTTCATGGTCTTTCTCCAAGTTCTCCCAATACAATTTAATTACAATTTAAATATTGTGTTATCAGTTAACCTCTGGTGTGTGGTAATGTTTATACCCTAAACCTCACAGACTGAAATGGCTTGTCTTACTCTTGCTATGACAGCATAGCTGGGAAAGCTCTGGGTCATCATAATCCCATCAGTCAGTATTGTCAAAGTTCATTTTTTTTCTCTGCTTTACCTTATATGTGCCTCACCACCTGGCAATTTATATTTTCCAGTAATTTAGCTTATGTTTTCAGAGTGCTAATTAATGGCTTTCAGCTCTGGGAAAGACGTTCTTTTATTTTTAACTCCAGCAAGCTATTTTTTGAATGATTGTATGATTTTATGTTTCTAGTTCCAAACTATTTAATTCTACATTATTTTCTCTTTTTATGTTTGTCACTGTAACAAAATAGACTCTTCAACTCACTTGCCTTTCATGCTTTGCCCTGTAATTTTTGTGATGTTGATTCTTTGGAAAAGGTGGTCAGTCTTCCCATTTGTTTATACAATAACTGCCACAGTAGGATATTTGGATAAAGTTACAATGAAGTCAATAAACCATTGATATTTTGCTGCTTTTCATTTCCTGTAGACAAGTTAATCTTTAACTCTAACAGCAGACATACTGTGGTTTTTTTTTTTTTTTTTTTTTTTTTTTTTTTTTCCCAGTGCATGTTTACTGAGTGAACTACTGCACCTGGACTGCATTCTCCTTTAGAATGGATCCACCACATTTTCTTCTCTGTTCTACTGCATTTCTAAGGTTTACGTGGGCTTCCCTTGCCACTTGACTTTTTGCATGAGCCCTCTTTTAATGTGCTGTAGAGCAGTGAAACTGCATCACCAAACCTCTCATCTGCCCAGCAGCTGCAGTCCTTATGGCAGGAATAATGGAGGATAATAATAAAGGATCAAATGGGCTCTGAAGCTCTGAAGCCAGGATCTGCAGTGGAACTGCAGGACTGGAGTTGATTCAGTGAAAAAAGGTGCCAAAGACCTCTTGAAAAATACTTAAGTATTACTTGACAGCGTTTTATCCAACAGTCTAATCCTTTTCAGCAGCTTGCCATTCAGCACTCAGAATGACATTTTTTGAATAAACCTGCCATTTTCTTTAATAAAGGCAGAGACTCTTCCATCTGACAACAGACAAGAAGTTTAAAAGGCGGAATAGTGTTGTGGTTTTCTTTTTTTCTTTTTTTTTCTTTTTTCTTTTTCTTTTTCTTTTTTTTTTTTTTTTCATTTTTTCTTTTTCCTTTTTTCCTTTTTTCTTTTTTCTTTTTCTTTTTTTTTTTTCTTTTTTTCTTTTTTCTTTTTCTCTCTGGCTGAAGCTCTTTTGTGTAAGAATTTTGAAGTTGATAGCTTTTCTTTCTGAAACTCTGCAGAATCCAGGGTACTGTAGCTTTTAATGCTTTGTTGTGTTTTGCTTCGTTGCGTTTTCCTGACTTCTGCCTGGCATTTTTCAGATGTCAGTTTTTGAGACTTGCCATCAGCCTGAGCCACCCCCAGCCTGGTAGCCTGCATTTCATACTGGTTTGTACCACAGCCTTAGAGAGAGACACAACAAACCTGACATCAGAAAAATATCAGAGCAGTACTTCCTCCTTTGCTCTTACAAAGTGTGGACAGCATGCAATATCTGCACAGAGCTCAGCAGACATCAGTGCAGACGTACATGTTGGACTGCATTTACAGACAGCACTTACAGTGTTTTTCCAGAGGGGCTTTGAAAGTATGTGTCTGAGACCTGCAAGTCTTTGGCTTTTGGTACTGAAACTGATCCCCTGCTTGGAGCTGATGTGCCAGGCTCCATAGAAAGCACAAACAGAAGGCACAGGGAGAGATCAGCTGCACAGGGCTGGCCAAGGCACAAGTGTGGAGAAGAGCTTGTCTTTAACCAGCTCATCTCTACAGAGCTGGTGACTTCTTCGGAGAAGGGATCAAATTCCTGTGCAGACAGATATGTATTCCCCATTCACTTACAGACAGAGGGCACGTGGGTTCTTTTATAAACTGGGGGCATGTGGCTCTTCTAAGATGGAGAGGAAGGAAGGGAAGGGGAGCTTTCTCTGTGTGCCTACAGCAGATTGTGTAGACTTAAAAATGAACAAGGCACTGAGCTGTACAGCATGGGCCAGGCCAGGTGGAAGGAAATATATAGATTTACATCTTCAGGTAAAGAATAAGTGTTCAAAGACGAGAGATTGATGGAGAAGATACCTCTTAATTTATATCCCCATGGCAGGGATATCATTTTGGGCAGAACTATCCACGTTCAAACATCAGATGCTTTTTTGTGCTTTTGCCAGCCTTGGCTGGCAACATGAAATACAAAATGTATTATGTAGTCTACTGCCACTTAAGTGGTACTACATATGGGAAAGAAAATTGGAACTGGTGCTGTTACTTGAAAAAAAATCATTCCGTGGCTACTTTGTGTTGCTGATATTTTTCCTTCCATTACTCTTGCCAACAAATGACACAGAGCGCTCTGCAGAATGTGAAATCATTTTGGTGGAATTTTTTTTTTTTTTTTTTTTTCCAGCAATTAGAGAGTGGCACTCAGCAAACTTTAACCAAATACTGCCTTCTGCCAAAAAGCATTTATACTACTGTAACCCCAATGCATACATATAAAGAGTAACACTTCCATTGAGATATTCTGATCTACTACTTCTAAGAAAAGCTTTCACATGGGATTGTTAGACTATATATTAAAGATCAAGTTCCCATCAAAGGTCTGCATAATGTGGTTTCTCAATCTAAAGTGTCCCAAGTACCTGCTCCTGCCCAAAGAGATGATCACCAGCTACCCACTCACACACACACATGCATACACCTAACCTTTTTTACAATAGGATTTTAAAGGATCATGCAAGCTAAGCGATACAGAACTTCTTAGCCAAGAGGCAGCATGCATGGAAATAATCACACAAAACAGATTTGCTTTCCTGCAGTTTGTCAGTATAGCTATCTTTACAACAACTTTTACATGGACAAAAGCCACGTATCTTCTTAGAGCCATACAAAAGAGAAGATTGACCTGATTCCCCTTCATGTCTGAAAGATGACCTGGACCAGCATAACCTGCTTTCCTCCTGACTGCACTCCATGAAGGAGTGGGAAACATCTCTTACCATCCCAGTGTTCTATCACACAAATTAATTAGTCTGTGGCATCCCTTGAGAATGTGAACAGAGGCCAGTGTTGGCCACAACAGTACTGCACCATTTCCCAGCCTATTATTATTATTATTAATTATTATTATTATATTTATTTTATTATTACTATTTTCAGCTTCAGCTGCACTAGTTGATCCTCTGAAATACAACTGCCAGTAATGGGCAGGTATCTTTACATTATGTGCAGTATGCAGCCTGCCCATCTCAGCCTGTAATCCTGCTATTAATGTAAGCTAACTTTTAACCAGCTTTAATTGCAGGCAGATGTGGCTGGCTCCTGTGAAGAGAATAGTAATTTAGAAATAATGCAGGAGTCCCCCCAGGTCATAGATGGCACAGCTTCTCTGGGCAGCCTGTTCCACTACTTAGTTATCCTGCCAGGGAGGCTTTGCCCCTTCTCTCCATCTGGAAACTGCCCTGTTTCTGTTTGTGGCCACCACTGGCAAAGGGCCTGGCATCTGGTACCCCCTCAGAGGCACAGGAGATACCTCCAAGCTGCCTTTCTCCAGCCTAGCTCCTGACGGCTCTCCTCACAGGGTTCTATTGAAGCCTTATTTATGTACATCCAGACCAATAACATCTACTTCCCATCCTCATCCACAAATACCGTCATTTTATCACAGAAGATTATCCAGTCAGTCAGACACGACTTAGCCTAGGTAAATCCTTACTGACTGTTTTCAGTCACTGTCTTTTCCCTTGTGTCCTTGCTCATGCACAAGAGTTCATGCTCCATCCATGATTTTCCCAGGGACCAAAGATGACACCAACCAGCCTGCAGTTCCCCAAGTTGTTCCTTTACCCTTTTATTGAAGATGGGGACAACGTTCGCTTTTCTCCAGTTACTGGGGGCCTCCTCTCACCACCACGACCTACTACAGCTGATGGAGACTGGCTTCGTGAGGATGTCAGCCAGCTCCCTCAGCACTCGTGGGTGCAGCACAACAGGTCCCACGGGTGTGGATAAGTCAAGGGCCCACATGGAAAGCACCAAAAATACCTCAGCTTCTGTCATTAAATCATCCCCTCCACCATCCAGCAGCTGGTTCAACTCTGCTGTCTGAAAGTAGCTTGTGACTAGTGCTGAACCACTAACTGTAGTGTCTTAGACAGAGCTATGTGAAGTATTTTGATATGTTGAGTGTCATTCTGTTCCACCACAACTGTCATTTTCCACCATTTGCTACTTTTAACATGTTTTTAATTTTTTGAGAGACTGTTCCAGCCTGTGTCATTCATCTTCAGTTTGATGAAAGGCCCCCTTGTGAAGGATTTTCCCTCTCATTTAAAAAAAAAAAATTCCATATGTGGCTATTTTTAATGCTAGAAAAAAGCTTAGTTGGTGGAAGTTTGTCATAGCTTCATGCAAATTAACTGAAGTATATGGATTACACAGCTGAGCTGCCAGTCTAGCAGATATAATATTTGCTGAGTGCTCTTCAGGCTATTGGTAAAAATTCATGCTTTGAAACTCAAGAAAGGTGGAAGCCTGCTGTACTGACTGCAGGTCTGATACATTCATGGGTAAAAGCAACATGACTTCAATAACAAAATCTAGTAGTATATAGTTCAATACTATTTTAGTTAGACTTGAAAAATACTGAGTTTGTGTGGGCTTTGAGGGTTTGTGGATTGCATCCCCATGAAGATAGACCAGAGAAATTTAGAAACTGCTGTTCTTTCCCGGAGTGTTTATTTTGAAAATGCTAATGCCAGCTGAACCTGACAGATGCAACTGAGAGTTTCATTTAAAATAAAACCATAGATCATTTTAATTATTCTCTGCCAAATAAACGGCAGCCATGAAAAAGCTATTATTTTTAAGACAGTTTCAGATTCTGAATTTACAAAAAAAAAAAAAAAAAAAAATCTAAGAAATAGCTTACAAACGAATAGCTACCAAAGTCATAACTGAAATACATGATATAATCCATTCTTTAGGTCCCACGGTCTCTTCACCAGCTAGGTTTCAATACCATTTCTACATAGGAACTGAAGCCTGAAGAAATGAAGAAACTGAAGAACTGAAGAAATGATTCTGCTCTTTCTTTCTCTAAATGAATGAGCGTGCCTGTCAGTTGTACAACAGCGCAGAAGTGACTGTGCTCAGTTTAAAACATTTCTGTTTGTTTGCTTCTTACGTAAGCTCCAATTGAACCTAAGAAATATGTTCTGAGCATTATGTTAAAATAATGAAAACTATTTCTAAATTATGAAATTTAATCTACATTCATGGCTTAGATTGCTATTTTATCAGGAATGTCAGGTCATTACTTTTACACTTAATTTATCAAAATTGTAAATGTGATATATGTAGTAGTTTGTGTTTTCAATTGTAATTAATAGAGGAAAAAAAGTATGTTTTTAAAAATTTTGCTGATTAGGAAGTACCTAGAAAGATTTTAGCTGCTGAGAGAAACCTTTCATTTTCCTTGTGTATCTGAATACTATAATCCCTGTGTCATTTTAAAAGTTTTTTGCAGATTCAGTGTAGACTGAAGGATAAATTTGGACAGATAATCAACTTATGGATTCTCCTGACTGTATGTGGGTTAAAGGGTACCTTGCATCCTATCCTCAGTCCAAGTGGGAAGCTGGGGTTAAAAAGAGGCTGCCTTCAGGAATAAAGTGACTAAGTGGTGTTCCACAGACTAACTGAAGTTGGTTTTACTGTAACTTCACTTCTTGTACCTTGGCCACCTGCAGTAAAGTTTAAGCAGGTCTGCTGTTTTTACTGTCAGATTTGCCTGTTCTTCCCAGCAGGTCATGTCAGAAGAACAAAAGCAGTCAGGAGACTAGACTGTGAACCAAGGAGGCAGGAATGGGACAAGTCTTGTTTGCTAAGAGAAAGACCACAAGACTGGAAGTGATGGAGGCAGGCCTTCTTTTTTTCTGTGCACTCAGATGCAGTGGTTAAGCAGGCAGGGGAGATATAAAAAGCAGAAAAGGCAAAATGCTTAATTAGTTCTTGAATCCTCCTGGGAGGACAAAACAAAGTTTCTTTCTGGTTCTTCCTGTTTTTGGTCATCTGAAGGGAAGTGCTTCTGAAGGTCCGTGGCCAGAGGGAGCAGGCATGGAAGCGAGGGCATTATCTCTGTTACTAATCACCATGTTTTCTTATCTTTATAGCAGAGCAGCAATTCAATTTAAATTTAGGAAGTGGGCAGCAGGCCTGCTGCTTGTGTTTTATTTCCTGGCAGATGTCCTTAAAGAAGACATACATGACTTGTGCAGTCTGGATTTTATTTATTTTATTCTGAACTCTAAATTTCATTGCTGTCTAGTTGCTTTGAAGAAGTTGTGAATCCTGCAGTCAACAGTTGCTAATTGTTATGGGGCCATGTGCACAAATGAGGGAGAAAGTGATTTTGGTCTGAGCACCCCAAAGTAGGTTCATCTGGAGCTTGCTATGATGCAAGGCTTACAAGTGTGTGATATCTGCCCTAGACTTGAAAATGCGTAAGAGATGGCTGGGATTTAACTCCAAGTTAAGGAGGACAGCATTTCAGCTCCTGTTTGTGGAGGTGGTATTACAACATCAACCTGATAATCTAGTTTTAAGAGCTAATTAATGTTTAGCTTCCTGGCATGGGTAGCATGCCTAATTATAATCAGCCTGTTATTAAACAAGATTAAGAATGTTACCTACAGAGAGGTGGTGGGAAGTCTTCTAGTATTAGTCTTCCATACTAAACTAATTACACAACAACATTGGGAAATCTCTTTCCAGCACCACAAATGCAATTCACGTAAGCGGTGCCAAAATACACTAAGGACTCACTTATAACCATTGATGACATCAAGCTGAGTGGTGAGGTTGATATGATAGAAGGAAGTGATGCCATCCAAAGAGACTTGGACAGGCTGGAGAAGTGGGCCCACATGAACCAAATGAGGTTCAACAAGACCAAATGCAGGGTTCTGCGCCTGGGTCGGGTCAATCGCGGACGTGAGCATTGACTGGAAGAACTCACCGAGAGCAGCCCTGCAGAGAAGGACCTGGGGGTTCTGGTGGATGGAAAGCTCAACATGAGCCAGCAGTGTGTGCCTGCAGCCCAGACGGCCAACTGTGTCCTGGGCTGCATCAGCAGAGGGGTGGCCAGCAGGTGGAGGGAGGTGATTGTGCCCCTCTGCTCTGCCCTTGGGAGGCCCCACCTGGAGTGCTGCATCCCGGGCTGGGCCCCCACCACAAGAAGGATGTGGGGCTGTTAGAGTGGGCCCAGAGGAGGGCCACAAAGATGATCAAGGGGCTGGAGCACCTCTCCTATGGAGAGAGCACCTCTCCTAGGCTGAGAGAGCTGGGGACGTTCAGCCTGGAGAAGAGAAGGCTCCAGGGTAACCTTATTGCAGATTTTCAGTACTTAAAGGGGGCTTACGGAAAGGATGGAGAAGGACTCTTTATTTGGGTAGATAATGATAGGACATGAGGGAATGGTTTTAAACTAAAAGGGGAGATTTAGATTAGAGGTTAGAAAGAAATTTTTCACTCAGAGGGTGGTGAGGCCCCGGCACAGGCTGCCCTGAGAAGCTATGGATGCCCCATCCCAGCAGGTGTTCAAGACCAGGTTAGACGAGGCCCTGAGCAACCTGTTCTAGTGGGTGGCATCCCTGCCCATGGCAGGGGGGTTGGAACTGGGTCATCCTTGAGGTCCCTTCCAATCCAGGCCATTCTATGGTTCATGATTCTATGACTGATGCTAAACCACAAACTTCACTTTCCCTTCCTATGATAGACCAGTTAGTAAGAGAGTCTTGGAAGCCATATGGTAACTTCAGTTCCTGACCCTGATGTGTAGCAAAGAAAAGGTGATTGGAAAGAAAGAAGAAAAAAAAAAAAAAGAGAGAGAGAGAGAGATACAAGGTTTACAAGGTTTTGATTCAGAAAAACTAATTTCTGTATTGTTAGTGAAGACTTTAATAATTAAACTTTGCTAATCAATTTCCGAAATACTGCATGTTTAAATGAGACAAGGATAAGGTCGGGTACCTGAAAAACAAATAAACAAACAAAACAAAAAAGGTAAGTAAGATTAATACAATTACATGGCACAAAGTAAAATTTAACCACTTGTCTGGGACTAGAGCTCCCAGTGGAACAGTTTGAATATCCTGTAGTGGAGCACTTTAAACAGATTTTTAACAGATGGCATCTGCTCAGGGCCCTTCCAGACACTATATTTAGTTGAGTATTTTTTTGGTATCTTTTCCTTACACAACTTGGATTTGGGGGAAAAAATCTATTTTTTAGATACTTTGGCTTGGCTTTTAGGATTTTGTAATGTTCTTAACTTTTTGTTGTCTTGACTTTTAGTATTTGGTTGTATTCTTAATTTTTTATTGTCAAGTTCTGTTATAGAAGACTAAACTAAAATGGCTGCTAGGAGATCCTAGAAGAAACCACCCATGTGTAGGACTCCATCAGCAAAGCTCAGCTTCAGAGCCACAGAATTTAAAAGAGGGCATTGAACAAAGTATTTCCCTGGCCAAAGATGCTGTAACTTAAGGCAAGGCAAATAAGGAACACTATAATGTAAATTCACAGGGACCATTTGAGGTTATTACACAATCCAGAAAAGGGGTAGGTGTGTGGGTGAGGGGGTGGGGGGTGGGGGGAGAGTGGGAACAAAAACGAACAAGGAAACAAACAAGAAACCTCTTATTTCTGTGCATAGTAAGAAACTGTTCAATCAAAAAATAATAATAATAATTGAAAAACTCGACACAAACAAGAAAAATAACTTGATAAATCATGTTAGTATAGATTCTTGGAAAGTGAGTAATGGTATTCGGAAAAGGTTGAGTGAATGATTTGAGAGAAACAACATAACCTAAAGGGCATAGCATTTTTCTGTCTGCCATCTACAGCACCTGAAAGGCTCCTTGTCTGTCAAAAGCAGGTTACTATTACATTACTACATTGCAGTCTAAGGCAGTAAAAGGACGATTAAGGAAACATATATTGGAAAGAAGATAATTTGAAAATTATGAAAACTGGTCTACTGTGTTACTGAACCATTAAGCTGAGAAAGAATGGTATTGTCAACTCATGGAAAGCCATTTTACATAATACAATTTCCCCTGTTATAACTGATTGAAGAGGTGGTCACTGCAATATTAGAACTTCTGTGTATTTTACAAGAAATACACAAATAAAAATTTTAAAAGTAAATGAAGCTATAATTAAATACAATCAAATATTGCAACAGAACTTAAATTATGTTTGTTATTTTTATGGCTGCCATTCAGAGCTTGCAATAGCACTGAACCTGGAGGAAGGGATTATGTTCTTTCCAGCACAGTACTAGGATGGGGGGAGCAGACAGAGCCTCTTCATTCATTTTTATTTTCTAATGCACAGACATTATAGCCAGGGTGCCTATTGTTAGTTGTGCCACTTAAAAATGCAGCAAGTCAGGGCAATCTGTATGGCTAGCTTAATCGTAACCATAGTGTTCAGCTTGTTTTTGCTGTGCTAGCTAGGAAGCAGAGAGCCAAACATCCTTCCTGTCAAATAATCGAACGTAAAGCAGGAAGGAGGTTTTAGATGAAAGCATAAGTAATTAGGTTTCTGGGATAAAATCAAACGTTGAACTCAAAGGCTTTCAGACTAGTGACTGCTAGACACAGGATGCTTGGTTACCACAATTATTTGCTTGCATCTGTAAACCAAACAAATTATTATTGGGGCCATTCAAAGTGCTTATGTGTAAGTATGTGGGGGGAGAGGAAGAGAGGGCTTTTTCCTTTTCTTTTTTTTTTTTTTTTTTAGAACTGAACAAGAGCTGTGCCTCCAATGCACTAAACTGTTTTGAAAAATTCTACTATGGAAAATTAAAAGACAAGTTACGGGAAGTTGAGAAGGACATGCATTTCTTCAACTACTTTTTCTCTGGATACTCTTTTATTCCCAGAACTGGTTAGCTGGACTAAGAAACTAAACCAGAAACTAAACCATCCTTGAAAGATGGAAAAAAAGGGGGCTGCGGGGGGAAGGAGAGGTAAGGTTATTTAACAGACAATGGAAACCAACTTCCTTCATAGCTGCCCAAAGGCTGATATTGTCACAGTTGCAAGGGCTACTGTGAGCTGGGTGGATGCAGCAGGGATTGGAGATACAAGTACCACAATCACAGCCTTGATTTTAACTTTAGTGCCCTGTACAGCTCCGAAACCCAGCTTTAGTCCTTGTGCAGGTATCTGCATTGCCTTCTTCCCTCAAATGGAACCTGAAGCCAATTGAAGAAAACCTGCATTTTTCTTGCATTAAGCACTACTGTATTCAGGATCAATGGGTGGAAGGTCGATGTAATCACAAAGCTTTTAATTTGTAGCTATTGCTATCACTAAAGCTGATCAAGTCCAGAGTCTTTAGCACAGCATCGAGGTCAGCTGGTCGCCGCACCGTTTCGGTTAAGCATCTTCTTTCATGCTCAGTCAAGCCAGTACCACAATTTTACTCCTGTCTTCTAAACATCTTGTAGAAAACTGAGATCAGTTTTGAAATACCAACTGCTAATGTCAATAAGGAATACAGCCTAGGTTTCATTTATATTTTGTTGGTGCCACAAAGTTGTTTGACTTTGGAATGGAGATTATTTTGGGTAAATTTCCTGGTAGTGATTTCAGTGAAATCCTAACATAAGCTAGATTGCTTTCTCTGCTCATTGAAAGTAGCTAGGGTGCCTTTAACTTATGCGTTGTTAAAATACTTTTAATTGATCTATTAATTTCCTCATATACATTCAGTACTTAAGAGATGATTATTCTTTTCATTAAATTCCCTTCCTACACCATTTAAAATCTACTAGACTGGGGCTTCTCTTCTACAACTGTTTTGGGGTGCTTTTTGGGTAGTTTATGTTCCCTGGAAGAAAAAGAAATTACTCTGTATTATATGGAGAATATGTGCTAAACACAGAGCTCTTCTTGTATTTTTCCTCCCATACAGAGGAGACCACACCATGATTGTACACAGGGTCTCTCTTGACTCTATCTTAACAGTAACACTTGGAGCACCAAAGCAACTAGCATCTTTACCATCTACAGTACCATTATCGTTAGCAGACAGGCATTCATAGTATTATACAAATGAATAAGTACAAAGCATGCTGCAACAGGTAGGCAAAGGGGCTGATGCTGCAGCTGTCTAGACGGTTTCAAGCAATTGAGTCTGTGTAGAGAACTTCATTATCACTTTTTCATCATTTTTGAACCAACAGCTGTGGTATTATAGAAGCTATTTACATAGTTTGTCTTTAGGTAAAAATTCTTAAAAGCAAACAGTTGCATTTTTGCTGTAACCTAACTTCCTGGCATTTCCCATTACTACCTAAGTTAAGGAACCTCCTTGTTATAGCTTGTGCAAAGGTGGTAGAGCACGGTCGTCCGCTAGAGCATTCTTGTAGAAAAGCCAAAGGGTGGGGAAGACAATCTAGGGTATTCCCCTTCTCTGCTTCTGCTCCCAGGCCTTAATTACATGTTTATACACCAAGTGAGATTCTCTGAAGACTCCCTAAACAGCTTTCAGGTGGTTTTGAAGGTGGGGGGTTGGCAAGAGGCCCCATTTTAGATTAAATCTCTTGCCTCCTTAAAAGCTTGCATGATCAACAGTAAGCAGTTCATAATGCTCACGTCTCATATTGGGGCAGATCTTAGAAGAAACTTATGACAATCCACCTTTGTGAGAAACGTTTACTGCCTTCACAGCAACAGTCCAAGAAACACAAATAAAGGGGGGAAAAAACAAACAAACAAACAAACAAAACAGTCTATTTTGCTAGTGTCAATAATGAATATCAGAAATAAGATAGGATACATAACAAATCAGGATTACTATGAAAAGAATTAATATCATTCCTCATGCAATCCTGATTCCTCATCACCATGCTTTTGTATTGTTTGCAGTACCTGTGCCACATTGCAGAAGGTAGATCAAGCAGATCTAGCTAGATCTGAAACAAAATTCATCCATACATATATTTCCCCCTTTCCTTTCTACTAAAAGATGCAATAAGTAAGTAAGAAACAGCAGCACATGTTAAATTCAAACAAGCATGGATGCCTGAATGAATGGATAGAGGAAAGGCAAGACTTGTCTCTGCTGCAGCATCGGTTGTGTATGGCAACCTACAGTAAAGTCATCTTAGGTCTTCATGGTTAGGATTTTCTGGCATTGCATTTTAGGACTCTAACTGTAGGAAGAGACAGTATCATTTAGAAAAATAACTTTATTTTTGTGTACTTAGTGTTAAAAGTATCTGGATTGAAAGTTGAGCCTGACAGAAACCAGAAATCCACAGTTCCATCAGTAATATTTAGACATTGCTGCAATTCTTTTAAGTTTTTGAGAAACTTGAGTCATTTTGGATTCAGAAGTAAGACTTGTGACACAGTAAGTATTAAGTTACAAGTCTAACTCTCATCAGGCACAAAAATGAAGTTTCCCTGAGATGATATAACGAGGAACTAGTATATAAACTTCATATCACATTATCAGGGAAGGCTTAAGAGTACAAAAGCAAGATTTTGCTACAAAAATAGGAATACAAGTCCTTAATACTCCATGCTGAAGATGAAGTTTCCAGGAGGATTAAGAATTACATATTGCAGAACTGCAGCAATCACATTTAAGTTAAATGATGACACTTGGCTTTGGTATATCCCCTTTTGTTTACTTTTCAAATCAATTCCCATGTTAATTTCCTGAGATCTTCCAGCACTCAATACGAACTTTGTACAGTCCCACTGCTTCTTCCCCATTTTTTCTCTTCATTTTTCTTTTCCAGATAGCATTATATTCACAGGAAAAAATAAAAAAAAAATCAGAAATAACCATGAAAAAAATTCATTTTCCAGGCCTTCAAACAAGTTGTTTAGCCAAAGGAAGCCCATTAATCACACCATAACACATATTTATATAATAAATATCTGAAATAGTCAGGCTTCCAAAAACTGCCATCTTTGATTTTGAACCCAAGTTCCAACACTCAAGGTGTAACACAAGGCATCCTCATCTTCAGAGGTATATCTTCGCTCCAGCTTGTCCGTGGACCAGGCAAGGCCTTGTCACCACCATACCATCGTGGTGATAACCATCATAGCCATTCATCAGCACCACCACCACCAGTGTTGCATGTTAAAGTAGTATATTAGTTGTACTGTATATTATTTGTACTTATGTTTCATGACTGGAGAGTGCAGTATTTCAGTTCTTTTGCAGATACAAAGCTTTGTGTCGTAAATATTCTTCCAAACATTTCACTGCAAAAGGGTCAACATCAGTATCAAACTTATTAGCAAAGAAGTGGTGGTTTCGCAGCATCCATTTCAGATCTCCTACCCCGAACACACAGACAGACCGAACATGAACTCCGCTGCATGGTGGGTAAGGTGCACCTTTAGACACATCTCCTTCAAAGTACTGCCACTTGACAAACCTGGCCAGTGCATTCATATCGGAAACATCGTACTTGTCACTAGAAGAAACAGCACCGGGGACTTCAGGGATTCTCTGAATCGTTGCCCACAGGTATTCATCAGGGCTGTAAGTATCTTTTGCCCACTCAATAAATTTGAGGATTTTGCTGCTTTCTAATATATGTTCTACAAATCTTCTGCTAACTACAAAATAGGCACTACCAGAAAAAATTGGAGTACTGAGAGGTGGCAGTTGTTTGTCTATACCTGTGTTCTTTACCTTACCATCAATAATCTCATAGTGTTTTTTCCACCTTACTTCTTTATAAACAGGCATTTTTTCTGTCTCCAAGCTGTTTTCACCTTTAAGGGCTTTCAATTTCTCTACTATTTCCTGGTTGGTCTTTATAGGGAAGTCCATGCCACAGAGGTTTATTAGGTATTTCCAGTTTGAACTTCTTCTGTAGAGATCTTTCATGCAATTAATATCTGCCTGCACCCTGCTCCATGAAGCATATACAACACTCTCTAGCTGGCTGGAAATAAAGACATTATCAAAACATGAAACTATTCCCTTCACAGCAGTAAAAAAGGATTCTGGAGACTTTCTGTCTACATGAATGCAGTAAAAATTCTGAGGAGCATAGATAGATCTTAGAAGTCTATCAAGCATCTCGATTTTGTGGTAAACCACTATTGAGTAAGCAATTGGAAATTCTGCTTCTTCATTGCTGAGAGGTTCCATAATGTATTTCCTCATCTTAGTGAAAGAGGCACAGTCTGCTGTCATGTTAATATAGTCATTGGCTGTCAGTTTGGGGCGTTTCTTAAATGATATTGATAATGTCTCAAGCTTCACCTTTTGAATTTCTTCTATATCACCCTCTATTATCCTGGTGCAGTTAATATTGCCAATAGGGTCTTCCTTAGTCAGCTCTAGATGTCTCCGATTTAAGAAGTTTGGTTTCTGGTTAACTTTCAAAACTGAAACAACTACTAAAATCAGAGTTAGACCCAAGAAAAGCCTGAAGCATGAGTTGTGGCAAAACCGTAGTTTCCTTTTCAGCATTTCAAATACCAGGTGGCTTTGTAGGGCTAAGAAAATTTGTCCTCCTCTCTGCTCATATCAGCCTCAACAACTTCAGAAGAAACAGTTTGTGTTTCTCAGAAACTTGGTGCATTTGTCAGCAAGATGGAAGGAAAACTCCTAAAATGAAATAAAATATAGCTGTCATTGCAGTTACTTAAAAGTTTCTTAAAAAAATTAATGGATAATAATGACTTTGCTATTTACTGACTTGGAAAAAAAAAAAGTGAATACTTCAGACCAAAATATTCTATTGAAAATTAGAAGTTAATGAATAAAATTAGTGTATTTTTTCAAGAAAAATATTGGGACAGGAAACATAG
Organism: Anas platyrhynchos; assembly: GCF_047663525.1. Classification (NCBI taxonomy): domain Eukaryota; kingdom Metazoa; phylum Chordata; class Aves; order Anseriformes; family Anatidae; genus Anas; species Anas platyrhynchos. Next base: position 40,586,392 of record NC_092621.1, on the reverse strand, counting down.
CTTTTGTGAGCTATTTCCAATCTTCTGTCAGCTGAACTACTACGACTACAATCTCAAGTTCAGTAAGACAGCAGAGCACGTTCAGCTGCATCTGACAAAGCCAAGGTAAGTCAGATACGTTTCTGACAAGCAAGTATTTGATGTTAACTCATCTTCAGAATGTGACAAGAATGTTTTATACAGATGTTAGCAGTGACATAAGTTTAATTACAGTTTTAACGTACCACTCACTTCCTAGATACTATTCACAATTCATCTTCTTACTGGGGAAGCAGTCCCTGAAGACTTCCTAGATTTTTACATGAGATGCAGTCTCTTCAACATCCTGCAGATGATCTTAGAAACACTATCCAGAAAGGGCTGATGAAAAAGGAAAAAAGAAATTAGCATAGCATGGCTTCTCAGCTTGCAGAGTTCTGAAAACAGCTGTGACTGAATTGCTGAAGTACCTCTTCAAGGTAAAAAGGCAGTAGTTATGATCCATCTTTAAAGCTGATTAGTGTTAAATCCCTACAAAATGCAGAAATCTAAGAGCACAGCAGTGTTGTGTTACCATCATTTAGACACATTTAAAAAAAAAAAAATATTCAGCAGTTGCTTTTTATGTGGAAACATGCTGCAAGGGTGAGTTGCAACCCAGATGCTACATTATTTTTGTTAGTTCTGCTTCTGTTTTTTTTTTTTTGTTGTTGTTGTTTTGTTTTTTCCATATTCTGTTTGTAGAGTGCTGAAATGCCTTTGTTCTGTTTCAGCACTCTGTGAAGGGTTTGTCCCAAAGTCATGTGCCTGCTATAGTTCTAGCTGTTGAGAGCACTGCAGTCTACAACCAGACTGAAGAACTAGATGTCCTTTTTGTACTACCTCATACATATAAAATAATGAAGAATATGATGTTCTTAAACAATTTACACTGCTGCTCAAGCAGTTATGCTTACATATTCATTATCTGAATAATTCAGCACAGATCTGAATTTCAAACCAAGCTCTAGTTGTGAAAAACAATATAATTTATAGTGAATCTCTTCCAACATTTTAATCTTTAAATTAAAAGGTTCGTGAAATATTTAAGTCTTTGAGAGAGCTACAGCTCCTTTCATTTTTATTACTTTCAAGAAAATTTTAGTGCTTTGAGTAACTTTTTGACTCCAAGCAATTGTTTCCCAAAATAATTAGTAAGAACATTTGTTTAAGGAAGATTGTGCTATATTCTCCTCTGGGTTTTGCTGTTTCAGCGTAAGATTTTATTTTCCCCTCTTTTCTTTAAGCTACCTCAGTATCATTTTAGCTTGTAGCTTGCATCCTATTCTTCATACATTGTGGCTCTTAACTTGCAAAACCCAATATATGTGTGTGTAAAAAATTGAGATGTGGCATTGCAGAGCTTTTTGACAGCAGTGGTGCCATTGGGACGCACTATGCTTTTTGTCCACCACTATGCCCGCAGCACTGCAAATGGACCAGGGGAACTCCTCAGTCACTACTTTTAGATTGTGCTGTAGCATCAAACACAAAGACATAACTTAGAGCAAGTTTTAATGTGCTTTACAACTTACCACACACTTCCTTACGTGACATCCTGCCAGTTCTGACTAATAAATCTGATCCAATAAATTGCCATGATATATGAAATAAAAGAAAGATAAAAGAAGAATAGCAGCTATGTGATAGTCTCCATAGCCTCTATCAAGTATATATTTCCACAGAATGTAGTTTGTGATATGGGTTAACTTTAAACTACGCTTTTCTGCTTACTAACCACATCTGAACAAGGATTTTTGCTAAAGTTAATATGTAATTCAAACATACTTACATTTGTGAATTTTTAGCTGTCAGAAACTGGAACCCTTTTCTTTAGGACAAGAGTTAGCATTTCTACTTTATCCTATTCTCAGTTTATATAGAAGCATGAGCACTGAGGAACAATGTGCACTGTAAGAGAATTGCCACCCATTTCTTGTTCTCTGTGATTCAGGGAGACAGAGCCTTAACTGAAAGCTACCATTGAGATCTTCACTTGCTATGACCTCCAAAGACTAAGTTTGCTAAGAAGTCCTTCTTAGTCTGCTTTTAGTGGAAGACTTAGATAAATACAGTGTAAATAATCTGTTTCAGAAATGTCACCTACAGCTAGCTGGTTGTTTTGAGCTCAAAATAAGTAGAACTTTTATTTCCTTTATACCAAAAATAGAAATGTGTAAACATTTACAGGTTACAAGGCACTTATCTTTATGTATTTTTTCCCCGCAGTCAATTCCTCTCACTGACATACCAATTCCACTGAGCAGTCTTAACCATAAGCTGCTTTGTTTATGTTTGGAATTCCTTTCTAGATGTACTAGAACTTGGCCATACCCCCATTCTTTGCAAACACTGACCTTCACAGAGTTAGGAAAGATTTTCTATTTTTTGCAGAAAATATAGCTCTTTCTGTTTTAGAAAGATTTATGAGCCTAACATGGCTCATAACAGCAAAGCTTTTGCCATCTTCTTCTCAAATTCTTGATAGCTTCAGTGTTAACGGACACAGCTTTGTACTTGGGAGAGCAGGAAGGAGGTCTGCACAGCCACCGACAAAAAAAAAAAGACTTCATGCACATGCCTTGGACTTCATGCCTTGGACCTGCTCTCAGCTGAGGCTTGGTCTCAGAAGTTATGTACTTGACTCATTTTCATCCTCCACTGCTTCCTCCTCATTACAGCTGTGTTTTTGATGCAGCAGTCATTCAAAGGGGAAATGCACAGCAGTTCCTGGTATTTGGAAGAGTTGGTAAAAAGGTTTCGTTACCTGCCTGCTTCCCTCTTTCCTGACAGAATTGTTCTTAAATGCTGTATAGAAACCATAAAGTAGACTAAACAGAAAGCACAAGGTCCCTTCAACCTGATTTCTCCTACAGACTACCACTGGACATTTAAATAGGCCTTTTGGGAAGGATTACTGTACCAAGTTTAAATCTCCTGTTCTAACACCTGTTCTGTGTCAGAGGTAAAATAACTTGGGTCACCTGCATCTTAATTTATTCATCTATGAAGCAAGTATTCATTACCTTTATGTTCATATCATTATGTTTGGGAGACATTTTGATAAAAGTCAGATATAATTTTCATATTACTGTAAAGGTGCTGTAAAATAGCTGGGTTTTGTTAGCATCATGTTTACCTGGTTACTTTATAAACTTGTTTTACCCTACATGCTCAGTGGTAAATGTGAGCCACATTATTGACTTGAATGAGTCAGGAAGAGACAGTATGGGTATTTGTGCTAAAGGACTAAACTAGGAACAAAATTAGTCAAGGAAAGGCTGCAGCCACAGGCAAGAGGGAGTAGCACCCTCTTAGCCCAGCTCTGCCTGTGATTTCAGATTAGTGTGGCTTCATCCATCCTTAAAAACAAATACAAAATTCCACAAGAAATATAAGCTTTCAATAATACTAATTAAAGAAAACATCTTTTACAAGATTATAGCACAGCTCCAAGGGAGACTGAATTTCATTTGGATGTTTTATGCAGACTGGCTGGACTATAACAGGTAACAGCAGTACTGTTACCATCACCACAGAACAGCTTGGGTTGGAAGGGCCCTTACAGACCACCCAGTTCCAACCCTCTGCCATGGGCAGGGATGCCACCCACTAGATCAGGTGTGCCAGGGCCCCATCCAGTAAGCTGCATTACACTCACACCAGTCAAGGGGACTCTTATGATGGTGCAGAGGAAGCACCGTGCTGCTACGCTGACCTGCCAGGAGCCCTGGCAGAGGCCCATGAGCCTGAGCCCAGCTGTGCAGAGCCCACCCCTTCGGACGCAGTTCCATGGTGGGATTCGTCCAACACATGGCATGCTGCTGCTGTAAGGAGCAGTATCGCTCCCATCCCTCCCAGCCACACATCCCCAGCACCTCCTGTCAGTGTGGGAGCAGGCCTGGCCCCGGGGAAGTCCCCTGTCTGCTGGTACGACACTGAGGGCCTTGATAGCCTCAGCCTGCTCCCAACCCAGGAACGTGTGAACAGGGAGGGATGGAGGAGAATGGTGCCTCCTCCTTCAGCAGCAGCACGCTTGATTAAAACCAACTCAAGCTTATCATGAAACTGAATCCTTAAAGGGGTGAGGATCATCAAGGAGGAACAAAGGCAAAACAGTACAGTGGATCTGGACAAGGGAATTTGGAAAAGCCTTGCTTGATGGGAAGGCTTCAGAGACCTAGCAGATCACCACGCCCTAGTCCAGCAAACTCAGCCTCCACGTTTTAGGTTCTTGTTTGGACTGATACTGCTGAGAGTAGGAGGTGTGTCTTTTCCTTAACTAGGTTAAAAGCAAGAGCTGCCTCTAATCAGTTTCACATCTGGGTATTATCGTTCTCTGGGAGAATTCATTCTGCCCAAATTACAGTGCCTCAACTTCTTCCTTCCTCCTTCTTCCAACAGCAGTTATATGTGAAGAATTAGCAACATGCAAAACATGGGTCAGTGGAACAAGCCCCCTCAAACAATAAGCATAAGCATTTGTGGCTTGTGGCTTTGCTAAACAATTCCTACTTCTCCTTTGTCACAGGGACCCCTTTCTCAACACTCATGTAAAATGCATAACCCTCATCTGTCCTGTCTAAAGTAGTTCAGAAAACAAAGTGAAACCATAGGCTAAGTATACATATGTTTTTCCAAGATATTACCATAACTTTTTATGGTAAGTATCTTTTTCTATTATTATTAATTTAGAAAAAGCAGTTAGGACTTGCTCTTAATTGGTACACAGACCCATCTGTTGAAAAGATGATATAGGGCTGGTGGCCCAGGGACCAAAAAACACAAAAGGTCAAATGCCTTTTGATTTTGGCACTCCAGTCCTTCCTCACACCAGTGGAGAAACTGTTGAAGCAAGATGTAAAACACCAATTCAGCAATGAAACAGGACAGCTGTGGCCTCCAAAATACACCATGGGCCAGTATCAGCACCAGAAGCTCAGAAGTGGTTAGGCAGAAAGTAAGAAAGTACTTTGGGGTACTTAGGCAGCCTGTACATCTTGCAGAAGTGTGACAGAAAGGCAGGAAGGAGCTAAAGCCCAGCAGCACCACGGAGGCTGGCAGGAGGACAAAAACAGCTAAGAAATGTATGCAGAGTCTCCTTGGTCTTGCATGCCTGGGCAGAAGGTTTCAGTGTCACTGCTCCCTCAGGCTGTCGAGCTAAGGTGCCCATAGGTCCTTCCCTTCACTTTTTCTCCTCTAAAAGAGCACCAGAGGAAGTAGATGGAAGTGTTTCTCTACACCTGTTGTAGCTTCTGTGACTTTTGGTATACAGCTGAAGGAGAGAGATCCCAGCAGCACAAACATAAACATGTGCCTTAAGTTTACATCCACAGACATGTTAGCTTTTAGTCAAAACTTTACATCACATATTTGAAACCTTTCTGGCAGTTGCAATAAAATCCTATGCACACTTATGAGAATTTGTTGTTTTTTTTTTTTTTTATTTTTATGGAAACCTATTGAAAAAATGCTGAGTGGAAAATGTAGTACAGAATATACCCATTTCTGAAGTACCGGCTGGGATGGGCCACAAGACAAGTAATCCTTTCGATGGGTGGGGAGTGAGAGTCAGAACTGACTTATTTTCACAGTTTTTTTGCCTTTGGGGCAGGGGAAGGAGATATAAGAAAGCTTCAGCTGGCCCTCAGAATAGCAAGTGAGCTGGCGTCGTCCCAGATTCTTGCTCTTCATTTTCCCCATTCACAAATTCCACCTGAGGTATCAAACTTTTCCTCAACACTTCATCAGAAGGCCCTCCACTGATGGTGGATTTGCTGAAAAATCTTTGAGTTTTCCTAGGGTATATCCAATGTGCTTCAAAGCACACGTGTCCTGCAAGCAGTTTTCACAATTGACTTGCTTCCATTTAGGCTCAGCTATGCAGAACATTCATTCTGAGGAGGAAGTGATTTTTAAAGCCATAAACTGCTTGCATAAACACCAACATGCATAAGCACAAGGATGGAATGCATGTGGATGTGGGGTTTTCTGAAAAGATGTACTACACACAGTAGGGTCACATTTACTCAACATTTCCATGATACTATCTTAGAAGTAGCTACGCCTGTAACCAAATGAAAGCAGTCATGTTTGTTCCACTTGTCTTCTGTCTTACGAAACCAAGCACAGCAGCACAAGCAGAGTATTTGGGCTACCATTAGACTGTACGGGGCTAAGACACAAATTCTCAAAGTCATGCCCAGAGCAGCAGGGCTGCATGTGGATGCTCACTGGTAACACTCTGCAAGAGTGCAGGGCTTTACCTTCGGAGATGGTTATAAAACAGGAAAAGGAAAACAAAGGCAGTTATTTTCTTTAGAAAGAAATAACACATTTCTAGTGACTTGTTAGCTTAGAAGGCAGCTTTAAACAAAACACCACTGCTACACCTACCACTACATGGACACTGAATGATGGGAGTGACTAGAACTAGGTAGGCAATGAAAGAGTATAATTTTTGGTGGCCCTTCTATTGATTTGTCAGCTACATCTTCCTCACAACAGAGTTCAAAGTCTGATTCCCACTTGCATTAGAATCTTTTCTTAAAGGTCCCACAGGAAGAGCTAAATCAGTAAGAAATTTCAGCTGAACAAAGGGAAGTCATTGCTACAAAGCCATTTAGTGACCATCGCCTATATCAAGGAGTCTGAGACTCAGTACTGAAGGAAAGTTTTACCTCAAGGTAGCTGACACAGAAAGTACACTCACAAATCCCAAAGTAAGCAAACAAATAAAACATGCCAAAAAAAACCATACATTTAAAGTATGATTGACTGGTTTAACAGTAGAACAGTTGAGTTGCCTTGCGTTCCTCAGGTTAATCTGTGTGCATTGGCTACTTTTACGTAAAATGTATATGCTTTTTTTTTTCTTTTTTTCACAGTACTCTAATGCAGGAGCTGTAATTTCCTCTGGAACGGAGCAGGCTCTGCACTCCTGCTGCCCACCTACAGTGTTTGCTAATCACTCCCTTGTGATAATGTCGTGTTTTAGAAGGGGACAAACTGGCAGGCCCCTTAGCAGGGAAGGTAATGTCACCTGTAAAACCAAACCTGAATCTAATGGGGGAGGGAAGAGGCTGTCAAACTCTTGAGTACTTTGATCCCTCTTCAAGCAAAACATTTCGATTACTGGTCTGAGGAGACTTTCTTCGCCCTTTTTTGAAGGCAGTGTAGGTATACCCACAGTTATATTTCTTTAGTGAGCTAAAGGACAAATAGTACCAGCAGCAACAACCTCCTCAGAAAATACGAGATCTCTTACAGCACTAACATGGATCAGCATCATGCTCCAGTGCACAGGTTTAGCTCTATTGTGCAAGTCAATAAAACAGTTTTTTCTATTTTTAATCTACAGCTTAAGAGGTACTATATGTTTTGTTGTTTTTTTCTCCCACTGTTCACTTCAAATGAGCACGAAACAAGTTTCATCTGATCTGCAAGACAATGCCACATGAAAATATAGTTCAAAAATGTGACTTTTTATTGCCTAAGATGCAGGCACTACCTAGAAAATAGTTTCCATTGCAAAATGCACAAAAAGACAAAATACATGCTATAATTTAGAGTGCTCTGTCAGGATCTTATGAACCAAAGTAAGTGGAGAACTTTGGGATTATGTCAGAATTCAAACAAAGACCAGGAGGAGACTATTAGAAAATAAATAAATAAATAAAATCTTTCCATAAGACTAGCAATAGGTTTTCCATTGTAGCAATGAATATGGAAAGCAGGGTTTTTCTCAGCACATCACTGTGCTCTCAACACAGCAGACTGTAAATCTTCAGCATGTATGTTCCCCAGTGCATTTCACAGAAGTGTAGAAAAAGAGAACAGACTTGGCAAAGATGTTCATGTTTTTTAAGCAACTTTTGGCTTTTACAGCTCCAGGAAATAGGTATTACCCCAGACATTTCAGATTCATAGGGAAAAGACTAATGTTGCTGCTTTATATTTACTGTGGGGAGAGCAGTGAATCACAGAGGTGAGAAAAAATGTATTTTCTCTTGTACACACCTACTTTCAAAAGCCTTGTTTCACTGTAACTGAGCTCCCGCCTGACATAAAAATATCATGTTATTTTTTCTCAATAAATTTCAAGTTGAAGTGAATAGACTGAAACGCTAGTCTTGTCCCCTCTTCTCACACTGCCATTTCTGCCTCCCAAGGCCTGTCATTCTTGCCAGCTCTGAGGTCACCTAACTCATATTCCATTAAAAAAGAAATTTAAAATTGCAGGCTCCAAAATGGCAATTCCCTGCTGCTACCACTCCCCCTCTTTCCCACAAAGAAGTCTACTTTTCTGAGCAATACTGAAAGGGGGCAAAGTGCCAGAGCTTCCTGTCAGGCTTCTGAGTCCTCCCTCCCACCCAACCTGGGTCGCAGAAAACTATTTACAACTTTCTAAACAGCTTTGCTGTTCTGAAAAAGGAGGTTTCTTTGGGGTTTTCCCAGTTCTAGTGAATTTAATACAAGAAGAAAAGCCACACCTCAGGTCTGTGATTCCTCAGGAGGATGGGGTGTCTGTCGCGTGCACGCTGCTCTCACTAACAGGTTTCAGACCCATTCAACACCCTGCGCCCAGCAGCCTACTCCGGATGCCCAGCATCCCATGGAGGGGCCAGCCCTGCACACACTGCCACGGGACGGGGTGCCAGGGGAGTTGGAAAAAACTAGAGGAGAGAAGGAAAAAAAGGGATGAAAAATGAAGGGACAAAAAAGAAACGGAGAGATGTGAACTGCATGGACTGGAGCGGAGGAGCGGAGAGGAGCGCGGAGGAAAAAGAAAATGAAGGAAAGGAAAAAAAGAATGGGGAGAGGGCGAGAAAGAAAAAAGGGGAGAGAGAAAGCAAGGAGAGAGAGAAAAGGAGAAAGAGGGAAAGGAAAAGGGAAAGGGAAAGATAAAAGAGAAGAGAAAGGGAAAGAGAAAGAGAAAGGTAAAAGCACAAGCAGTAAGAAGCGGGGCAGAAAGGCGAGAGGACACGAAGCACGGGGGGACGAGGTGCGCGCAGGGCTGCGTCTCTCCTGCCCCGCAGCGCGGCACCTGCCCGTGTCCCCACCACACACACACACACACACACACACACACACACACACACACACCCTCGCCACCACCACCGCCGCCGCCACCCCCCGATGCTCCTTGGGGCGCCACCGAGCCCCTTCGAGTCGCGTCGCGCCCCCCAGCCGTGCACCCACCTGCGGGGCCGCCGCTGCTCTCCCCGGCGCGGCTCGATGTGCCCGGCGCCGGCGGGGCGCCCCGCAGCCTGCAGCCGCCCCCAGCGGCCAGCGAGCCGCCCCCCTGCCCTGCCCTGCCCTGCCCTGCCCTGCCCTGCCCTGCGCGGCCCCACCGCACCACGACGGCCCCCGGACAGCCCCGCACCGCCCCCAGCACCACCCAGCGGCTCGGCTCGGCTCAGCGCCCCCCCGGCTCGCTCAGGCGGTGCAGAGATGCCGCCAGCCCCCGCTTTCCGCTGCTCTTTTTAGCACCTTTATTATTATTATTATTATTATTATTATTATTATTATTATTATTATTATTATTATTATTATTATTATTATTATTATTATTATTATTATTATCATCATCATCATCATCATCATCATCATCATCATCATCATCGTCATCGTCATCGTCATTGTCATCATCATCATCCTTATTGTTGCTGTTGTTATTAATAACAATAATTTTTATTTATTTGTAATAAATAAAATTGCGAACGCGCCGCTGGGAGCGGGGAGGAGAAGAGGGGAAGGGGCAGAGACCCGCCGGGGAGGCCGGTTCCAGAAAGCGGTGCCGTGAAACGAAGAGCGTGCGTGTCGCGGCACAGCCAGAGGATGACTTTGATTTGTTCGCGGCCGAAGATAAAACGCGTCCAACAGGGTTTGGGGAGCGCCGAAATACGAAGGTGAGGTTTGGGGGCGCCTCCCTGATACATCATAAGCCATGAAAGGACTTACAAAGCAAACAAGAAATTCGATTCCAAAGAAATTGGGAGTTCAGAGAAATCACCTCCCTCGCTAAAAACAACAAACCGAGCGCTGCATCCTGCAGCAGTTTGAGCAGTGCTCGCAGCACTGAAAAATCCCAGGAATCTCTGCGATAGGACTTGGCAGATCGAGGCATGCCTGAGAGGTCTCTCCTGCCCATTCCTCAACCCAGTTGTGAGCTCCCACCGGGGGTTCGTGCATTTGCACGATAAGCAGGATCAAGGGGCTGAAAGCTCACCAGAAAAGAGATTTGCTTTCAAGGCTAGTACGGGCGGACAGTGGTAGGTGACCACTGAAATGGAAATGGGCTGCAGGGCCTGAAATTTGCGATTCCATGTTGTCAAGAAATTTTTTCTTATATGCATACCTCTTGGGTTGAGGAACTGTGTGTAACTAACTACACACAAATTTAGCAATCCCTACCTTTTCCCAAGAGAGGTGAAAAAAAAAAAAAAAAAAAAAAAAAAAAAAAGACCTGTCTGTAACTGCTATCTTCTGGTAGAGCACGGTACTTACTAAAAAGGTGCTTTTTCTGGAAATCCAGAGGTTGGTGACAGGCTCCCGAGGGAGTGAGAAATCTCGGGGCAAGGAGACAAGGTTTCCCATTTGTCCATGGGAAAACATGGACAGTAACGCTTTGCGGTTACGGCTGAAGACTCCCTATCTGCATGTAAATGCGTAAATTACAATAATAAGAGAAGTCGTAGGTAGAGTAAATTTAAGTATTGTTCTTTTGTTAAAGTGTCTGCAAAGCACTGTAATGCCATTGCAGTGCAAAGAGTATTTATGAAAGGGTGATTTGGGTTTACAAAAGGTAAACTTCGAGGGCAAACATTTTCTTTCATTTTCACTTATTATTCACAACTACAAAGGCAAAGAAGTGTGTTGGACGAAAATAAATAAAGCACTAGAGACTGTATTTTGCTGCAGAAACAGAAGATTCCGTCTACTTCCAACGGAAGGGAGGGGTGAGGGAAAAAGCATTAAATATTTACTGAAAACAGTTATTTCAGAAAAATATATGACGTTTAGAAATCTGCTATTCTCCGACTTTTGCACAGGTACATAGTATAGCTCCTGGTAGATGGACACTAGAGAGGCTAATCCTTTGCCATGCTGGCAAAAAAACTCATAATTTTTTATTGCAGCTTCGTGCAGTTTCCGTGAGTGCATTTCAGTTACAGTACATTTACATGTACAGTCTTTGTCAACTGATCCTGAAAGAAAATGGGCGAGGTGGGTTTCCACCTGGTTTTTGCTCTTCTTCTTTTGTTCCATAGTCAGGCATTGGAACAGGTTGCCCAGGGAGCTGGTGGCGTCACCATCCCTGGGGGTGTTTAAGGAAAGGTTGGATTTGGTAATTAGCGACTTGGGTTAGTAGGCAATATTGACAGCAGGGGGATGGTTGGACCAGATGATCTTGGAGGTCTCTTCAAATCTTAATGATTCTATGATTCTAACCTTGAAGCTGGAATGCTTAGATGACGATGCAGAAGTTGACCTCCCTGCTGTGGGATAAACTGTTAAGAGATGTGACACTGTGGCAGCTGTGAAACAAAAACAAAACAAAACAAACAAACAAAAAGATAGAGATTTAATTCAAAAATTTGAAAGTACTGATAAAGGAAGCCAATGAAACAACTGGAAGAGTTAAAAAAAAAAAAAAAGTGAAAAAAAAAGCAAAGTCATATGTGGGAAATTTTAAATATATCACTGATTTTGTTGTAAATCTTGACTCAGTTGCACGAAAGCCATCTGTATGTGAATATTTGATAACCATGGTAATACTGGCAATCTAGTGAGAAAAAGGCATATAAAAACATACTTCAGATTAAGTTTCAAGGACAGAGTTTTCTGTGCACTTACATAGTTATGGTTCAGGAGAATACAGCTTAAATGTATTTCTGCTAGGAGGACATCTGTCTCATAGGTATGCGTGCTCTAAATTGACACTAGCATCTCATTTGTCACTTGACAGCTGCCTCCAGGCTTTTAGACTTTTTCCTGGAAAATATAAAGAATATACAATGTTTTAAAAGCTTTGTGTTTTTTCTCTTTATGTTCTGTCATAAGTTTGAGATGCAAATAATTTTTTAACCTAATGCTCACTGCTTATTCTTGTACCTCTTGAAATTTACCAATGTTAAGGAAATAAAAGTTTCTGGTTTTGAAAAGCCTGACGTCTATGTAGCATTTTGTAATGTTCATAGCTTCTCTGCTAACCTTTAAAAAAGATCACTTCTCTGAATATCGCTGTTTCTTGTGATAGTTCAGATCAATAACTACAAAGATGTTAGATCCTAATATCTAATGCCAGGAAGGTAGAAGTTCTTAATCTCATTATTGAATCCTGTTTTAAAGGACTTCCTCTTTAGTATCTTTATTGATGACTTGGATAAGGGAATTGAGTGCACCTTCAGTAAGTTTGCAGATGACACTGAGCTGGGGGGAAGTGTTGATTGCTGGAGGGTAGGAAGGCCCTGCAGAGGGACCTGGACAGGATGGGTCGATGGGCAGAGGCCAAACGGATGAGGTTCAACATGGCTAAGTGCCAGGTCCTGCATGTTGGCCACAACAACCCCATGCAGCGCTACAGACTTGGGGCAGAGTAGCTGGAAAGCTGTGAAGATCTGGGGGTGCTGAATGATGCTCACCTCAACATGAGCCAGCAGTGTGCCCAGCTGGCCAAGGCCAACAGCATCCTGGCTTCTATTAGTAGTGTAATCAGCAGGACCAGGGAGGTGATCGTCCCTCTGTACTCAGCTCTGGTGAGACCGCACTTCAAGTGCTGTGTTCAGCTTCGGGCTTCTCACTACAAGAAAGATACTGAGGCCCTGGAGCATGTCCAGAGAAGGGCTACGAAGCTGGTGAAGGGCTTGGAGCACACGTCCTAAGAGGAGTGGCTGAGGGAACTGGGGTGTTTAGTCTGGAGACTCTGGGGACACTTCAGTACTCATTACGACAACCTGAAAGGAAGTTGTGGGGAGGTGGGGGTTGGCCTCTTCTCACAGATAACTAGTGATAGGACTACAGTGGATAGTCTTAAGTTGCTTCAGGGGAGGTTTAGGTTGGAAATTAGGAGACATTTCTTCTCAGAAAAAGCAGTCAGGCATTGGAACATGTTGCCTGGGTATATGGTGGAGTCAACATCCCTAGAGGTGTTGGACATGGTGCTTAGGGACATGGTTTAGTGGGTGATATTGGTGGTAGGGGGATGGTTGGTCCAGATAATCTTGGAGGTTTTTTCCAACCTCAGTGGTTCTATGATTTTATGAAGACTGTGACTTTGCTGCATTAACATTCCATAAGGAAAGAGGTGCTACAGTCCAGAAATTTGCATTTTTATTTTCTGTAGTCATCACTAGTGGCATTTCCCTCTATTGTAAAATTTTGAGACAGTAAATGTTCTTGCCTAGATTCTCTGTGCTGCTTGTTTTGTGCCTGGGTCGGGAGGGGGCTTTTCTTTTTTTTTCAGGTGAGTTTAAAATAAGCTTAATTTGAGCAAACCATGCCTGTACTGCACGATCAAGGTCCTCCTGGGACAAACTTCTTCCAAGAAATGGGCTGGCAGCTAGCACTAATTACAGAATAAAAAATAGGCATGGAGTGAATTGCAGCTTTGAAATGCTGAAATTGACTATAAAACATACACTGGTTAAATTAGGGGCCTCTCCTTGCACTGCCACGGTGGTACAACAAAAAGGTGCCTCTCATTGTACCACCTTGGCTGGCTGCCAGCCCCACCCAGCCACTTTCTCACTCCCCCTCCTCAAAAACACAGAGGGAGAAAACACAATAAAAAGGCTTGGGGGTTGAGACAAAGGCAGGGAGATCACGTAACAGTTAGTACCACAGGCAAAAAATACCCAAACAGAGGAAAAATAATTTAATTTATTCTCTTTAAAGTTGAAAAAGTAGGTTGGTGAGAAATAAAAAGAAATCTAAAAGCACCTTCCCCCCTACCTCCTACTGCCCACCCCTCCTTCTCAGATGTAGCTCCTTCATTCCTGACTCCTCATCCTCCCATCTCAAGTGGTGTAGGGGGATGGAGAAGGGGGCTGGGGTCAGTCCCTATCAGCTCCTCTCTGTGCTCCTTCTCATGCTTTCCTACAGCATGGGGTCCTTCTCATAGGATACAGTCCTTCATGCACTTCTCCCACATGGCTCTGTCCCACGGGGTCCATCCAACCCCCAGGAGCAAACTGCTCCAGCACGGGTCCCCCACGGGTGGGTGGCAGCTCCCCCCAGACCCCTGCTCCACGTGGGCTCCTCTCCACGGGCTGCAGCTCTGGCCCGGGGCCTGCTCCTACGGGGGCTCTCCATGGGCCGCAGCCTCCTCCAGGCCACATCCACCTGCTCCAGCGGGGGCTCCTCCACCCATGGGGGGGCTGCAGCGTGGAGATCTGCTCCATGGGGGACCCATGGGCTGCAGGGGGACAGCCTGCTCCACCAGGGGCCTCTCCACAGCCCGCAGGCCTGCTGCACTGACCTTGGGGGCTGCAGGGCTGCTTCTCACAGGCCGTATATTTTATATACTACAAATACATACACACAAATATACATACACATATCTATACATATGAATCACGAATTCTAAACTAGCGTGTGAGTTTACGTCCTCTCTTCTCTACAATTTTGTAACATATCATGAACTTCAGAGCCCCATATCACAATAGCTTTGAGGTGATCTAACTGCATGCTTTGAAAGACTGTAGACTGTGTATCTGCAATGCGCTGTTCAAGCCTTTCTTTAGATTTTCTATCATATATTGGCTACTTCACAGCCCTTTTTTTATTTTTTCCATTTAAGTCCTGGTAGTCTCATTTCTCCTTCCTGTCTTTGTTGAAGGTAGTCTGTTGCTGTAGCTGAGAGGAACAAGTCCACAATAAATTGTTTTATAGACTCTTGTGTTTGTGTTTTACTAGATAAACATGTATTTCCTTTTTACTATAAATGGCTAACTCATGATCCGATATCATACGAGTAGCATCTATGATTTAGTTATATTTTTATAACACTGTTTTACTATCATTTGTTGCATAAACTCGCAGTCTAGTACTAAGCTTCTTATTCGCATTTTGCTTAAGTTGCAGACTTCAGGGTTGTTGGTATAACACATCCAGGTAACATGATTTCATGCTATAGTCTCTGGTACTACTACTTTTAGAAGTGAGGTGGAAAAAGACTCAGTATCAACACTTTTTTTTTCCCAACATATCCAAACAAATTAATGCCATTTCAGGATGTTGAATCCGAAGTTCCTTCTGGTATTATTTATATGTACAGCATATAAAGACTCATTTCTTTACTTTGTTCTTTATCATTAAGACCTCAATATCTACTCATAATTTCCCCATGTTACTTTTTTTTTTTTAATGACATTTTGTCTAATTTCTGTAAAATCAGTACTTCTCTTATTTCTGAATTTTCACACAGTTATGGTTAGGCTGCACATTATCGATTGTTGTGGGTTCCTTTTTCTATAGTTGCATGGCTCTCAGCTGAAATCAGCTGAATGTTGTTTGAGACGTCAGCTGTTTTTTTACCAAACTTGTTCTGCTGGAAACAGAATGTCCCGCTCTGGCCCCTTGGGTAGTCAGTCCTGTGTACCACCTTCATAAATGTACCCTGTATGTGGTTGCTGAGAAAATGCCAAAGTATCGGATCTGAACACAGGATCCTGTCCTGTGATTTTCTGTCACTCCTTGGGGAGTTTTGTTCTATTATGTCAGCTGTGAAGAAAATGTGTAGGCTGATATTTTCCGGTAATGGACTAGGTGCTCCATTCCCTAAGAAAATTATGTGTGTATTTCCAAGATTGTATTTAACTTGTATATTTAGTGCACATGAACATATAACAGTATAAGATCTGATTATTACCTGGTTGTGGCTTTACTGTAAGCTTGGATGTCACATAATCATATGAACTGGATGCTACTTTATTGTACGCTTTATATAGTCTTTTACAGTGTCTATTTCAAACTCATTCCACTGAATTTTGCAGACATGTTTCCAAATCTGTCTTGTTTCTTATGTCCTTAAGAGTTCGTGGTTTGGTCATGTAGCCCATTACTGTTCTGCCCCAGAGGGTAAATGTGGGGTCCTAATTACAGGCTGGTCTGGCTGGTCTATTTACATTCTGCAATTCACCAACTTTTTTTTTTTTTTTTTTTTTCCCTATGTTTAAATAGAAATTGGAGTTGGACACAGTGATCCTTGTGGGTCCTTTCCAACTCAGGATGTTCTATGATATTCTAAATCTGGTTTACACATAAATATTTTATTCATGTTTCAGTGTCTCATATCTGTCACAGACAGATGCTGAATGTGAGGTTCCTTAAGACTATAAGACTGAAAATTAAATGTCTTGTAAGAATTTCCTGAGTTTCCTCTTCATATATAACTTATGTCTTTTAACAGTTTCATTCTTTCTAGGTTAAGAACAGCTAGGACCTTTCCTTAGTATTGTTTGATAAACATACAGTTTCACTGTAGTTCACTTATGTACAATTACACACTATGATTAAAATGTCCAGAAAGAGGAAAAAACAACTTACTTATCATATTTGCTCCACTGATCTTTAGTATAGGGCAAAATTCCTGCCGGATTCCTTCAGATTTTTTGCATTGGTCTCTCTTTTCCTAAGCCCAGTCTTACCATGTAGTGTTCACAAGTGATGTTGTTTTGTGGCAGACACAAGTATTAAAAAAGAAAAGAAAAATAGTATTTACCTCTTTTTAATGAGTTACACGTAGGAAACTTGAGAGAGAAAGAATTTTATTTCTTGCTCTCGGTGCTCTAGTAAGACTTCAGGATTAGCTCTGTTCATGTTAAGTATTTTCAGCCCCCAGAAGACTGAAAACTTGGAAGAATACCATACTTTTTTCCTCTCTAAAAGTCCAGAAGGACCTTATGCTTCTGGTCACCTCCTGAAACAGTGAAACAAATTTACAAAAGAAAGTTGCCTGTGAAAACATAAAAACAAACACACAAGTCTGCTTTCCAAGTAAAAAGTTGGGGTTTGCAATATAATGTAAAAAAAAAAAATTATTAGTGAAAGTTAATTATATGTCAGAAAGTAATATTCTGATTTATGTTGTTTTTTTGTTTTGTTTTGTTTTGTTTTTTATCCTAACTTGCTGGAACATGCCTAAAAGCCATCTCTGTAACTTTGCAAGGAAGTAGGATCATTGCCATCCTGAAGAAAACCAGTTTTATCTCCAACATATGAAGATCTGAATTACAGAAATTCAGAAAGACTCCATTGTCCTGTTCAAAAACTTCCATGCTGAAATATTTTAATTTAATACATATATTTGACACTCTATTTACTCTTAAAGTTGTTTGATTAGTGATTTGGCAGCTCTTTGTTCTCTACTATAGTGTTCACCACAAGGGTTTATGCTGGCACTGGATATTAATGGACTTTGCTTTAATTTACCAAGAAATCATCCAGAGACAGCACATTGTTCTCCATGTTGTCTAAATTAAAGAAAATGAAGATCGTAAGCAAGTGTGATAAAAAATTGACTATAAGTCAAAAAGCTCTATTCAGGTAGACACCAACAAGCTGTAATGATACAAGTTGATACAACAGAGCAAATCATACAAGCAAATCACTGTTCTTTGACTACTGTGAAGTCAAAAAGCTGCTGTGTGAGGAGAACTGTAGCCTTTAATTTTAAACCACCAAGCCAGAAAATGAATGACAAACAAAAGTTGCGCCAGTCAGAAAAAAATCCACTTCTTAAGTGAATGTGAAGAAGCTTATATAATAATGCAGCTTTAAGCCATGCCTTTGCAAGAATGTCTTTATAATATAAACTAAGCAGAACAATTACCTGATATGCAGATTTTCTGATATCTGTAGTTTCTGAACAAAATAAAGAGGGAATGTATTTCTTCAGTGAAGTGCTCTGAGGTTTACTGATGAAAAGTTCTGCATAGATGTATACATATTAGAGTGGGTCCAGAGGAGGGCCACAAAGATGATCAGATGTCTGGAGCACCTCTCCTATGAAATAAAGGCTGAGAGAGCTGGAAATGGTCAGTCTGAAAAAAAGCTTTTCAGTACTTAGAGGGGGCTTATAAAAAAAAAAATTAGAACAACTTTTTAGTTGGGCAGACAATGACAGGACAAGGAAGGATGGTTTTAAACTAAAATAGGGAAGATTTAGACTAGATATTATGAGGAAGTTTTTCACTCAGAGGGTGGTGAGGCCCTGGCACAGGTTGCCCAGAGAAGCTGCGGATGCCCCATCCCTGGAGGTGTTCAAGGCCAGGCTGGATGGAGCTTTGAGCAACCTGGTCTGGTGGCAGGTGTCCCTCCCATGGCAGGGGGTTGGAATTGGATGATCTTTAGGGTCCCTTCTAATCCAAACCATTCTATGATATGATTCTATGATATTACATTGCAGCAATCATTAACATGACTGTCCAAACCTTTAACAACCTTTACTACTTGCAGCTCCTTCTTAAGGTATGTTTGGAGGCAGCTTATGTCCTGAGGAAAATAAATAAATAAATAAATAAAAGTTCACTTAGAGCTCAGAGTGAAGTCCAGTTCTGATAGTGTTGTTTCTTTGGCATTCTGCTGCAAATTTCTGTACAGGAAAGTTTAAGTATTGACAGCATTTTCTGGGAAACTTGGTGTTCTTACATGAATAAGGAGTTAACCACATGTCTTTATCATTTTTCTCTTCTCTCCTAGAAATGCTTGGAAACAGCTAGTTCAAAACAAATCCAAAAACAACCAACCAACCAACCAAATAAACAAATGAATAAACAAGAAGAAGAACAAAAAAAAATCACCTCCGTCCTGTCACAGCAAAATATTGTATTGCACATTCAACTTCTGAAGAAGAGTGAAATGAAGTGATACATGTTTATCATATTGATTAATGTTGGACCTACTAAATTCTGGTGAGAAAGCAAGATCACATTAGAGAATCTTTTAACTTTGTATCACACACAATTCTTCAGAAATTGATTCAGAACTAAAAATTGATTGAATGACTGTATGTATAATAATGTCAACTAGTATAGAGGAACCAATAATATTAACACTTGAATTTCTGAAAATAAATCATTTAGATTTTTTACTGATGTAGAATATAATCCATATTCCTGACAAACATATAAATGCACAATCTTCCCATGTAGGTAGAACACATGGGGTTTCATAACACTGTGGAGAAATAAGATATAGAGTGAGACTATCCTGTAGTTTACTTTTCATTTAAATAATTATTATTCAATTTATTTCCAAAACTCTACTGAAGATTTAAACTGAAGTATCTGAGATCAGAACTTGGCTTAAAGTTTAAGCAACCTGTTAGATCAAGTTGCTAGTGATATTCATTGGGCAGAACTTTGTATTTAAACGTTTAATAGGTTTTAATGTTTACTGAGAAATTGTTGTAAATCCTTCAAGATTCTTCTGGAGTTCTCGGGTGAGTGAGGCTGCTGTGAATATGCTGACATAAATGTTATGAATTTATCAAAAACTATACGACAGTGAAGTTGTCTGATACAAACATAGTTAGCAGAAGTACTTGCCAAGAACGTGAAGAATGACCTTTAATTAATCACCTAATTTAGGAATATTCTAAGGACTGAAATGGAAGTGCCTTCAAATTTATAATGACATTCACTTCTCTTCCTTTAAAGATAGTGTTGATATTCATTCAGAAACTAACCAACTTGTGTAAACAAGCTGATACCAAGTTGGCAGCATTTTTGAGTGCTCAGGTAAACAACTGGCTTTTGTTATCCCTTCCGCAACTAATTCACTGATCCATGCCCTTGGCACACGTCTTTGAGAAAGCTAAAATAAAAGCAGATGGAATGGTTGATTAAATTCCTTCACAGAAAGGTCAGGATGACAGAATGTTATACAGTTTTGAAAGAGTGATCTTCCTTGGACTTCTCAGTTCAGACTTACTCATTTTCCATCTGGCTGTACTGATGGGATGAATGGGATATGCCAAATAAAACAATCTCATTTACCCTGAGCAAAACTGTACTACAGATAATTCTCACTGAGTTGGGTGAGGCCAAAAATGGTGAATTTTAAACTGTGAATCTGAACCTTATGTATGCAAAAATCTCAGCCCAATGTGGTAATTAATGTGGCTTTGAGTTTATGTGTTACTGAAATGAAACTAGATACGGTGGTAGAGACCAGCCTGTGAAGTCACATTCGTGCCTTCTCTACAAGTATTGTCCTCAGCCTGTTTGATTGTTTGACTGATTTATTCATGACTGACTTTCTAAATTTGACCTTTTGGAGGATTATGAGTTGGATATTGAGTAGTGAAGTGGACACTGAACAGCCAGGGGCAGGGCAGGGCAGTGAACCAACATGCTAGCAAAAGCATGGTTGCATTTGGTATGTATTATTTCATGGCATCTTCTCAAAGATTTTTCCAGAATACATTGGGCTCTGAGTGATTTGGTGCAAAGCTCCTCCAAAGGCAACAGGTTCAGAAACTCAAATGCTAGTTAACGGGTCTATGATGGGCAGTAAAAATGTATTAAATATATAGCATGAAAATGAGAATGTACTTCAAAACAGTCCTTCATATAGATTCTCTTCCATGTCTTGATAGCCCACTACAAGAAGAGGAGGATATCAGTTTTTTCTTCCTTCCTTCCTTCCTTCCTTTCTTCCTTCCTTCCTTCCTTCCTTCCTTCCTTCCTTCCTTCCTTCCTTCCTTCCTTCCTTCCTTCCTTCCTTCCTTCCTTCCTTCCTTCCCTCTTACTCTCTCTCTTTCTCTCTTCCCTACTCTCCTTCTCTCTTTCTCTCTTTCTCTCTCTTTCTTTCCATTCTTAACATGTCCATATGAACCTACTACTGAGTTAGAAGAGCTGTTTGAAGCTTCCACAGGTTTGGATACCCTTGAGAAAGTACATGGAATATGAGATTTCCTAAAACTGTAATGATAATTTATTTATTTATTTATTGAGGAGGATAAGGTGCAAAAGAAAGCAGTTTTTAATTATAACTCCCAAAAAGTGAAACAGTCATCATTTTCATTTCTGATGTATGCAGCTTAACTGGGAGTATTGAAAGAGAAGCACACCGTAGATAATTTAGCAACAAACATCACCAGCTGCCGTATCTAGATCACTGAAGTCTTTCTATTCTTACAGCGACACACAATTACCCAGCAGCAGCTTGGAGAACAGGTCTGTCAGACCTGACGTGTGGTTGTGCTGGGTCTGGCTGGGATGCACTTCACCTTCCCCACAACAGCTCACACAGTGCTGTGCTCTGCACTTGTAGCTAGAACAGCACCGGTATCACACCAACATCTTGTCTATTGCTGAGCGGAGCTGACACAGCATCCAGATACCCTCCAACCACCCTGAAGCCAGTAGGCTAGGGGTGGACAAGAGGTAGGGAGGGGACATCACAAGGGCAGCTGACCTAAACCAACCAACGGGATATTTCATATCATATAATGTCACAGTCAGCAATAAAAGGTGGGGAAGGGGAAAAGAGAAGGGAAGGCTCTTGTTATGAAGATATGTGTCCTCCCATATGACTGCTATGTGAATTGAGGACCTGCTTTTCAATATGTGGCTGAACATTGGTTGCTGATGGAAATTAGAGGATAATTGTTTTTCTTTTTCCTTCAATTATATTATCTTTATCATCCTGTGAGCCTTTCTTGTTTCCAACCATATTTTCTCTCTCCCTCTTCCTTTGAAGAAGGGGAATGAGATAGCAGTGTGGTGGCATTTAGTTGGCCATTGGTGCAAAACCACCACAATGGCACAAGAATTAACTACCAGCAGTTTCCATTGTTCATTGGGGAACTTGTTGGAAACCAGAAGGTCTTATTTGGTGTGGGATTCAGAGCAAGTGTCCATGCTGGAAGGAGCACTGTGAGACAAACCGATGGTGCAAAAGTGGATGGACTAAGGCCAATATTCTACTTAGAAAAAAATATTTAATACAAACCTCTAAGTAAGGACATAACCTACAAAAGTCCATGCTTGAGCTAATGGACACATTCTCCTCATTCACAGTCCTGTGTCTGTCATTCTTTTCAGTCACCAGATCCAACATTTTGGCATATGCACAAATGACACATTTGCAATATTAACATGATAGGTTGCACACTGCTGAGTAAAGAGTCAAATAAACTGAAGAGAAAATAGAAGAAAACACGATGAAATGCTTTGAACTTCAACGAAGTTGGAAGTACTTAACATGAGGAAATTAATCTAATTTAACTGTTCTATCCTAAGTAATGCAGTAGGGCTACTTTCTTCTTTAATACCTTACTTACTGGTAAGGGCAATGATTGTTTATCACACAATGTATGTTAAATGCATGATAGGTTGGGGAAAAAAAAAAAAAAAAAGAAAAGAAAAACAGGGAACACATGGATAGAACAACAGCTATTTGTTAGTAGCCATTGACCCTAGAAGTAGCCTTTTGTTCCTTCTTATCTGTGTGTTCTTGCCTTTAGATACCACATGCCATAGTTGTGCATGGTTTGGCATTGGTGTAGGAAATGATTCAGAAAGTTCTAAGTGCAAAAAATGAATTCTTCATTTTATTTGTTGCTCCTAAATATTGTTCCTAATAAGAACTTTGCCTGCCTATGGGGGAACAGCTAACTCTGTTACATATGGGGGAACAGCTAACCACTCGGGTCTGGCCAGTGGTGGGTCCCTTTTGGAGCTGTCTGGAGCTGACTCTGATCTGACATGGGGCAGCTGCTGGGCTCTGCTCAGAGAAGCCACCCCTGCAGCCTCCCTGCTACCCTGCTACCGTGCCCTTCCCACATAAATCCCAAACAGATCAGTAGAGCAGCATAAGGCCAGGTTTACTAGCAAGGCAAGTGACAGTGAGGCAACTTTTTCAGACTCGTTCAGCAGGAGCTGTGTAACTCCTCTGCTCACAGCATGGACTGGTCTGGCAAAAGCTGCTAGAAGGAATATTAGGATCATGTGTGCAGCAATTGTAATGTAGCCCAACAGACAAGAGCAGAAATCATGGCTAACCTTTCCCTCACTGTTGTGCAAATATATCCTGTATTAAGATAATGTGGTTGCAAATAGCATGCATTCAGAAAGGGCACTTTGCAGTAGCAAGCATGAACTATGACTAGTTCTGTTTCTTCAAAATGCAGCAGAAAGCAGATTGCTAAATGAATGTGTGGTTTACTTGCATAGATGATAGTGCTGTAACAAATGCAGACATGCCTTACATGAGATTGGGAGTATACTCATGATGGCAGGAATATTATGAATTCCACATTCCTTTTGTAATTAGTAATTTTCAGTAGAATCTCTCTTTTATTTTTTGCTCAGTCATTTGTTAGTGTGTGAACAAGGCCGTAATGGTGAGCACAGGGAAGGTAAGAGAATGATTTTAAACACTGATAATTAGCAAGGAGGAAAAAATTTAGCCATTTCCTTTGTCTTCTCCTCCCTGCAATATCAGTCATTAGAAACACTATTTATTCTTCTGCCCTTTATGATGCTCTTGCGTAGGAGAAAAATGTTTCTCTCTTGTAATGAAAATTCATAAGGCCTCTTCAGCTTTCATAAAGAGAAGAGAAATGAGGACAATGCAGGTAGTTCCTGGACATAAAAAATGCAAATCTACCATTGGGGCAACATGTTTTTTTTTTTTTTTTTTTTTTTTTTTTTTTTTTTGTGGTTTTGAGAGGGGATCTGTTCTTCCCGGCGCTTCTAAATAAAACCCATAAATGGGACCAGTACTCACTATTTTTTACTTTTCATTTTAATTCCTTTTGTCATCATGAAATTTATTCTTGTGGCATAGACAGACAGTTTTGACATACTGGCTTATTTTCTTTTTTAAAGTGTTCCCAAACTTCTGTACTATCATAAACATCAAATATCCTGTTATCTCTATATTCATTCCCACTTCAGCTTACTCCCTTCTAAGAAGCTATTTCCTGCAAGAAATAGCCCTTTCCTGTAAGCTTTTAGTACCTTTGTCTTCCTTTTTTTTTTTTCTTTTCCATGGAAAGTGGGAATTAAGAGTAAAATACTTTCCACATCAGAACAGTATATTAAAAAAAAAAAAAAAGTTATTAATTAATTCTTTTTTGCTGTGTAATTCATTGAAAAATGAAATTATCCAGATTCACCAATCCAAAATAGTGGGGTTCCCCAGAGCTCTATTTTAGGGCCTTTTCTCTACCGTCTTTGTAATTGCTATGGACACGGGAGACAAATGCACACTAAGTAACTTTTAGAGATGACACTTAATTAGGAGGAGCCTAATGACACTAAATTAGGAGGAGCTCTCCATCTTCAGGGTGGAGAGGCCTTGCAGAGAGATCTCGACAGACCAAAAAGCTGGGCAATCATCAACCATATGAAGTTTAACAAGATCAAGTGCTGGATTCTGCACCTGGGATGGGGTAACGCTGGCTGTATGTACAGACTTGGAGGATGAGAGGCTGGAGAGCAGCTCTGTGGAGAGGAATCTGGGGGTTTTGATCATCAGCAAGCTGACCATGAGCCAGCAGTGTGCTCTGGCAGCCCAAAGCACCAGCTGTACCCTGGGGTGTGTCAGGCACAGCACTGCCAGCTGGTGGGGGGAAAGGATTGTCCTGCTCTGCCCTGTGCTGGTGCAACCTCACCTTGAGTGCTGGGTGCAGTTTTGGGCACCATGGTACAAAAAGGACACAGAAGTCCAAAAGAGGGCTACAAAGAAGGGTCTGGAGAGCAAGACATATGAGGCGCAGTTAAGGTCCCTTGGTTTGCTCAGCCCCGAGCAGAGCAGGCTGAGGGGAGGCCTCATGGCGGCCTGCAGCTCCCTCACGAGGGGAGCGGAGGGGCAGGCGCTGAGCTCTGCTCTCTGGGGACAGCGACAGGACCCGAGGGAATGGCATGGAGCTGGGACAGGGGAGGGTCAGGCTGGGGGACAGGGAAAGGGTCTGCACACAGAGGTGGTCAGGCACTGGGACAGGCTGCCCAGGGCAGTGGTCATGGCACTGAGCCTGCTGGAATTCAAGAAGTGTTTGGACAACGCTCTCAGACACAGGCAGGTTTTTGGATGGTTTTGTGCACAGCCAGCAGTTGGACTCAATGATCCCTGTGGGTCCCTTCGAATTTGGGATATCCTATGATTTAAGTTATTTATTTATTTACATTGGAGTTGGAAAACCAATACCCATCTAGCTGTATTTGTTTATGATTTTCGTAACTTCTCACAGCTACCTGCTTTATCTAACACATTCTTGCATGCCATTTTCCCGGGATTACTGATCAGAACAATCTTGGCACTAACTTATGAGTTCCCTAGCATCTATTCATCCACAAGGTATTGCACAACTCCTGATGACACAGCAAACTACTCCCAAACAACTTCTCTGACATCTCAACAGTCTTGTTTTTCTACATTTCATTGTGAGAATCCTGATACCAATCTGTTTTGTTTTCCAAGGAATTCAAGGTATTTTGGAACACAGACTCTCAAACAGATGAGAATTTTACTTACTCATCTTTAGGAATGGAAGCTGCCTGAGATACCTTGCTCTGTATGACTTCTTTTGTTACCAAAACCTCTGTGGATAGGATTCTCCCTCAAGATTGCACCAAACCACTAATCAGGCTGAATTATATCTTTTGTTTCATAGCAGGTTAGAAATCTACATCAAACTTTTGAATTGCTCTTATACTGCGTGATAGACTGGTTCAAACATGTTGATCTGGGTCGGCATGATTCAGCCTTATCACAACTAGTGAGATCACAGCTGCTTAAACTGAGACACCTGTTATAGGGACGGCTGTAAAATGCGTGTAGTCTGTGAAGAAAGCTTGTGTTCTTCAGCAGCTTTAAAACATACAGAATTTGGTGCTAACCATGAGGTATGTCTACACGGCATGATCCAATGCTGTGCAAAGACCAGTGAGGGCAGCTGAGCTAGTTGAAAGCGGTGCCGTGCATTTTTCATGAAGCCAGTTGAGGGTTCAGTGTGGAGAAAGGGCACTAAGAAGGAAAAAGCTGAGGGCAACTTTTGAACACACATGAACTTTCAAACCAAATACAAACTTTCAAAAAGCATGAGGTGCTACACAGTTATGTCATATTTCTGAAACATCTGAATTGCACCAGTAAGTAATCAGACAAGCTTTGTATGTCACATGTTATTTTGTAACATGCAAATGGTAGTTGCTAGGATCTTCCGCAATTACCAGAAAGTGTTCAGTAGATTATATCAGCTGTTTTATGATGCTAACATTGATAGTACTTGTCACTATCCTATTACATCACTTTCCTGTCGTATAATGCAGTCTTGCTAGCCATCACACAAATTTGTTATTTTATAAAAGAACACGTTCCTTTCAAATAGAACAAAAAAATGACTGTTAAAAAATAAACAAACAAAAACATCCTGTGTTTGGCTGTTCCAGGCTAAAGTACAGAAAAATAATTTTGAAGCAGCTACGCTTATTAGACATTCTTGCAAGGCTGTTTTGTATATTACTTTGTACTCTGATTTCACCACCTGGTTTCAGCCCACTAAAAGCAAGGCGTGCCAGAGTGTCCTTGGATTGAACTCCTGAATCAATGAGAGTTTTGTCATGCTGGGAATGGAAACTTCCAAGGAGCTGGTTAAAGTGCTACTAGTTTTACTACATGGCACTCTTTTCACTGAGTTACCTCCTGAATATTTCATCAGAGCCCAGTGTGACCAGAATTTCCAGCTTGGCCAGGGCAGCCCTAGAATATCCCAGCATCCACCAGATATTTGATTGCTTTTTTCCCCCACTTTACATGGAGGAAACAGGATATTTCACTGTAAGCCATGCCTAGGAATCTACCCCTTTGCAGTATGGTGACAGGAGACAGAGGCTGTGTTGTGATACAAGTCACACGATTCGTTATGAAATGATGAACAGAATATGTTCAGCGGTGCAATAAATGCTGGTTAGTATGATGAGTCCACAAAGCTTGTATTTAATCAGGTAACCTGGCACGGGGCCTACACAGATGACTCAACACGTGCTCTTGTTCTCTTTATTCTGTTTTCTGTGGTTGCATATATATACAATGAAAATATTTAAGAACTTATTACCAACAACAATAGCTGTAGATTACTCATTATAAGCAAGGAAGAGAAGTTCCTTTGTAGCTGCATGAAACGGCACTGGAGCTTTCAAGTGACAGGCAGGTAGAAGCTATCAAACTGGTCTTTTGACAGTGCTAGCAGACACGCTCATCACTGAAATTCAGACGGGCTTTTTGACGAAAAATGCCTGCTAGCTCTGCTACATTTCAGGTCAGGTAACCAAGTTTTACTTGTGCAAGATCCCCACCTCCAGTATGAGCTAGGTGCGATCAAGTGTGAAATAAGGATGCCTCGCATCAAGGACAGATTAAATCTTGGCTGAATCGCAGCAAGGTATCGCAACGAGAGGAAACCGATCAGCAGGACGACCGCTTGACAGGATGGCTCTGACAAACAGCAGCCACCAGTGAAGAGTTCGGGGCAACGTTTAACCACGCGGCTCCTGGCGCAGCCCTTCGCGCTGCTCTCTTATTGATATTACAGATGCTCTATTACATTATATATGCTCTATTGCTGTGCTGTTACGCCTCCTGCAGGTCTGAGGGCCGGCAGGGGCTGCGTGCCACCTGGCGGGCAGCGCCGGCTCCTGCCTGGCCGTGAGGCGCCGCCCGCCACCACGCCCCTCACGCAGCGCAGCGGCCGCCCCCTGCCCGGCCGGGTGGGGCCAGCGCTTGGCCGAGCCCATTTGGCGGAGAGAGGAGGGGAGGGCAGGCACCCTCCGCCGCGTTGCGCGGGCTGCGCGCCGGGGCTCTCCCCGCTGTTGTTCCCCCTCCTCCCGGCTTGGCGTCGCCCTGGGCGAGGAGGAGGAAGCGGTGAGCGGCGAGCGGCGGCGCGGCCATGAGGCAGCTGCCGTACTTCTGCCGCGGAGAGGTGGTGAAGGGCTTCGGGCGGGGCTCCCGGCAGCTCGGCGTCCCCACGGGTGAGCGGGCGGGTGGGACTGACCGTTGGGCCGGCCGTTGGGCCGTTCAACCGCCGCCGGGCCGCTCGGTGTAGCGCCTGACGGCGGCGCCGCGGGCAGGGCGTGTGGGGCTGGGCAGGGGTTCGGCTGCCTGGGCGCGGTTGGTGGTGGTGGTGGTGCTTTCACGCCTTTGTACGTGCTTGTGAAGCAGTTGTTTGATTTTGACCTTATTAAAGCCGTAGCGGTCGCCCTGATCGTGAAGTGTTTACCACCTGAGCGCTCCCCATGTGCTCACTAATATGTAAAACAGCACGTGCGGGAGATCTGATAGCGCTGGTATCGCCACGGGGGCTGAATCCTACGGAGCTGTTGTATATGTCATGTCTTGCTAAGCAGCATGTTACATCACAGTCATCACCGCATGCATAAGCCTTCAATCTGTAGGCAGAAATTTTAAGTCTTTGGGGGCTCTGTGATGCCCTGGAGTTCCACAAGGTCACTTACGCTTTACCCTTTCTAAAATTCTTTTCAGCGAACTTTTCCGAGCAAGTAGTTGAAAGCTTTCCGTCTGATATCTCTACTGGTATATACTATGGATGGGCCTGTGTTGGAAATGGAGATGTGCATAAAATGGTTTTGAGCATAGGATGGAATCCTTTCTATAAGAATACTAAGAAATCTGTGGTAAGAGCTTTGCTTTGTGCAGTACTTTGCCTAGAAATCCTGTTTGCTGTTAGAAATGTATTTGGTGTCAGTCCTATATGTTTGTGTTTTGAAGAGAAAATAGTCTCTGTAGCCAGATGGTACGTAGCCACAGATGAACAAAGTTTGTTTTCTTTGTCCTATTCCATCATTGCCTAAGTACTTCAGAGATCAGTATTTTATCTGTTTCCGAAACGGTGGTTGCTTATAGTGCTGATAGCTAAGTAAGCATATGCTCAATAGATGCTTTGAATTTACTAGTTATTGAGATCCCTAGCATGATCTGGCATTATCTAACCTTGTCTGTCTACATTAAAACTAAGAGATGTGGGGGCATCTTAATATATAATTATTTTCTGTCCTTCTCTTAAATGATGGAATCCATAGATGTGGTGCTGTGGCTTGATATACAGAACTAGTATCCAAAAATGTGTAATAACAGGATGGAGGAGGTAAATTTTGAGCTGTGACAGCAGTGTTTTTCTTGTTGTCAGGTGCTGGTGTTTCTCCTGAGCCTTGCAGAGAGCTCTGTTTTAATTGTTGAAAGCACCTTTGTCTTGGCATGAATCTTCTCCTTCTAAGATCCTAAGTTTATGACTGTTCTGATGCCTTTGACTTTTATAAACATACGCTCCAAATTTTTTGCAGCTGTGTTTTCTGAGCAAGACGTAGGATGGGGAATCCTTTCTCAGCCTTCACTCCTGGATTTCTGTCATTCACTTTCCTGATTTTTATCATTCAGAGCTACTTGTAAAAGCTGTCCTTAAGCCAGCTTTTTCAGTATGTCTTCATAGTTCTTTCATCATTAAGTTAATGAAAGATTAAGCTTTCTTTGTTATTTGCTGCTTTGTAAATACTACTTCTGGGAAGCAGTGAAACATTTCTCTTGAACATTTCTTTTTTTTTTTTCTTCCTTTTAATTTGGCTATCAGAATACTCTGTGGTGAAAAACCTTTCTTAAACTCTGTGCAAGAGTACGGTTCTCCCTTCTCACAGTAGCCTTAACTAGCCTCCTAATCTTGCATTGTACATATTAAATGTCTTAATTTCATTGGTATGTGTTGTGGTGCATTGGAATTAGAGGTATTAGCTGAACATACTTACTGTGAGGGGAAAAAGTTCCAAGTTCATCATAAATGCCAACTAATTTCTCTTCCTTTAGGAAACACACATTATCCACACCTTCAAAGAAGACTTCTATGGAGAAATTCTCAGCATAGCCATAATTGGGTATATTCGACCAGAAAAAAACTTTGATTCCTTAGGTCAGTATCACAGAATTGTTTCATTCATGCAAGTAATATGTCTTCACTTTCTTTTTCTTCTCAATGAGCTGTTTTACCTCTTGGCCTTTGAACTTTCAGTACAATGTTTTCATAAGCTAAATGTAGTAATGTATAAGTTAGTTCAATAATAATAATTAAAAAAAATCCTCCCACATCTTGTTTCAGTCTACATTTCAGTTGTCTGAGGAGTAATTTTAAAATCATGAGCTTCTCATAAAAGCATTGGTCTAGTCTGTTCATTTCTTTTGAAAATGCAGTTCTGTTAGGATTCAAACAGTTCACGAAACTGTTTTGATCTTTTTCTAAAATTAATTTTGGAACAATGTAGTGGTGGAAAACGAAACTCACACATGCCTGAAAAAAAGAACTTTGCTTTTCCAACCTTGTTGTAATAATTATATTCTACCTCTGTGATTTTTCTGTCATTCTGTGGAACAAGATATTTTCTCTTGTTATTGTGTATTTAGAATTCTGATCAGCTTTTAAATATCCCTATTCTTCTATTTTTAGAGGCACTCATTTCAGCAATTCAGGAAGACATTGAAGAGGCAAAAAGGCAGCTAGATTTACCGGAACATCGTAAAGTGAAAGAAGACAACTTCTTTCATCCGCCAGGAGGCAAAATAGTAAACGACCACTGAGCAAACCGATGAGCTTTTTACCTGCTTTTTTTTTTCCTCTCTTGTTCCTATTGTGGAGCTCTTATATTTGCACTGCTTTCATAGGTACTTTGTCATGTCTGTCTAGGCAATGAGAGGCAATGAGATAGGAATCAACCATATAAGGGGATTTAAGTTTGCACAAGTGAATTGATCAAACCCAATCGTTCAGAAGGAGTAGAAAGTGGTTCTAGTTCTTTTTGGATAAATTGTGTATCTAAAAATTAGCAATTGTTTAGAGTCAGTAGCGCACATAGAATGTGACTAAAGTGAACTGTGACCTCTTCAGCATGAAGGGGTGTAGAGTTCACTTAAGTGAAGAGCGTCAGTTTTTAACATACAGATGTTATTCCAACCCCTTTTTCCCAATTTTCCATAATTTTTACATATCAATTGTAGCTAGCAGCTTAGGAAGTTTTGTTATTGATTGAAAAATTTCCTGTGGTGCAGGAAGCCAATGATTAGATAACCATAACAAGAATAACTCTCTGTGGTTCTTATTTTTGATGTGCTTTACAGCTGTTGTGGTTTAAACTGTCATTTCAATTGAAATTATTTATTTTAACTTTATTTGAAATAGATGTAATCACTGCTGCTCATTGATTTACTGGAATCTGAGATATGTACAGCCAGCTGTACAGAAATATATGAGAATGTATGTAATGTACATTACCTCTGGTAGTTTCCTTCAGAGGTAATGTTCCACTGAAATTCAGGAAATGAATGATAAAATGAATGTCAATGTACTGTAAAGGCTGAGGTTCTAAGGATGTGGAAATACTATAACAAGACTTCTGCTCTTTGGGCTCTAAGGCAGAAGAGGCAACTTTGCGTTTGTATCTGCTGCTGACATTTACCCTAGATGAAGAGGATCTTGAGGTTATTCTCATATTGACAATAAAATGACTGACTTCAAGGTTAGTTTAAGGTACAGAAAAACGCCGTAAGCCCTCCACACCAAGCATACGTAAGATCCAAAGTTTTGGTTAACCGAGCAGATCAATATCCAGATGACAGCCCTTGGGGATTCACGTAATAAAACATCAACACTGTAGTAGGTATAGCGTATTTATTGCAAGTAAGTGCACCCTTCGCTACTCTGAAATGTATGCACATATAAGTAGAGGTGATATTGTCAAAATCAATAGTAATTTGGGATAATACTAAGAATGTATCGTGTGTGAATCTAAACCTGTTTTTTTTTTGTTCTCTGTTAGATTTTTCTATCCTCTGCTCAGCATGGGGAGCTAGGTAAGCTGCTCTGACTGTCATCTTCATATTCTGATACTGGCTTGTGCTGTGGCCAAAATATTTTCTGAAATTGAAAATAGTTCTGTCAATATGTAACCTGTAGTTCTGTGTCAGAATTGTTCCATACAAATTGGGAATGCACAGAACTGTCCCATACAATTTGGGAATGCACAATTTGTGTAGTATAGCTTTCTGAATTTACTTGTTCTCATAACCCATCTGGGTCCTACATTTCAGTCTAGGGTTTAAGAGGGCTTTAAGAAGGTAGCTTTCTGAGTCTTCTTCGTGGCAGGTGCTGTAAGGATGCTGGTTCCGCTTCATACTGTCTTAACTTTGAGCCAGCACCAGGGGATATTGCTAAGGAAGAGGTCTTGAGTGAGTCAGGGTGACTTGTTTGCTGTGAAGAGCTTGAACAGAAACTTGAGATGATTCACATGAGTTGTTCATCAGTGATGTTGATAGCAGAGACAGAAGGAATACAGAACTGGGGCGCTCATTTCTGCACGAGCACTTGTTAGCATAGACATTTTGATCTGCATAGCCAAGGTGGTTATACATTTCTCTATTGAGATGCTGACAGTTCTTTCCTACCTTTTACCTGGATATTTTAAGCATGCTTCTGCCTCTTAAAAGGAGAATATTAGGAAGAAAATTCACTTATCGGCAGTTAGAAAATATTTTCTTTAAAAGAAGAACAAAACAACCTAGTGGACTTCTTACGTGTAACTTGTTAGGAACTGTATGTAAAAATCTGTAAAAGGATTGTCTTGCAAAAGTGAAAGTTGATTATTTTTATTATTTTAAAATGGAGGGATGAAGGGAATTTTTTTTTAGGCAAAGGCTGTAGGAATTCTTGAGACTGTAACATTTTGGCATTGTTACCTTTCTCTGTTTTTAGGAAGAATAAGTAGCAGACACAGAAGTCTACTAAATGTGTTGCCAAATATATATTTAAAGAATAAATTTATGTTTGTCATGGTACTGTAGCTCAACTCTCATAGCTCCCCCATCTGTTCTTCCTGCTCCCCTTTCCTCTGCACACCTGCATGGGTTTGCAGAGCTGAATTCTGTTTTTTCCCCAGTACTTCTGTGTGTCTGTTGTGGAAACCATAGTGCCTTAAGCTGGTTGTCCAAGTAATACTTTTCTGTATCTGCTAGTAAATGCTACTATCCAAAATTCAATTCTCTGGTTGTAGAACCACTGGACTATAGACAGAGAACAGTGGCAAAGGCAAAACTTGAAAAAAAACTTTGTTTGCTCTTGACTCCTATGTGAAGTATGGCGTATGGATACAATGAGCTAATGAACTGCTCTTTGTATGCTTGTCTTCAAATTAGAGAAAATGTTATTAGGTTCATTTGGCTGAGTGTACCTGTCTGTTCACATTATTTAAGATAAAACATTGTATATCGACTATTTAAGCTCAGTACATAATTCCTAGCACAGTACAGACTTTATGAAGGGTTATATTTTTGTATTATATACGAACTGTATTTACGTCAGTTGATGTTGCTGCGTTGTACCATTAATAAAGGTATTGTAATTGTCAAAGTTAAAATCCTTGTCATAGGCTTCCTGATTGATTGTATCTGATGCAAATAAATCATCTTAGTATATTCCTTAGAATATTATGAAGGAGATACTTTAGATGTATGTCATTACTCTGCTTAAACTTCTTTCAGTGTCAGCAGAGAGCTGTTCTTGCTTACAAGCTCAGTGCTTCAGTATTTGTGTTCAGTTACTTGTGGTTCTTCTGTAAGGCACTCCAAATAGTGAATGAAGCACAGAGGGGTTTCATGTCTCAATTTGGTTGAACTAGAGGGCCACTGAAATTGTTGGAGTTTGAACAGTACCAGTTTTTTCAGTTTCAGATACTTTCTCAAGTAAAACCTAAGTGTATTTCATACTCTTACCCACCTTCCTCTGAAGTCTGTTGCTGTTCTGAAATGAAGATTGTTGGCAATATGATAATGTCTGTACAATAAACTCTTTCCAAACTGCATGTGGGTGAAAATTTTTGGTGAAGAGAGTGCGTCTGCCTCCTCCTGCTGTATGTAGCCTGTTGCCCTGCTCCAGTTGGCGGTGCAGAGCCCCCTCACTCGCCTCACTCACACTGGTGCCTCCTGATAGCTGGTTTGGAAGGGCACACTGCCTCACCCTGTGGCTGGGGGTCAGGGATCCCACTTGGCTCTGGTAGCTGGCACCAATTCCACTTACACACACCGGTCCTATTGCCAGCTGGTGCTGGGACCACTGCACTCGCACTGATAGCTGGCACCACAGGCTGCCGTGCCCCTTCCCCAGCCTGACCCCAGTAGCTGGCACTGATGTTGGCTTACCCACATCCAGGTTTTACGTGTAGCTGGCATGCAGTCCTTGCAGCGTACACACACAGGAGGGAGAGCAGAACTACAGGGAGATAACTATGAAATGATTTATTGGGAGAAATTACAGGATTATTTGGGACAGGTCATTAGGTGCACTTGGCCAGACAGGTGCACCAAGTAGCCCTGTTTTACACATGACTGGCCCTTTTATACCCCCTGCTCCCCAGTGTGTTCTTCCTTCCCCCATACTTCCCTACTACATCCCCATGGGTTTGCAGAGCTCTGCAGTTTCTGCACCCCCCCATGTCTGAGGGTCTCAGTCCACAACCTGATTGGCTGCCAGGCTGCAAGTGTTGTCTGCAGCTTGCTAGCCCATCGATTAGCATGACAGAGGTTTGTATCGTGTCATTGTCTCCCACTTTAGAAGTCTTCAACCAGAGCATCCTGCTGGAATAAACATGCCCTCATCAGTTAGTGTGACTGACCTTACTTGGTTCCCACCACTGCTTCCCTTTCTTATTACCCCTTGTTGCCCTCTCCTACGTAACTCTCACAAAAATTACTCTGTTAATGGTGGCGCTGAACTAACTGAGGTCCTAATGGCCTAAACAACTTCAGCTTAGCAGACATTAAAAAACATTGTTTCCTCACATTTAGAAAAACTTAGGGCCCAATGCACACGGAAAAACAGTCTGGATATTTGGTTGGTATCCTTAATTTGGGACAGATTTATGTATTGATTGACAGGGAGACCATTGTGCATCAAGGACCCACATCACAGGTAGCCTGAGTGAGCACAGACCTGTGCTGTGATGCTTGATGCATGCAGAGTGGCCATCAGGCTGTGTTTTGCTGCACAAATCTCTTGGCTGCAGGACACCATACCAGAGGAGCCTGCCGGCAGCTTCCCCCTTGGTACCAGCCCTTAGACCATTTTATTAAGCCATTTGTTGTCAAGCCTGTCTTACCAAGATCCAGAAAAACCTCGTGTTGCTTTTCTCTCTCAGCTCACCCCCTTCCCTGCTGCAGAACAGCTTGCTAAGTATACAATCTGATTTTGACCTGCATCCCAGGGTCCTGAGGGAACCGGCTGTTGCCGAGCCTCTCTCCATCATATTCAAAAAGTCATAGCACTCAGGCAAAGACCCTGGTGACTGGAAAAAGGGAAACATCACTTCCATTTTTAAAAAGGGCAGAAAGGAGGACCCGGGGAACTGCAGACTGGTGAGCCTCACTTCTGTGTTCAGCAATATAATGGAAAAGATCCTCCTAGAAGCAATGTCAAGGCACGTGAAGGATACGGGGATGATCTGAGACAGCCAGCATGGCTTCACCAAGGGCAAATCCTGCCTGACCAAACTGGTGGCCTTCTATGGAGTGACTGCATCAGACAACAAGTCAACACCGAGCTGAGTGGTGCAGTTGATACAACAGAAAGGACGCCATCCAGAGAGATTTGGACAAGCTTGAGAATTGGGCCCATGTGAACCTAATGAAGCAAGTGAAAGGTGCTGCACCTGGGTCGGGACAATCCCAGACATGAGCACAGACTGGGAGCAGAGCTCGCTGAGAGCAGCCCTGCAGAGAAGGACCTTTATCTGGTTCTGGTGGATGAAAGGCTCAACACAAGCTGGTAGTGTGCACTTGTAGCCCAGAAGGCCAACTGCATCCTGGGCTGCATCAGCAGAGGGGTGGGCAGCAGGTGGAGGGAGGTGCTGCACCTGGAGTGCTGCATCCACACAAGAAGGGTGTGGGTCTGTTAGAGCAGGTTCTGAGGAGGGCCACGAAGGCCCCGTCAGACCTCTCCTATGAAGAAAGGCTGAGAGAGCGGGGGATGTTCAGCCTGGTGAATAGAAGACGCTAGAGACAACTCATTGCAGCATTTCAGTACTTCAGGGAGACTTATAAAAGACAGAGAGCCACCTTTTTCAGGTAGATAATGATAGGACATGAGGGAATGATTTTAAGCTAAAAGAGGGAAGATTTAGTCTAGGTATTGGGAGAAAATTCTTTACTCAGAGGGTGGTGAGGAAATGGAACAGGTTGCCCAGAGGAGCTGTGGATGCCTCATTTCTGGAGGTGTTCAAGGCCAGGTTGGTCAAAGCCCTGATTTGGTGGGTGGCATCCCTTCCCATGGCATGGGAGTTGGAATGGGATAATTTTTATGGTCCCTTCCAAGCAAGCCATTCTGTGATTCCATGATACGCAGTGAGCAAGGAAAGAGGAACATGAGAAAAAAATCTGAGCAAGAACTGATTAGTATAATGGGTACCTCTATTAGGGTTACCTGATGAGGTTAGCTGGGGTTTCTGCAGGCTGTGAGACTCTGTGAGAAAAGTCCAGCAGCTGCCCCTTATAAGAGAAGAGCCACTTCCAGCAAGCACCAAAAGGGACTCCACTGCTGGCCAGAGCCGAGCCAGTGGTGCTGGTTGTGTCTCTGGGAGAGGAGATTGAAGAAAGGGAAAAAATGGTGTGCAACAGGAGCTGGGAGAAGAGTGAGAAAATGTGAGAGAAGCACCCTTCAGCCCCCAAGGTGAGTGCAGCAGGAGGGCAGGAGGTGCTGCAGGCACAGCAGCAGTTCCCCTGCAGGCTGTGCAGGGAGAGGCCCCTGGTGGAGCAGGCTGTCCCCCTGCAGCCCACGGGTCCCCCATGGAGCAGATCTCCACGCTGCAGCCCCCCCATGGGTGGAGGAGCCCCCGTGGAGCAGGTGGATGTGGCCTGGAGGAGGCTGCGGCCCATGGAGAGCCCCCGCAGGAGCAGGGGGTCTGGGGGGAGCTGCCGCCCAGCCGTGGGGGTCCCGTGCTGGAGCAGTTTGCTCCTGGGGGATGGATGGACTCCAATGGGATGGAGCCGTGTGGGAGCAGTGCTTGGAGAGCTGCTGCCTCTGGGCAGCCCCCGCAGGCTCAGCTGGGGAGGGATGGTATCCGTGGGAGGGACCCCACAGGGAGCAGGGGCAGAGAGGGACTGAGAAGGAGTGGTGGACACAAAGCATCAGGGACTGATCATAACCCCCATTCCCTGTTCCCCTGCACTTCTTGGAGGGAGGAAGTGGAAGAGAGTGGATGGAGGGGGAAGGTGTTTTTAGTTCGCTTTATTTGTGTTTGTTTCTCACTACTCTAGCTTGTTAGTAAAAATTAATAAATTTCATTAATCTCCCT
This sequence comes from Anas platyrhynchos, assembly GCF_047663525.1. NCBI lineage: Eukaryota > Metazoa > Chordata > Aves > Anseriformes > Anatidae > Anas > Anas platyrhynchos. Next base: position 40,549,025 of record NC_092621.1, on the reverse strand, counting down.
ATGTTAAGTCTGTATAGCCCATGACAATAATCGCTGAGTGAACTCTGTCCCTACCTGAACTCTTGAGCCCTTTTCATCGTATTTTCTTCCCCTTTCCCTTTGAGGAGGAGGAGTGAGAGAGTGGCTATGGTGGAGCTCGTCTGCCCAGTTGAGTGAAACCACCATAAATACCTATGATTCATCAGGAGAAAAACAAGTTCTCAAGTTCTATTATAGTCTGTGGTAATTTATGTACTTACATTTTTCTTATTTTCATACCTTTCTCTTTGAAGATTTGAAATTCTAGCCTGAGTCCTAAGACAGAAGTCATGTTACAGTCATACAAGATCCAGAGTCAGTTGAATAGTACACGGCTAAAATGTAGTCTGACTTAGGGCGTAGCCTGTAATGAAAGGTGGCTTTGGCCTTTTGGCACTGAAACTATTACTCCTATGATCTATTTCACTTCCTTTCTTGCAAAACTTCTGAATAGAGTCAAGGAAGAAGGAAATTTGTCATTATTTACATAGAACTCTATGGGAAAGAGAAAGGCTAAAGCACACTGGTAACCCACACTTCCCTTTGAAATCAAGTTTTATACTGGATTATACAAGAGGTAAGTGGACAGTAAAACTGCAGGAGATATGAATTTACAAGATCCTTTTGAAAGATCGTTATCAATGAGTGAGTAATGAGAGATAATTGTCTAGGAGAAAGAAAATAGAACTAGATGAAGAGAGCCTAGGACTTGGGAAACTCCATGGATCAATGAGAATAGCAAAGAAGGAGGCAAAGGGTGTGGAAAGAAGAAAACAGGAAAAGGCCTTGAGATGAAAAAAAGCCTGAGAAGCAAGGGGGTGAGAGAAATTTACCTAAGAAAAAAGGAATTTGAGGCTGGAACTCAGGAAACAGAGGGATGAAAGAGATGCCATAGCAGTTTTGGTTTTTAATATATGTTTCCTTCAGGTTATCTTTCTCAGTACAGTGGGTGAAGGAGAAGGCAGGAAAACAGAGATAAATAGTGTTGGCTTTTGGACATCTGAGGATCTGTGTATTCGAACAGCTGTGGGTTTGACTTTCTATACCTCTACCTCCAGGACAGTGTAAAAGGCATATTTTGGATGCCTTTATACTATATTTTGCACAATTATTACTGGTTTCCTTTGCTGTACTGTTTTCTGTGCAGTTTCTTCAGAGGTGTCAGTTAGTCACTGAGTCTGAGTCAGTAGCTCTGAGGCCGGTGACCTGTAACAAAGTTTGTCATTCTTGGCAAACGCGCATTCTTAGCAGGCAGTTCTTACTGAAAACACCATGAAGTTGATACGGATCTGTAGGGAGCTAGTTTGGGCAGCCTTGACTACAAAGGGGTAGTCTTAGGAGAAAATTCTTTTTCTTAGGAGAAAATTCTACACTTTTAAACTGCTGCTTTAAAAATAAAACAAATCAAAGCAAAACAAAACAAAATTTTAAAAAAGCAATTATCACAGTTCTCTTGCTCATATAATTTTTAATGTTATTCATCATTTATTTCTTGCTATATCAAGAAGACATATTTGTAGGCAATTGTCTGCCATCTCATAAAACACAGACATTTAGGCCTGATCATAAAATCATATAAAATCAACATAAAATTGTCTTCCTGCAGTGTCTTGGGAACAGGTTTTTCATCTGAGCAGCCATTTGAATCTCACTGAACACAACAACTTTTAGGAAAAGAGATGTCAGTACTGCTCCTCTCCTAACAAACGCTGTCTCCCCTAACAAATGTCTCAGCTTTGCCTGTGCAGCTTTAGCTCCACAAACTGATACAAACATCTCTTCTGCTTTGTGACATCTGGGGTCTGTGACAGTACATTAAAAGCTCCAAAAACCAGAAAGGAAGTATCGCAATGGAGAAATTAAAGAATATACAGCTAAAAAAAATCAAAATATCATTGAAATGTTATGTCCAAACCAAACAAATTATCTCTGAAATGAACTGGTATTTGAGAAGACTTTGGATACTTATTCAGAAATGTACTTTTGTTCCAGTCTTACTTGCAATTTAGGCAAAATTATTTTAAGAAACACTTTTTTGGTTGTTGTTGTTTTACCATTCAGGGTAAAGTTTTATACAAAACTTTTAATAAAATAATGATAATGTTCACCAGAGAGCCCATAAAAAAATATCTCTCTCTGTCCCTTTCTTGCAGTGATTTCAAGCTTAGGTTTAGCTTGGATTAAACCACTGAAATTTGATAAGAGTCAGGTTATATAAACCACTAACAATAATGAAGTGTAATGTTAATCCAAACAAGTGTAGAGGGCATTCATAAATAAGCTTTTTCAATAATGCCTTTTGAATTTTCAGTCTTTTTTTTTTTTTTTTTTTTTTTTTTTTTTTTTTTGATTAAAGACAACAACGGAAAAGACCTTATATTTATTTGCTTTTTTGAAGAACTCCAGATAAGAACATGAGTTGACTGGACAGATCAGATGTGCTTTTCTAAAGTGCCTTGTTATTATATTGCTTTTAATAAACACAAGCCCTTGTTTTGTCCTTTTTAATTCCTCACATGATTTGGATTCCTTCCTTAGCGAAGGTGCAGTAGCTAAAAGCCTAAAATTCAAAGTGGAGGCTTTACATCTATCCACTGAACTCTTTTAAACTTACCCACAGAAAGAGTCTGAGGTTTTCAGAAACACTAAATACAAACAAAATAACAAATAAATAATCCACTGAGGAATTGGGCCATAACAATTAGGGTTTCTCACACTTACTTCCTTTGTAGAAGGCACATCTAAGTGATTTACATTTCTAGATCTGATTATTATTGGAAATCTAAAGGAACTCTGCAAGACAGCAGGCAACCAAAGCCAGACTTCTAAGGCTCAGTCTGCTCTCTTAGCCACTTGGCCCTACTATTGATGAATAACTGCTCTTTCAGGGTAGGTTTGTGCAAAGAATTTGTTCTTCAACAGCAAGGAGTCATAAAGAGAATCCTTTACTGTAGTATGATATATCAAATGCAATGATATATGTAATGACAAAAACAAACAAGTAACAACAACAACAAAAACCAACATTGTGGTGTTTAAGTTAAACTACAAAAGGAATAATATTTTTTTCCCTTTGACATAGTCTGCACATGCCAAACCATTTGCAGTAGGAATGGAAAATTTCTCTTGTAAATACTTGCTGTGTATTTTGATTCCATGTAGCCTGAGAAGGTAGTTAAAAAGACAAAAGAATTCATTTTTTTGCAGGTATACCTATAGACCATATTTCACTTTGCAGTAAGCCCAGAATCCATGCGTGTGTTGAAAGGTTTTTTAACAACTAACAGAATTAAGTTTAATCAGACATTAATGAAGCATACAATATTTCAGATATTTTTCATATGAACCATGAATATAGGCAAAGCACTTGGAATAGAGTTGCAATGACAAATCTTTAACATCATGTTATAGTTGCACAGTTTCTCTGGCAAATGTACTAAAAGATGAAGAGGAAAAATATCTTGGTTTTGAGAAGCACATGTATGCCAGATAATATCAACACAGAAAAATTGATAAAATCAAGCAAAATTGCTTATTGTACTACAAATCTGTGTGCAACTATAGTTGCATAATACTGTACTACTGACACCTTATGCGGTGACATTTGCCATGCAGATAAATATGCCCATCTTATTTATATTGGCACCTTTTTAGTAGTGGTTGTTAAGGTTCTCAGTAAGTCTGTGAATGCACAGTTGGAATCAGTGTTTGCATTAGTTCACACACATGCACTCACGTGTATTCACACACGTGCATACTGGGAAAGGATTCACTCTGCACAGTACACAGAAATGTAATATCTTAAGTGGCCTACAGTTAGTGTGCTACTTAAAAACCTAGAACAGATTTATGTAAAGCTTTAGGAAAACAGTATGTTTTTAGAAAATATTCTCCTTTCTCAAAATGTATTGGCTAAAATCCTGAGCTCTGCATGCTAAGAAATAACCAAACATACTTAACTAAAGTGTTGTCATTTAATAACAAAGGCAGCAGAACAGAAAATCATGAATTGGTAGAGTTATCTGAAAGAATAACTTCCATTCTATTCAAGCTCATCTTCCTTATTGTTCTTCAAGAGCCTGCATTTAAATTTACAGTGGACTGCTGCCTTCCTGTCCCATATATGCCATATTATCATCTTCATCATCATCTTCATCTCCAAGACCAGCTTCTGTACTCTATCATTTGATTTTCCCAATAGTTTGTGCTCTTTGTTGCTCACATGGGAAAGAAAGGCTTTGGAGTGATTTGTCAGCTTTTCCTACCTACCTTTATTAACAGCTGCATCTTTGGTTCACTCTTTCTTCCAGACAAGTATAATGGCTTCAATGAGAAGTAAAATCAGATAACAGCAGAGGAAGTGGTCTGGCTTTGCTTTCTGGTGGTAGAGCGGATCATAATACATTCTGCCATCTGGTAATATATCAACATATATGTAATCTCATTATACATAATACAAATATCATCTGATAATAGATATTTAAAAAATAATAATAACACATTTCATGAGGTCAGGTGCAAGTGATCTTTGTTTTAAATGACCCAGTAGAACATTTAGGCCTGCTTAAAATTTTTAATATATTAACTTAATATCTCACACTTCCAGTACCACAACTGTGCTCTTACGAGAGCTGTGATGGTACAAGGATATGAACACAGATGGGGTTGATAGGACAGCTGTGTGTCTTAGTTTAGGGATAATCAGAAAGAAGCAGAAAATCCTCCATTCCTCTTTTAGTTGCTTCTGAAAAACCTTCAGAAGTTGTCAAGGCTGAATTCCAATTTTCTCATTAAAACTTACCATGGACTTTTTCTAAGTATGCAACATATCCAAATTCTCATTTTCTTTCTTAGCAGCTTTGCATCCAGCTGTTTTATTTCAGTCCTGGGCAGTTTTAAGTTCCGTGATTTAGCACCAGTTATGTATGTAATGAAACAAATCATAAATATTACCAAAGTGTTGAAAGAGACCTTGATTCTGACGAGATTTGATGTAATTTAAAATATAGAGAGCAGTAAGATAAGGTTAAACAGAGAAGTTGTTAACTAGTGCTGAAGAATGTTTAAAGAAGCTAGTAATTTCAAAAGCATGTAAAGCTTTGCAATTAAAAATACATATTATTATTTTTCAGTTAAGTACTTTCCTTTTTCTATTATTTGTCCCTTTGGCACTTGTTATTTTCCGTAATACTTAGCAGTCACCACCAGAGGGGAATGTACACAAGCAGGTGGGCATCAGATATTTATCACGGGAGACCATCTTTACATTTGCCCTTACAGTCTGATACAAATGTTTAAAGATCTCAACTGGAGTAGTTCTAGAAGAAATAATATATATATATATATATATATATATATATATATATATATACATATACATATATATATTTTAATTCTAGACAATTAAAATGAAAGCTCTTCCCATTCCCATGACAGAACTCTTATTGACTACAGAAGGAGTGGAATCATGCCCTCCTTTATTTAAAAAAAAAAAAAAATCACATCAAAAAAATCCTGGAATGCACAGATATGAGGCCGAAGATTTGCTACAGAAACATCTTCAAGGTATTTGCAATAGCATAACCAGAGCTTTCTAAAGAACAGCCTTGCAAATATGTCAGCATATTGGTCACGTAAAAGGCAAAATGCACATATTTGGCCCTTGAACTAATGAAAAAGGAGAACAGCAAATGACTAGTTTTAGCCATAGAAAGATCTTTCACTCATCAGAAAAAAAATTTACTCAGGATAGTATGACAACTGGGCTTGTGTAACAGTGCATGAAAACTAATTAATGAGAACATTCTTGCCTTCATAGGAAGAACTGCCGGCTCAGAGGCTTCAGCCCTATGTTTGACCTATCACTATTCCTCATGTAAAAATGAGTCTCAAATAAGGACAAATGAGGTTCATGGCTTGTTGTTGAGCTGCTTTGTGGTATTTCTTTCCTTGTCAAAGACTACAGTTCTGTACTTAAGGATCCTATAAGCTTTCCTATATATATATATATACATGTATATATATTTCCTATTTTCATATATATATATATATATATATATATATATATAATTTTTTTTTTTGTCTGTAACTGTTATGGTTGCACATGAAGTTTGCAAATTTAAAAAGTCAAATACATGATGTTTTCTGATTCTGAAGACATTATGAACCAGAACATCAGAGAGAAGTGTGAACTGACCATATTCTAACAATGGAGCATTGACTATTGGGGTGGAAAGGAAAGGAAAGGAAAGGAAAGGAAAGGAAAGGAAAGGAAAGGAAAGGAAAGGAAAGGAAAGGAAAGGAAAGGAAAGGAAAGGAAAGGAAAGGAAAGGAAAGGAAAGGAAAGGAAAGGAAAGGAAAGGAAAGGAAAGGAAAGGAAAGGAAAGGAAAGGAAAGGAAAGGAAAGGAAAGGAAAGGAAAGGAAAGGAAAGGAAAGGAAAGGAAAGGAAAGAGCACTGTATTTACTCATTATAGTATTTTGCTACTTTTTAAAGTAGCAAATTGTCAAACACACAAAATAGGGGACAAGGAACACAGTTGGATTTAATGCAATCAGAACTGGAAAAATTCTGTTCCTTGCCCAAAATTCTGTGCAGACTTCCTATGCTAACTCCATTGCAGATATAACACATATTAAATCAGTATTGTTTTCTTCAGCTGTGATTTTTTTTTTGGACTGCACTAGGGTATGACATGGTCTTTGCATATCATAGGCATTTGAATTGTAAAGTGTTATTTTGTTTGTTTTGTTTTTGTTTTGTGTACAGGAAAATGCCTTTCAGGACCTTATTACTACTTATTACATTCACCAGTGTGAATGTCAGCTTAGTACTACGAAATTCAATGCAATATTAGTGTGAGAATAAAACTATTGATAGGATATTGGATTAAAAATAAATAAATAAACCACTGCATCAGGTGCAAGATGGCCTAAATGTAATCTTCTGGGAAGGCTGCTCCCTTGTTCTTCTCACTCCTCACAAGAGCCTAGGAAAACCATCCTTCAAAATTAACACACTTCAGTTAGGGGACTATGTTTAAGTGCTGCAAGTATCTACTGAACTAACTGGTAGCATCAGTGTCCATGTTCATGCCTGGTGCCAAACTCCATAGCTGTGCAAAGTTTCAGACAGCCTGGACACTTGTCACTTGAATTCATCCCTGTGGTGGCTCCACAGATTCTGAATGGAAGAATGTGAAAGAAAGTGTATGCCACATTCTCAAATAAATGTTTCTATGTCTTTAGGATTCACCTGGTTAGACATCAACTATCTGTGTAACCAACTGTCTTGTTCACATAACACTTTTCTGTCTTGCTTTTGTTTGCCATAATCATTGCTTGCTTCTTTGTTCAGCTCTGCAAGCTGTTGCTGAAGACTGTACAGGTGCTTCCCTAAATGCTGATGGGGCTAGGAGACATGTCTTAGACTCATAGAATGTCTTGGGTTGGAAGGGACCTTATAGACCCAGTTACAGCCCCCTGCCATGGGCCGGGGCACCTCCCACCAGACCAGGCTGCCCAAAGCCCCATCCAGCTTGGCACTGAATACCTACAGGGATGGGGCATCCACAGCTTCTCTGGGCAACCTGTGCCAGGGCCTCACCACCCTCTGAGTAAAGAATGTCTTCCTAATATCCTATCTAAATCTCTTCTCTTTTAGTTTAAAGCCATTACTCCTTGTCCTATCACTATAATCCCTGACATAGAGAGCGGCTGAGGGAGCTGGGCTTGTTCAGCCTGGAGAAGAGGAGGCTCAGAGGCGACCTTATTGCTCTTTACAGATACCTTAAAGGAGGCTGTAGTGAGGTGGGGGTTGGCCTGTTCTCCCACGTGCCTGGTGACAGGACGAGGGGGAATGGGATGAAGTCGCGCCAGGGGAGTTTTAGGCTGGATGTTAGGAAGAACTTCTTTACCAAAAGGGTTGTGAGGCATTGGAACAGGCTGCCCAGGGAGGTGGTGGAGTCACCATCCCTGGAGGTCTTTAAAAGACATTTAGATGTAGAGCTTAGGGATATGGTTTAGTGGGGACTGTTAGTGTTAGGTTAGAGGTTGGACTCGATGATCTTGAGGCCTCTTCCAACCTAGAAATTCTGTGATTCTCTGATTCTGTGATTCTGTCTTGTACCCAGGCAGCCAATGCAGCTGTCCAACTCAGGTCCAGTGCATTTCTGGCAGTATGCTGCACTCAACTGACTGTGAAAATATTCCCCAGGCATAAAAAATATTTCAGAAAAATATTTTGTGTTAACATAATAAAAATAAATTACAAAGCACCAAACCATGTTGCCAAATTCAATGATTTAAAGATCTGTTAAGATTTAATGATTTCAGGATCTATTCTGAATTTATCATGAAAACCTGCGCTTGCTCCCTAGGGGAAATGGGAAAATTGGAATTATGAATTTTCTGTTCTTAATTATTTGTTAATTTACTTTTAGTTGTTTTGTTTGTTTGTTTGTTTGTTTGTTTTTCTGTGGAGAGTGACTCTTGTTTGGGTTGCTTTTTTTTTTTTTTTTTTTTTTTTGGACCTCTCTCTACAACTTCATCACTACCCACATGAAAAAGCAAGAACAGGTAATAATCATAGAATCATTAATGTTGGAAAAGACCTCCAAGACCTTTTCAAGCAAACTTCCCCAAATGCTGGGTTTGATTAGCAGATTGGGCCCTCTGTTTCCCTCAGAAGGTGGTCACCTATAACAGTAACCTCTTAAATAAAACAATTAACTCCTAAGTGATGTCCCTAACAATTTATTTTTTTAAACTTTCTACCCTTTAACATAATTCAGGTAGTACTGTAGACACTCCAAACTGGTGTTTTTTACCAATATACCTTTGTACTTATCAGCATTTTCACAGTTTGAAGCGTTGAAATAGATAAATGTGATCCTATTAACTACACAAAGGTCTGCATATAAAATTCTTCTGAAAGCAATGGCTTTTGAAAAACAGATAAGAAAGAAAAAGTCAGTTGGGAAGGAAGTTACTTTAGGAAAAATTATGTAAAGTGAGTGGGGTTAATCCTGCTAATACATGCTTACATTGGTTTTCCTTCTTTCTTGAACCTGAAAACATTAAGAAATAGTGTTGACTTCAGATGTAACAGAAGACAAGAAAGGTACTGACCAAGCTTAGTGCATATAGAAGAAGTAGCTGGCAGCAGTAAAACATATCTTTACAGAGAACTGCATACACCAGCCTTGCAGAATGTCATTACTACACAGACACCAGAGCCTAGGTTATAGCAGCTTGGTCAACCTGTAGGGTTTTGTCTCCTTGACTGCTACGATCCACACAGCTGGCATCGCATCTGAAAGAGCAGCAAAGGGTGCCCTGGCTGCTCACCAAATGCAAGAGTTCCCAAGAGACCTCTTGTGTACTGCAAAGGGCTTCTTTGCTGTTTCCAGCTATATCTGATGCTCTAATAATAATGGTAACAAAATTTACCTCTCCCTACATCGCAGTCTTGATTCCTCCCTCTGACAACCCTTTCTTCTCAGTAGTTTTATTAAATAACCACATAACATCGTTATTTTGTAACTATGGAGAAATAATCAATGAAGGTATTACATGGACTATGTGTCCGTGCACTATCAAAGATACATTAATGAACTCAAAGCTGCAGGATAGAAAAAGTCTGACCTACTGCCCATTCCTTTCATCACCCTTCTGGCTCCATCATGTTTTCTGTATTGATTGTTTTTTTATGTGGAAAACTGCAATGCATGCTGATTCATTTCCTGCCCCGAACCCAGTGTGAGCCAGTGATAAATGATTCCAAAGCATCTGTGGTGTTTGCTTAACAAAAAATGGAATGGGAAAAAAAAATAGTTCCTTCCTCATACAGGATGAACTTGTTCAACATCTGTCCACTCCGGAACCATTCTAGAAAGCAGTCTGAGGTTGTATGGATACCATGACTCTGTCTGCAGATGAAGAATTGAAGCAGTCCCTGTGAGTAGGCATTAGTCTGCAATTAAAAATCCTGGGTTGGCCTTTTTCATTTTATTATTGAGAAACAGCTTTTCTGCTAGATTTGTAAATGTTAAGTTTTTTGTATCTATCTAACCAGTTTCTCAATGCAAGCACTTTAAAGCAAAAGGCACAAATGTGCACAAGAAGAAAATAGATACTTGTATGAATATAGCTCACATTAAAGTAAAACATCTTTTTCTTTCATTAGCTTAGCTTGCAATATATTTTCCCTGTTTTTTTTTTTGAAGTCAGCAGTATTTTATGTTATCATAGTTACTTTTCTTGCACAATAACTAGTAAGCTGCCAAATGCCAAATTAGACACATTAGTCACAGAAGAACAGGTCATACATTTAGCAACTTCTGTATCCACTTTTAGTAGCATGATCAAGGTAGTGACCACTCTGACAGGATTGAATGCATCCTCTACCTTTCACAAAATATCCCTGTACACAGTTTGTACAAGTATTTGCTCCAGCTCCTCAAAACAGAGAGATAATACACTGTATTACTGGCTACTATTCCTACTATCCTACTATTGCCTACTACCTCTAAGTGTAGTAAAACATTATCATTAATTTAGAGACCACACTTCATGTGCTTTTATTCCCTTCAGCTGCTACATATTGTGAAGAGTAATATCAAGCAACAAAGGTACACGGTTAGAATTAACTACACTGTAATGTCAGTATATCTTATCTACCTATCTATCTATCTATCTATCTATTTATTTATTTTTCAGCTAGAAAACTTAGTTTTTCATGTCAGGCGAAAGAAGTCTGCCATATCAGAAATGCATTAAAGAACTCCTAAGAACATTAAGGTTTTACATGTCAGCAACCGTGTTCCACTGGAAATTCGATATAGCAATGTAAAATCAGAGATAAAGTACAGAGGAATGTGAAAGATCTACATAAATGTCAGTGAGGTGTCTGCATGCATGTTGCACAGGATCAGTAGCTTGATTAATGTTCTGTATGGTATTTTACTTTTTCACAATGAATCACACATTTGGTGCCATGCAAACTACTATAAAATGGGGAAAAAAATAAAAATGTGCAGTTCCATTTCTGAGCAGGTAACAGCAACAGAGGACAATGAAGTCATTCTCAAACCTGTGTTCTGTTTCAGTAAAGGAATGACTAAAATTTTAGGGCTCATCAGCTTTTGCTGGTCTAATTCTACACATTTGTAGAGTACTAACTTTAAGGGGAAATGAAATGCAGTTTTGCCCATGGGGAAATAGCAGCTATTTATGAACTTAGAGCAAATACTACAAAGGAACATCGCCAAAAAGTATTGAAAAAAACAGGCATGTTTACATTTACCAGTGAGGAATTTGGCATTGGGTCAGCACTACTGCATTAAGAACAAGCTAAGAGCCTTGTTAAAAAGACCTCATGCTTCTCTTGAAAGGCCAGCTTCCCCTGGTGCTGTGCTACAGCCCAGGCTAAGAATAGATTTACAAAGGAAAACACCATCTTTTCTGCAGTGGCAGCTTCCTTTGAAATCTCCTAACTGAATGTCAGTTCTGCATGGCTTGGGAGATTTGCCTAGATTGCAGCCAGAGGTATTTTGCCTGCAGGCAATTGCGCATAATAGCAGAAGATAGTGTGGAGCAGAGGGAACAGAAATAGCATAGCCACTTTTCCGTGTTTCATGGTCACGTTTCCACCTAAGTAACTCTTTATGCTTTCACATTATAAGGTGGCTAGAGGAGGGTGTATGTTGTTTTGTTTTAGAATCACAGTTTTTTGTTTGTTTGTTTGTTTGTTTTCCCCAGCTAAGACTTCTCTGCCATGCTTGGCATCTTCTGTGGAACCTCTGCTTTCAAAAAATTTAGCTCTTTCTCCAAAAAACGCTCTTCAGCTCTATGGAGTACCACTCAAAGCATGTGTTAATCCTGTTTTAAAGATCAAATCCACTAAAACTCACATGTGATTAGCACCACTATTTATTTTCAAGAGTGCACAAAATTTCAGTTTGGGGGAAAAAAAAAAAAAAGCTGAAATTAGTAATTCATCATATGTAACAACACCTACTTGCTTATTATTTTTCCTCAGCTATACTTCTCAAAGAGCTTTAAAAGGCAGGTAGCATTACCATGTTTTTACACATAGAAGACCTATTCATTTTCCCTAGTTTATTAAAGGATAATAGGATCCAAACTCAAATCCCTGTCTCCCAAGTCCCACCTAAGCCCCTGCCCATGGATATAACACTGCCAAGAAAATGCAGCATGTGCTGAAACGATGCCTATGAAACACGTGTCCTGAAAGACTCCATTTACTTGCCACCCCTGCACAGATGGTGTTCTTTCAAAACATTATCAGTAATTGTCGCAGCTTACTAATATGACCTAAGAAAACAGGAAGTTTTTGTTCTTTCTATCATAAAACATACAACCTCAGTGAAAAGGTCACTTGCAGTAAGAATTATGCAGGCACTTGAAATAAATGCAACTTAATTAATAAATATAAATATATTAATAAATAAATATACAAACAAACAAAAAAGTTACAAAATGTAAAAGAATCTATCTATTTTTGTCCTGGAAACAAGCAACATGCAGCTTCTACCAAATGAAAGAATAAAATCTACTTTGTGGAGGGTAGAAGCTAACTGTTGCCACATTTATAGAAGACCTGTGTCCTGAAAGAAGAATGCCTACAGATATTGAGAACTTATCTCATATATCTCATATATTGAGAACTTATCTCATATATTTTTTGTGGCATAAACCAAACATTCCATCCTTTACAAATTTCATAAGATTTTGGCCTTTGCTTCTTGTCAAGGGAGATGACCCTTCCCCTCTACTCAGCCCTGGTGAGGCCACACCTGGAGTGTTGTGTCCAGTCCTGGGCTCCCCAGCACAAGAGGGACATGAAGCCACTGGAAAGAGTCCAATGAAGTGCCAAGAAAATGGTGAAAGGAGTGGAGCACCTCTCCTGTGAGGAAGGGCTGACAGAACTGGGACTGTTCAGCCTGGAGAAGAGCAGGGTGTATCTCATCAGCATTTCATGATGATTTGGAATTCAAGACATCTTACAGCTTTCACTGCATTTTTGGAAAATGATTTTATCTACAAAGGAATGAAAGAAAACATTCCAGAGAACCCTAGTCAACTGTGTTTAAGAAAATTATATGGCTGTATTATTACATTGTATTATTACCAATTTCTAGTTTGACATCAGGAATGGAAGCAGCAAGCTAGACTACAATTGTAAGTTTCTGCCTATTGATACATTTATCCATCAATCACCAAATTATTTAAACTGATTCTAAACATTTGACATAATAGAAAATGGCCATGCATAGGAGTTGCTAACAATTCTTCAGATATTTTTAATTTCTATTACCTATCTTTGACATGGACATAGATGATCTTTCCTTATATCATCAACGTACTCCTGTGGCCATCCTGCAATTTACCATTTATGCCTTCCATAGAAGTAGCCTGTACTATCTTAGCTGATTTTGTGTTCAAGGACACACCTGCATGAACACTTATGCTCTTAACAAAATCGGCAGATAAATTACTTAACACCTGCCTTTTCATCTCAACAATTCTCTCTCCTTCTCTCATCAAATTTCCTGTCTTTTGAGATGCCATGTACTTCTCTGAGAAGAACAACCTGACACTCTCATTTATTCCTAAATTTCCATGTATCCACCTTGACTGAGTGGGAAATAATTCCCTTCACTATCATTTTCACAAAGTGAAAATGAAAAAGTACACCTAGTACTTGCTCTTGAAAATGAACACACAGCTTCATGAAACAAAGAGCAAAAAGTAAGGAAATCTGTCAGAACAAAGCTCATAAGCAAATATTTATCTTTTAAGCATACTTAAGTCAGTGCAGTTTAAGCACATGCCACATGCTTGAACATATGTCCATGTATTTTTGCTAGCCAAAGTTGGAAATTAAATGTGGGCACTGTACTTGCCAATCACAGGAGGAAATTGAAGCCAGGTGTCTCTCATGGCAGAGAGTTACTGATCTTGAATCATCACATCACTGCAGGTACTTAAGTCTGTCAGAAACATAATTACAACCACTTTCTGCACCTAGAAACTAGGAAAAATAGACCACTTGGTCTAGGAAAAATCCATCAGCCATGTGGGATTTCTCAGCTGTCTTTTCTATAAGTGCTTGGTTGTAATGCTCCCATGGCATTTGCATTTGGGGGAATGTTTTGTGTTCAGACTTTGCATCCCCTTACGGAGGTAACCCATGCTGTCCTGCAGCCTGCTAGTACTGCCCTCCTTCTGCTAGTGTTACTGTTGAGCAGAAAAGAAATCTTGCTGCAAATACTAATTTATAAAATCAGGTCAGACTCCCAGCTCTATTTTTGAGGACATTCTTGATCACACTTGCTACCTAATAATTTAATAAGAGGAGTAAGAAAAGAGAGGTGTGTATCAACATACCCTTTACATGCTTGTGAGTATTCCAGCAGCATCCTCAAACCTCATACTGAAGCTCTGTATAAAGAAACAATACGAAATACTAACTTTTACCCAGGTAAAACCCATCCGAGCAGTTGGTAATATATCTATTGATTCCCTTATTCAGGTGGTATCCAGACATACGGGTCATGCACTAGTCACTGTGGCTTCCAGCACAGTTTTCACAACTGGGTGAGCATTTAGAGTTTCTTGTCTGCATTGCAGTGACCATGTGGTGGTTCAAAACAGAGATCCTGCAAACAGCAGGGAAGAGAAGGTGGAGTTGTTAATGCAATAACCTGCCACCACCTTCCTGGACAATGGCTGCAAAGCAGAAGCATTTCTCAGCATTGCAGCTTTTCTAAGGATTACTGTCATTAAGATGTAACCCTCCCAAACAGAGCCTCAGACTGCCTCTGATGCTTTTGTCGTTGTTGTTTGCTTGGATATGGAGATAATCGGGGAAAGGTGTTTGAAGGCTGTACTTTAAATTCTGATTAGCTAAGGGATTTTTTTTTTCTGATCCATTCAAAGTCTGTCAAATCCAGAATAAAACAAATGCCCTCCTAGACTCTCTAAAAAGAGAAATACAGTTGGGTGGTGGACAACCTGCTATGAATAACCCAGGGCAGCAGGATGCCACCGCAGAAGGACCCTGTCCCATGGCAGAAGGGGCTGCCCCAGGTGCTAGCCCCCAGCACTGCTGAGCATGGCAGGCGTGGGTGCCAGTTGCCAGGAGCTGCAGGAGCAGATGCTGATTGTGTTATTACATGACAGACCAAAAATGACACCTGAGATCCAAATAATGTAAACCCAGAAAAGACCTGCCCCCACCCCAGCCTGTCACACCAGTATCATCGCAGGAAAGGCTTGAGTGAGCCTTTCAAAAATACAAAAAAGGTCTGTCAACAAGACCTGAAGCCAGAGAGGCTGAGACAAAGGCTTCAAGTGATGGCAGCCACAGGGTACGCCCATGGCTGCTCTCAGTCAGTTAGCAGCAGAAAACCTGCCAGTGCACATATTTAAGGAATGATAGTAGCTGCTAAGGGAAAGAGGTGCTGAGGGAAGGAGCAGACACTCAGGCAGGGGCAAGAGAAGCTTTGCTGCAAATAGACACCTGAGCAGGGACAAGACATAAAGAATATCTGCCCCCTGAACTGGGGCAGAGCAAAGAAACACTTTGCTCTGCAAGGGAAAGAGGAAAGAGATGCCTGAGCACAGGCTGGAGGAAAGGGACACGAGAGCAAGTCACAGGGCAGAGCCACCCAAGCAATGCAGCACAGAAGACAAAGGTGGTACACCCCTGAGGGCCTGCAGCCTGTGCAGGAGCCTCTGCAAGGGAAGCTAAGTAGGAAATGAGGAACAACAGAAGCAAAGCACACCACTAGCCCAACCTCATCCTCCTGCACCACCATCATGCCATCCATGGGAGGAAATGCAGTATGCAGAAAGGGGATGGGAGACCAGCAGGGTGAGAGGAGAGTGAAGAGAGAGGCAAGGAGAGGGATCCTGAGGTGTGTTTTCCTAAGTTCTTGTTTAATTGTTGTTGTTGTTGTTGTTTTTTTTTTTTTTTTTTCTCAAAAACAGAATCCACAATTAAAAGTTTCTTAATTAGCCATAAATTATATTAAGTGAAATTCTGTGTTGCTTGTGACAATTTGGCTAAAACTAATGCTGTGCAATAAGCCTGTGAGGAGGGGTTGGGAAGGCAGCTACATAAATGGTTAAGACATGATGGGAGCTTGGATCTGTTCCCATGTGCAGATAAACCAGCATGGCCTTGAACACATGCTCTAGCTAAAAGAATAGTAAGTATAATCTTGCCAATTTTGCTAAACTGTGGCTTGTTACATCTCCCAGGGCCAACAATATGTTAACCTGAGAAAAGCAGAAGTGTTACAGGAAACCTGGCAAAGAGATTGCATAGGCCCTGTGCAGAGAACTGTCAAGTGATGGCAGCATATCCTGAACAATAATAAGTGGTCTGGGAAATGCATACCCAGTGTGGAGTTACACAGCACTGTCCCCAGTAATAGCATTAAATTAATGGCTTGCTACGCTCCCATTGACTCAAGAAATACAATCTGATAATGGATTCCATTTTAAAAACAAAGAGGTGCATGGATAGTGTCCATAAAGAGGGCTGTGATGGTCTCTCTGTCTACCATATCAGCTGCAGAGTAATGGTGCTGTATAAAGACAGAACAGTCTATTAAGACTTTTAAATAAATCATCACAGACAAGATAACCCCAGCTGGGAAAACTCTTACGGAAAAATTAAAGCCATTTGAATGATCATCTGGGAGAAGCTTCCCTAATCAAACATCTGAATTTTTGTGAGAAACAAAGTTGTGTTTTTGCAATAGCAGGTGTTTTTGCAGTGGAAAATTCCACTAACCTTGCATATTCAAAAGTGATTGTGCGGCATAGCAGTGGGGAGTATGTTAAGCAGATAAGGGTAAGGTCCCACTGTCCCAAAAATAAGGAGGATAGATAAGAAAAACAGGATGAGCAGTATGAAATCAGTAAAAACAAAAATCACAGGCCCTCTTGTCATGAGAGAAGGGGAAGAAGAAAAAAAAAAAAAAAAAAAGGAAAAAAGAGAAATTAATGGTGAAATAAAATTGTACATCTATGGTACAGAAGTGCGTTGAGTAGATTGTGAAACACGGGGGAGAAATCAGGTGTCAGGTAATAGGGAATACAAGGTTATGATATACTTTTACTGCATGCTTCTGCTTGCAGGATGTCTGAAAAATAAAATATTGTAAATATTGCAAATAAAATAGCTTCACAGAAAATCCTGTCTGAAGAAAATTACTGAGATTTTTTCTCACATTTTCAAATAGCTACCCAGATCCTTTACACCAGCTCCAATCTACATGGAGGACAGGACACAAAATGGTAGCCATCCACCCTGCACTAGGAGCCCATGGAGTTACCTTATTTTGCAAACAGGGAAAGGAAGTATAAAAAGCTTTGAATAAAAGTAATGGGAAAGAATTATTAATAGATGAAGTTTGGATAAACTTCAAGACCAAGACTTGCTTTCTATCATTACTGGAATCAATATGAAATGGCAATTGAAATGGGAAGGGGAATGCCAATTTTCCAAACTAGCAGACACACTCACAACAAACCCACCATCTCCTTTTCTTCCTGTAATTAATTAATTTAGTGCGTTTTCTGGGAGTTCTCCATTAATTTAGAGTGAAAGTCAAATCTATGCCATGCTCCAACATTTCACCTATTAATCAGACCCAAAACCAACAGGTGATTGGACCCCAACCCCATTACCCAAACATATGCAACAGTACTACTGAGATGTGATTTCTATACTAAAAGCCAAAAAATCATCTGATAGAAAAATTAAGGCAGTATCAGACATCCTTATGGTGTGCTCTGGTATGTCTGCTTTAATACCAGTTGGATTGGCCTGGAGCCCAAAGTGGGGAAAACAATACCATGCACTCTATGTACAAAAGATCTCAGTAAACATTATCTCCTAATACCAAATCTCTGCCTGACTTGGAGCTAATTAGATTTTAATTTCAGAAGAACAAAAACATTACAGATTTTTTAACAAATCAAACCAAATTCCTTTCATCTTGGATATATATTCACAATATATCTGAGGGGCCAGGAATAGCTTCCACTCTACTTTTACCTTGTATAATTGGAAATCCACTTGTGGACCGGGCCAACGCCGCTTACCAAATAATCTTGCAATTGGTTTTTCAGGGAACGAGTTATTATACTACAATTCATTTAACTTTAGTCTGAAGCTTTATAAGAACCCACTGTGATTTCCAGACAGTATCTAGAGCAGCACCTATATGCTCTAAGAGGAGTTTTCCTTAGTCATATATACACCCTAAAATAAAGTAAAATATCACTTTTTAGGTATTGAGATGCAATCTAGATTTTATGTAGTTAATGTTTATTTCATTTCTTCCCCATCAGAATGCACATCTGATACTACTGCAAAATGCTTGCATGGGAAAAAATTGCCTTGTACTTATCTATTAGGAGATAAAACAAACTGTTACCAAAATTAGCAACTATTTAGTGCAGAATTTAACTCCCACTGACTAAAAATTGCTCTTTCTTCTTTATCAAAGAGTTCTGTGGGACTTGATAACACTTTACATACTGAGCCTTCTAAAAAAAAAAAGAATAAATTAAAAATCAGTCCTAACTGCTGTGATGTTTTTTAACTCAGCGCGTGAGCTTTCTATGACCACCTATACATGCCACTTGCAGCCTGACCTTCAGATGGTAATCAGAAATTCAGTGTTTGCAGGTGGCTGTGAGCTTATAACATCTTTTCTAGCTTTCTAATGATGAGATTAGCATTAAACTCAACATGTGAAAATGGAATGGCTGAAGTTAGCATTTGGCTTTCCTGTAACGTTGTCGTATAATATTTGGCTTTTAGTATAGAAATATAAAACATCATTATATTTTTAATGCTAAAAACCTATGCTTCACTTTTTAGGTGATGCAAGAAGCCCCAGAAACTTTTAAAAAGAAGACTCCGTTTTGTCTAGTTATTATCAGAATCCAATTTAAATACAATTTCCACTGCCCTGAAAAAACAGGTGGGGCCATTTTTTTCCTACAAGTTTTAATAGCTTTAAGACAGCAGAGGTCTCTGGAGTCCACTGCTATGGTGAGTTTAGATTATTTATCATTTACTAATCTGTCTTGCTAGCACAAGTAAATGAGTTGTACGTTGAAGAGCTCTAGAAAGATTTAGTATCTTTAGTAGTTAGCTGCTAATGCCACAGTTTAAGGATACTTCCCTATGCTGCTCTCCTCACTATGACTTTTACTTTCTACTAGATGTTCATTACATGTTACACGAGAAAATGTATGTGGTGAAAGGGGAGAGAACAAAATGGAATTTGAACTTAATCTTCCATACAGCTTCTGGTGACAGCTAAGTAAAAGAAGGAGGTATATCATACCCTACTGATTTACCTCCAAGGTTATCTCAATCCCTAGCAGATATCACAAGGCTGGAAGCACAGTCTTTCAGATCAGCACATGACTGTTTAATTTTTTCTTATTTTTTCTCAAAGCCACAAAAAAAAACAGGCCACACATAAAATGCCACTGACACATGTCTAAAACAAGGGTGTGTGGTTACAACTTTATAAAAGAATAAAAAATAAAAAGTAGTCTAACTCGTTTGAGGAAAAATATGTGCATCCACGGTTTACATTTCTGCTTCTGAATACTCTTTGTGATAATTACCTCAGAAGTCAACAGAATCTTCTACATACAGTAGTTGTAGGTGCTTACCTACATTGATTAATGACAGAATGCAGAAATAAGCAAATATTAGGACACATAAATAAAAGGAATATTTCAGATAGCTAAAAATCCATCAGTGCAACAACGTAACTAGTAGAGAGGTAGAGGTAGAGTCAAGCAGTATGGCAAAACAAAATTAAGTTGTCTCAAGTCACTAGTTTCATATCTTGAAGGATTTTCTATGTTCCAGTTCATCAACTGGGATGATGAACCCATCAAATGGGACGATCTTTCTCATCCCATTTTTCATTTTGTTAACATTCTGATATCTTAGAACAACTGGTGAGATAAAAGCGTCTTTGAAAATAAGAAATAAGTACATATACTCCAAATGGCTTCAGGTTTTCTAATTTAGTCTCTGACTACAGTATTTGATAGAATCATAGAATCACTTAATTTGGAAAAGACCTGCAAGATCATCTGGTCCAGCCTTTAACCTAGCACTGCCAAGTCTACCACTAAATCATGTCCCTAAGCACCAGATCTACACGTCTTTTGAAGACCTCCGGAACGGTGACTCAACCACTTCCCTGGGCAGCCTGTTCCAATGCCTCACAATCCTTGCAGTGAAGAATTTTTTCCTAATATCCAAACTAAACCTCCCCTGGCATAACTTGAGACCATTTCCTCTTGTCCTATTACTTGTTGCTTGCTAAGAGAAATCAACACCCATCTCACTTTGTGCTAATTGCAGAGCATGATAATGTCTTTCCTCCTTTTCTCCAGACTAAACAACCCCAGCTCCCTCATCTGCATCCCTCATGAGACTTGTTTCTCTAGACTCGTCACCAGCTTCATTACCCTTCTTTCAACACGGTCCAGTACCTTGATGTCCTTCTTGTGGCAAGGGCCCCAAACTGAACACAGTATTTGAGGTGCAGCCTCACCAGGGCTGAACACTGGACAATCACTTCCTTAGTCCTGTTGGCCAGGCTATTTCTGATACAAGTCAGAATGCTGTTGGGTTTCTTGGCCACCTGAGAACACTGCTGGCTCATGTTCAGCTGGCTATTGACTAATAACCCCAGGTCCCTTTCCACTGGGCAGCTTTCTGGTCACTCTTGCCCCAGCCTGTAGGGTTACATGGGGTTGTGTGCCCCAAGTGCAGGGCTTGGCACTCAGCTTTGTCATACCTCATACAGGTGGCCTCAGTTTGTTAATCCAGCCTTTTAATCCAGCCATTTCACTCTGTACAGCCCTCCTAACTTGTACCCAACTTGGTGTCATCCACAAACTTACCGAGGGTATATTTGATCTCTTCATCCAAATCATTGATAAAGATATTAAAACAAAACAAAACAAAAAAACTGGCCCCAGTACTGAGCCCTGGGGGACACTACTTGTGAGCATCCACCAACTGGATTTAACTCCCAAGATTTAGTTTTGTGTCTCACCCATACCGCTTCGGAAGTCTAGTGTCTAATGTGTGTAGAGACACTCAGAAGCAAGCAAGCCAATGAGTGCACTGAGTGTTTTGTCTGAAATTATGAAGTAAATAAATGCATGTTTTCCAACTACCTATTAACTTGGATAAAGAGTAGGGCCACATACTGGATACCAGAATAAAAAAAACTCCAAACAATTACCCACTGAATGAGAATGGTCCTTGGACTGAATCCTGGCACAAGGATCCTGGGTGGGGGGAAATTACATGAAAGAGCTGTTGGTTGGGACTATCTCTTTAGTTTTGCTTTCTAATTGCACAACTGTGTTTAAACTACATTCTAATGTATGCAGTACTTGACTGTTCTAGAGTTCAGATTTGTAGTACTGAAATTCAAAAGGACCCACGAGTAACAACATATAGGAGGTACACAAAAGTTTTAATGCCAACAAATTATTTTCAGTGGAGGGTAAAAACGCTCAATGAAAGTAATCTATGGTGAGCAGCACAAGTTTCCTCATCTAAATGTATCTATCCCTTGGTTCCAAAAAAGGAAGTTCTACCTTTTGTATATTACTTTTTAAGAGAGAAGTAGAAGATCAATGTATTTTCTATTACATTAGCACAAAAACCTGAACAAAACAAAACAAGAAACATTACCATTCCATTCAAGAGTTTCTATACTATCTAGCAGAATAAAGGGTAAAGAGAAAGAAAGTGCTACAAAATAAAACCAAAACCTCCTTCCCTCTCCTTGCTCTCCCCTGACCATGCCCATTCAATTTCATGCAGAAGTATCAAAATTTTACCAGCATGGTCAAAACCAGTCATTATTTCAGCCTTTCTCCAGGTTCTGTGACTCAGACAGCTATGCCGTGGTCATACCATCCTGCATGCAGTCCCTGAAGGACTTTGGCAATTTTGGGCCCAGGCACAGGGCCATGTTATTTATTCTTTCTCTGAGCAGAAAACAAGTCTTGTCACATTTCTGTTCTGCACAGGACAGGCATGGATCCGGGTAGCATGGAGATCATCACCAGAATCATTTCATAAACCCCCACAATTTATTTTTTTTAGATGCTTTCATTATTTTTGATGCAATCAGGAGACAGTGCCAGGTTGAGAAAAGTCTTTTCCATCATGATGAATTAATCATACGTGTAGCTCTCCAAGAGTGTATTCAGCATTATGGTTGTATTCTTCTGAAACTGTTTACTCAATATCTATTCATAATTCTCCATGCAGAACTCCCCTATTACAAACTTGTTTTTTACGTCTGACATGACATCTCATGATTTTATGCTTTGTATAGATTTACTTCATTATACTTATTCTACTTTACTGAAACGTAGTAAAATGGATAAAATGTATATACAAAATACAGTATTAAATTTAATTATAAGTCAAATATTTAAATATAATTATTAATTTTGCATTAGTACAAAACTGTTAAGAGATGGTTATACTCGTGCAAAATAGTGGGACCGACTTCTTTCATAGAGAGGCTTTTCGACCAGAAGAGAGAATGCACACCAAGGCCATGGCTCTGCTCACCATGAACACAAGATGGTGCCAGCGGCTCTGCGAAGACCTCTGCTCCTGGAAATAACCGTGTCGCCGTTTTTGGCCTTGGAACTCCAGAGGGAAATCTGCTGCCCCGATGGATTGTGAGCTGAGACACAATCACGGCGGGCAGCCTGCATGAAATCTCTGGGGAACTTCATCAAATTAGCTTACTTAACGGTGTTGAAGTTACAGATGGATATTATGCCTTTAGCATTTGTATCCCTCTTCCTTCTTTCTGTCTTTTCTTTTTCTTTTTCTTTTTCTTTTTTTTTTTTTTTTTTCCCTCCCACGTTTAGTGTTAGGATGCAGCCTTGCAGTCCCATTATAGCAGGATCCAGACATTTGGATAAAGTTGCTATAGATCTGTGCTGAGTGAGGCTTCTGCAAGTCCACCACTGCTGTAAAATAATGCTGGGAGCCCTTCATGTCCCCAGAACTGTGGAAGAGCTTTTCTACTCCCTTTTGGCTCGGTTTATTGCCTCATTGTGAGGTTGTACTCATTCAGGCACAGCTGATGAATCCACCAACAAATTCTCGCATCCTGTTTTACAAACACAGCAGAAGCAGGAAGCAATGGAGCGTGCCTGCTGTGTGGGTGGGTGTTTGTTGGGATTAGTTTTGCAGCTGATACAGTGATGGTCATGTTAACTCACAGCATCCTATATATTATGCCTGCAAAATGGGATGTCTGCATTGGTGAGCAGCCAGCAGCCCCGATTAGCAGATCCAGGTGACAGCGACTTCTGTAAACCTGGTATGCTGCCCAAAGACGATCTGCTGAAACTAAGATTAGTCTAAATGCACAGTTTGAGAAGAACAATAGGAATCCAAAGACATGAGATGGACTAGTGCTCTTGATGATGATTTCTCATGAACTATAGGAGTTATTCGCAATTATTTTAATGATAAAAATGGGCTAAGAAGCATTCAATTTGTTCAATTGATAAGAAATTGAAAATAAGGAATTATATGAGGGCAAGGTGTCCTGCAGAGGCAGATTACAGCCCTGCAGGTTGTGTCAGCATCCCCTGCACCCAGAGCCTCAATTCCTCAAACCCTGACAAGGGAGACAAGATGGGGTCTGGGGTTTTGTAAGTCATGTGTGCCTAATATTCACTGTGTACCCATGTAGTGGTATGAAATTTTCAGCTGTGACCATCTCCAGGCTCTCAGAAGTGGCCCCAGAAAGTTTCTCCTGTATGGACAGCAAAGACCCCACAATCTGTAGTCCATATGACCTCTGTTCTCTTCAGGAGTGGCTCTTCAGTAGGACCACCATCACTGCAGAACTTTGGCAAAGACTTTGGTTTGTAATTTAATTTACTCTATGCATAATGTTTCTTCCAGTTGGCTATTTCCGCTTTTATGGGTTACATTGCTTTGGCTAAGATATTCTTTCTCGGCTTCTAACAAAGAGATTTTACCTTGTTTGTCTCTTAATCTACAATTGGGCATGGGCAACTTCCAAGAAAACAATGTACTCCCAACTTGCCTTTTCCTTTCTTCAGCTTAGTCTGATTTTTCCATCTCTCAAACTCTGACCAAATTGCCGTGGGGTCAGTACAGTTTTCCTCTACACATTCAATACCCTAGTGCAGAATGTCATATACCTCCTCTATAAACTATTGTCCTAAATCTTTCATCTACCACATACTGTACACTTCCACCTCTTTGTAGTGGTCCCAGTAACACTGGTTTTATCAGTAGCTGATACTATCTCACCTACTTAGTCACTAAATGCACTTAGTTATGAGCTACTGTTGTCTACCAGAGGGATCCAGCTAACCACACCTCTCTAGGAACACAGTTCTTTAATCATCCCATTAAGCACACATACCACCAGATAACTATGCTTATGTAAATGAGTTGTTTAATATGATCTAATAAAGAAATAAACCGTAATCATACAAACAAATAGTACTGTTACTACTAATACTATTGATACTAGTAGTAAACAACATTAGCAAACTTAATATGACACCATCTTAAGGCCATAAAAAGTCACTCAGTGCTCTCCGACTGTTCTCTACTCATCCCCACCACAAAGTGGCCATCCCCTCGCACCACAGAGCCTGCACTCCTTTCACCCAGCTATGAGGGATATGGGTTTTCTGAATGCTTACTGATATGATTTATCCAATGCTAGGTGAATATGGCTGGGACTGTAACCCCTCACAGGAATAGCACATGCAATTTTTGCTGTTTTTACTTCTTCAGCTGTCATCCCTGAGCGTGCTCAGGAGTGCCCAGGTTCCCGTATCCACCTGTGCCAGACTGCTGAGGAACTGAGACTGCTCTGTCACTGCTGAGCAGATGGCCACAGGGCATCAGACAGCCACCCCACAGCATGGAGCAGCCGGGCCTTGTCTAGACAAAGAAACAGGAGTACAGAGGTTGAGCTGAATTGTGGATATTTACCTAAACTAGGCAAAGGAAGCCAGACAGCTGGTTTCAAGTATCATTTGAGTGGCTAGAAAATGCTGATATGATATACATAATGCAGGTTTTTTGTTTGTTTCTGCTTCTAGAGAAACACCGGTAGAGGCCATGGTCTCTTTTAAGC
This sequence comes from Anas platyrhynchos, assembly GCF_047663525.1. Taxonomy (NCBI): domain Eukaryota; kingdom Metazoa; phylum Chordata; class Aves; order Anseriformes; family Anatidae; genus Anas; species Anas platyrhynchos. Next base: position 40,523,747 of record NC_092621.1, on the reverse strand, counting down.
TGGCTAAGCTTATGTTTGAGTTGAAGGCAGACTTTGAAGGACTTTGAAGTTTTTATGTTTTATTGATGTTTTCTATCATATGTATCTCAACATGTCATTGGATAGATTGCTCTTGCTTTAGAAATATTTATTTTGTATGATTTTAATTGCTATTGATGGATATTTAATTGGCATAAATGGATTATGTTCAGTGCTATTCCTTAAAGTAAGATGAATTAACTGCTCATAGTTTGTTCAAGGTCATAAATCTCATTGCAAAGTTACACTAGAAACTAAATGTTTAACTTGCACTGCAATTAAAACTGTATTTGAGGCATATGTATATTAAATATGAAGCAATTAACACAAAATAGATGATCATAGAATGGCTTGGTTTCGAAGGGACCTTAACAAGAGTTCCAACCCCCTGCCATGGGCAGGGGCACCTCCCACCAGACCAGGCTGCCCAAAGCCCCATCCAGCTTGGCAATGAATACCTCCAGGGATGGGGCAGCCACAGCTTCTCTGGGCAGCCTGTGCCAGTGCCTCACCACTCTCTGAGTGGAGAATTTCCTCTAACATCTGATCTGAATTTCCTCTCTTTTAGTTTAAAACCATTCCCTCTTGTCCTGTCTTTATCTGCCTGAACAAAAAGTTGCTCTCCATCTTTCTACAAGCCTCCTTTTAGGTACTGGAAGGCTGCAGTGAGGTCTCCTGGGAGCATTCTCTTGAACCCATCTCCAGGTTTTCTCTGAACATCCCCAGATCTCTGAGCTGTTCTTCACAGGAGAGGTGCTCCAGCCCCCTGATCAACTTTGTGGCCCTCCTCTTGGCCTGCTCCTACAGCCCCACATCCTTCTCATGCTGGGGGCCCAGACATGGATGCAGCACTCCAGGTAGGGCCTCGTAAGTGCAGAGCAGAGGGGGACAATCACCTCCCTCCACCTGCTGCCCACCCCTCTGCTGATGCAGCCCAGGATGCAGTTTATCACCGGCCTCCACCTGGACATGGAGCCATTGACCACCATTTTCTGGGTGGTGCCATGCAGACAATTCCTTCTCCACCAAACTGTCCACCAGTAAAATAATGTTTGAACATTAGTCTCTGAATGGAGAAATGTTGAGATATCCTCCCCATTAGTAATCAATAAATCAGTTTCACAGTGAAGTTTAGGATTATCGGTACTTCAGTATAATCAATAACTGATATCTGATACAATTTCTTCCAAGAGGGAGCATCCATCTGTTTTCATGTAAGTGCTAGGAATGTCCTCAATTTTATGATAGTAATGTGTTCTTGTCATCTGAACTGTGGAGCTGCATAATGTTTGTCCTCTGGAGACAATTGCTCAGAGAAATATTTGGACAGCTTGTATCTCACCTAGTACTGCATCACCTCTGCAGCAGCAGCTGCAACAAGATCAGTGATAGTCTGGACACAGTGCTTAGGAAAGAGGGATTTTATCATTGATATGAAATTGCTTTTTCCTCAGCTTAATTAGATTTCCCCCCCCCCCCCCCATAATACAGAAATCCTGATTATGCAGAAGTTTGCATCTGATGCATCACACAAACAGACAGTATTAGGGTGTATGAAAACAGAACAAAAACATACCAAACATGGTACGATTCTTCTAGCTGTGACCTCATTTGTAATGTTCTACCTAGCCACAGAACATTAGCTTGAAGAAAGGATTAAACAAGTGGATGGTGCACTTAACAACAGACATTGAAATGCTTTGTTGTGGTAGGAGGTAGAAGATTCAGCACTGTGCTTTTTTACCACTTCATAGAACAGTTGTTTGTTGCTTTCCCTGATCGTGAAAGCATCGACCCTTTGGTGAGTGTGTGACAGGAATGCCCCAGAGCCTCTGCAGTGACAGGAGACCCAGCGGAGTCCTCTCTGGGAAAAGACAGAAAAGCTGCCCTCTATTTTTAGCCCAGCACTGCTATTTGAGTGTGTAGGACAGGGGGATCAAGGTGACTTATTGTCAACAGAGAAAAGGGAGATCGGGCAAAAAGGTCCAACTGACCAAACTCCTGGTGCAGTTCTGGAAGAAGCTCTTCTTTCCCTTCCAGTGACAGCTGTACTTCATGGATGTAGAAACCCCATTAGCGGAAAGGGTCGTTTTAAACACAGCTTGTTTTCTCTCTGTTCAGTGGATGAAACCTTGCTGCAGCTCTTACACTGCAGTCGCAAAGCACCTTGTCTTGATCTCTGTGTTTGAATAACATGCTCCTCGTGTCTCATGAAGCACAATACAAATATTTTCAAAGACAGAGTGTTTAAGTTGCACTGAGAGGAAGGGTAGATAACCAGCCTAGTTAGCAGGTGACAGTTGCTCTCTCCAAATCTACCAAGTTACAGCTTGGTATGCTCCTTTTGGTTTCTGTGAAAGTCAGACTCCGAAGGCATCTTCTTACTGATGGCTTATTTCCATGACTGCATTCCCTGAAATTTAGCACCCAGGCAGCAGGTATTTAATCCAGGAAGCAGCAGTATCAGAACATGGGGTGAATATGGGAAAGTTCTTTAAATCCCTTGAAAAAAGTAATTTTTATTTATTATCTCCAAGTCCTTGATGGCTATAAAGGAGGTTTAAATCTTATCCTGAATCATAAGAGTAGCACAAGTCCATTTTCTCTGGCTTCTGAGTTGTTTTCAGGAAACTGCCCCCTGAGTTGTTTTGCTTCCTTCCCCATCTGCCCCCCAAAAAAACAGAGTTGGGAGGAACTAGTGATGCATTTATTTTTATTTTTAATTTTTTAATAAGGGCATTAAATCAGTAAGGTTTTTCTCAGTCAAGAGATCAGAAGAGTAAGATATACAATGTGCCCTTTGATGATGGCTTTCAGGTACACTTAATGCAGACAGCAAAGACCAAGGTCCTGATTTAGTCTTCTGCAGAAAACTCTTCTGTAGCATCTGAAGTCCCGTACTGCTGCCACACACAGCTTGCTGTTAACTGTTATGTCCATGTGGCTAAGGCAACAAGAAAAGCAACTGTATTCAAAAGGATGTTTCAGTGTTTAAAGACAAAGACAGGCTCCTGGTTTTGCTGCTTGCTGTTTCTGAGTTTTCTTATTTCCACATTTCAGAAAGTTTGGGTCTCTTCTCATGAATGTGGTCCTGCAAAATAGGTAGTGCTCTGTCTTCATGGCTTTTCCAAAGAAGGATCCAGATCTCCTTGTCTAATAACATAACAACACTAATGTCACTACTTTTCAGCGCAAACCTCAACCCAGGGAAGCCACAACGCTGAAAACTGGGTGCAACAGTCGTAATTTTAAAAGCAGCTAGCATGGACCCCTATTGAAGTGTATGTTTACGCATTTCAAACAGATTTGCAAGATCTTTGGTGAAGACTCTTGAAGGGCTGGCAAGCAGAACCATTTCAAATTTAACATGATCTTTATACATGGTCATTAACTTTCTTTTAGATACTTCAGCATATTTATTGAAGATAGCATCTCAGTTTTTTTTTTTGTTTTGTTTGTTTGTTTATTTCAATTGTTAAAGGGATGGATTTTTAAGATTATAAATCATATAAAATAGTCTGTTATCTCTTAAATCAGCTTCAGTGAACTGTGTTCTAATGTGGCATACTCAGGGATACATTGGTCCATGACAGGTTGTAAACAAAAGCTCGCTATTCTTTCAGACACTTGAAGTATAAAATTGCATGAGCTCAAGCATACTTTGTAACTTTACTTGACTGTGGTTATTTATGCAAAATATATGGGATCTTAAAAATAGTGCATTAACTAAACAAAGTGGGGACAACTGTGGGGCACATTATGATTTTATAAATGTCAGTTTATCTGCATGTTTATCATCTGTGTATGAATAAAGTCAGCAAATTCATGCTTAGATGTGTTGTTTAAAGAAAAACAAAAACTTTATAGAAAATTATTTTATAGCTGTATGATTTCTTTCCACTCTAGCTTTTTATTTAATAAAATTCATATTTTGTAGATAGCATGAAGGTGATTTCTGCATCTAATTTGAACATCTCTGTTTGCCTATGTGTAAGCAGAAATAAACACTGCCATGGACTCTCACTATTAAAAGCACAAAGGCTGGAACAGTATATTAGACTAGACATCATTTTATGTCATGGGGTTGATGACATACATTACTTTCTCAGAATTGTATGTGCCAGGCTACAATGAGTAAAAATATAAGCTCTACAGAAAAGTAGGCAGAATTTTCTTCAGAAACACCAGGCACAAAAAAAGTAGCCTTGTTACAGGTGTCCTGGTAGAAAAAGTACATGTTTCAAAATAAATGAAAGAATCAAAGCACAAATAATGTCCTAGTTATAAGAAATGCTATCAATACTTAATTAATGATTATAAGAATTCAGGAGGTGACATGGCAGATGAGGTCTGATGCAGAAGAGCCTGTCATTTATCAGCAAACACTGCCAGATGCTTGAGATGGACGTATAAAAAACTTCATGGTCAAGGTCAAAGATAGATTGCCAATATACTCTCCTACTGCCCGAGGTCTGTGCTCTGATACTTCCTGCCTCCTGCATTCTCCTGAGGAACCTGACCTCCACTACTACAAAATCTGTCATTGCTGACGCATTCCCAGACAGTTCTTCCTTGCCAGAGAGCAGCAGGTTCTGTCATACATCACCTGCTATGCGTACCCCTGGTTGGCCCATCCAGTATTTATTTGTATAATTTAATTGTGCAAGCTGTCCCACCACATCTCAGCAATAAGCCCAGATATTCCTGATTTGGATTAAAATGTGGCCACCATGCAAAACGTGTCTGTTTTGGTTCAGCCCTCTTCTTCTTTGGAGTTTCAGGTACTTGGAGTGACAAAGAACATGATGAAAAAGGGTTTACATGTTCTTTTCTATTTCCCAGCTTAAGGCAGTGAAAGTCTACAAAGAAAGCAATGTGCACTTCCAGAAGACAGAAACCCTTTAGCATGTAAGGTGGGTGAAAACATTCTAGGTTTGCATATTTGAGACATGAAGTAATAATTTCTTAGTTTAGATGGAAAATAACTTTTTGTCGTAAGTGCCTTTTCCAGCCTGTACTTATGAAACTTGAAAAGCATGTTCAAACAAACTGGAAATAAATGGCAAGACGTACGAGATTCCATTCACATGATGAAGTGAGGGTACTGTTTTTATTTTTTATAAGTAAGATGCTCATTGGATAAGGCTAAGGTCTGTCTCCTGATGCAGCATCTTTTATCTTTGACTGTGTTTTGTGGGTTTGACATGGTAGCATCAGGACATCTACTCTGAAGCCCTGAAGTGCATGGATGTAGCATTTACCAGGGGCTCAGTATTAGCAAGCCTTTGACATACTTACAGTATGTGTAATCCTGTTTTCATTTAACCACATAAAAGGCAAAATCTTATAAACAGTAAGGTAAGTTAGCAGTAAGCATCTCTATGATAGCCTTTAGTCTCACTTGGATGGCTGAAATTACACGTTTACTGACTAATGACAGAGTGGAAGGGCAGATAGTTATATGCGATGGCAGTAGCACTCAGACAGCCCACTTACACAGTCTTGGGCATTAAAACCTATTGCTCCAAACCCTGGTCCATAAAGCCTGGCGTATAAGGTGATTTGTGAGGTCTTTGTTGGGAAAGGGTGGTCCAGGGTGGCAGGTGGCTCTTCTTAGTATGGAGTGCTCCCAATCCCGAATAGTTACATAGAAAATCAACAGAAATGTAAGAAGTATTGAATTCCAAAAGCACTAGCTGTGATGTGCAGGAAAGTGTGGGGAGCTGGGGGTCAGCTTCTTCTTGTGGGTGATAGGACTAGAGGGAACGGACTCAGGCTGTGCCAGGGAAGGTTCAGGTTGGCAATGAGGAGACATTTCTGCTCAGGAAGAGCAGTCAGGTATTGGGATGGGTTGCACAGGGAGGTGGTGGAGTCACCGTCCCTGGGGGTGTTCAAGGAGAGGTTGGACGTGGTGCTTGGGGACAGGGTTTGGTGGGTGACATTGGTGGTGGGGGTATGGTTGGACCAGGTGATCTTGGAGGGCTTTCCCAACCCCGATGTTTCTCTGCTTCCTTTAACCCCGCTTATCTTCCCGCAGTAACAAAACCTCTGCTTTCCACATCTAACACTCTCTGCGCGGTTTTATTCCGGATTTCATGCCCAGACAAGCCCAACAGGTCCACATCCACCCACCCCGGCCGGTGAACCACCCTCCCCCCCCCGCAGCTTCCCCTCCCGGCCCACTCCCACCGCGGGGTCCCCGGGCCGAGCCCCCACCCCGTGAGGGGGGCCCGGTGCCGGCGGCCGCCCCCACAGCCCGCGGCCCGGGGCGGGCCGGGCAGAGCCACAGGAAGTCGGCGGCCGGCTGGGGGTGGGCTGGCACAGGGGGGCGGGCGCCGGCCCGGCCCGGCCCGGCCCAGGCGGCGGCGGCCGTGCCCGATGTCGCTGCCGGTGGTGCTGCCGGGCTCCTGCTGCCCGCTGCCGGGGCTCTCGGCAGCCCCTCCCGCGGCGGCCGCGGCTCCGCTGCCCTCCGCCGCCGCCCCCCCCTCCGCGCTGCCGCCGCTCCGCTCCCGCTGCTGCCGGCCCGGCCCCGCCGCCCGCCGCCCCCCGGCGCCGCTGCAGGTCCCGGTCCCGGCTCCGGCTCCGGCGGCAGCCCCGGTGCCGGCCCCAGGCTCGGTGCTGCTGCCCGCCCGGCCGCTGCTGTCGCTGGGGCTGCTGCAGCTCGTCCTGGGCTGCTGCATGGTGGCGCTGAGCTTCGGGGCGCTGTCGCTCAGCGGCGCCCCGCAGGTGAAGAACGCCTGCCCCTTCTGGGCCGGCTCCTCGGTAAGTGCCGGGACGGGGACGGGGACCCGCTGCCGGCTTGGTGCCGCCTGCCTGGTTCCCAAACTTATTTACGGCTTTGTAAGCTGTTTAACCCGTGCTCGCAGAGCGTCTTAAAAACGCACGTGTGGGCTGGGAATGACCGATGGCTGTAATCAAACAGCAGCAAGCAAGCTGGGCTTCCTCAGGGCGCTGAAACACTGCCAGGCAGGTGCATGGAAAATCCTAGCCCGGCAGCGAGATGCAGAGGTGGGAGGCAGCTGGGCGCTGGGGCCGGGGATGTGCCTGCTGCTGCCAGGTCAGGTGCCACGTCCCGGCTGCAATGGACCTGTTACACGCAGTTCAGGAAAACTCTGAGGAAGGCTTTCTTTTCCTGCACCATGGAGCTTTTACAGACGTACCGAAGCCAGCCTTGCTGCCCTTAAGCCAAAGCCCCACCTCACATCAGTGCTGATGCGCCCAGCTTTAAAACTGCGTTGCGCTCTGAGGATCCAAAAAGTTCCCAGTTATGAAACCGCAGGGCTATGCAGGTGGTTCTGCAGCACCAGGTGATAACAGGAGGTGTTGGGGCTAAGTCATACACAAGTGCTGTGCTAGATCAGATTGGTCACAGCAAGTTAATGAGGTAGCCAAAGGTTGGCTGGAAAGGTCAGAAGTGGAGCAGAGCAGCACAAGGGAAGCAGCAGGAAGGGGCAGTGGTGGACACCTGATGAGCTGATGGAAGACGGGCACAGCATAGACAGATTTTAGATATGTTTAGCCACATTTCAGGAAAACACGTCCTCAGCTGAAAGCCGTATTTTGGCAGTTGATGAGGTGGGAGTTGCTGCTGTAACTTTTTGCCACCATGGATGTTTTCTGGGTGGAAAACACAAGAAAACACTAGGTGAAAGTGTCAGTTCTGATTGTGTTATTTCAGAGGATGCCCTTAGGAGTGAAGAACCTCATCAGCACAGGCTCTGAGTCTCTGCTTTCAAGTGCATCTTCACATCATCCCAGCATTGTTCTAGCACTCCAAAGAACCTTTCGTCAGAGCAGCAATGAATACATAAAGGGCATTTTCTGATCAGTTGTTGACTTCTTGGTAATTCTGCTTTTTTAATGTTACAGGTAATCTTGTCTGGAATCATAGGCTTAACAACATGGAAGAGGCCAATGATACTTCTGGTAAGTACGGATTAAAACTTGTTGTAAGCGTATTATCAGAAGAGACTTGGGATTTAATAGTCATTAGTTTAAAAAAATACACTTTTTATTAAAATAATTAATAAAAATAGACTATACTATTGAGTCTCTTTTTCAGATTGTAGAGCCATAATCATTGAGGGAGAAGTCAAAGCCTGCAAAAGGCTAAGTTACCTCTAGGAGTCTCTGCTAAGGGCAGGAGCAGACCATGTCTGGAGGATGTGCTCGTGTTGTTTACAGAGCACTTTTTGTGTTTGTGTAGGTATAAGAAAATACTAGTTTAGTATAAATAATTCAGCTCCCTGAGGCAGTGCTGCTTGAGCTGAAATAAGGCAATTGGTTTGAAAGCTTTGCTCATTTGTCCTTTGCTAGTGTCTGATCGCAGGTCTGAGCTCTAACCTAAGCACTGGTGCCTTGCAGTATCCAGCGTTACTGTTTCAAATACAGATGACATGACAGTGTTCTGAGAGAAGTAAATCAATGTGCAGGGTGTGCAAGCTGTTTCTGTTTGTAAGTGAAATCTAAAGCTCTGTAGCTCTCAACATCTCAAAGATGGGATTTGAAGGTGTTTTTCTTCTTCTTTTTTTTTTTTTTAACCATATGGTCACTTCTCAAGACCGTTTCCAGGACAAAACAAGTGTTTTGTTCTTATGCAACACTTCTTTGGGATGTGTGAGGTATCCACATTGTCATCGGCAGGAGGTACCAAGGATCAGAGAACTGAACTGTGGAAGTACTATGGTGTCTTAGTGATGCATTATTTAGCACAACTGGAGCAAAACAAGTCTTTATATTGGTCCTGTGGATACAAGGAGGAGCCTGGTCTCTGGGGTGCCCAGTCTGGAAGGACCATCCTTTTATGAAAATAAATGTAAGCACCATCCTTCTCAAAATGCCTGAGGCTTGCAGGGTGTCCCCTCTTTCTATATTACATGTGTTCTCTGCTGTTTCTTGTTGCTGTAGTTTACTTTTGTCTGTTGTTGACTCCCACATTCTTTCAGGCCTTCTGAGTATAAATTTTGTAGGCCCTTATTGTCTTACTGAAATACAAAGGCAGCAAACTCTCATCCTTTCATTTGTTTTCCAGTGATTTTAGGAGGGTTGAGCAGGCAAGAACAGGTTGCCCAGGGATGTTGTGCAGTGAATGGGGAGTTTCTGAGACGAGACTGAATAAAGCCTTGGGCAACCTGCTCCGATTTCATAGCTGACCCTGTGCTGAGCAGGAGGATGTGCTGGAGACTTCCTGAGGTCCTTCAGTTGCAGTTGTTCTATGACTATATGACACTGTGAACCTATTTTTTCTCCTTAATTTTATGTATATTTTGTAGAAGATTTGAAAGCCGAAATAATAAAATGCAAAAAAGGAAACCAGCACTAAGCAGTTCATGGGGCTTCAGTAAAAATAAAAATTGACAAGAAGAAACTAACTTTCAAAGGGAGTCTTGCATTGAATGAACTAGCCTATCAAGTAAAGAATGTTAGTTCCTATGAGCAAACTCATTTTGGGCTAGATTTCTAATATACCCATCCTCTAGTAACATGAACATTTTCTCTTGGGAGTTTTGAGTTGCTGTGTAAGTTGTAAGGGCAGGTTTCCCAAAGACCTAAGTAATGACAGTCAATGTACAGAATGGCTTAGAGTTAGGACGTTCATAAATAAGACCAGAAAATGCATTCAGAGCTAAAACAGATTTTGTTTCCAGCTGTGACTGCCCTCTCCTTTTTGCTCCTTATGCAAGCCTCTTGCACTTACTCCTTGCAAATACACTTGTCATGGGTTCCTCTCACCAGGCTTGGACTGGGTCCCTGATCTCTTTGCCTGTTCAGAAATAGCGCAGAGCCGTGTCCCTGGCGCGAAGGCAGCAGTGATCACACGTCTGTCCTCCTGACAGGCCTTAACTCAGGCAGGTGCCAGGTGTAGAAATTCCTTTATGCGGCAAGTAAGCAATGCAGAAAGGATTGATTTCACACGAAGGTGGTTTTATAAGATTGCAGCAAACCCTGGATATTGGGCATGTTGGGTACCTGTGCTAGACCCATGCCTGAAATCTGAGGAGTGAGGATTATTCTGGGCATGTGGTATGAATTACCATGTTTTGCAGTGCTGCAATTTATGTTAGTGTTTAGATGTGTTCATGGAGAGACTTTGGACTGTGCTCAACAGTTACAGCATAAAGTTTGTGGGACTAGCAATGGTCATTATCCTTTTTTCATCTCTGGTTATGTCTTAATCTACAAAATGCTCTTATATTCGTAAGGACAGGCCTCTTTCTTCTTATGCAGAACTGTTGTCAGTTGCTCAGCTAGCTTTAGTAATTGCATGTAACTACGCATTCCAAGTACCCTCTAGAATCCTTCATATGCATCCAATCCCCCCAAATCGTTTTGTTTCTAGCCCAAGTTGAGTAATTACATAAAGATTTTAATTTGTCTTTGTATGCACTGGGGGCCTCAGATGAGGCTGCAGTTGAGCTCTCTCCATCATTTATCCCTCCCTCGTTTCCGGAGCTGGCACTGAAGCTGAATACCGGGTGGGTGCCGCAGAATGTCTTTAAGGAGGTGTCGCTCCTTCAAGATGAGGTTGCAGTAGGAACACAGTGTTTCTTGAGACTTCTCGTGTTACCTTACTTTTATTGTCAGTTTGCAGTTTTTAAGGGATTTCATAATGGGATTCACACTTTTCTTCACCCCCTTTAAAGCACACCAAACCTTTCTAGAAGGAGCCCGTTTGCTATTCTGATAAGGGATTTCAGAGCCTGAAAACCTGTGGGAGTGCATCCATTTGCCTGCATCTCCTTTGCTGTCTGGTTCCTCCGATGAAAAGGCAGTGCCTTTGCTTGCAAAGATCTCCTTCTGTCTCCCTGCAAAGGCTTGGCGGGGGTGCTGGGAGAGGAGGTGGCAGAGGGGGTGGCTGTGTGTCGGTCACTGCTGTGCTTGGAAAAGGGAAGGGAAAGCTGCCAGCTGCAGGCGATGGTGGGCCTCCAGTCAGTCCAGAGAGGGGTGGCTGTAGCCCAGCAACGGAAGGTGATGAGTGAGTAACAGGTTGCAGAGTCAGGGTGCTGTGAGGCAAAATTGCGTGGTAATCGGCTCCTTCGAAGGACGTTCCTGCAGGGCCAGCATGGCTTTCAGTGACAGAGCAGATGAGAAGCCCTGGCTCGGAAATCTTACCTTGCTTGTGGCTGTCTGAGGCTTTTCTCTCCTGGCTATCAGTTGTCAAGCCACTTCTGAAGTCAGCTTATTGCACTTGTGCTCTGGAGCTGATTTTTCCTCCTAAGGAGAAGCTTCCTCCTGTGTGTGCCTGTCTGAATGTGTTTATGGGGAAAGGTGTTTTTTTTTTGTCTTCCTGAAGTTGTTTGGATATTGGCTGTCAATGGTTCAGGGCTGCAGGCAGAGAACTGCCTGCAGAGAAGCTGGTTTCTTCCCGTCCATTCTGAAAATCGTTCCTTCATCACGCCTGTAAATCTTACTTTAAACTGAAGGAACCTAGCTTTTTTCAAAAAGCATACTGATTCCTCATTGCTTGTTTGTTTGCATACGCATTAAGAGCAGCTCACATCTGACGGGCCATGCTTGCTGTGTTAGCCTTGGTCCCACAGGCAGCAGCTCCTCAAGCCCTGCTCCCACACGGCTCCGTCCCACGGGGTCCATCCATCCATCCCCCAGGAGCAAACTGCTCCAGCACGGGTCCCCCACGGGTGGGGGCAGCTCCCCCCAGGCCCCCTGCTCCTGCGGGGGCTCCTCTCCACAGGCTGCAGCTCCAGCCTGGGGCCTGCTCCTGCGGGGGCTCTCCATGGGCCGCAGCCTCCTCCAGGCCACATCCACCTGCTCCAGCGGGGGCTCCTCCACCCATGGGGGGGCTGCAGCGTGGAGATCTGCTCCATGTGGGACCCATGGGCTGCAGGGGGACAGCCTGCTCCACCAGGGGCCTCTCCCTGCACAGCCCGCAGGGGAACTGCTGCTGTGCCTGGAGCACCTCCTGCCCTCCTGCTGCACTCGCCTTGGGGACTGCAAGGATGGTGCTCACCCCTCACTCCCAGCTGCTGTTGTCCAGCAGTTTTTTCCCTTTCTTCAATCTGCTCTCATGGAGGCACAAACAACATCAGCTACTGGCTCGCTCTGGACAGCGGCAGATCCCTTTGGAGCTGGCTGATGCTGGCTGACTGGCTGACATGGGGCAGCTGCTGGATTCTTCTCACAGAGGCCACCCCTACAACTCCCTGCCACCAAAACCTTGCCATGTAAATCCTGTACACCAACTCACCTGGATTTGACGCTGTATCCAAGTAACTGTAATGCCGACTTTGAATTAAGCACATCTCTGTCAGCTGCTCCATACTGAATTTCTGCTGCTGGAGCAGTTTGGCTGTGGTCGCCCATGGGAGACAGGGGCACCACAGGGAGCATGGCATGGAGCAGTCAGAAGCAGGCTGCTTGTGGGGCAGAGAGCTCTGGTGGTGGCTGGCTGTGCTATGGAGCCCTGCCTCTGCCATCCAGACGTTAACCTGGTGGCAGGTGGGGCGAGCATATCTGGCTTTCAGTGCCTTCAGGTGCTTTATGGTTCCTTGGTCAGACAGCAGGCAAGCTCTTCTTTTTGTCACCATTACAGACGTGGTCAGCTTTTGCATGAAAGACAGTGGGGTTTTGACTTGGAAAGTAAAGGTTGTGTGCTCTGTGTGATTCCATATTCTTTTACTGCCCTAACTGTGGTAATCACGGGGGTTTGGAATTTGTTTGAAACATTCCTTCATTCAGAAGTATTAATATTTATGTTTTTGAGGCAAAAATGGATGGGTCTTTACCGCAAAACATAAAAGCTTATGGAACTCAAGTATATATTTGAAACCTTGAAATATTGTGAAGAATAAATTTCTAGTAAACCTTTTATTTAATTGAAATTTTTCATTAGAATAAGAATGTTTCCCAACCAATTTTGAAAACCAAGATTTTTAAGACTAACTACTGTCCTTTTGATATCTGCACACTGACTGAATTGCATAGATTTAACTAAGATTTAATGTCTATGCCAAAATATGTATTATTTACTTCCTTGTGAGCTGTCATTCTTAAATTTAAGCTTGGCTAGCAACAATAGAAAGGACTGTGAACAGGAGCTGCAGGTGTGACCCTAACAATACAACAGTCTGTCTGTAGCCATGAGCTTTGTAATAGGCAAAGTCATTTGGTTTCAGCGAGAATTACTGTAGTGGTGCCTGGTTCTCTGCGTTTGAGAAGTAAAATAGCTCAGTGTTAATGTCTTGACCCACATGTGGGTCTTCACCATTAATTCAAGAAACGGCATTCATATAAAGGTGTTAAAGTCAGTCTACACCAATAAAAAGAAATACGCTGCTAGTTGTGAGACTCTATAAAAAGCCTTATGTGTGGCATAAGTTAGGTTTCTTCTCATTTTGTTATCATTTATTTTGATGCTGACAAGGCCTTTTACTAAGTCATATGGGAAGTTTTAATGCTGCATTAAAAGTATGAGGCATTTTTTTTGTTAAATGAGGTAGTTTGTCTTCTACTTCTGTGTTGTTTTTCTATTCACAGGTATATTGCAGGTCTCCACATGGTACAATAAATAAACTGATAGAAAATTAGTAAGGTCACATAATTAATGCTTAGTTATTGCTATTGCTGCTGTGTGTATGGAAAATCAATACGCTGGCTTATCTTTTCCTAGAAGGATGCTTATAAGGATTATACGTAGGACGTAAACAAATATAAGAGGTAATGGGTGCAGAGCAAATGTTTTTCTTTCACTCACTTTTTAAGTGCCTGCTTATGTGTGAGCCATGTGAGTGCAGGTTAAAGCAGTTCCTCCTGGCGTTAGGTACTGGCTTCAGCAGTGGCAGCAGCAGGACAGCACGCAGTCTGCCTGTACGGAATGAGTTACAAGGTCAGGGCCTTACCGTGTAAGTTTGCCCTGCAGCTGCTGGAGCTCCCAGTGGCGCTATGAGAAAACTCCACTGACTTCAGCAGAGTTAGGTTGGTTGGCTGACACCATTTAGACCGGGTCCTCAAAGGGCATGATGATTTTTTTAGGTGGAGAAGATCACGCGTGCAAGAGATTAGCAAATTCTGTCTCTGACATTAGAATACACTTTGCTTTCCTGTAGTTTAATTCACACAAATGTTCATCAAGACTTTCTGCAGCTGTTCACAGTCCATGTCTATCTAATGCTCGAAAGATGAAGGGCAGTGGGCCAAACTAAGCTCATAATTTGAGTTGTGTCTATTTTTATCACTGCAGTTAAGACTAGTTACCTCTATTTTGACTTTTAAAATAGCCTGCCTGCCTTTGGCTGCTCATTCTAAGGGAAACAGTATTTTTTTTCTCCTTGTTCACATGTGGAGGGGTTCTTCTCTTACTGCGATAAAGTGGAACGCCTGCTTTTATGTGTAGGTGAGTAGTGATGGAGAAGGTGTTTAAATTTGCATCTGGAGGAGAATATATCTTAAAGAGCAAGCTGACGAGGTACAGGTTAAATGAGCGGACGGCGAGGTGGGTTGAAACCTAGACGAGTGACTGGATCCAAAGGGTGGTGATCAGTGGCACAAAGGCTGGCCAGGGGCCAGTCAGCGGCATGGCACACGAGGGGTGGATACTGAGGACAATGCTATTTAATATCTTAATTAATGATCTAGACAACGGGACAGAGTGCACTCTCAGCAAGTTCACAGATGATACAAAACGGGGAGGAATGGCTGATACACCAAGTGTTGGTGCGTCCCAAACGGTGACCTGGAGAGGTGGGGAAACGGATGGAGAGGAATGTCATGAACTTTATCAAGGGGCCATGTGGAGTCCTGGCCCTGCAGAGACCCCAGGCGCCAGTACAGGCTAGGGAATGAACTGCTGGAAAGCCCTTCTGCAGAAAGTCTCCAGGGGTCCTGGCAGACTTACCAGCAGGTCCGAGTGAAGTGATCTTTCCCCTCTGGTGAGACCCATCTGGAGTGCTGAGTCCAGTTCTGGGCTCCCCAGTACAAGAGGGACATGGAGCCTCTCCAGACCCAGCTGGACGTGGTCCTGTGCAGCCATCTGTGTAAATGTATTACCAACTATGGTTCAGATCCTGACGATGTTTTAGGTTGTATGTGGAAGAATTACTTTTGTCTTCTGCATCTTTAATGGGAAGTTCTGTATATTAAATTTTGCTGTCAGAAGTAGGCTATACATATAACAAAAAACAGATGGTGTTTTTAGTTTTGAAACCAACTAATTTCTGATTTATAGTGCTTGGTGTGGAACGTAGATGAAAAGCATTCTTTGCATGAGATACCCTTAAAACTACTCTGACAGACTTGGGTAACTGGGACCATCTAGACAAAAGTGTAAGAAAAGGTATTGATTCACTTGAGTGCTGAGAAAAGAGTTAATTTAAAAATAGAGATTAAAATCTGTGGTTTAAATGTCTGTACATTAAGACAAATGACACTCAAAGTGCTTCCTATCATTAAAAACCTCTTATCTGTGGTTTTACGGTATTTATAAAGTAGATGTTCCCCTTAAAAAATTGCTGTTCCCCTTAATATTGATTGTTCTCAGTATGTCTAGAACACAATAGTCCCAATTCACTTCAGAGAAGTACTAAAAGCTGCTTTATTTGTTGTTTTTTTGAGGTTAAAACTTACCTTATGTGGTAGTGCTACAATTCTGCAAAACCTACAGAGATGACATGTTGTTATTTCAGGAATGAGCATGAACATTAAAGCTCCTCAGCTCTTAGCCATTCTGAGAGCAGCCCTGCAGAGAAGGACCTGGGGGTTCTGCTGGATGAAAAGCTCAACATGAGCCAGCAGTGTGTGCCTGCAGCCCAGACGGTCAACTGCGTCCTGGGGTGCATCAGCAGAGGGGTGGGCAGCAGGTGGAGGGAGGTGATTGTGCCCCTCTGCTCTGCCCTTGTGAGGCCCCACCTGGAGTGCTGCATCTGGGGCTGGGCCCCCAGCACAAGAGGGATGTGGGGCTGTTAGAGTGGGTCCAGAGGAGGGGCTATGAAAGTGATCAAAGGGCTGAAGCACCTCCCCTGTGAAGAACAGCTCAGAGAGCTGGGGATGCTCAGCCTGGAAAAGAGAAGACTCTATCTAGGGTGACTTTATTGCAGATTTTCAGTACTTAAAGGGAGCGTATGAAAAAGATGGAGAGCAACTTTTTGTCCGGACAGGTAATGAGAGGACAAGGGGGGAATGGTTTAAAACTAAAAGGGGAAAATTTAGATTAGATGCTAGGAGAAAATCTGTCACTCAGAGGATGGCAAGGCCCTGGCACAGGTTGCCCAGAGAAGCTGTGGTTGCCCCATCCGTGGAGGGGGACTGGGTTGGATGGGACTTTGAGCAGCCTGGTCTAGTGGGTGGCATCCCTGCCCATGGCAGGGGTTGGAACTGGATGATCTCTGAGGTCCCTTCCAGCCCAAGCCTTTCTATGATACAATTCTATGACACAATACGATTCTACTATATCATGGATTTCAGAAGTTTTGCCAATTTTTAAGATGCTTTGCACTTTCCTACATGCTTTGCCCTAGTTCACTGGCGTGCTGATTACGTGGCAGTTGGACAATTTTAAGGACCTTTTGGAAAACTGTCTGGGTAGAAAAGCACTTCCTAGGAAGGTCAGTCAGCCTTTTTACAATCGATTGGATCAGAGATAGGACTTGTTTGAGGGCTCCAGAAAATCTTTAGCTACCTGTGCTTTTCAGTAGTTGCATGTATTTTATTACTGCACAGTTAGTGCAGGTTAAGCTGACAGAGAGAGAGACAGTAAATGTGCTCAAAGTAATAATCTGCTTTAAGATTGATCTGGTTCAAGATTAGATGCCCAGGGGCACTTCAGTGAAGTCCTAGGGAGTTTTAGAAATTGCTTGGAAGGGGAGAGTCTTGAGATTGGGAATGGGATTTGCATTGCCGTAGGTTTCTTGTATCGGTTTTGTGATCCTGTTCCATCAGCTGTTAACTTTGCTTTTCTGTTTCAGGTTAACCTATTTGTTCTGCTGTCTGTCATCTGTGTGCTGCTGAACCTGGCTGGATTTATACTAGGATGTCAAGGTGCTCAGTTTGTGTCCAGTGTTCCTAGGTGTGATCTGGTGAGCAGACATAGTGATTTACACATATTTCTTCGTAGCATGCTGCATCAGCTGTCAAGTTGGGCTCACAAAATGTGCTGATGTTGAGGTGCAAGTAATGCATGTCGGGTGGTTAAAATACAGCTAGAGTGTGCTGGGATTAAAAAAAAAAAAAAAAGACTGCTTGCTCTTTCAAGCCTAGATTCAATTCAAATTGTGAACACACTCAATAAAATCCACAACAGAATTTTTTTAATCCGTGTTTATAAACATTTTTTTTTTTTTTTTTTTGGGGGGGGAGAGTTGGAGTCTTCATAAGCTGATTATATCCCTAAGGTAAAGACCCCAAAAGGGAATGTTTTCAGGATTTTAAGAAAGCATAATTGGCCCAGAAATGGTTTTGTTTGACTTCATTGATAGCTGGGCTCTGTTCAGCATCTGAAGACACAGCTGATTCTGTGCAAGGTAATCCCAAATGCATCTTTAGAAAACTCCTCTTGCCAGCACTGATTTTAATATAATGGTCACTTAAGGATTAGCAGAAAGGATTTTTATAGTCATCTGACAAAGATAAACCATTGGTGAAAGCATGACTGGGTACTGATGGGCTAACTGAAAAAGCCCAGTCAGTATAATTTGTGGGTGAGAGTTCGTACAGTTTTTGCTATACCTGTTCAGAACAATATATGTTTGTTTGTTACTTTGTTAATAAGGTAGATAAACCATTCTGAACACATCCTCAGAACACTTCTACTGCAGGAAAAAGCTATCTGCACAGGAAAGAATAGATTGCAAAGGATTTTTGTCAAAGGGGTGTCATAAGAAGCAGAAGGATTTTTGAACGAGAAACAGTGGAATAATTTAAGTTGAAAGATATAGGATCACTTAGTAATAAAGCTGATCATGTGTAAAGGCTTGAGGAACTCTTAAAGGTTAATGGGAAGATTTTTGACTATTTATTTTCATTCAGTTGCTGCTTCACAAAAAACTGTTGTTGGTTCCTTAACATGCCAGTCAGCCCAGTGCAGTGAGAGACCAAGATTACAAGCACTTAATATCAACGTACTGAAGCAGCATGGAGAGCTGTTAGTGTTCTTCAAGACAAGGGGGTTAAACATCTCAGGAATTTCAGAGCATTCTGTGGCTGGAAGCATAGGGTACAGTGAAAAGATGTTCTGAAAATCATGAATCACTCCGCGAAGTGACTTGCATAAGTGGGAAACCTTTGACGCAATGACTCTAGAGAATTTGACAGCTAATAAAACAATTATCTCAAGGCACACAGATGTTGAATTTCTACTTGGAAACCAAGATAACAACATTACTCTGAAAGTTACAAACAGCAGTGCTGTACAGATATAACTATTACTGGTTTGGCTAGGTTGAAGTTACAGTTGTTGATACTGTTCTGTCCCACAGAGATGCAGAATATATATACCCATGAATCAAAGGATGTGGCTTATGTATTGGTCAAGAGCTTCCAGGCTGCTAGGTATTGTAGGAGCTTGGATACTAAAATTGTTCAGTAATCACTGCAGCTTTGATTAGATTTAAGTTGTATTTAAATGTCTTGAGCTTATTAGTAATGCTCTTTCAAATAAGAGGTAGGTGTAATACAGCTCTACGATGGGTGAATTGTTGACATACTGAGCTGTACAAATTTCACTTTATTCACTTTATCGCCTGTATCCAGTCTGCATTGTCTGAGATACAGTTTGACACAGGCTCTGTATTATGCAGCTGAAAATGTTGTGTAAAACAGGTAATAAACTTAAAAGTGTGTTTTTTGTTTTTAAAGGTGGATATGGGTGAAAACAAGATTTGTTTCTGTTGTGAAGAATTTCATCCCACTAAATGCACAGAAAAAGAGAATGCGCTGAAGCTCTACCCAGTGAAGTCATGCAGTGCTGTTCACCTCCTTCTTAAGGTACCCTGCACTTGCTGCTTAAAATGAATGCTTTGATAATGTCCATACTTGGGTAAAAACACAATATTGAATGATGTTTTTACTGTGAAAAACTCTGTTACCTTCTGGTCTTCTACACAGAAGATTTGCTCATCTTTGAGTCTTGACCAGTGCATTGCTGATCTGGCATGTGTTTTTCATCCTTCCTGTGGTTTATACAACCACAGCTACAGTTCAGTTCAGACAGGACTGCATGGATAAGGATGATGTAAATTTAAGCTTATAATTAGAGGCCTCTGTTTGTCATCTCTCTTGGTATACCCAGCCCTTCTTAGCTCCCAAAGAATCTAAAATAGAACTTCAAGAAAGCATCATCTCCAAATAAAAAAGTGCTTTCACTATCTCAGATTCAGGTTTTTCACAGAAAAGCTAAGAGGAAGGTTAAAATTCTTGGAAGAATAGATGGCCTATAAATCACATCTGAGCAGTATTAAACCCTCCTGTGTCTCTCTGTCAAAGACACACAATAGGGCAAAACAAGCTTTTGCAAATTCTTTCAGTCTTGGAGATTACCTGTCCCAAAGACTGCATCACATACATTTTTAAGAAGTAACTGTCATTGTCATCTTTGTGTTTTCTGTATTTGTTTTTTGGTTTATTTTTTTGACATTTACAAATACGTTGATTTAATCTTTTAATTTCCATAATCTTCATGTTCTTCAGAAAGTTCTCTTTGCTCTTTGTGCCCTGAATGCTCTCACCACCACAGTTTGCTTGGTAGCAGCTGCTCTGCGTTACTTACAGATATTTGCAACAAGAAGATCCTGCATAGTACGTGAGTGCAAGGCACTGCCTAATATAAACAGTGGTACTAATAGTATTATTAGATTACATGGTTCAGTAACAGTAGATTGCAGTTGGAAGCTTTGTTAACGGAAGTTGCATTTGATTAGGATGAATCTCAGATTTCTGCAGAAGAAATTGAAGAACAAGGTCACATTTCAGATCCTGAAGATTTCGTCCCGCCTGTGCCACCTCCTTCGTATTTTGCCACGTTTTATTCGTATACTCCACGGATGAGTCGCAGGTAAAGCCCCAGACTCTCTTCTTTTCTGGTAGTGTCTTTCGAAACCTATGTAATCTTCATTTACTGAAGACCGTTTTCTTTGTTTTTGTGTTTGGTGGCTTTTTTTTTTTTAAGTTAAAAAAATTATGAGTTAGGAGGCAGTGTAAATACAGTGGGATGGAGGGGTATAATTTTGTAGTTTTCACTTCAGATTCTGTAGGAACTTTTTATGAGTAAGAGAAATGCAGCAATTTGACATGACTGAAAACTTTTATGATGATGTCAGGAGCATGCCAGAGATTAAAAGCCAAGCACAGCTTGTACGAGGGAGACTCCTGACCCAGAGACCCCCATTGCCAGAAAAATTCAAGTCCTTCCTCTTTGGCAGATGGGGCAGATCAAAGGGTGTATTTTTATTGTGCCCTTAAGCCATGTAATCACTGCTCTTATCTCCATACCTGGGAAGACCCTGCACAGTGTGAGCAGTCGGGCAGGATCTGTCCCTGTTGCTGTTGCTGGGCTTTTCTTCATCTGTGGCTATGTGATGGAGTTGGAGTGGGAGCAAGGAGGGAGGGTTGAGTTAACATATCAGAGTACAAATGGGATAGTCACAAGTCGTTGTAATTGCTCTCTTTTTTTTTCCCTTCTTTTTTTTTTTTTGAGCAGGGAGATTCAGTACTACAAAGATAAGGGAAGAAGGATTTGGAGGATAATGAAATAATAGCTGTATTAATCTTCTTGTGAGTGACAGAAAGGGTGCAGAAAAACTTTCTGTTGCAGAAGGCTGCCTTCTTTGATATAATTAGTCTTATGAAACATTAAAATGTAAATCTGGTGTGGGGGGGATTATTTTTATCTGGGTTTGTTACCCATGGTTTTCCAAATAGTTACATACCCTTCACAGTAAGTAGCAGGTTAGCTTTGTTTATTAGTTTATGATGCTGGTGGGGCTGCATTACTCTGCTGTGAACAGTCAGTGCTTGTAGGTAAAAATGCCACGATGCCCAAGCAGTCTGAGTGGTGGAACTCTTGTTTAAAACTCCTGCTTTTTGCTGCGTGCGGGACTGTGTTGTTTATTTCCATGTTTCATCAGGAACACTGTGTGTGACCCCGTGGTCCTTGCTGAGGTAATTACAGTTCCTGTTGTGGGGCTGCAAAAGTAAAATGGTACAGGAATAGATTCGGAATGAGAAAGCCATCTAAAACTCCAGCCTTTACTAAAAAACATTGCTATGCAAGTCTCGGTTCCAGCATCTCACACGCTCATTAGGAAAACAGAGCGGTGTGAAAACAGAGGGCGGCGCGCAGTGATCTCTTTGGCAGATGAGGTATTTATTGAAATGTGCTTGTCACAGTTCCCCTGCTTTGCAGCGGGGCTGTCGCTCTTTGTCTGGCATGTCAGCCTAGATGGCTATCTCCTTCCCGGCAGCAGTGTTTCTCTTTGTCTATTTTCAGCACAGCCGGGGCTGCTGGGCCGCGTCCGAGGCTTCTGCAGCCTCGTGTAGGGTGGCAGCCTCATGGTGACACCCCTACCAATGAGCCACGTTGTAAGCCTGCAGCCCTGAGGGTGGGAGAGGGTGAGGATGAGCCCATCCCTGTCAGTGTCCTGGCTGGCACCCGCCTGCCCTGAGCTCACTGTGGCTGCCCATAGAAAGCCTTTGTTACTGTTCCCTACCTCCCCGTGTTGTCATTTAAGAAAGCTGCTCACTGTTTGCTGCTCGTTTGCGCCTAGACCCTTACGATCTCTGTAAAACCACATGGAGTATGTAATCTGTAATTGCTTGCTACCCATGCAGTAACAGCCTGCTGATATCCTGGGTCTCCATTACGGTGGCTGGAAAAGATAGATCGTGGCAGGGCTCAACTTTGGAGAGAGAGCACCTGCCTAGAGAAGAGGTTAGAGGAACACTGCCTGCTGTTGTCCACTGCAATTTGCAGGACTAATGCATGCATTTCTCCCCTTATATAAAAAGAGAGAGTGGGCATTAAGAGATAAAGAACAGATTGACAAAGTTGCACATTCTTTCACTAAAGTTTTATATGCTTTATGCCTTAGCACTTAAGGGAACACTTTTCTAGTTGCATAGTCTCTAATAAGATGTAAGGTGATATAGTTCTTGTATGCAGCATTAATTTTCAGTGTGACTGAGCTGCGTAGACCAGATCAAGCATGTTTAAAAATGAAGTCAAACTAAGGTTCAAGAGGTGTGTGATTCTGGGTATGCAGTGGCTGTAAGCTCAGTGCACATGTGGAATGCTTTAAAAAAATGTGAAGAATTAATGTTAGTTGAACATCAATTTCCATTGTACTTTGAAATTATTTTGGAGTTTATAGGGACAGATGAAATAGGCTGAAATATTTTCTCAGTTTTTTAAATTAAAAAAGTAATGATCAATTGCCAAAATCCTTTTTTTTTTTTTTGGAAAATTTAATCCTCTCCTGTCTTAACAACCTTTTGTAGACAGTTCCATTCCCTCTGCACTTTCAGATCATGGCATGGAAAAAAGCGATCTTTTTCACAGCCATCTTCAGTACCTCTAGAAAGTGTCCAGAGAAATCCTAAGCTCTGCAGGGAAGGTCTTGCTCCTGTGCAGCATATCTCTGTAGACAGCCCCCATCCAGCTCTTGCAGCTAGAAGCCTGAAGTGGATCTGGAGAGCAAAACTTGCGGACTTGAGGTTGTGTGAGGTACCTGCTCACTGCCAAATCAATAGCTTAAAATGTAGGGAAAAGCAGAGAAAAACTTAGCTGACCTGAGTCAAAGAGAGGAAGGTTGCATAGGGGAGCTTCCCTGGGCAGCTCATCACCACCCTGCCCCAGTGTTAAATGAGGTAAGGTAAAAACTCGTTGCCAAAAGCAACATTTTCCTAAAAGAGTTTCTTCAGACACTGCTCTGATTTCTTCCCTTTCTGCTGCCTGACAGGAAGATAATGCAGGAAAACATCTTCAGCATTTCAGCTGTATTTGAGGCTTCTTTATAGTAAATTGAGAAGCCAGGTTATCTGTGAGATAAGTGTGCGTCTGACACGGACTGGCTGTAACGTCCGTAGCCGAGCATCATCATAGCCTCTAGTCTCTTTCTGTGTAGCCGTATCTAACTAAACATGAAACGTGAGATCAGGAGTATCTTGAATTTCAGTTATAATTAGGAATTCAATAGTTCATAAAAATCAGAGCTGGGTTATCGTGTTTTGAATGCCTCACCATCTTTGAGTCTCTTCAAGGTAAACCTGAGCCTCTGTGCAGCTGCAGCGGGTTCCTGGGTGCACCTCCTCAGGAGCAATGTCCCATGTGCTCTGGGGAGACCTGACAGCTCGTGTCAAGTTTGTGAGCCATGGCTGAGATCCCCAAATGGGAGCTGATGCGGGGAGGCCAGCAGAGCTGTGTCTGATGGTGTCCTCCTGCCAGTGGGACACCGTGCTGAGGCGCTGCGTGGTGCTGTGTGTTGCAGGATGCTCGGCTCTGATGTGATTCCACTGCCGCACATTTACGGAGCGAGGATTAAAGGAGTGGAAGTGTTCTGCCCCCTGGATCCACCTCCTCCATACGAAGCTGTGGTGAGCCAGATCAGCTCCGAGCAGGTATGATCCGTAGCAGTCTCAGAGTGAAGTATGTCTGGCTGCTGTAGGGGTAAGATCTGCATCTCACCTTTAGAGCGTGAAAACTTTTTCCCAGTTGGGTGTCATGGGGGAAAACTACTTGAGTATGGGAGAAGGAGCAGAGTACACAGTGGAGGAGCACACTGGTTGTCCTAGAGGGCTGTTGTGCTGCCTCCATGCTTTGCTTCTCTTCTCTGCCTGTAGTCTTCCCATGTTGGACAACAATGGGACTTTTACCATGTGCACTGATCCCTTGTCACTGCTGTTTTCAGAAGACAAATGCTTCCCTTCCAAAAAAGGAGGACGAAATAGTCTGAAGAGGATGTTGAAAATTAATTTTAGAAATATACCACTCTTGGTTTTGCAGTGGAATTAAAGCCCTGTAGCATAGTCGCCATGTAGTCAACTGCTCACTTTCTAAGATGGATGTTGCAGCTCTTGGAAAGCATTGGAAAAAAAATGATGATGGTTTCTGATTTTCAACTTCTCTGCTTTATTCCAGGAAGCTGCACTGCAAATAGGTGTGGTGGAAGTTGTTGCTGATTCAGTGGAAACAAGTGGCAGGCAGGCCTCTCAAGGTAAAAAGAACATTTTAGAATTTGCTGTACAGCAGTTCTTCCCAATCCAAATGGCTTAATATCGCAGCAGCATTAGTATTTCTTCGAAAGCCACCCACCATATTTCAAGCCAAAGATGCAGAATTACAATTGTCTTGGGCAGCAGGAACAGAGATTAAGCTTTAAAATACAAAAAAAAAAAAAAGTTGTTCACTGTGAAGATCTAGAAAGAAAGATATATTCCCTTCTCAGCAATCTGCAAGTTAAGTTGCTGACTCTGCATCCATACATTGTAAGAAATGATCTTCAGCTCCAGTGTCTCCATGTGCTTTGTACAGACAATGGTGCCTGTTTGACAATTTGTTGCTGATGAAAAGAGTAAAATGAACAAAATAACGTGTTGAGCTAAATGTGGGACTTCTCCATTATTGAGCTTGCACTGGAAGAATTGCTAATGAGTTTCTGCATACTGGCACGGGACGTGGCTATACTACAAGTAGAGGTTACATCAGACTTTTTTCAGCATTGTTTCAGAAAACTATGGAAATTGTTCCAGTCTGTCTTCAGCCTAGCTTTTCCAATTTCTGTGCTGTACAATTGCAATTAAAATATTTTTGGCTCTTCCAGGTAAGCAGCAGGCAGCTTTTCTAGTACAGCTGTGGTGAAAATCCGTTCTGCTTTTCATTTTAGCTTGCTATTGCTACACAAATCATCTGTTGTTCAACAGATGGTCGTGTGCTTATCTACACAGTGATTACAACACAAGAATATGGAGAGTAAAGACACCTACAAAAACACACACACAAAAAACCAAAAACAACCAATGTTGCAAATTTCTTATATGACTCTGACTCCCGCTGACTTTATAAAAAAAGCTGTGGAAAAACCTTGGTTTGTGAAGTTAAACAGTTGAAATTATCCCTACTAAGTGATGACAGGAGAAAAAATAGTTTCTTGGTTGGTTTGTTTTTTCCCCACAGAACTGTACTTTAATCAAATAACAATTCTTTCAAACTTGGCTTACACTCTAGCAGTCTGCCTGAAACTGCCGAAAACCAAGACCTGCATGCTTCTGGTATCTCATCAGTTGTAATGGCCAGAAAGAAATTCAGAGGAGTGGCAGCACACAGATTCGTTCTTAAGGCCTCCTGGTAGATGAAGCTGCTGTTGCATTCTCCAAGCACTTTGAATGCAAACTGGTGTCAGATGTGAGACTGCATGGTGGCTGCTGGAAGTTCTGAGAACAGAAAACAGGAAAAGAAAACTATAGAGAGGCAGCAGAGTCGGGAAAGTTTTCAAAACAAACAAACAAACAAAAACACCCAAAAAACCAAAACGCATGATAAGGCATTGTTTGAGGCATTGTTTGTATTTAAAAACTTCCTTTCAAGCAAGCAGACTGGAGCACATGTGGTAAATTGTTCTCTCCTCCCCATCTTTTTAGTGTGTTTATCTGTCCTGTTTTTATTAATTGGCCTGCAAAGTGACTTTTACCTCTCAGCTTGGCTGTTACGTTCATATGCAAGAAGAAAGAAAATTAACACTGCTTCATACAGATGCCAAGGCTTTCCAGGGACAGCGAATTGAAGAAAATAGACTGAGCACTATCTCTCCTCTTATTTATATTTGTGGAGGTGTATTTGGTCTGGCTGGAGTGAAGTTCATTTTCTTCATAGTATCTTGAATGGCGCATCACTTGTCCTACTTCATTTCGCTTTCTTTTTTTTTTATTTTATTAAGCTGTCTTCATCTCAACCCACGAGTTCTCTCACTTTTGCCACTCTGATTCCCAGCCCCTGTCCTGCTGTGGGGCTGTGACCGAGAGGCTGTGTGGGGCTTGGCTGCCCGCTGGGGTGAGGCACCGGAGCAGGGGGGTTACACGTGGGGCAGGGTGACTCCACCAGCTGTCTCAGCTGATGCCACGTAACAGCCTATAAATAAGTGCTGAGCTTGTGGTTCCTGCTGGGGGTCTGTTGTGCCAGGGCGTTTGAGTTCAGCGCTGTGATTCCCTTGGCTTCATCAGGACTGGAGGACAAGGCGTAGCTCCCAGTGGAAGCAAAGGCTGCCTGCTGCCCACCTGAATCCCAGCTGCTGGCTGCAGGAGGACCTGGGACATCCTTTGTGCCAGCTGAAATGGTTTTACTGGCTTCAGAAGCCTTCTTCTCCAGCAAAATGGTACTTTCCCTGCCAAATGCAGTACGAAGACAACCTCCTGGTGCCTGGGGATGCTTGGCAGCTGCCCTGTGTCATCACGTACTGGGTTGGTGCATTTCCAGTATGCACCAGCTTTACGCCACTCACACCTGAACCTCTGAGGCACTTTAACACCTGTAACATTATTAAGAATTATCGTAAAATCATGAAATCAGGTTATTCTTCTGATTATTTTTTTTTTAAATCCTTCACCAGAATACCAGCACCACTGTACCTGAAGGACTGACTGGTAGCACAGCCCCGCTAGGGTTAGTGTTTTTATTGGTGATGGATTTAGTCCTGCCTGGTCCTTGGTCTGCCATTCTCTGTTGCTATTTCCTGACGTTTCAGGCTGGTGTCTGCTTTATATAGGCTGTGCCACGGTTTCTTCTCTTCAGGAGATTCTAGGCTGCATTCGTGTGGGAGATAAGGTGTTATCTTTAACAAGTACACATCATCCAAGGCTTAATTTTCTTGACGGCTTCAGCCACTGGCAGTTTTCTGGTAGGGTAATTGCATGAACATTTTCCATGTTCTGAATAAGACGCTATCTGCATTCATTTTGGTTTTGCCTTTGTGTGAGCAAGAAAATTGTTTTCTTGTAAGATACCAGGTGCCATCAGATGGAGGCACAGAACCAGGTTGGTTGCAAAACGTGTATCTTCATCCAGTCCTATGCACTTTGCAGGAGTGACACCACATCATCCCACCTTCAGGAAAGGGAGGAGTATTGATTGACTGAAAAGTTGATACAGATAACAAGAATTCAGGGGAGTCTTTATTTTAACAAAGAACCTTATGAAACAAGGTCTTTAATTCCTATATAGGCACTGGTGACTGATTTATGAGCTACATAATTGTAAACAGTGACTGAGTTCTGTGGCCAAATGCTGCTGTATCTTGGTACAGCTGCTTGTATGCAGGAGTATTTCAAGCTCTGAGAGGTTTAGTTTTCTCTCTGAGAAGCCACCTTATTCTCTGAACAGGTAGTTCAAGGTGAGGTTTCTGTTAGGCAAAGCTGTATTTGGTGCTGCTCCAGTTGTGTAAGGGTGAACAGGTTTCTGTAAAAATTTAAGCAGGCTTTAGATGAGTATTTCTGGTGAGTGTGGGCATACGCACACATACAAGCACCTCGTCAAATTTTGTGTCCAGTCATCACTCAAACAAATAAAAAAATGGAAATAACCTGAAATAGTGATGCCTGCAGATCTGCTTTATTCTAACGACTTTTCCTTTGCTATTCCCGATTCTGCAGGTGATGAAATTCCTAAGTCTTCCAGCAGAGTGAGCCTTTCACCTTCAGCTGCGAGCCCCGCGCCTGCAGAAGGAGCGTACAAGAGAGCCTTCAACCCCTTGCAGAGGCGCTCCAAGAGTGACCCTGTGCTGCACTGCCCGTTGCCCCAAGGTGACTTAATTTTCTCTGTCTGTGCTTAGGCAATGAACCCTCAAGGGAACATTTGGGCCCAGGGCAGGGGGTTGGAACAAGATGATCTGCAAGGTGCCTCCAACCCAAACCATGCTGTGATTCTGCTGCTCAGAGAGGGTCAGCACCCTGAACCCGCTGCCTGCAGATGTCAGCTACTGCCTCCCAGCAGAGTGCCTAGGTTACAGCAAGGTCTGTGCTGTGTCACATCCCCTCTGTGTAACGCCCTAGTCTTGCTGTCTCTGTAGGCTTTCACCTTAAAGAACAGGGTCTGCAGCAGCAGGCATTGCTACTTCAGGGAGGAGGGAGAATGGTGGAGGAGGAGGAGATAACACCCAGGATTGCTCAGTGCACTTGCACAGTAGCATCTAAAAGCTTGCAGAGGCAATGTCATGGTGCAATTAACAGCAAAATTAGCTTGGGTATTCGGTATTAGCTTCTAAATGTACTCTCCTCCCTCCCTCTTTTCTCCTTCCTCGTAGCACAATAAATAAATAAACCCACAGCAGAGAGCTGATGCAGTCTGTTGCAGATACTGTGGTGTCAGTGATCCAATGCAGTCGCTGTGGGAAAACTACGAGTGTGGCTGCACAGCCCTTCATTCTGTCGACAGTCTCAAAAATTCACTAGTCAATAGTCTTGTGGTTTTCATTACGGTCTGTTGGAACCCTGTAATAGCTGCTGATACACATTGTCCCTCACAGAACAGAGGTGGGGAGGGGGCCTGTTAGCCGTAACCGTTTGTTTTGAACACAGTTTTGTGGAATGTGTTTGTGTCTCCACTGCATCATCTGTTTTCTCTTTCCCTCCTATCAGCTTCCACTGCAGCACCCCAGAGAATCTGCTGCTGCAGCAATAGCTGAATGACACAGAGCCCATTCAGAGCTGGGAAAGCAGAGCAGAGCATTTCTGGGGTGGAGGGAATCCATCAGCCAGGAGTGTCTGGGCCCTTCAGGTTAGGCCTGCTCAGCACTGGGGCCTGACAGCAAAATAACTGCTGCCAAAAGGGAAGTCAGCTGCTGTAGCAGCGGAAGCTGCTCCACGTTAGTTTGTGCTCGTCTTGCTGGAAAGCCTTGGATCTCCTCCTGGTATTGTTGTACTTGGCGTAACGCCATCATTAAAGAGCTGCTTCAACAACCCATGGGTGTCCTCTTTTCAGGAGGGACAAAAATTAGTGATTGTTACTTAGACCAAAGGCTGTGGATTTTTATTTGGGCTAAAGGCAGTGGAACTGATGCCCTGCTGACCTTTGCGTGGTCCTTGCAATGTCATTTTGAATGGCTTTTTGTAGTAAATTTCCAGCTTCTGGTATTACTAGCTTCCAGCTTGAGAAGCAATTATTTTCAGATACTTGGTAAACAGACCTTTTGGCTGGTGATAACTGAGAGCTCAGGAAGGATCATAAAACTCCACAAACTGTGTTCAGCCTGCTTTGTGAGTTAACATTAATACTGAATGCTCATTGCAGCTCTCACCAATCAGAGCAGAAGCAGAAGAGAAGGTAACTGATGTATAGAAAATGGCAAATAACATTCACAGAAACGTTCCTCCAGGCCCTTTGATGTGTGATATGCACTCAGCCATAGCTGTGTACTTTATTTTACAAGCATTTTCTGTAACATAGGTTCAGTGCAGGGTGAACCTTGCATGCTGTTCTGGCTGTGCAGTACTGTTCAGTTTTACTTGGTTAAACTGTGCACTGCATCACCACTGAATCAGTATTGAAATCTCACAAGATACTTGTTGAAAAGTACTGTGAAGCAAGTAAATTGTTTGCTCTGTTGATCTTTGTCTTCAGGCCCAGTGCTCAGCTGTGAGGCTGCGACTCAGACTGAAGTAAAACCACAAGTTGACGCTGTCACGTTGCGGAAGAGCTTGAGAACAAGAGCTTTGAGATCAAGACCCCGATCTTTGATAGACTACAAGTCTTACATAGACACTAAGATGCTTGTGTCACGGTTCCTGGAGCAGTCCTCCTGCAGCATGGCACCTGACATACACGAACTGGTGGAAAACATCAAGTCTGTTTTAAAATCAGATGAGGAGCACATGGCTGAAGCTATCACCAGTGCCACCTTCCTTGAGCAGGTATTGTTACTTACAAGCTGGCCTTGGTTTGGGAGTCTAGCTTTACACTTGCAGCTCTGCTTTGTGTGTCAAAATTTTTGAACCCAATTTAAACTCTGTGGTATTTTAGCTTCATATTGGGAACATATGAGAAGTGATGAGGCTGTGCACGTGTGATGTCTCTGGCCTTGTGGTTGACAGAGCAAGGCAGGTCAGAAGACTGAACACTGTATTTTTTAAAGCTGAAGGAGGTGGTCTTTTGTAGTAGAATCACGAATAGTAAATGGCATAGCAATGTTTTATCCTGAAGGTGGCAGGCGAGATGAAAGAGAAGAAACTGGCACGAATGCAGGTTGACAAGAAAATTTTGATGTAAACCCACTGGCAGCAACTTTTTGTGATTTGTGGCAATAATAAGACCTGAATAAATATAAGACCTAGTACTAAATGAAAAAAAAGTAGAAAAGATATGCTTACATCAGTGGAATGAATATTCAGCCATTTCAGACACTGCAGACGTCATCAAACAAATGTCTCAGCAGCTTATACAGCAGTTGGGAAAAAGAGTTGATTCAAGCACAGCATGAGTGATTTGCTGTGATAACTGGTTTTGGTTTGAATTGTCATGCAAAACACATCAAAATTTTAATTTAGGCTGTGGAAATACAGTGCAATTTTCCCACTGCAGCCTACAGGCAACAGAAGCCTCAACAGATTTGACACAAAAGAGCTGAAAAGTATTTTACTTAGGAAAATTTTATTTTTCACGCTGGCCTAGAGCTTGTTACAGCCCAGTTGCTTCAGCAGGAAGTAACACTTTGATTCCTGTTAAGCTCTACCTGATGTGCCATAGTTTGGGGTGAACCAATTCTTGTGCAGCTTTCACCAAAAAAAAAAAAAAGGGGGGGGGGGGAGAAAGAACAGTTGAGGAATGACAACACATGCCTTTTCTCAGTGGCACTTTTCCTGTCTCTCTTGTACAAATGCCAGTTTTACTTTCAGATATATTTATTTATATGTATATTTTTTGAAAACAGGCAACACTACAACTTCTTCCTAGTTGGGTAAGAAACCATCTCAGTGGAACAACAGCCTGAAAACAACCCTGATTTATGCTTTTTCTTTTCAAAGGTGATGTCGCCTGCCCCGCAAGCCATGTCACTGAGGGCCCACGAGCTCCCTTTCCGGCAGCGCCCTGGGCTGCTGCACCTGGAGAGCTGCGGTGACCTGAGCACTTTCACAGCAGGTGAAGGCCAGTCGGGCCAGTCGGCAGAGAGGAGGATCCAGAGAGCAGAGCACGAGCGGCCTCACAGTCTGATTGGAGTTGTCAGGGAAACTGTGCTGTGAGGCGGTTTCTCTCTGTTCCTCTGGAGAGTGTTTCTGTCAGGCATTCACGCTGCACGGGAAAACCACCTCTGACAAGCGGGTGGAAGAGGGTGTCGCCAGCCTATTTTTTATACCCCCACGCTCAGGCTCCCAATGGGAAGCTCTTTCTGCAGCTCTTTTCTCTGAGGCAGATTGCGAGCTGACCTGCAAATGGGGCTGTTCAGGTGCAACTTGTGTTTGTGAAACAGCATCTTCTGCTGCACTTCTGTAGGCTGCTGCCACTTAGGACAGAGTTGTTTTTTTCCTCAACTTAGATGCGGCAGAAAGGCCCTGTGCCTTGGCTCATTGGGCTGAGGCAAGGACAGTTACCATGTGTGTGCACTTTACGTCTCAGCGAGGAACACAGGGCAGAGCCAATGCCCGTGTTTATCTGGTGTAAATTACCATAGTTCCACTGATTTTTTTTAGCTGGCCTGTTCCAACTTACTTCCTCGTAGAGGTGCTTTTTACGTATCAGCTGACTGACATATATGCTGAAAGCATTTACGCAGCCATCTCAAACCCTCTGCAGATGTGCAGGTGACTACCTAATATTGTTTTGGCAGCCTTAACCACTAGGCCACAGTGACCCCTGAGTTTACACTCTTTAGCTAATAAACGAATGTAGAAGCCAGTTGGCTCAAGCTGTTGACTGCAGATAGTTTGTCAAGCTCTGTTCTGTATCTATGCTGCTAACTGGGAATACACTAAGTGTTTCCAGAGGCTGGGATCAGGCACAAAATTTTGATTTGCAAGGCTAGTTGCAGCCTTCTGTGTCTCAGCAGGATGAATAAATACTCCTGCTGCTATTTCAATGATAATGCTTCATTTAACAATTATTAAACAGCTTTCATACTGAAAACCAAAAAGCTTTACCGTGAGTTTTAATTAAGCTTGTTCAGAAGTGGAAACTGTGCAGTTTCACTTATGAAAGATAAGTTGAGTAAAATAAAATGCTCATCTCTACTCTCGAATTGGTGTTTTATTTTTACTGTCTGGTAGAGGAAATACAATAGGGCTCTTAGGATTGCTGGATCACTGGCTTATTGGTACATTTTGCTCTCAGAAATTAAGAGCATAGCAAGTCAAAATTGAGGGATTGTGTCTTGCAGAAGAAAGAAAGCATCACAAGAACATGCTGGCTTTTACCTCACTTGTATTAAATACTTTGCAATTCCATTACATTTGGAAACCCAACTTATCTTGCTATATGCATCACCTGATGTGGGAGTTCTTTCAGAGCCTCAGTATCAGCTTCCTTTCCCCAGGTAACATTCCCCTTCCAAAAGCAGGTTGTGGAATAAGAGAGGGTTACATGCCCCATCAACACACAGAGCTGCTTCCTGCAGCTCTGAACAGCTCTTAGCTTGGCGTTGTGCTCTACGTAACTCCCTGTCACCTTGCCGGGGGAAAAGGCTGCAGTGTCAGGATGGAACGTAAGCTTATACTTTGAAAACTTGATCAGATTTCAGTCAATTGCTTGTTATCCTAACAAAACAGACTAGTCTGAATAATCACCTTCCTATCTGAAGACTGGAAACAAATCTACTACAAAATAATGAGTAGTTTTCCAACCTGCAAGTTAAATTTCTCCCCAAGTATTAGAAAGTAACATTGTTAGTTCCAAAAAAGTGATTTACAAAATGATCAAAATGATTCCCAATGTAGCGAGTTAAATTATATCCAGGTGCTATTCAGGAGTTACCAGTCACATACCCATACTTACCACGTTTAATGCTATTCCAGGAAGTTTAAAACATGCAAAGATGTGCAGAGCTACAAGGTTTCTAGCAGCTACCTTTAATCTCCAAGTGCCTGTGACAGTGCAGCCCTTAGCAACTGAAGAATCATTTACATTTCATAGTTTTTTTTCTCCCTTACAGAAAAGTTTATGCAAACCTCTTTCACAGAACCAATTTCCCACGAGCAGTTTTTCATTTTTTTATTTTTACTATCAGCTTTATGAGCTCTCTTACACTGAAAAAATAAACTTTTCAT
The DNA here is from genome assembly GCF_047663525.1 of Anas platyrhynchos. Classification (NCBI taxonomy): domain Eukaryota; kingdom Metazoa; phylum Chordata; class Aves; order Anseriformes; family Anatidae; genus Anas; species Anas platyrhynchos. The sequence continues at coordinate 40,490,549 of NC_092621.1, read as the reverse complement.
GCCCTTTCCCACTTGCAAATTCAGTCTCATTTCCATTCGAAGCAGCCTTCATGCCTAATGAAAAGCAGCCCCCCTTTGATGGGTAGCACACCTGCACACACAGAAACCTTACTGCTCTTCCTCCACCTCCTTACCCAATGAAGAAGCCACCATGGGAGCCTGGTGGTGGATGAGAAGCTGCCCTCATTGCCCCAGATTTTCTCATTCTAAACTGGGGCTGGGGGTGATGTGCAGATTTCAGTGCTGCCATACTGTGTCTTTCTTCCTACTGCTGCCAGGGTGTGTGTGTATGTAAATATATAACCTCCTAAATTTCCATGGTCTTAAATGAAAAGGCCTTTCTGGAGAAAGAGCAGAATGCATGTCTCATTCAGCAGGGAAATTCAAAGAAGGCATTCAAGAAGTATGAGGTGAAGTATGGGAGGAAAGATGGAGTAGGTACAGACTGTGAAAGACAAGGCAGGAAAGAAGCATCAACGCTCATAAGGTTAAGCATAAAGGGTGGACATAAAGTGAATAAAAACAAACAAACAGAAAAAAACCACACATCTGTACGTGGTTTCGGTTTACTTCCCCAAAACTCAGGTCTTGTACATATTTCCCCTACATAAATACACTTAATACACCGAGACTATCAGAAATGACCGGTGGAGGGAGACGGCACAGGCACACTAGCCAGTTGTGTAGGATGCAAAAGCATTTACTCTGATAGCTTTATTTGCTCAGCCATAAAAATCATACAGTGGAGAACAATTTGCACAAAATTGTGTTTTGGGTTTATGGGACAAGGTTTTGGTAGCAAGGGGAATACAGAGGTGGTCCCTGAAGGGCAGAGGAGTCCAGGAAGGCTGAGCACTCTTCAAGAGGGAAATCTGAATGGCGCAGGAGCGGTCTGTCCCCACGTGCCCACAGACGAGCCGGCGGGGAAGAAATGCGGCCTGGCTGAACAGAGAATTGTGGCTTGAGCTTAGGAGAAAAAAGAGGGTTTACAATCTTTGGAAAAGAGGGCGGGCCACTCAAAAGGACTATAAGGATGTTGCGAGGCAGTGCAGGGACAAAATTAGAAAGGCCAAAGCTCACCTGGAGCTCAATCTGGCTACTGCCGTTAAAGACAACAAAAAATGTTTTTACAAATACATCAACACAAAAAGGAGGACTAAGGAGAATCTCCATCCTTTACTGGATGCGGGGAGAAACTTAGTTACAAGAGATGAGGAAAAGGCGGAGGTGCTCAATGCCTTCTTCGCCTCAGTCTTTAGCGGCAATACCGGTTGCTCTCTGGATACCCAGTACCCTGAGCTGGTGGAAGGGGATGGGGAGCAGGATGTGGCCCTCACTATCCACGAAGAACTGGTTGGTGACCTGCTACGGCACTTGGATGTGCACAAGTCAATGGGGCCAGATGGGATCCACCCAAGGGTACTGAGAGAACTGGCAGAGGAGCTGGCCAAGCCCCTATCCATCATTTATCAGCAGTCCTGGCTATAGGGGGAGGTCCCTGTTGACTGGCAGCTAGAAAACGTGATGCCCATCTACAAGAAGGGCTGGAGGGCTGACCCGGGGAACTATGGGCCTGTCAGTTTGACCTCAGTATCAGGGAAGCTCATGGAGCAGATTATCTTGAGAGTCACCATGCGGCACTTGCAGGGCAAGCAGGCGATCAGGCACAGTCAGCATGGGTTTATGAAAGGCAGGTCCTGCTTGATGAACCTGATCTCCTTCTATGACAAAGTGACGCGCTGGGTGGACGAGGGAAAGGCTGTGGATGTGGTCTACCTTGACTTCAGCAAGGCTTTTGACACCGTCTCCCACAGCATTCTCCTCAAGAAACTGGCTGCTCTTGGCTTGGACTGGCGCACGCTTCGTTGGGTTAGAAACTGGCTGGATAGCCGGGCCCAGAGAGTTGTGGTAAATGGAGCCAAGTCCAGTTGGAGGCCAGTCACTAGTGGCGTCCCCCAGGGCTCGGTGCTGGGGCCGGTCCTCTTTAATATCTTCATCAATGATCTGGATGACGGCATTGAGTGCACCCTCAGTAAGTTCGCAGATGACACCAAGCTAGGTGCGTGTGTCGATCTGCTCGAGGGTAGGAAGGCTCTGCAGGAGGATCTGGATAGGCTGCACCGATGGGCTGAGGTCAACTGCATGAAGTTCAACAAGGCCAAGTGCCGGGTCCTGCACCTGGGGCACAATAACCCCAAGCAGAGCTACAGGCTGGGAGATGAGTGGTTGGAAAGCTGCCAGACAGAGAAGGACCTGGGAGTGATGGTGGACAGTCGGCTGAATATGAGCCAGCAGTGTGCTCAGGTGGCCAAGAAGGCCAACGGCATCCTGGCTTGTATCAGAAACAGTGTGACCAGCAGGGCTAGGGAGGTGATCGTCCCCCTGTACTCGGCTCTGGTGAGGCCGCACCTCGAGTACTGTGTTCAGTTTTGGGCCCCTCGCTACAAGAAGGACATCGAGGTGCTTGAGCGGGTCCAGAGAAGGGCGACGAAGCTGGTGAGGGGCCTGGAGAACAAGTCCTACGAGGAGAGGCTGAGGGAGCTGGGCTTGTTCAGCCTGGAGAAGAGGAGGCTCAGGGGCGACCTTATCGCTCTCTACAGATACCTCAAAGGAGGCTGTAGCGAGGTGGGGGTTGGCCTGTTCTCCCACGTGCCTGGTGACAGGACGAGGGGGAATGGGCTTAAGTTGGGCCAGGGGAGTTTTAGGTTGGATGTTAGGAAGAATTTCTTTACCGATAGGGTTGTTAGACATTGGAACAGGCTGCCCAGGGAAGTGGTGGAATCACCATCCCTGGAAGTCTTTAAAAGACGTTTAGATGTAGAGCTTAGTGATATGGTTTAGTGGGGACTGTTAGTGTTAGGTTAGAGGTTGGACTCGATGATCTTGAGGTCTCTTCCAACCTAGAAATTCTGTGATTCTGTGAGCAAAGCCCAGCAGCTGCCCCATGTCAGATCAGCGTTGGCTCCAAAAGGACTGCTGCTGGTCAGAGCTGAGCCAGGGGGTGATGCTGGTTGTGTCTCTGGGAGAGGAGATTGAAGAAAGCAGGGAGAGGGGGAAATAAAAAACTGCTGGACAACAGCAACTGGGAGTGAGGGGTGAGCACTATCCCTGCAGTCCCCAAGGTGAGTGCAGCAGGAGGGCAGGAGGTGCACCAAGCAGGCAGCAGCAGTTCCCCTGCGGGCTGTGCAGGGAGAGGCCCCTGGTGGAGCAGGCTGTCCCCCTGCAGCCCATGGGTCCCCCATGGAGCAGATCTGCACGCTGCAGCCCCGCCATGGGTGGAGGAGCCCCCGGTGGAGCAGGTGGATGTGGCCTGGAGGAGGCTGCGGCCCATGGAGAGCCCCCGCAGGAGCAGGCCCCGGGCCGGAGCTGCAGCCCGTGGAGAGGAGCCCACGCAGGAGCAGGGATCTGGGGGGAGCTGCCCCCACCCGTGGGGGACCCGTGCCGGAGCAGTTTGCTCCTGGGGGTTGGATGGACCCCGTGGGACAGAGCCATGTGGGAGCAGTGCTTGAAGAGCTGCTGCCTGTGGGCAGCCCCCACAGGCTCGGTTTGGGAAGGACGGCATCCATGGGAGGGACCCCACAGGCAGCAGGGGCAGAGAGGGACTGAGAAGGAGCGGCGGAGACCAAGCATTAGGGTGGAAGTCCTAACCGCAGCCCCCATTCCCCTGCACTGCTAGGGAGGAGGCAGTAAAAGAGGGTAAGTACAGTGGAAAGTGTTTGTAGTTTGCTTTTAGTTTCTCACTGTCCTAGTCTGCTAATGAGAGGCAATAATTTCTGTTAATTTTCCTATGCTGAGTCTGTTTTGCCAATGATGGCAACTGTTGAGTGATCTCCCTGTCCTTATCTGAACGCTTGAGCCCTTTGCATCGTATTTTCTCCCCCTGTTCGAGGATGGGCAGTGAGAGTGGTTGTGGTGGAGCTTGGCTGCCCACCTGGGCAAAACTACCACAAATTGCAACTATGAAAGCATGAGTTAGCATAAAACATAGATATGTTGTTTGTCTGAGATGGAATACAAACACTAAACACAGACTCTAAATTTTAATATGCCAAGAAAAAGTCTGGATTGCTGAGAAGAGGATGGTTCTAGGAGAGCAGTCATCAGAATGAGGGTATCAGAATATACTGTACTGGAGAGGGTTGAAACTATCTACACAACAGTATTTAGGATTGACATTTACAGCACAAATCCACCTCTTTAATCGTTAACCATAGTTCCCTTCCCCTGTACACAGCAGTTATTTAGTTGTGCACTGGGTCTGAGAAACATCTCTCCTAACTCGCACGCTACCTGTTCAGAGTCTTTTGCTCCTCACCCTCAAAAAAATGTCAGCGTGCAGAGCCATAGATAATCCCTTTATCCATACTTCTTTTTGCTAAAAATTATAAATACACCCTATTCTTGTAGGCTTGTCTCATCAGTAGCCTAGTCTCCATGTGAAGTTTCTGCATGCACTACGACCATTACACATAACGTAGAGTGCGGGCTTCTTTGGGGAAGCCAACGAAATCACAGTTCAGTGGTTGTCACGCTGGTGAAAAGCAAGGAAGGAAATCCACCAGGATGCATTGTCACAATCTGGGCATCTTACATACCACCTTCTGTGAAATTACAAAAGAGAAATGTTTGCTTGGCTCTTCTGTTTGGTAGCCTGTGCAGAAAACAGGTGTATGATTGTTCCAGAAGCAATTACCAAAAGCAGGAACTAACAAAACTGCAATTTTCAATGCTGTGGTTTAAGCCAAAAGCTCCAGTAGCAAAGTGCAGCTATTCAGATACAAGTTGCCTTTCAGTAAAAAACAGTATTGGAGAGTTCTAGAAGTGTCCTTTATAAAGGAAGGTTCTTTGTTAATTGCGATCTGTAATTAAAATGCAGACTGAAGGAAGTGCTCTGCGTCCTGCTCTTTTGGCCTAGCAGCCTCCTCACGTAGCGGTGGGACATTACTCTTGCCTTACTGACAGAAACAAAGCCAAAACTCCAAAGCGTGTGTGTTATGCACCACAAGGTGCTGATTTACTATTATCCCAGTAAAAAACAACAACCACTTATGGTCTTGTAAAGCAGCATTTGAAATGCTGCTTATTAGATGCAATGCTATAGGGAGCGAGGACCGTGCTGACAATCTCGCATCCCCTGAGATGTGGCCCCCCCCGAGCTGTGAGGTACCTGGCAGGCTCCCCGCTTGCAGTCACCCAGCCAAGCTCATCCCGTGGCCAAGGAGCTGTACCTGTGCGTGCACAGGCCGGGCCCTCCTCGGGCTGGCTAATAACCTGCATCACCGAATCCTCGGGAGATTTGGTGAGATTTGTGCCCATACCGCTGAAGGAAAAGCCATGCTTAGGTTTGTCCAGTCAAACATGGAGGAGTACACTCCGGTTCCTATGCTACAAGAAGCCCTAACAAAAAGGGTAACAAGCAGGGGGAGGATGGAGGGCGGCGTGCAGGCTCAGCCTGTCTGCTGTGCCATTTACCAAATGGCTCAGAATTTCTCCAACCTACCATTTAAGCAAATAACATGAAAGGTCAAGTGCTTCACTCTCCCATGCTGGCAATATTTGTATCTCACGCTATGGAAAGCCACTCAGTGGCTGAAGGCCCCCATGTAGTTTTTCTCAGGAGCCAGCTGTGGCGTGTTTTCATTTCTGTACTCTCAAAGTATTCATGACAGCCTATAGAGCACAGAAAATCCTGTGAAGCTTTACTTGAAGAAATGCTCCTTTGTTGGCTTCTGCTGGTTGACTTTCAAATACCATTCATAATCAACCTCTGGTTATACAAGTATTTCCTTTTCTTTCATTATTATTACTTTTTAAACATTGTCACAGGCAGTTCCAGGATTTATTCCAAGGACTGACCTATTGTAATTTTAGATTGTTTATTCAAATCATATGAGGTCTTTAGGAATTAACCATGCTGATGACCTTTGAAGAAAAAGAGTGTTCTCAGAAATGGTAATAAGTGAGGGCTTTTGTTTGTTTGGTTGTTTTTTTGAAAATCTCATTTATGGAAAACACCCCGCAATGTTTGAAGATATTCAGAAATGAAATGGTATTTCTGTCATGTAGAAAGCATCCTGAAATAATGAATTTTTGGGAGGTTCAAACATGGTGACAGTTCACATGGTAAAAAACTGGGATGCAACACTAGGTAAGACATCAGTTTCATTTAGTGTCATTTGCAACCTGAAGATACTGCTGTTTAAACAACAAAGCTAACAGCTCTGGTTCACACCTGTAGAAATACTCCAAGCTTTGTGGCAACAGAGAAGTCCAGTTACCTTCCGAGCATCCATGCATGCAGTACCGGCAAGCCAACTCCTGAATTAGTATGAGCAAACTCTCAGCCTTGTCTGAGGTATTTTTGTTTTGTATTTTATTGTTGCAAATCTTACAGACATTAGCGCTCTGTTAAATAAAGGAATGTAGCACAGTAAATACATCACAACAAAACAGCTGGCCAGAGCTCCTTCCACCACCACCACCCCACCCCCCAAATTCAAAGCCCATTCCTCCTCCGTGCCCCCCACCCCCCAAATCAGACCACAGCAGCTTCGTTACAGAGGTCAGAGACCTGTGGCAAAAAACATCAGAGGAATTACATTCAGTAGATGTGCAGTATCAACATTCCAGGCTCACATGTATTTATATATATATATTTATATTTTTATATAGAGATCATTAAATGTTTACAAAGAACAATATTGTTACAAATACAATACTATACTTCTCCCAACGCTTTACAATAATTTCTATTCACCCTCTTTACAGAACAATAATATAACTTCATAGTCTAGGTACTGCGCTAAGTATGTACAAGAGATCTCAACCACGTTGCTGTCTTCAGAAATTTACTTTATTTAAAAAAAAAACAAACACAAGGAAAGCAAGCAAACCTGGTAACCCCAACTGAACCTCACATTTGAACAACTCAAAACAAATGTGAAACTTTCCAGTAAAAAACAAACAAACAAAAAATTACACACAGAATGGATGTTTCATCCTTAATGTAAACACTGAAGAATCAGACTGCACAAAGCAGTGAGAAAGAGAAAAAAATCAGGTCCATCACTGAAGGAGGAATGTAAACCAGCTGTTTGTTCCACCATTTTTGTTAAAATTTAACACGGCATCTAACAAAGTGCTGCGACAGTCCAGAGAACTGTAAGATCCCCTCTCTGAGCACGTTTTTTGGAAGTCTTTCACTCTAGGAATTAAAAAGGAATTGCTTAGAAGACAGTTACCAGCAGTGTGCACCACGCCATGGGCCTCCCAGCTCAAAAGCCTTACACACACATCCCAGCTGGAACTACAGACTCTTTACAGACCCTGACCCTGCTAACATTCACTTGCTTAATGTTAAGCGGCTATGTACCATGAAAGCATTTGATTACCCAAAATTTGGCAGAATCTTGCCTGGAAGAATTAAAAACAAAGCCACAGTTGTTTCCCTCAGTACCCTTGCGTGTTCAGGTCTTCCTCATTTCCCAGTGAAGCCAGTTAAAGACCCTACCATGTGAGTTTTGTAGAGCCACAGAAACAAGTGAAGCTGGGAGTGTGAACATGGCAGGAACCAGGAGCATGGTAACTGTGTCTACAGGAGTTCACCGAGTTTCCTCAGGCAACTTATGGAAAGGCTGCACTGTATATAATCTAAATTGTACATGGTTATATATCATATTTACATATATTACTATATATATGGAAAGTTCGGAACAAAAAGTTCAAATGATCATCATGAACTAGATGTCTACAGTTAAACAATATACTTACGAGTCATTCACTATCTACTTGCATCAGCCTGGCAGCAGAGGTAAGTCACTAACTGGAATACCAACACCACGCTCTCGTGCAGCCTGCTATTCCAGAGACTGGGATTAAGTGATACAGCAACAAGAACTGCAGAAAAATCAAGTCAGCGTACATTAACCTCAACACTAAAAATATTCACTTACTACAATAGTTTATGCACCACTTCATTACCTCCCTTAAATATTTACTACCCACTGAAACACAAAAGGTTACTTGTTCCCTCGCTCTGATCAGACCACAGACGCCCACTATTTCTGAAAGCCAAACGCAGACCTCTGCTCAGAGTACTCAATGGCTCTGCAGCGTGTGCACCAGGTGTGCCCATGCACACGCACGTGAGCACACACAGACACATCCAATCCATGAATCCCTGGGGTCATTTCCAGGTGTTGTTACTGGGCTGCAAACGATGCCTGTTTTGCACGGTCTGCCACGCAGCAGTAGCAAAACAAGAGACTGTGACCATGGACGCGTTCTCAAAACAGAAGGGACACGTCCTCGTGTGTGTGTGTGTGTGACCTGTTCTTGTCTTCATCTCACTGGGTCTTCCTATCGCACTCAGACAGAGCAGAAACCGTTTCCTTAAAAGAAAATCAGCACTATCAGCCTGGACTAAATGCATGGTTCAATTTCCATGTAAACACTGGTATACAGTCCTGCCAAAAGTAACTACAAGGAATGGAGAATTTCCCTCTCACTACAAAGAAAAAACGTTTTTTAAATTAAAAACAAACAGAAAAAAAAAATAAAACAACCACCAGCCCACTTTTTCCCTTCCCCTGTTGTCCCTAGCATGCAAGTTACAGGCCAATCAAATCCTATATTTCCTACGTCTTTTTCATACGAGTGCATATAGTACACACATATATCCGTTAAGTGCCATACAAATGGAAAAAAAATATAACAACTTAACTTATATAACAAAATAAATACGTTTGTTCCCACCTTATCCCTCCCGTCGTTATCTATGTCATGAACTAAAGAGGATAAAATTAGACAAGGTCTTTGGACAAAAATATATGTTAGAACTGGCTCAGAGAACAAAATTACTTAGAATAGTATGCAGATCTCTTATATTCAAACTTCATAAATAGCAAGCACAATTTTAAAAACATCTATATACACTGGCACACATTGCTGTGTGCATCAAATGCAGAATTAAGAGCCTAGAAAACGTGTAGCTATTCAGCAAATCCCCATATTGTTTCTCTTGTTCTCCCCTCCCTCTCTCCCCTTTCCTTTAACTTCTAAAACAGGCAAGGGACTATAGAAGACAAGTTGCCTTTAAAAATGAAGTAGAACAAAAGGGTTCAAAAACCGGGGGTAGAGAGGGAGAGGCAGTTGCCTCCCCAGTTACTTGGTGTAATTAATTCAATTCTAATGTGCTTCAGCAACTTGCAGAGTACCTTTCAGGGTCCTAAGATCATGAAAAACTGGTAACAGAAGATAATTAAAAGGTATTTGGACAGTCCACTTTACCACAGCAGCATTTACTCATTCTTCATAAGCAGGTATTCTTCCTGAGGGCAAAAATATCTTTTTGGTATTCTACCTTTCCTACAGACATAAACCTTTAAAACAGAGCTCAGTGCCTGTGGGAAAATAGGGGAAGAAAAGGAAAGCCTTGTGCAGGATGTCCAAGTGAACACTTTGCACCCTTCACTTCTCTCTGGTAAAAGACATCTTTCATTTAGCAACATTTAATTTATTCAGTTTACCAAATAATAGTCACAAAAATAAAACTGGTTATTAGAATGAATCGGAGTCGATCCTTTTTGTGAATCCTGCTGTGAACAATGCTGCTGCTGTTTTCCTGTTTTGCATGTGGAACTGCACTTAGTTTCACTTGTAAAGAGATGCAACCGAAATAGTCCCATATATTTTGCCCCTTCCCAAAATACAGGAAAATGTTACGGAGGAGGGGAGAAAGGGAGGGAAAAGAGATATAAAGTCTCTTTTTTTGTGAGACAAAGAAAGAAATGTCTCTGCGGACACAGAAATGCAGCACTAGAGAGACAAGCACTAATGAGGAAAAACATCCTCCATGCACATTGTGACAGTGAGGTGTCGGCTTTAGATGTAAACTGGTTGCTCTTGTGCAGTCAACAGTCTGTACATGGCAGCTGGCATAGTCTTCATATGAATCTAGAGAAAATAAAAGAAATTAATCAATATTCCTAGCATATACCACACTCTGGGAAGGAACTAGCTAAAAGGGTACAGGAAATAAACAAAAAGGAAAGCCTGAGAGTTTTCATACTCTTATTAAAGTATCACAGGTGGTGACTTTATGGAACAGTGTGATTAGCATCAACCAACACCTAAAGTTGTGGACACAAATATTTTTGGCTTAGGGTTCACCTAAAACACTTGAGAACTGTCAGCAAATAAAAAACAAGAGATGGTGGATTGCCTTTACCCTGGCTTCCATTGTTCAGATTTGAGTAGCAAAAGGCCAAAAGAAGTAATGATGAAATATGTTACGCTGCCTGGGGGCACTGCTCTTACCTCACCAACAGCATTTGACAGAATGTGCACAATTTTCTCATGGGGTGTTGCCACAACACTCTGCCCATTGATTTCAATGATCCGATGGCCAACACGCACACCTCCTCGCTCTGCTATACCACCTCTCATAAGGCTACAGATCTGGAAGAGAAAGGACAGATTTAGCAGGGTCTAGATATGGAAGAGAGGGCTCAGATTGCCCATTTTTGCCTCTAAGTTTTAACTCAATATAGACTTGCAACAAATTCTACAACGTAATCCATCATAGATTCAAAGTATAATTTGTTACTGGCAAATAACTGTAGTGTATTCTCTTCCAAGAACAAAACTGTCAGAAAGGGCTATTTGCGTTTTACATCAAATACACCACGGTTTGGACGTTTAAAAGCGTACGAAGGACCACAGTTAAACAATGTTCAGGATGCAAATGCTTTACAAGAGGAGAGGATTAAGAACAGTCTATTTCTTTTGAGAACATACAGTAGCTTGCTTAGACAGGAATGAAGCAGATGAGAACAGTTTCATGTACACAGTTTTCTTTCTCTGACCTGACAGAGCTTTTCTGTTCCTCTGACTAACTCTGAATTTGTGGACTAAGGAGAGTCAAAGACAAAAATAACGTTTACATCTAAGACTTCGCACGTGTGCCAAGTGTTGCTTGCTGCGAAGAAGAAAATGGCAGCTTCCCTCTTCCCACACTGTCACAAATAGATGTGAAGTTTCATGTATATTAAAGCTTCACCAGGGAGTCTGGAAGCTACTTACAATCCCGTTTTGCACACTGAAGCCCAACTGGTATCTGAGGTCTGGTCTCCTGATCAGGACTGTTGTTACTGGAGGACACCTAACTATGTTCAGTTTAACCCGGGCCTGGTTTTTCAAACCCTGCAAAAAGAAACCACCATGAAATATGCTGGCAGAGATAGGGTGAAACATTTAACACAAACACTGGGTAAAAAATAAGTGTTAAAACACTGACATGGGAACAGTCCTGAATAAACAGCTCTTTGTATGCTCTAAAACAGAACCAAATCACTGAACACCAGACATACGTACGTGAATATTCAGTCAGATCAGCACTGCAGCATCAAACGTTTCTTGCCAAGAAGCTGGCACTGTTGTTTTAAGAAACATAGTTGGCAATTCCTTCATTTCATAACACAAGTAACATACAAAAAGAATATGAAACTGGTTTATGCAGCCCACCAGAAAAGCTGACTGTGGTTAGGAAATGAAATTTTAAATAGGTAGCTAAGGCAGTAACAAATACATGGCTTCTCCAATGGGATATATTGCATTCTGCCACACAAATGGAGGGTTCCACCTGTACCCAGATCATAGAATTCCCATTCCTTCTTCTCTCTAGATGCACCACCTAGACATACCATCATGAACTTCTTGTTACCAGAAGAAAACTGAAGAAATATGTATATATATAAATAAATAATACATATATATTGTTGTGAGGGTGGTGAAAACACTGAAACAGGTTGCCCAGAGAGGTGTGTAGTGTCCATCCTTGGAGTTATTTAATCCCCAGTGGGCACAGCCCTAAGCAACCTTCTCCTGCTGATACTGCTTTGAACCAAGGTGCTTGCTAGTCTCAGAGACTCTGTCACTCTATGGCTCCATGAAAAATCAAATGTTAAAATGCAGACAGCTGCAATCTGACCCCTTGTACGGTTTCAGGTGTTCAGATCTCTTACTTGTAGACTGTTAAGATCCTTTTTCTGTCCAACACAGAAGTGGATACAGATTTTTCTACTCATAAATGCTTAATTCACACAATTTGCCTTCAATAAATAAATAAATCCACATCAAGAAATAAATGTTTTATAAAGAATACAGCATCTTCCACCTTACCTTATACAACACATATCAATACCAAAACCTATTTCTAAATTGTTTTCATATGTGCAGTTGAAGTCTGGGTCCCACTGAAACTGATGGGTGTCCAACACTGACTTTGAAAGGTTCATTTCCACCACAACTAAGGTAACACAATGAAGTTTTTACATCCCGTTTACTGCTAATGATTCTGCTGACTCTGGACTCAGCAGTGACTTGAACAACTGAAATGGCATCCAGCCAGTGTTAACTGCCTCAGAATCCTTTTTCTTGTCAATGCCTTGAACTGTCTGGATGCAGTCATCACACGGGCAGCAGCTGGCTGCACCTCCACACAATGCTGGCTCGGCTTGGCTCCTTATTCAAGGTTGCTCCAAGATTAACTGCATGTGAACACCAAGTGGCAAAGCACATGCCTGTGGGAGTGCCTCAACGCCACTCTCAGCAGAAGGAAGGTCCAAACTCCACCTCTCCTGTGACTGTGTTTAACTCAATCGAGTTAGCTGCAGTGCTCCAGGGCCATTCAACATCTACCTGCAGGTCTTCAAATCAACACACAGAGTAAAAGATAGGAGGAACAAAATCTTACTATGCTGTGGCTGTAATGTTTGGACAAAAGTCTGAGGGGATTCTGCCTTAATTTTCTAAATTTGGGAGGGCAGGAGTCTTGCAGAGATGACTGTATCTATGAGGAATTTAGGTGTCTAACTAGGGTCATCTGAGTTCATCCAGGCTGCATGCCTTCAACAGAGTTGAAATCAATGCTCTCTTACTCCCCCTGAAGCATGCTCAAGTTATTTAAATCTATTCTTTCAAAAAGGAACTAATGTGGCCCCCAACAAAAAATTTAGTAATTCTACAGAAAGCACAATTGTTGCAATAGCGCCTAGCTCCTAGTACTATGCAGAATGGTAGTGCATGCTTATTAGAAAAAAAGCACCTGTATCATTGAACAATTTAGTTGCTTATTTAGTCCTTGAGTTTGTTTCAGATAATAGGCATCACCAGAGGCTTCCAAAAAAGAGACAAGTAGTGCAATACAGTCAGGGAATAGCCACCACACGTGGTAAGTTTCTTTCTAGCTCTGTGGTTTTTGGTCTATTAGTAGCAGAGCTTACATCTATAATACTAAAATTACCTTATTTGAAGCGCTTGCAAGGTATCTTCTATATAACACTCATCTTTTCATAGGAGTCCTTAGAACATGCTAAATAAACCTGAAATCTGAGATATTTCTGCCACATTTAAACTTGTGCTTAGGTCATTGGGTGGTTCCTCTGCTTGATGTGAGAAGTGCCATATGAACAGGTTTACACGAATGGTTATGAAGACATGAAAATATGCAGGCTCTGCTTTTGTCTAGAAAGACAAAATAAATGGCCACCAGTTCCTATAGCAACAACCATAAGTACCAGTGAGGAAGAGGAATGTCTGCAGAAGCTGGAGAGAGCAAAGCTGACTGCTGCTGTTTTGAGAAAGTACAGATAAGGCTCATCATAATGAAACCCTACCTAAAGAGGCTCTGAATCAGAGAAGCACAACTCATCAATGTTTTAGAGATAAAACTGTTGTGAGATAGGAAACAAGTAAGGTTAACATGAAAAGTCTGAATTTGTGGTGGGTTTAGTTTCACTGAAGTTGGCACAGAGATTTTTAATATGATTTTATTTTTTTTCATTCTTCACAAATGTAAGACTGCTTTTGCCACATTTTTAGTATACTACACTTCCAGGCTGTAATTTCCACTCTCTGAATCTAAAATGGCTGGCCTAGGGATCTATGCACCTATTACTCATTAGAGCACAGAATTCATGTTTTTGGAAACCGGAATAGGAAGGAAGTCATTAGAACAAAAATCTGAGTTCAAGCATTATAAAACTGATTTGAGGACAAAAAAAAAAAAAAAAAAAGTACTTTGTGAAATACAAAAATACAAAAGTACAAAATGCAAAGAAACGTATTGCATGAAACAACCAGTCACCAGAGAGCTGTGTAGCAAAGCAACTTTAACAGCCATATACATAGGAATCAAAGAAGGATTTTTCTTACAGTATGACACCAGATTTACACGTCTGCATGGAGCTCTGTGAGGTATGTCGATAAATAACCAGGTCCATTTCACTTCATCTCCAGCATTCCCCCATGATGTACCATTCCTGCTCTTGAAACTCTGATGTTTAAAATACCTCTTCCCTACAGCTAACCCCAACAGTTCCAGTGTCTCCAGCACCTGTATCTCCATTCGTCATATAAAACATTAAGAGCCTTCAGGTGTGCACCTGGTAATACCTTCCTTATCAACAAAATACTCTCGTGGTGTGAGGTTCTGCACAGAATCCTTGGCTATACAAGTAAATACACAGCTCACTTTCTGAGAATCAGAAAACTCGGTGAAGCATAATTTACAACATACTCCGAACATCACTGAATAAGTAGTGCTATACAAACATTTGGTAAGAATTATTACTTAATAGTTCTGTACTTATAACGCTCTCCTATCACATAACCCTTTGAAAAGATCCAGAAACATTCTCTGTACCTTTATAATGCTCTGACATGTTGAGAGTGGTAAGCCAACTAGGCTGGTCCCGTTGATCGACATGATCTGATCCCCTATATTCAGCTTCCCAGACTTCTCTGCTGGTCCTCCGTGCATCATATTGGCTATGATAACCGTAGGCAAGATGGATCCCCAACCAGACTCCACAATCACCACCCCTAGGATTTCTCCTTTTTGCTTTTCGATGTAAACCTATATCAAAAGAAAAAGTGTTTCAAACAAAAGCTTTTTCTCAACCATGGAACTGGCCCCTGTCCCCCTGCAATCTTTCCTCCCCCCACCCACCAAAACACATAGCTCATGAATCAGCAAACACAGAACCCCTCACTATTTGCAACCTGACTTCCTAGTGCAAAACAAACAGGGTACTACATTTCAGTTGTATTCAAACATGAGTTAATCAACACTAAGTACACAGGTTTTGCTTAGGGCTGAACATGCCCTCACACAACTTATTTCTGTTTATGAGCAGAGGGAAATGGAAAGGAAGAAACCGTTGTGTAATGGGGGTTCAGTGGACCAAGCTAAATAGAAGTTTGTAAGAGCTTACGACTGCACATTGGAAGAACACTAACTGTACGTTGCAGTGGTGCACAGGTTCATCATTATTAGAAGGACCGTGCAGCAAATCCTTTCAGCAAACACAATCCTCTAAAATCTGGAATCAGCCACTTTCACTGACACTAGTTCCTCCACAAATGTTAAATTATTTACTGTAATCTGTAAATCATATTAATTGTTAATCTGTTTTACATTCATTTCATTAAAATACAATGTGAAATGTTTGAAAATTGTTTAATAAAACAAACACAGATGGAAAATCATTTCACTGCTCATAGACTTCGGGTTCACAGTTTGCCTTTGATACAGAACTGACGACAGGTTGACTTACTGGGGGAGATATTCTAGACTCACTCAGGTCATTTATAGGAAGCATTAATGGTTTTCTGATTTCTGCCAGCATGGGCCTGCACCTGGTACAGGGGATCTTAATACTGTTATGGAGAAAAATGTGAGACATACATCTTTGCAGTTTTCAGATTTGGAGAAGTGAATGAGGTCGTCATTGTACATGTCCTGGGTATTGAGCAAGTCGCTATATTCCTTCTGGCTAAGGTCTTCTGGATTGATCCCATTTGCCCTCAGAAACTCCTGGTAGGCCACGCTGAATGCTTGACCTATGGACTGTGCGATCAGCTGTGCCTGCAGGGAAGAGAAAAGAAAAAAAGTCAAACATTCTGATGGTCTTGTGCACTGCCACCTTCTCTGTTACAATCACACTGTAAATGGTTTATCCCTACAAGTCACATTACAGTTTAAAAATATTTCTGCATTAAAAATTAACTTAAAAGGCTCAAAAAATGTCATCACGTTCATATGAGAAGCATAAATAAAGCTATCCTTTCACGGGTAAGAAATGCTAGCATAAATGTAGCAGTATACCTGCTGCAGTGACTGAAGCAGAGATGGCAAAAGAGAACTCTACCTCTCACCTACAACTCTTCTCATGTGTGCAGCTCCCAGGTGGCTCCCCCTTCTAGTAGAGGCAATGCCATTCTCTGACAAGCCAGCAGAGAAAATGAAAATGTCTGCTAGAAAACACACAACCACATTTAAGAGGATATTTCCTCCCTATTTTCTCCCACTCTCTTAAAACCACCACGTCTGTATTGGCAGCTCCTACCTCATCCCAGATGAAGGAGGAAAAGGGCAGCACCTACCGATTGATTGAAGTAACCAGCCCTTGAAGTTATGAGAAATGGTCATGTGAAGCTCCTTCTCCACCCTGAAACCTCTTTCAGCCTCTCCCCCCTACATTTCTTGTTTCCCTCCATCTCCCTCCACTTTCCTGCTGCTGTGCATCACTGGGTGATCTGTGCAGCAAACATGAGCTGGATTTGATGTGTACTGAAACAGTCCCTTGGAGAGCAGTGCTGGCTATGGGGAGGGAAGGGAAGAGAAGGTCAGAGCTCCACAGCTAACAGTCTAGGCCTTAGGGGGGCTGGTGATGAATGAACACTGCCAAGGCATATTTTCATACAGCCTACCAGCTGTATTTTAAGGTCCAGTTTGGTCCTTAATAAGGGATAGGTTCCCAACCCTGAAATAAGTTGTGTTTTAAGGCAACTCAAGATAGCACTAAACCTGCTGATGAGAACATGAGCATGACTGCTGGTGCTGAAAAGGTCACAGTGCAGACAGCATTACTTTGCCAATGCTCAGATCAATCCAGCTTAATGGCAAGAACAAGACAGCAAGATAACAGGAAAACTACATCTCCTTAGCTCTACAAGCTAAAAGAGGAGACAACTGTGGACTTTATGTTCGCACAGATGCATCTCGTCTCCAGGACAAGACCAACTCCCATTTAGACACCCAGCATTTGGACACATCACTAAGCATTAGCTCTTCTGAAGATCTAGCCCTAGACAGAATTGAAAACCTGGTGCCAGGCTCCTTAGATAAGGACATTTCCAAGCAGGTACACATTGTGGCTAAAATCCACTTGAGGACTTAAGAGTTTCTGTGACAGTTTCTGTGTAAATTCTTCTAAATACCCAGCTGTCCCAGAGGAAAAGATGACACTGATGCAATTTCTCAGCTTGTTTTTGTGTCACTGAACAATGCTTTCACTGGAACTACAGACAGGTCCTTTCTAAGCCAGGATCAGGTGGCATAGGGAAGGATGAACACAACCGACACAAATGTGGCCTGACCCAAACCAACCATAGGAAGAAGTAATGCCAGTAGTGATCAGAAGGAAGAAGCACAGATTCCAGCCCATCAGGGTATTAAGAACAGCCTGGGAAATGAATCCAGGAGATCTAGATCAGAGTCAAACTACCACGTGCTGAAGGGAAGCAAGCCACAGCCTCTAGCACCTGGCAGTTTGAGTTCTGCTTTTCCAGCTGGTCAGTAAGAGAGCTACCACTGTACAAACTTGGAACTGGAAATACAGGAACAGCAGTCTTAAAACAGGCAACATATCAAATGAAATTAAATGAAATAAACATTGGCTATTCTTTTCCTTTTTTTGCACCAGCTTCTTGAAAGGCTCTGCAGAACTGGCTGGCATGCTATTATGGAAAAAAAAAAACTGCGATTTTTTATGTTCTTTGCTAAAATTTTTGTAGAGGATCACTTATATCAGCATTTTTGTCTTTACTTTTTAACCTCAGCAGGGGGTGACAGTATGCACATGCATCTGCAGCCACATAATTTAACTGACCATGGGTTCGGACTAGGTTCACCATTACATAAAATGAACTGCTTATTCAAGGAAACCTTCCCATCTTGCTGGTACACCACAGAGTAGAAGGCACGTGAGAACCTGGTATTTTCACTTTACTTCTGCTAACTAGCTCAGCATATCTGACATTGCACTACACAGACTTTCTTCAGACTAAGTGATGTGCAAGCCACAAGAATAGGAAGTAAGTCCTTACCTCACCCTCCCTAATATGTGCAGGATGCCTTCCCTAACTGGCATCACCTCTGTAACATGTACATAATTTACACATGGGAGTGATCCCCCTTCTTCCACCTCCTGCTACAGGAACCATCTGACTTGACTAGTATTAATATGACATTTTCCACAGAGACAGTTAACACTCTGTTATGTGGAGGGTTTAGAACTGGGAATTTTTGCCTTCCCAAATTATTAGAAATACTGTGTGATATCACTTCACCTAGGGCTGACCTGATTATGAGACTGACAACTATGTATCTGGCCACCTCAGTCTGATGTGTGTGTTTGATTTTACCTTTCATTTACAGACTTTTTAAAAGTGTATAAAATCAGCATGTTTTATACACTGATCGTGAAGACAGGCTATCAAGTAACTAACAGGTAACTTAGTTGACCTACACTGTAGACATTTACTCAGCTGTTTCTATTCAGGGTGCCTCAGGATTACTGGAATTATCAATTTTCCTTGCTGGCTTTTAATGCAATGTCAGCAACTACTCTTCAACGCAGATCTTCTCAACAACAACAAAAGTCACATTTCTGATACATATCAATGATCCTTGATGTACTATTTAGGATTACAATTTCCCTAGGAAAACAAGCTTCTTTGGCAGACATTCACTCTCACAGGCAAATTATGAGCTGGTACACGTAAACTGTGGCAGCTGGACCTTCTTCTCATCGCTACTGAAAGGTACTGTATGAGCTCAACAAAGGGAATTTTTACAACAGTTTTGTGAGTAAAATGCCAGGTCTGAAAGTGCCAACAAAAAGCAAGATGAAATATCTTGTGGTTAATGAACAAACAGGATCACTTGCCGTGGGCTTCAAGACTACCAAAATGTGTTTACATTTCCACCCCTAGAAAATTATGAGACAGAGTAATTCCTTACATCTTCAGACTCAAAGACATGGCAAATCATTTTGTACTGTCTCTTTCCATCCTGGGAAGGGTGAGATGCTTCCACGTTATCCTGGGAGTTGGACCGTGGCATTCTCCTACGAGCCATCAGAACAACTATGTTCCCTATATCTGCGATGTAAGAAATGGTCCGTAGGGGATGATCCATCATGGTTTCCTGTTGAATAAAAGAAAACAAAACAATATAAGCAGGTGCTTCTTCTTATTGTACTCCTGGTATTATGAAAACACACAAATGGTAACGTAAGAACTCTGTTAAGTCCACATAAAGAGTCATGCATGAAGGGAGTTGCCAATAGAAAGCAAGAGTTATGCTTTGCAGAAGCAAATCAAAGAACAACTTTTACGAATTAAAGTTTTCTTTTCTGTTGAAAAGTACAAAGAACTCAGTATCAGAGCCTGAATATGCTGGGCAAGCATGGGACCAGCACACAAAAGATTATAAACTTCAGATTATCAAAACCAAACATTCTGGGCTGCTCTAGGCACAATCAATACTTGTCACAGCACAGCTCGTAAGAAGTCAGCTGAATGCAGTTAGTTTACTGACAAATTCTAATCATTTTCTACAGACATGGCAGACTAACTGACATGGCCCTTGAATGAATTTCGACCTAGGAAATCCTGGGTCGAAAGTACAAGAAGTACAAGACCCAGCACTTCTTGAAGGATAAAATTTGGCAGGTAGGTGCAACTTTATTTGAGTGGCCTGTTATAACAACATTGACAAAGGCATCTGTGTTTATACCTGCGTATCTGCATTCAGTACTTTAATTCTCTGTGTAGAAATGAAGAGGTCCACTTCAGTCATGGGCTGAGATTCACCTTCGGGAGCCTGCAAATAAATGGATTAGAGTCAAACACAAACATAAGGTAACATCCTTAATAATGATGTTAGCTCACATACAGGGGTATACTAAAACACAGTCACCAGAACAGCAATGCAAGATAGAGTATTAGACTGCAGAAGCTAAACACAAAGATATGGAAACTATATACAGATACATGAAAGTGAACTGGATAGCATTTGAACAATTTCTAACCCCGTAAAAGCTTCCCTGATATATTTACTGATTCAGTAAAGTTATAGATGACTGTGACATGAACGGTTTAAAGGTTTCATGAAAATCAGAATGATTCTCTCATTTTCACCACATTAGGAGTCCCACCTTAAAGAAGTTTTTCACACATGCCATAGAAAGGCCTAACAGTAGTTCTTACTTGAGTAATTTCTGTATGGGCTTACAGTGACTGCTCGGGCCAATGGAAACACCTGTACCACAGGTAGGTACAGTTTAAGCAATTCCTAATACAGTTCTGGTAAAAAGGCCCTCACAGTCAGACATACCATTCAAGCATGAATACACTTTAGAAGTCATATCTTTGTCAATAGAAAACCAATGCTTGCAATTTTTTTAAAAAAGTTAGAGGTGTTAAAAGGGTACTCACAACCTCCATAAACAAAACTTACCACTAAAATAAGTCAATCAGCATATTACTGTGTATATATACATAAACTTTTTTTTCTTTTTTGCATCCAGCAATTTGACACATTTGTGAATCAAACAGACCAGTCTTATAGATAAAAGGTAAAATAAAAACCAGACATTTTTAATCTGTCATTTTACAAAGTTAGAACCTTTGCCATGTCAGTCCTGTTTCTTTAGCATGGATTTTGGGTACTGCCTGTAACCATTTGATAATTCCAATCTTTACTCTATTTGTAACATGAAATGGCTAATGATAAGCAACAAAAAATGGCCAACCAGGCAACTGATTTCTGAGAAATGTCAACTTGTATGGTGGCTCAGAAATAAATCTAAAAAAAACTTGCTGGATGCAGAAAATAACTCAAAATAAAGGCGAAAAAAAATCAAACAAACAAAAAAACAACTCCCAGAAAACAAAAGAACAGGCATAACATCAAGCTGATGGAGTTTGTACTGCACCTTCTTCCTGCTTTTGGCTAATTTCTGGGCCATCTGCTTAGCATGGAATAAACAGAGACAGGAGAATAGTTAGAGAAGACTTTACAGAGACTCCAAGCCAAGAAGGAATCTGCATGCTAATGCCAGGGCTCACAGACTATTAGCTGTTCTAAATTAGTCCCTGCTTCGATTGATTTATTTTCCTTTTTTTTTTTTTTTTGTTTCACGTTTAGCATAACCAGTGTAAAAAAAAAAAAAAAAGAAAAGAAACCACACCAGAGGAGACTGGAAAAATACAGAAGGATTTTTTTTTCTATTTAAAATGCTGCTCTCAAACAACAGGCTTTATTTCTTTGTTCGTTTTTAAGGGGAAAAAAAAAAAAGCTTCCCCTCATCTGCAGCAGGTTAACCATGCATGACCCATGAGGTTACTTTCTTTGAAGCATCACCAGTATAAAATGCAAGAGAAGAATTTTAACTATTTTTATTCCAACTTTTTTAGAAATTAAGGAATTTAAATTCAAGTTACCTAATGCTCTCACATGAACCATCTTTAAAAAAAAAACACACTAAAACTGTAGTAGTTTTTCTTGGAAATACAAAGCGACAGAAGCTAATTGTCACCTCCATTTTCTCCTCCGTCTGTGCATATATGCCCAAGCCAACGTTCACATTGCATTTCTGAACAACAGGTTTTCCTGTGACACCTGCATACCATCATATTTTTTCAAGAAAGGCAGTAGAGCACATACTTCATGTCCACAACCCCTCTGAAAACACTCTCTTGTCACTGATTTAATTGCCACTAGTTTAATTGACTTACATCCAGAGAGATATCACCCCATTGCAACAAATTGATATTTTATGTGCTATTACTGTGATAACAATAACAACATAAATAAGCATCATCACTCTTACAGTCTTGCAATCATTATTCAAGCCAAAGTGAACTGAGCTTATGGACTAGTTTGCTAAAGAAATTCAATACTCACCAGGCTGGCAGATATCTTTTTACTTCCAACAATTAGTGTTAGCTAATTAAATTGACAAGTGTTTTTGTGGAGGAAAGGAGGCTTACTATTTCAAGCTTCATAGAATCACAAGAAGCAAAACATTTTATACTGATGCTCACAACTTAAAATTTGCCAGTATTAATATAATCAAACCTGAAAGCAGCAACTGAAGCTTTAGACCATGCTGCTTAGTTACAAGTATGAATATATTCTCACACCAACTTATAGGCACCTTTTTCAAACTGATTAATAGCCTGGTGATAACAAACTATTGGAAAAGCGATTAGAACTGCTTCATGCTGCAGGCTGTGCATTATATTAATATTAATTTTCACTGGTACGCAGAAGTATTATAGTTATCTTGAATAGCAGCTGCCTGGCATACAATGGGCAAAGGGGAGACACGCATGAGATATACCATTTAAACCGTTCTCCAAAATATTTCATAGAACTAAGGTGATGACATGGAACAAACAATTTTTAGAAGTGATTTGGCACTACACTGAAATGGCATGAAAGAAAATATGGTCCACAAAAAAAAAAAAAAGGAAAGAAAGAAAAAGAAAAAAAGCGCCAACACCTCCCCAATTTAGGACAATTTTATACAAGTAACTTTATTATTCCAATCCTTTTAATCACTGAGTTATTTTTCCGATTTAAATCAGAAGATCATTTCAGAATTCTTAGAAAGAACAGCAACTACCTACTCTACACAAAATACTATATTTTTTTAAATATACAGAGTCTGGAATTTTCATTTAACTTAATTACGTGGCTAGTTGCAATTTCCAAAAACTCAGATTTTTAAAAATCAACACACTCTCTTCTGTTCCATGGATGGCTTAGATATAGTCAACCAATTTGACTTGTACAAAAAATGTACTGCAACTCCGTGAACACACAGATGACACTTGGTGAAGGAAATATGCAGAATATTAAACTATTTTCACATATGACTTCTTAAATTACAATCAGCAATTAAATCAGTTCATATCTAAAAATGTTCAAACCTGACACACAGCTCAAGTCTGCTGGTGAAAAATAAAAAATGAAAGCTGTTACTCCACAGGTGAAATGTAGCAGCAATTCTCCACAGATCAGCTGTGAATTGTAATCATGAAAATTATTTTTTCTATACTGCTATTAATATTAAATGGATTCATTTCAAGTAAACTATAGAAAGATGTTTCTCCCACGCTATTTGGAGAAATGAGACTACAGTCAGAAAATAGTGAAATACCTTTCATAACACTAAAAGTACCTCTTCATGGAAATATGAAATCAACTAAGTTTGATGAATGTCTTCAAAGCATTGTTTCTGTTGTAACTTAGCTTGACTTCACAGAGATAACTGCTGAAGCAAGAAAACCCTCAGTTCTTCTACTTTTAACTGTAGAGATATGTGTTTACAGAAAAAACATGGAGAATTGTTTTCAAAATCAGTTCATATTCTGAATGAATACGTGCATGGTCTGAAGGCTCTGCTACAAGTAAGCATTAAACAGATTATTAAATTCAAAAGGAACACGTTCACATGGGAGGTATGTGTATGCAGCAGGCCTTAAACAAAGTCCTTCCTACTTCCAGTAATTTTAACTTCAGATCTGTAGATTTTTAAAAGCTCAGCCTTAATTCATAACCTTTCTTTTCTTTAACTATAGAGAAATGTTTCATACGCAGCACCTAACTTGCTCCATAAACAAGGACGAGTAGGGCACAGGTATCACTAGCATTGCATGAGCAGTATTCTACACATTTGGCCTAAAAGCAGTGATGAATCTAGCAGCCAGGACTCTGTCATAATGATGTTCTCAATAAAAAAGTTTGCTTTATATGGGAATCACCAAAAAAAAAAAAAAAAGAGCCAAAATCAACAACGATGACCCTACAGTGCAGGGAAGCATATTTAGATTTCCCAAACTTCACCTAGAAGCAGTAGAGTACTGTCAAAGAAGTGTACCATGGTATTGTGTGCCATGCAGTAGGCAAACCGTTTTATGAAATTCACTTACTTTTAGAAAATTATGTGTGCAGGCTAGGTTGTTACCAGGTCAACCATGTAACTGCTTGGACCTCCATGCTGAAACAAATTTTCTATAACCAAGAATATGCATGCCTGGTCATTTACATGGATGTGTAAATTACAGGCTTGATGAGTGAAATGAGCTAAACAGATCCCTTCTGTGCTGAGGCACAGCAGTGCTGAGGCATAACAGAAACCTCAGAAATAACTTTATTTTCCTAATTATTTCTGAGAAACATATTTAGTATCGGAGATGGATTCTACTCTTTTCAACTACATAAACCCACTTTGAATTGACCTGTTTCTATTTCAGTTTGCTCTAACACATCTGCTCAATCTTTGCCTCTAGTAAGGCAGGCCTCATGTCCAGAACCAGGCTCAAGTTAAACTCCTGATGCCAGTTTCCCATCACAGCTGATGCTGATCTTTCTTTTCAGCTTACAGTGATGTGTCCCTCCTAGATACAGCCTCACTGAAGTCCTTATTCCCTTTCTTCCTGCAGCTTACCTTTTGTTTCCTGTGCATTCAAATCAGACAACTTTTCTACCATGCAGACAAGGCACAGCTTTACTCACACCCAAAGCAGGAAAGCAAAAGACAGTGGAAGGATAAGTCTCCACTACAGCTTTAGGAAGACTATGACCTGTGAGGGCTGAGAAAGCTGAGTGAATACCTTTTACAAAAATTCCACTGAATACAGACAAGCCATTGCTTTTCAAAAGTGTCTTAAGTTTGTGGAGACGTCCTGTAGAGATGGCAAAAGATGACAGGAAAACTACTTCCCTGCCAAATAGAGCCTTCTCTAAAATGCTAGCATGCTAGACATTTTTAGAGACAAGGTTACAAAAAATTCTGTATTTGAACACCAGCAAAATTAAAATTGCTGGAAGTATCTCAATATTTCTATTTGAAGCATTTATCTGAGAATTTCATGCACTAAGTGAGCCGAGCACTTGGCAAGGAAGCATTGAAAGTAGTAGTAATATTAGGAAGCATAAGCTGATTTTAATAGACAATATTATTGGCCTTCCTGATAACATGCTGTATCTCTTCCTCTCTTTTAAACGATTGTACAGACACAGTCTGAGTTGGAATCCAAAATAAACGATACAAAGGAAAAATGTATAAATGTTAAACTAAAGAAAATGTTGAGATGAGATTGTCTTGGTTAGCTGAGTTAGCACAAGATGAAGCTGTGTTCCTAACACACAGCGATATATGAGTAGGAGAAATGTTGTAGCATCTTCTACGAGTACAACACTCCATCCATACATCTTAATTTCAGTTGACAATGTCATCATTGTAACTTATAATACAGCAGCATGCCCGTCATGCTGTGACAAAACAAACAAATGACATAAACATACCATATTCCAGGACAAACTATTTTTTTCTATACATCCCTGTACTGTCTCGGGCTTTTCTTTCATTTTTTAAATCAGTTCACAGCTTTTACTAGGTAGAGAAAATAGTATCCACAGCATGGTCAAAAATAACTGCGGACTTTACCACAGTACAAGTTCCCGTCGAGCACCAAGCCAGAAGCAGCTGTAATACCTCCTGGTTATCCTCTAAACCCGTTTCCTCTCAACACCCAGTAAAACAAAACTGAGACCACCACTCACTTCACATTCTGGCATAGAGAACACAGCACCAGTATTTCTACAGGGAATTATAATGATCTGGTAACTTTTACCTACCACCCTTGTTCCAAAAGCAGCATTATGCAAGTGATTTATCTTGCAGAAAGAAAGATGAGGCACTTAACGTTCCTGAAACCACAGATAACACAATACGAGAGTACTACTACATACGTAAGAAGTTCATATCTGCAATTCTAAGGTACCAGTACGAGAAGTAGCAAGAAGAATCACTTCTCACCTTGATCCTGCTGACAGCTTCCTGAGCCTGCATCATTCTCACATTCTTGGAGGGAGTTTTATCAGAAAGGAGTTGAGTTGAGCCAAGGTAGTTGGCTGCAAAAATGATTCCATCGATTAAGTCTTCAGGATCGCAAGGTCCAGGAACTGTAACACAGGAAAGAAATCACTGCAGAAAATCATACTGAACGATGGCAAAACAGCAGCACTAACAACTCAAGCCTGTGCCTGATGGCTGTAGATGCTCCTTTGAAATACCACAGTTTACCATGATGACATGGTAACCAGTACTTTCAAAGGTTCAAAACATCAAGAAAACGCTCTCAACATCTCTCCAGCAGAAGCTGTAATTGTTAATCCAGCCTGTCTCCTGCAATAGCTCAGACTTTTGTGAGCAAGGATCACCCCAGGGCTAAACAGTATCTCTGAGGTTCTGCTGTTATGAAGAGACGTGGGGACTCGGCTCTTCCCTCACCCACCAGAAACAGCCTTGCAATCCTGAGGCAAGCAGTTGAAGCAGTAAGAGGAAGGGGGCAATTTAGGAACAGCCATCAGCCACTTTCTCACTTGGTGTCAGCCACAGTTAGTACACAAGTAGAGGAAACTCCCTGGCAATGCTTTACAGGTACAACACTGCTCCCCTTACTGAGTCTGAGAGCCCAATTATCAAATTGCTGCTACCCCACAGGCCTTTAAAAATCATGATTAGTCTCAACAAGGATGCTGAGGGGGAGTATTCAGTACTTTCAGAATTCAGTAAAAGTGTGGTTAAACATTCAGAGCACAGGATGTCCCGCTGGAAAAAGCAACTTTTAGTGCCCAAAGACTCTTAATGATCTGACTCCCATTAGCTTCTGTGCAAAGTCAGAGGGTGATCAAGTGTCCAACACCTAACAATTTTAATCATTATAAAGCAGCATTTATGATTGATAACACTTTCAGTGTTTGGCAATTATATCTAAAAATTGTAGGGCTAAAAAGATGTATTTTAACACCTTGCTGTATGTTAAAATTGTCATGATCCAATAGGGTGGTTGGTTTAGCTAAAGCTTCCTGTTTTTGTACAAGTGACAAAAAACAACTGATGCTGAAGACTTTTTGAGAATGCAAATCATCCTAAACAATTCTGCTAGTAAAAGTGCCCGCATTTTATCATAAAAAAAAAAACAACAAAAAAAACACAAAACAAAACACACACACAAAAACTTTTTTTTTTCATTATTCTAGGAACAAAGCAAAAAAAAATCTTACAGTATCAGAATGCAGCTTTCATTAGCTTGGGGCTTATCTTGAGAAATGAAGCGATGGAGCTCAAAGCTTAACACTACTCAGAATGCCAGCACTAGCTTAGTTTTAGAGGAAGAGGTTAACAACCACTTAGAACAAACAGGAGAAACTTCAGCTCTGAAGAAATGCAAATCATTTTTAAGAATAAGATAACAAATGCAAGAGCTGAAGATAAATATCACACTCAAATTACACACAGAGACTTAAGTAGATGCATAAACCTTATAAGGGAGCTAGTCTCTTTTGTGTTTTCATTAAATATGAACATTTAGGACTTGTCATTTAAGATGTTCATCTTGCGTGCTGGCAGAAGCTGTTCAGATACTAAATATCTGGAAGACCCTCAAAATGAACAAGTTATTTTCAAGGACACACAACCAAAAAAACTGAATTTCTCCCTTAGGGAAATTTATGCATCTGGAAGTGCTATGTATTTATGAACTCTTCCAGTCATGAAACTACACAGCATTTTAAAGTGCTGCCTTTTGGTACTCTATACTCTGTAAAGGCCTTATCACAACTTCTATTACCAAACAATTTATAGTCCTATTCCTGATTAAAACACACACACACACACACACACACAAAAAAAAAAAAACAGACACAAAACTAGTCTGACGTTCTGTAAAGGTGTAGATAAGATTCCCAGAAAGCATAAAAAAAGGCATGTGCTCTATATTTTCACTAGAGGCGAACATACATAAAACGCTGCTTTTTTAAAGACCCCTTATATTTATTATCTCTAACAACAGATAATATCAAATTATTATCCATTGAATAGAAGTGTAGTGAAAGTGCTAGCAAGCTTTTTTGGATGACTAGTGCACAAAGGACTTTCTTTTTTTTAAAAGGAATTTCCCACTGGACAAAGATTTAAAAAAAATTTAGTTTACTATTTTTTTTTTTGTTTTTAGGACAGGAGGATGCTTTTAGATAGCCCGTGACAGAGAGGGCTACAACCAGCAGACTCATTTCAGTTCAAGACAGACCATTCACTGCCACAAAATTCCAAAGTTCAACTAGTTTAGAAACAATACATGAGATTTACACTAGTTGATGACCTGGATATAGATTCCAAAACATGCAGCACAAATATTGAAGACTAAACGAGTGGTCAATTTGTAGTCAAAAGAGAGCGACCATGTAATTGCTTAAACACAGCACCCTATAAAGCAATCCAAGGAGTTCCAGGACAGTCCAAATGAAGCATCACATCAAACATACTTCTGGCATGTCATAAAGTACATAGCACAACCACTGCTGGGGCAAAACAGCAATTGCAAATCAGAATTTGTCTGCTTCTGTCATGCTCTCAGAACAAAATAAGTGAATTTTACAGCATGCAGTCTTTCTGTATGCACATAATGCAGACTCATAGAAAAGCAGTTCAGGTAGCAGGTAACTTGTTTGCTCTAAACAAACTCAGCACAAATACAAGTGCAACCTTAACTCTAACACAGGAAGCACTAGTTAATTAGAGGACAAGTGGATGTAAAACAGTGCAGATTTCCTCTGGCAGACCTGCCAAGTAATCTTATTAATTCCGTCCTGCCAATTAACATAAATGAGGCTGGACTGAGGATGCCAGTTGAAATCAGTGCTAGAGAGAGCACTGGTCAACTTGCCTAACCTCTTTTCCTCATCCACCATAAAAAAAGGACCTGAGACAGAAACCATAAATAGAACACTAAAAAAAGTAATAAAAAATATGCATGTTTCTGCATTTCAGAAAGAGCCTAGTACAATTTAATTCAGGCTCCAGACTGAACACAATTTTATCTAAATCAGTATACGCAACCCTAGCAGTTTTTCTATTTAGCAAATTAAAATAAAAAAATATACTTCATCAATACTGGAGTTCTTTGCATATATAAAAATATTTAGTAATTGTAGAACCATCTTACCTTCAACATAGGTTGGAAACGAAGCCAAGCTTTTTCTGGACTGTAATTAAGACAAAAAGGATTTCAAACAAAACAAGGCATGTCAATATATGCATTAAAAATTTCCCGATGCCAAGCAGAAAAAATAAGTAAGTTATTACCAAGGGAAGATAATAGCTTATTAAGATTTGTTATTCTATCCAGTAGTTTCAAACTCTAACCACCTAAGGTAAGTTTGGTTTGCTCCATTTACGTGTTTTTCTATCAGGCAAGATGCTAAGCTCAGTTTTTAGTTACTTGCTGGTGTTTGGTAGTACATTAACTGTCTATCAGTCAGGGCTCCCCTTTTACTGATCAACAGGTATGCAGGAAAACATGTAGTATCTCAAAGACACTGAATTTTCCATACACAAGTATATGTAGCAATATACAAAATTACCCCTTACTGTTATTACTCATGACTGAAACAATCAGCTGTTAGTTATTCATTACCTAAATTTTGTTGTTCATTAGGGCTGTTCTTAGATGTATCCTCATGTTAATACAGCCTATAAGTAACTTTCCAAATTTTAACAAGTCAGGTAGCAACTTGTGTTCTGCAGCATAACTGAATTCTCGAATGCTTCCCCACCAGCTATGTTTATACAGTATCAACCACAGAAAGATCTGTTTGTTTAAAACTCATAAAAGATAAATGAATCAAGAAAGTCCTGTCTTGTATGTGTAAATACTCAGTGTAAAGTAAGACCTTCCAGCTGCAGCTTTCCACAGAAGACACTGTGGCTAACAATTCAAACCCCTGAAAGCTACAAATTCAGTAAGACTCACCACTTTGTTATATTCAGTAACAACCCTATGCAGGAAAATATACCAAATAAAATTTTGTGTGTCAACATATAGATGGTAACAGGTGGTAATAGATGATATTGAAACAGATGCTGCTATCATACATGTCATAGATAAGGATTTTGGATAGCCCAAGGTTACAAAACTTTAATGAATCTACAACTGATTGTATCAGCAGTAACTTCTTCAATGACTGCTCAATACAATTGTATTAAAAGAAGATCTGTGTGTGATCAGAATAATGTATGGTATATTTTTAGTATCTTAATAGTATCTGCTTTTATACAAACATACACTTATACATATATGCCAAATTATTTTCCTTTATGGCAAGCAACACAGGTTCTATATGTTAGTAGGAAAAAACAAACAGGCAACTAGGCAGGTTAAGTGACAGGCTGAGTGACTAACCCCAGGGAGTTTTTTCCATTGCAACGAATGGAAAATAGACGTAACATAAGTCATATTTTTCAAGGAATGATGCTAGTCTTGCTATAAAATAAAACAACTCATGAAAGAAAAACAAAAGTTGCATGACAGACAGCAGAGCCCGTGCAGCCTTTAAGTACTTGTTGTTCCTTACGAAAATGACTAAGCTGTACTGCAAAACCAAGAAGGCTCTCCATCAGATAGTACCAGCATCAATAAACGATCATCTCCTGCTGCCAAAGCACATCAGTTGCTGTGAGGGTACAGATATTCCTTTTAAGATCTGTGGCTCTTTCATCTCTTCAGATTAATGTTTTTTACCAGACCACCTACCTATACAGACTCAACAACGGTTTGCAGTTGCTGCTGGTGTGGACCTAAGAGGGATATTCAACTGCTGGACTCTGACAGCAGGCAGAGGACAAATCCAATGCATGCCTGCAACAGCTTACGCATGTAAGCGCATTTTCTGAAGCACTTTTATGTTAAACAGAGTGCCCGAAGTTTATAAATACAGATTTAGTAATTATTGAACAATCTGATGAACTGATGCAACTTCTCAGGATAAAACAACGTAAACTGTCATCATATATGCTCTTGCTGTAAAATCTTACACACTTGGAATTTTTTATTTTAACAAAGGTCAAAGGACATTTAACTAAGACCACAAGAATACTAAAGAAACAGATAAAGTTGCTGGTAAGAGGAAATCTACACCTTTTAATTTTAGATACCCATGAATAATGAAATATTGAGGTATTAATATTTGATTACTCTTGTTAATAATCTTGTTGCCTTTCAGCCTACTATTACAACATTTCTATTAAGAAAAGTTTTATTAAGACCTTAAAGTAATTTCCCCAAATTATGAGTCCTCTTTATGACTGTTGTTCTTGCATGGAGGTACTAAAACAGTCATTATTGCTCATTTGAGGGAAACAAAACAGCCTGATGCATCCTACTGTGAATCCTGGTTTACCAGGATTAACTCTGAAGCTATGTGTGAGCACAAATAATAATGTCTAAAAACTGTTAACAGTCAGAATGTACATGAAGTGATAAAATCTGTAAGCTGAAGAAAGCCAGAGGCTTGAATAAGCTAACAATACTGCAGGCAAAAGTGCAATCCGCTATTGAAGGCTTTAGCCCGTGAGAAATTACGGATTTCTTAAGCCTTTTGAATCCTTCCATTTTCTTCTAAATGCAAATACCGGTTAGGAGAAATACATACTTGATACAAGCTTTATTACACCCTTGATAATAAAAAGAGAAAAAAAAAATTACTAACTAGTGTTCCAATTTTAATCGGTACTTCCAGTCACAGTAGGTCAATTTCTTTCACTATGGAAGACAACTCATGCATTGTTATCAGTAGCAATGTGGTCTTTTGTAGTCCTTTGTGAGCTACTGTGCCTACAGTTTCCATATTTTTTTGATTTTTTTTTTTTAAATAAGCAAATAAACCAAAGGTTTGCATATCTTTCTGTTTACACAGTCAGACAGTCTACACTAATCTAAATACTTTTTATATTCAATTATTCTCTTCTCACACTGTGAGAAGTTCTACTCAACAACTCTCATTTGGTGTTGGTAGAGATAGCACACTGTAAAAAGCTGCGGGGAGAAATGATAGATAGATAGATAAATAAATAAATAAATAGATAGATAAATAAATAAATAGCTTTATTTTGAGGAGCACAGGGTCAAGAACTCCTATATTCTGACTGTAAATCACTGACAAGTTACCACCAAATCAGTCACTTCTTCCAACAGCTCAGGTTGTACAATGCTAATATAGTAAGCAGCATAAATTACTACCCAGCTAATGTTATTTAATGAGGATTATTCATCTCGCTGACAAGCATTATGTTCTTTGTTGGGGGACATTCTGCACAGAAAAAGGAAAAGGGCTTAATTTGCCTCTACTACAGAAGTGATGTTGGCTGTTCTTCTCCGAAGCCTGCTAAGTAAATTTTGTGGCAGCCAAACACAGAGTCAGAAATGCCATGACAAACAGACTTAAGCATGTTAGAAATTCAGTCAGACAGCCAGGCAAGCATAAGGGAAAGGAGCAGCGGATCAGCTATTTAAGTTTGTTCCAATTTCAGTAAAAGAGAACGGATTTGCACAGGTATAAGGGGGCAAGGAAAATAAAAAGGCATGAGCATCATGAACAAGACTGTGGCTTTTAAAAAGATTTCACTCTACCTCTTTATTAGTGGAGGGCTCTGCTGTACTGCAGACATCCTGGTGATGTTGCCTACTTGACGACTCAGCACCCCGAGGTGAAGAGGAATCTGGAGATGGAGACTAGACATGGCAAGGAAATAAAATTAAATAATAATCTGAGTGACCAATGCAAAAGTTCTTCTTTCATATTTTCCTCTAACTTGGTAGAGGAAACAAGAGATGAAAGTGAAAAAGAAAAAAACGAAACAAAACCAAACAGGACAAACACTTTTTGAAATGTTGTAACCCGTGATTTTATCACAATGATCAGATGTAACTAACTCAGTATCTCGCTGGACTCAACCTGAACATCTAAATCTTTTAAAAAAAAAAAAAAGTGTGTGTATGAAATGAGACAAGTGGAAAACTTAAAAAAAAAAAACGTACTCAGTTGCAAACAAGACGGAGCCAAAAAGTATGTCATAACACCACACTTTTATGGGATAAATGGAAGTTGTCTGGGCCCACTGCTTCCATTTATTGTCAGCATTCAAGTAAGTTGCAGTTACAGGACTTGCAGCTGCATGAGCACATGCCTGTGGCATGCAGGCAAATGGATCTGAGTCTGCTGAAAGCTGTAAGCAGCACAGACCCATGTCCCAGAATTGTGGCATTCCAGGAAAGAAAAGGTAATGTCATTACAAAGAAGTGAGCTGTGATGGCAGACAGGTGAATTGACCATGAACAGAAAAGGGATTCTGTAAAGATTACTTATTCTTAACTGTCGAACTGGGCAGAGGGAAGAAATGCCTGTGGTTTCCTCTACAAGCATACAGGCTTCCAGGTATGATTAACCTGAAGTGGTAAACTAATCTCATCTAAGCAGAGATGGGCTTCAGTGGTTGTCCATACACCTTATCCACCATCTATAAAACACCTTTAATAAATTGTACAGAGTAATATTAACATATTCAAGGACTTCTCAAGGTATTCAAGGGCTATTCAGTACCAGTGCAATCAAAAACTATGATTCCTCAACCTAGATACAGTGCAAAATATTAAAAAATTTCACAGTTTATGCAGTTCATCTTAATATCATACACGCTCTCTAGATCAAATTTCCTCACTTTTCTTCTTCCACCTGTACACAATTTATTGGAGAAGCTGTCCCTCATACCACTTCCTAGTAACGCAGACAGTGTCATAATGAACATCACAGCAGAAAACCAAAGGGAACAGCATTCGAGAACAGCAGCATGGGATTTCTATCTCTGTGAAACCTGCCTGCACGTATCTTGGTAAGCTGCTGTGGGAAAGGCTGTTCTGATCACAGGCAGCTCCTGATGGATGCTGGTGACACCAAAAAGCCACGGCGAGGTACCTAAGGTCCCAAGCAGGGCAGACTGGAATGAACGTACGGCACACGAACACCGAGCTGGAATTAATGAAGGTGACCAGCTTGTGAGAAGGAATAAAGCTTTAACCCGGCACGCATTTTGAAGGCAGATTTTAAGAAGGCACTTGTAAAACATGTCCGTGCCAACAGGTGAACCCTCTAAGGAGGCGTCAGCACTGAGTTATGCAAGCTGGGCTTTTAACCCAGCAGCACTGGGGTTCTACAATCTCCTTTGGCACAAGGAGTTTGGCCCCACCTTTGCCAGCTCAGCAGTACATCACTGACAGCAAAATGGCACAACACTGTTCTGCTGCTTTCCTGAACAGCTACGTGACGTTATCAGCCACATCAGGAAAGGGCTCTGAGCTGGCAGCAGCTCCAGCCCAGGAGTTCCCTCTGCTATGTCTCTGCTCTAGCTAAAGTGTTGAGCTCTATGAAATAGTGTGCAAAAAGCAAAGTTTTGCAAGTTTATTTTCACAGATAAAACAAGAAAATAGAATTCCCTCCTCCTCCCCCCCTTCCTCTTTCTTCTTACCCCAACTCCTTTGAAAGTATTTTAGATACATAACAAATGTTAGAATTACAGTGAAATGGAGAAGAAGGATCCCCCGGTTAGGAAGCAATGGCTTTTAGGGATGTCTCCAGGACAAAACAGCAGTCCTTGCACCTCCCTACATTTTGATTCATAACCAGAGTGCAAAAATGAGACTGATGGTTACCGGACAGGCCAGATGTGGCAGCAGAAGGGTCCCTAGGCTGCCGCACGTCCTTGCACTGTCACACTGGTTTCTCCTCGTACCACTTGCATTTACACAGGGGCTGTGGGAGAGGTACGGGCTCCCTGACCTGCTGTGTAACTACCTGAGTTACAGCACCAGACTGACTCAACTGTGCAAGTGGCAGCTTCTGTTTCCCTAAGGATGCACCCCCATGGTGTTCCCACTCCCACTAGCTACCTAGTATTTCTGCACTAGGATTGAATATGAATGATGAGCACCACTACCAGCCTAATAATGGCATCAGGATATTGCAGGACTGAACTCTAAACAGTAAACAAAGAAACAAAGTAAAGCACATAATCTTTTAGCATCATCTGTTTCCACACAAAGCATTACTTAAAGTGCCAGAAAGCTTTCTTACTGACACACACAATTAGTAACTACAATAAATTACCTCATCTAAACCAGTTGGTTGCTGACGTTTAGGAACTTTTCACCATCTAAAATGTATTAACAGTTACTCCAGTTGCACTACAAATATCTTCATTGGCCTATCTTCATCTACGAAACATCAGGATTAAGCAACCACCAAAACGACCACACAGCCTCGCCCCCGTGTGCTGTTTCAAAGTTCACTCGTTTTTTCCTGAAAAAAAAAGAAAATCCTCTGCCCTGACCAAAAATATTCATATCAGATATCAAGCTGGCTCCTAGGTTTGCTACGTAATAAGAAGTGAGAGCTCTCCCTGAGAAATTCTGTACGAGAAAGTTCAGCCTTTGAAGAACAGCACTCGGTTTTCTTCCACATCAAAACGTGTGTTCACTCACAACGCACACGGAAAGAATGCAGTCTCAGTCTGTAAGTAGCTTTCATACCAGTATCAAGATGGGTACAAATTTGATAGACAACTTCCACAGCTACTCGAAGCACGACAAACCGAAGTCTAAAATAAATGCTTAGGAACCGCCCCATTGTCTCCTAACAAAACAAATTCTAAAAGCCTCAAGAAAATGCTCTCAGAACAAAGCAAATGCATGTGCAGCATGCTGCTGTTACACGGAGAGGTCCAGCAGCAGAGCTACCAAGTGTGTGTTCTCTGATGTGCAGTAACAAAGAAGTAGCAGTTGCTGTCATGAAGATCTACTTACATTTTTCTTACGATATTCAGCCTGGTACATCCAAAAGTTTTCCATCTCAATTTTGGTGTTGTTTGCGTCTGTCTAACACACAGCTCCCCTCACCTGAGAAGTCTTCCCTGCTCCTGTGCACTGGAATTTGGTATCAGAACTGGTAACTGGAGAGGAAGGAGTATTGTGTTGCATCTATCCTACCCAGGTTAACCCATCTGGCTGCTGAATACAAATACGTGAAGACAAACGTAACTGACCCTGAAACATCTTCAGGTACAACCACCTGCTTGTGCTTCATGAAAGCAATGCTGGTTTACTTGTTCATGGCAGCAGCTTATCTGAAAACAGTGTAACTTTGGGTGACACACAAAGCTGGGACAGAAAGGATGAAATGAACAAATACTTCAGCAAAGCAAGATGAACTCAAACAAAAGACCACTGCTTACACAACAGTAATGTCCACGTACAGGCATCTTGGCAGAGGACTGGCATATGTACTCTTCCTCTACATTAGCTCATAGGATACAACTAGGCAAAGCATGGGTTTTCAATTTAATTGATTTCAGTGATAAAAAGTTTTCTCAGAGGTACCCACGTATATTAGGCAAAGGTCGAAGGTCCAGCATGTAAGTACAGTTAGATCCATAATTTCACAAGGAGCTGTAGCCTAGCCACTGCAGGTGTCTACCCACTGTGACTTATCAAAATATTTTTTGCTATTGGTATAAAAGTTACTTTCAGACTGTGACTATGTTCCTTATACACTGTAGATAGTCTTATGCATTACACATTATGTATTGTTTTGAGCTAGTGTTAAAGCTGTTTTTCCTTCCTTCAGTAGAAGAGGAAGGACAATGCACCTGAATCCCACGGCCAAGAGCTTTAATAAGCAATCCACCACAGCTGTCCTATTTCAGGACCTGATCACAAGTCTATCACATGGAAGGCATCACTGCAGAGTGTCCACTGTGATAAACTGAGACCATCGACAAATGTTCATAGCTTTTAGATGACATCAAGCACCTGTAAAGGATGGAGCTGAAAGCCGAATTTCCTTATGGTATAACTAATCATCATTACTGTCCTACAAACACAAACACCCTACACTATTATACACACACGTGCATGGTGTGGCACAATCTGTGGAATTTAATTTATACCCAAGGCATGAGGATGAAACTGGAGTTTGTCTTGTAGCTAAACCTGTGGCACAACTGCAGCCAACTCACTCACCCACCAGTTTCCTTGTGTGGTCCAGGACCCCCTCAACACGGCTAATTTATGCACAGATGGTAACGACGGGCTGCCTTGAGACAAGGTAACCGACCGCTGCTCGGCCCAGAGCAAAGCCTTTGGTTAGCTGCTGTAGCACCTCTCCACACAGGAACTGCAGGCATTGCCCCTGTGACTCCTGCTGTGTGTGTGTCACCTGCTGCAAACATCAGCTGCATTGGTTTGGGGAGTGTCCCCAGTTCAGCTGAGGGTGCTCTGCAACGCTGGGGCCTCCCACCACTTCCCACTGCCTGGGCAGTGACTGAGAAGCCCACTGGAGAGATCCCAATGTCCACAGTAGTCCTACAAAGCTCTGAACAAACCAGCTTTCTAAAACACTGTCCACGAGCGTCTGTACAGCAACACTGTAAGTAATTCTGCAGTAAAATTCACAAAAGTTACAAAAATGGAGATTTTGACCTCAGCCGTAACTGCGTACCTGTGCCACAGCTTTTTAAGATCCCTACCCTCTGCTGTTTGTATTACTGAATCACAGACACGAAATAAAGATATATGTAAAATAAGAAGGGGGTTAGAATTGACACAGAAGATTCAGAGTGAGCTAGTAATAAAAGTAACTGAGCCTGCTAAGGGAATGTGGGCCTTTACTTCGTCCATTTCGGAGAACCTCATGGCCACAGGAGCCAGCAGCAGGAAGCATTTAGCACCACAGCCAAGCTTTGTGAGCAGTAACTTCTCTCTGAATAAAATCTCAGGCTGCTGCTTCTCGCTCAACTACAGATCTCCCCAGCTGTACTTCCACCCGAACTTGCAGTTTGCGTGCAGCTTCATGGGTCAGCCCGAAAAAATAAGTGTGGATGCCTCCTGTGTTTTCAAGACTGCAAGACTGTAACACGTACTGTTGAGCTTCCAACAGCACAGGAAAAAATCCCTTGGAATTGCCCTCACCAATTCAATAATTTACAAAACCTAACAACAACAAAATAAAAATCACCACCACCAAAAAGAAACAAAGCGAGGAGTTATGAATGCAATGCTCACTGTGATTTTAAAGCCAGTAAGTCACCAGGTGAGTGCCTGTTATCAAGCACACTAACTGATAAATATACGCTTTCTTCTGTGTGATTGATGAACCACCATAAAACTTTCTGCCCTGGGGATTAAAATGCTGCTTTTTGCTTTTTAACTGGGCTTACTCTTTAATTTTAAGACTGTGGTCTTGACTGAAAGATAACCTCTACTCTTTGTGCTCAGCAAACAGTTTTATAGGGTCCATTCAGAGAAAAAACACGGTATCTTATTAATACAAACCCATCTTTATTTCATTTCTTTTCTCCCCCTCCTATTTTCCTCTCCCCCAGTTCATCTATTACTGAAACCTGCTTAATTATTTAAAGCAGACTTCTTTATTCCTTTGTTAATAATACATTAGTCCTGCTCCGGAAAAAGTGAAGCAAATTCATCTCCATGAAGACACTCTGTTTTTGGAGTCATCACAATGGAGAAAACCCTACAACTGAGAAGTCAAGGGTTGAAATTAAATATAGATAACCAAAAAGAACTGAGAAGCAAAAGAGCACAGCTCAGTTCTGTTCGACCCGAAAGGCTTGTCTTCAGCTGTGAGTTTCCACTTCACAAATCCAAACCACCCATGTTTGTAGTTTAATTTCGTATTAGGTTTTATTTGATGTTCCGCCACCTCAAGTGTCTGCAGAGGAACAGAGACTGTGGCCACTGATGAGAGAAATTTACAAACCAAAGTCTTGGAACACAGCAACAAAAGTGCCTTGCAGGTCAACAAAATGTGAGATCTAGCTTTGAGATCTGTAATTCCATAAATAACTGAATGGGCCTCGGAACAAAGCCATGGTATTTAGTTCTGGGAGCAGTGAATTTCTCCCTCGAAACCACTGTTTTCTCCTGATTATGGCAGAAGTGAAATAGGCAGCCTGCTTCTCCTCTCCAGTCATGAGAGGATAGGACTGCTCCTTAAATCCTAGCCAAAAAAAGATCTAACTGAGTGTTGGTGCCTTTTTCTGCTTTTCTCAACAGGTTCCCTGTGTTTCCACTGCTGAAATAGCCACTATTCTCAAAGCTCTATGCCATTTTAAAGATGCTTTTTAGACTTCCTGTACAGTCTATGTACCAGAGTATGCCACTGTATTCTGAGATACCTACTACACGGAACTACTCCCTTTTCCTCTCTGTATCCATGCACTGCAGATATCTTCTGTTTAGACCTGCAAATACCACTGCTCCTGTGCTTGGCTAGGCACACTCACAACGTATTTCTGATGGACAATCTGACTGAAAGGAGAAATAGGCATGAACTATGTAAACAGGGAGATAACCACAGGCATTCAGAACAGTATTGTCTAAAGGATATCCCTGCCCAGCACTCCCAGACATGTGCATACCACAAGCCTCACGGTTGTCTCAAGCTATGAACATGATTCAGTAGGATGTGAATAGACCATCTCCAGTTTCACACGCAGGAAAACAAAACCTAGCTGCAGCTCCACAGCCTTTTTCCATCATGGGTCAGTTTCCTGATGTCGCATTTCACACAGCTGTGCAGCTCTGACTGCTACTGTATTTGGAAAAGATAAACACCTGAAGCTAAATCCAAGCCTGCTTGGTTTAAAAAAAAAAAAACAGATAAATAGATTTTAGAAATATATATCAATTGCTCATATCTCATCTAAGTGTCAAACTACAAAAAAATCTTACTGCATTTACTACAAGGACACTGAGATAATTTTTCAGCATTTATCAAATACACAAGTTTCATACCTTCCCACATACGGTCCAGAACATTTCTTATCCCAGTGAAAGCATCACTAACAAAGGTGCACAGGACCCGTGGCAGCAAATACTCTCTATTGTTAACTGTTAAGCAGATACTCGGATATATTATTTATTTATTCACAGAAGTCTGCTACCTACATCGTGGTACTGCTATTGCTTATTAAAATTGAACTGCCCATGTCTGCAAGTAAATTTTCTTTCATTGTGTACCTACAAAACATCTCTTCTGGGGATAAATAAATACAAGTGACTGAAATTCCTGTAAATTAAACCTCATATATACCGGGAACAGACATTCTTAAATTTAAAGAAGCAGACTTCTGCTGAAGTGATCTGTATCTTTCTGTTGTGTTTGTTGCATAAATCTTTCCTAAGTCCCAAACTACACCCAGCTGTAGGCTAGCCAAACACTTTATTGCTAGCTTCTCAAAATAGTCTCTGGATACTTCAAACTCATCCTCTTCCAAGGGTTCTACTGTGAACATATCATCTAAATGCTCAGCACTGAGGAGTGACAGTCACTTTCTTGTGAAAAAGCCAAAAGAGGTTGTCATATTTAATGACTTTCAACTGCAAATCACGCTTAATGGCTCCCTGGCTTCGTCACTCCCTCTTGCAGGGCACCTAGCTAAATGAAAAGTGACCACTACTTAGATCTAGAGAGGCCTTACCAGTTTCAGTATCTTATAATTAACTACACATAATGATTACAAATATTTCCAAACAAGTATTACTTTTAAAATCAAAATGGTTTTGATAAAAAACAATGTGGGTACAATTTCCGAAGCAGACCTGCAAAAATACTGAAGGTAATAAAAGACCCAATTTACATCAGGCAACAATACTTTTAGGGGAAGAAAAGGGTTCAGTGTTTGCCTGAAGGTAAAACACTGTCCATGTAGTTCCTTCCTATTTCAGGACCAATACCACTAATTAGATTGAATTACTTCTCTGGCTTAGACTGGTTACACTGAAAGGCTTGTGTCTGAGATCCTTTTTCTTTCTGAAGGGAGAAAGAAGGAAAATCTACATTCAAATAAATGGGCTCTAACTATATTTTCAGTGTAACTGATCACTCATGGCCACTTAGACAGCAAAATCCAATTTTGCCCAATTTACTGCCAAGCAATTGTAGTAATGCTCTGTTTAAGAAAGCAGACTGTTCAGAACAGTACATTGTGAAATCTGATTTAAAGCATACAGTAAGGCACAGACGCAGTCTTCAGTGAAAAATAAAAGCCCTGCACAATCCCAAATCTTGTATTATATTCTTCTTCTGCAATATGTATTCCCTTCAATCTGCTCCAGGTCTGCTAAACCATCACTCAGCCAACTTTCCCTTTCCAAGAACACAGACCGCCTATACATCTACAATCATCATTTCACTTTCCACTGAGCTGTACTTACTGTCAGTATACATCCCTGTTTTGATTGCAGCCAGCACTGAAAATCTTGGTCAGGCTCTTGTCTGACAGGCAATGAAAAATGCTGAATGAGAAATTACCTTTTGGTAGAAAACCAGAGCCCCAATGTACTTCACTACGGGTATTGTTATTGATGCAGACTGATGGGAACCCCTGTTTTGATTGCTATGTGAACACACCAGGCCGAGTCCTACCAGCACACTCAGAAAGCCAAATCCTGCAAGGTGCAGCAATGTTTTGGAAAGCAGATGGAGCAGAAAGGACTCAGTGCTCCAGGGATACCCAGCCTAATGCTGGTACTGGGTGTTAGGACCAGAAAATCAGGAAACAACAGCAAGTTCTTTGGTCCTCCCAGAGGAAGACAGCACTTTGATGCAAAGACAATATGGTGACCAAAATGTGCAGAAAAAGAGTAATGTCACCCATATTCGAACAATAGGAGAGGCTTAATGAAAGCTTCTGGAAATTTCTAAATTAGTTATGCTAAAGATAATTGTTCTCTTCTACAGCATTATCTGGAAATGCTGGTTTAGGCCTTCACAAGACTGCTAATCAACTCTGTAACAGATTTATTTTTTAATAATTTTAAGAGGAATAGATTTTGCAATATATTTTTTTTAAATTAAAAGTTTAAATGAAACTATAAATAAACAAAAAACAAACCTAAACATACTCATCACTATGTGTTTCTGTTTTCAAGCAAAAATAAAACCTGAAAGCTAGTTCTCACAGCTAACTTGCATGTTTGTCAACAACTCAAACCCCATACTCCAAAAATCTCTTTCCACTTGCAGAATATTAGCCTTCACAGCTTTGAAGACAGATGAAAAATGCAGAAGCATGTCATAGATCTGTCTCTGAATTCCCTTTGAAAAGGTTGAGGTGTTTTGAATAGTTCTGATGCATTCCTGTAAGTTTTCAGTAATTCAGTTTAAAAGGCCAAAAACCCCACAGTTCTATCATTTGGTGTTTTTCCAAAAAAAAAAAAAAAGTCACAAAAAGCATTCCACAGCAATAAAAAGGATAGAGCAAGGATAGAGCAGATGTTTGTAGTGCAGCTACCCTTGAAGTAATGGCATGGTTCCGCATTAGAGATAATTTTTGGTCCAATGCTTCTAGTATACCAGCCATTTTCACATCAGGCATAAATTTAACTTAGTTAGTCATTTATGAGTTTGTTTTATTAGAAATACAGAAAACCCATAAAACTTCAGGGAAAGATTATCAAATAGACAGCTGGAACCACAAACTGTGAACTGATTCTGATCCAAGTTAAGTCTCATGCCAAAAGTACAGAGTTTGAGAAATGCTAATGCTGTAAACCTGAACAAGGTTCTTGGATATTTATACTGCAAATACGTTTTACTATGATAACATATTGAATTTCATAGCACATTTCTAGACCCTGGAAGTGGACAAAGCCAGGACAGGTCTTCTGGAATCTGGATATGTGGTACCACTACAAATAATATTCCCAGATTTCTGATGGAACCGTAAGTATTGCTATGTGACAAAAACTGAGATTTAGAAACCTAGAATTAACAGAAACACATACGGCTGTATTATGTAAGACAGTGTTCTGCTCAGTAGCTACTCTAAGTATCCCATGGGATTTGTTCCAGAAAAAAAAAAAGAAGAGTTGTGTGTGTCAAACTCTTGTGTAGGTTTAAGAGTCAGTGCTTCAAAGGAAGATTTTGGTCCACTGACAATGTACATGTTTATCTCTTACGTGCCCTCTAGAGTATAAATTTAAAATAGGCAAAGCGCTA
This sequence comes from Anas platyrhynchos, assembly GCF_047663525.1. NCBI lineage: Eukaryota > Metazoa > Chordata > Aves > Anseriformes > Anatidae > Anas > Anas platyrhynchos. The sequence continues at coordinate 40,447,495 of NC_092621.1, read as the reverse complement.
CATAATTTAAGAAGAATGAGTCACAGAACAAGAACAAAGTCCGCCCTCTCTCACTGCAATGTATGTCACAATTAAAGGAACAGGACATACACACGGGAGAGCTGGAAGCTTTGTATACTCACATCTCCATCTAGTGGCCTCTGGTCGTCAGAGTCCCTGGTTGGGCTGATGTCCTGCCGCATCACCCAGATCGGCTCCTTAGGTTCATCCGGGGTGTATGGAGAACGGATGGTCCTTGTCTTCACCTCCTCGATAGCCTCTTTAATATCCTTGATGGCCAGTGAAATTGCATCTCTCTTTTCCTTGCTGTACCTCTGCACGGTTTCTCCTGAGCCGGACGTAAGGCGAGAACCAGGTGGAAGCTGCCCATTGCTTTCATGCCCCCCACCGGCAAGAGTATGAGCCTGCTCCAAACTCTGCTCAGCTTCTGGCATGTCTTCAGCTGCCTTGTCCAGGCTCTGGGAGCTCATGCTCTGCTTCACCTCCGCCACGATCTGATCAATGTCCTCCTCTTGTTCGTAACTATCCATCCTTGGGTAGGGCGCAAACTCTGCCTCCTTCTCTGGGCTGTCGGACTCTCCATCAGACCGCTCATCGTAGTGGTGAAGGCGAGCACCCAGTGCCTCCTTGCGGTAATTGTCAGCTTCCTCCCTCTCCCGCTCGTACAGCTGGATCCCCTCCCTGGCGTCCAGGTCTGGCGTATCTCCGATCTCCTCATACACGTGCTCCTGCAGTCCATAGTCGGCGTACGGCTCGGCATACTGCTCATCCTCGCCTCGGTGGAAGAGACGGTGAGTGTAGACGTAGCCTGAGTAGGCTGCGTTCATGGCTTCCTCGTGTTCGATGGAGTGGAAGTGGAGGTGGTTGGGCAGCGCGCGGGTATGAACGGCCTCACCGTGCTCAGCCTCGGCATTCTCTGTGTACTCCTCGGACTCAGGCCTGTACTGCACTGCGTAGGCACTCTCATCCTCATTTTCCTGAGCCCTCTCTGTCTCATAGCTGTCCTCCACCGTGGCTATGACATCCCCTTCTGCAGTATCTGTGTGATTGTGGAAGCCGCTCTCAGTGCTGGCAGACCGAGCTAACATCCCTTCCTCCTCCTGCCCTGACAGGCCCCCTTGGCTGCTGTTTGTGTGCCGGGGGTAGTGACTTGCATACCGCTGCTCCTCTCCCACCTCTGCATGCTCTAGGTCAGCCTCCACCGACTCGTTCACTGCTCCATTGGCTGGCTCTTCGCTTACCTCCCCATCCGGCGGTCCAACCAAATGGTTCATGGCAAGTTCTGGTGGGTAGGTCACTTACTCTGTTGACATTTTGTCAATCACACCTGGAAAGAAAAAAAAAAAATAATCTCTGAGGTTACTCTTAGAAAAAGTGGAGTCAATAAACAGAAGCAGCAAAAGGCACCCTTCCTTCCCCAGCAGACAAACTTTTGACTTCATCAGCCCTGAAGTCTGGGGACAGCCAGGACAGCAGTATGACCCGTGCAAATGACCTCCATCAGCACCAACCATGAATCCCGTGGGGACAGCACTTCCCACTTTCATTGATTAATTCCTTGTGGAAAAATCATTTCCAAGCAGCTCCTTGGATGTACACCTTCAGACAGCTGCAGCATTTAGGTGACGTTTGCGGGTATGCATTAGAAAAATCAACTTTGCCATAGGCTCAAGCATTGTAGAGGCGTAACAGAAATATTCCACCACTCTCCCTACACCTCACTAACCCAGCACAAAGGAAGGATGTGGTAATGTAAAATGACAGACAGTTCCAACACTGCAGTCTGCAATTGCTGAAATACACGGTCCTATGCATACTACACTCCTTCAATATAGTATCTTCAGCTCAGGCAGCCACCCTACGCACTTTTAAAATCAGAGGAGATAAATAGGGGTTCCCAGGGTGCATCAGAAGCAAGCTATTTCTTCTTCCTAGGGAAGCATACGACAGCTAGATAGTTTGCTTTTTCCACCTAAAGAATGTATGCAAGTAAGAAAATTTCCATGACAAGGTAAAGTCTTTTCCAGATAAGACTTGCAAAAAATCTGGAAAGAATGGACAGGTGTGTGCCAAAGTCACCAACCAAATACTCTCCTCCCCCCCTCGGCATATGACAAAAAACACACTATTTTAGGCAACAAGAAAAGCAGCACTGCAAAGCTTTCAATTTTAAGCCCACAAAGGGAAGAGTAAAGATGTTCATGCATAACAGCCCTTTGAAAAGCCCATCCCAAACAAGATTCCCTGAAGTCAGTTAGAAGCTCTTCAACAGCTTGCATGGAAACAGTTAGGCTGAAATGTTGGATTGCTGGAAAATTCTGCATTTTCATGCCCCCGGCCTGTGTCTCAGTCTCTTTCACAGCGAAAGGGCAGCACTAGCTGAAAGAAATGAAGCCGCACATAAACACAGGATGACGACCAACTTTCTGAGATCTTTACCACATGCATCCTGGCACATCTTTAACCAAACAATGTTAAGTTAGAAAAGATGGTAAGACTCAACTGCATGAAAACTACCTACAACCCAAGTCAAATAATTTCATTTAAATTTCACTTTTTAACTTTGCAAATAATAAATTATCATTTACAAATGTATTTTTATTTCAATAGAGTTTACATATAGAACTGGGCATCTGAATAAATGTCCCAGCAACCTTCAAAGAAAAGCAAGCCCCAACAACCTTCAAAGAAAAGCAAGCATCCAAGTCAAGTACATGCATTTGACTATTTAACAATCAGTCTTTAAAACAGTAATTTGAAGAACCGTGTGTTAAGGTGGGGAATTAGAATAACTATATCCCTTTTCACATGTGGCAACTGAAGACTATTAAATAACATTTTTTTATTTTTTTTATTTTTTTTAACTCCTAGTAGCATTTTCCTCATGCAGACACCAGGTCTTCCCGGTTTTTCTCACCAGGCCTTCCAAGAGCACTTCATCTCCAGCAAGCAAACAAAAATCAATATCCTAAATAAAATGCCATAGACAGAAGAGAATATAAGCAAAAAAAGGTCATCTGACCTTGGAAATAGAGATGCAGCACCCATCTGAAATATATCATACTCTCACATTAATTACCCAGAACAGCAGCTGTGCTCCAGTAATCACACATACATGGGAAAGTGCTCTCTAAGCACTCCTAGCTCTGCACTCAGGACTTGATGGATGAGCCTGTCTTTAAAACAGAGAAATCACAGGCTGATTACTAGAACAACCAGCTGTTTGCTGAAGGTTAAGCTAGCTTCTGCCTGTAAAAAAGTAAGAAAAACAAAACAGAAACAACCTCTCCACATATGTTTCAACCAACAGTAAGAAACAGCTTAAGTCTGAGGATTTTCCTCTGCTGATTTATGCTGAAAATTAAGTACTTAAGATACTACCCAAGGGCATACTATCGACAGGGAGCAAGACCACAACACTAACGCTCAGAAAAGCATGCAATGGGAAAAGGTGAAAATGTGAGAGCTTCCAGCTTGGTTTATTATCCGTTTCCCATGTCCAGATGTACCATCACTTGCTTTCTTCTGCATGTGGCCCCCTCCAGTGCATGGGTGCCTGCTGTGTAGTGGGGCCAGACCCTGCCCTGCCACCACCCAGGCACACGGCCCCGTCCCAGCTCCCGGCCACTGTCACTGCAAGGGGCCTTCGTGCCCACGCGTTATAATTGGTCTTTTCAGGTGTGAGAGCCCAAGCTGGGTGAGGGAAGGGATTGTCCTCCAGCACTGTGTGCAGCTCTGGTGCCACGGTGTAAGAAGGGCACAAAGCTGTCAGTGCCCAAAGGAGCGGCTGAGGTCCCTGGGTTTGCTCAGCCCCGAGCAGAGCAGGCTGAGGGGAGGCCTCATGGCGGCCTGCAGCTCCCTCACGAGGGGAGCGGAGGGGCAGGCGTTGAGCTCTGCTCTCTGGGGACAGCGACAGGACCCGAGGGAACGGCATGGAGCTGGGACAGGGGAGGGTCAGGCTGGGGGTTAGGGAAAGGCTCTGCACCCAGAGGGTGGGCGGGCACTGGGACAGGCTCCCTGGGGATGTAGTCATGGCACTGAGCCTGCTGGAATTCAAGAAGTGTTTGGGCTGCGCACTTAGTCATAGGGTCTGAATTTTTGGGTAGACCTGTGTGGAGCCAAGAGTTGGACTCGGTGATCCCCATGGGTCCCTTCCATCTTGGGATACTCTGTGAAACCATTTCGCACCACTTTCAAAAGAGAAAAATTAGTGTGCCAGCTGAACTTGTGAGCAAAAATAGTTTTGTCTCAACCATTCTTTGGGTGTGTTTACCCAAAATGCCAAGTCACACTTGAAGCAGAGAAACCTCAGGCTGAATTTGCAAGGGCCACAGGCTCTGAATACAAGTTGTCTTGGCACGTTCTCCAAGGAAATTCACAAAGCGCCTGTGATTTGCCAGATTCAGCGATTGTGGTGGTTTTACCTTGGTGGGTGACCAAGCTCCACCACAACCACTCTCATTCCCCCTCCTCAAAGAGGAACAGGGTGAAAATACTATGGAAAGGGCTCAAGGGTTGAGATAAGGACAAGATCCCACAGTAATTACTGTGACGGGCAAAACAGCCTCAGCATAGGGAGATAGTAAGATTTATTGCCTATTACTAACAAGCTAGAGAAGTGGGAAACAAAGGAAAGAAACCAAAAGCACCTTCTCCCCCCACCCGCCCTCTTCCATCTCCTTCCCCCTGAGTGGCACAGGGGAACAGGGCTATAGTCAGTCTGTAGCAATTCTTCACCGCTCCTTCTCGGTCCCTCTCTGCCCCTGCTCCCTGTGGGGTCCCTCCCATGGATGCCGTCCTTCCCAATTTGATCCTGCATGGGCTGCCCACAGGCAGCAGCCCTCCAAGCACTGCTCCCACACGGCTCCATACCATGGTGTCCATCCATCTCCCAGGAGCAAACTGCTCCAGCACAGGTCCCCCACGGGTGGGCGGCAGCTCCCCCCAGACCCCTGCTCCTGCGGGGGCTCCCCTCCACGGGCTGCAGCTCCGGCCCAGGGCCTGCTCCTGCGGGGGCTCTCCATGGGCCGCAGCCTCCTCCAGGCCACATCCACCTGCTCCACCGGGGGCTCCTCCACCCACGGGGGGGCTGCAGTGTGCAGATATACTCCATGGGGGACCCATGGGCTGCAGGGGGACAGCCTGCTCCACCAGGGGCCTCACCAGAGGCCGCAGGGGACTTCTGCTCTGGTGCCTGGAGCACCTCTCCCCCTCCTTCTGCACTGACCTTGGTGCCTGCAGGGCTGTTCCTCACTCCTCTCACTCTCCCAGTTGCTGTGTGGCACAGTTTTTTTCTCCTTGACTAAAATCTGCTCTCACAGAGGTGCAAAACAACATCGCTTATTGGCTCAGCTCTGGTCAGCATCAGGGACCTCACCAAACATGGGGCAGCTTCTAGATCCTTCTCACATGAGCCACCCCATGGCCCCCTGCTACCAAACCTTACCACATAAACCCACTACAGCAATGCACCGATGTTCCACTTGTATGGCACAGGTATGTGGATAGAGACATAGATAAAAGCTACCTCTAGAAAATCCATTATGTTCTTTTAGAAAACATATTGTCGTCTTCTCAGTTTTTAAGGGACTCTTTGGTATGAAATGGCTGATGACTGAATGGCACACACAATGCCTCTATAGAGAGAACTCCCCACCCCTCCTGTAAGAGAGGACTCACTTTTCCAAACTGAAACCTGTCTGGGAAACCTGACTGCTTTCCCTGCTGTGCTAAGCAAGCACACCCCAAACAGCTCCAAACAGAAGTCGTGAAATGCATGTTTATTGCTGGTCAGTGAAGGCAGCACCTGGAAAGTCACATTAACACCACACCGTGGGCACACAAATACACACACCACACACAGTCTCATACTGGCAAGGATGGGCAGCTGTACCCACAACAGTCACCATATTGGAACCGTAAAGCAGGAACATGTACACATGTAAACCTACCCAGTGCACAACATTCACTACAAGCCCTCATGGAATCCTTGCAAGAACACTGCAGTATCCTAAACAAGTTAAACACATCAGTTCTAACACTACAATATGACTTGAATATTTGCTGGGAAGTATTTTAGTCCAATTTCATTCATCTTGGGTGCTTCCATTTCTAAGGTCTGCTTATGAACTCAAGGAGTGACTGCTGTTTAACCCATGTTGTATGCCAGGTTTCTCAAGTCAGCTATTCCAAGGACTGCATCAGTTGTTCATGACTTCCAAGCTCCTTTTCTGCAAAAATGTTTAGGGGATTAAGAAAGGGTATCTCCAGCTCAACAAAAGGCACTAAACACCCACCTCCAAACATCAACTATTTCACAGAACTAAATGAAATTAAAACTGCAGGTGCATTTATTATCCCTATGCAGAAGCACTTACACTACAAGTACATGTAAATATGTGCTTGTTACCCATACGCCTTAGTCTAAGCCAACAAATAAATAGGTAAGCTGTTCTTACTAGGAGCAGGGAGGCTGAATACAGAATTTTCTCTTTCTTGATGTGTTTACTAATTAGGACAAGGTATGTGAATTTCAAGAGGAGCTACCTTCTAACTGCAGAAGTTTCTTCTGATCACAACTAGCCTAAAAGAATATGCAAATTTCTAACAAACAGTAAGGCAACACTCTTATTAAAAGAGAGCTACAGCATCAGTGTGGCCATGGTACACCTACAAATAAATGCAGTGCCTAACAGAGAACTAGAGTTAGCCACTGTGGTACAACTTCAGGCATAATGGAGGAAAAAGAGGCAAACCCATGAATTTATGACCAAAGGAACACTGAGCTGCTTGAATAGGAATGTCAAGAGGTTTAATTCTGTGGCAGAAAAATATGCAAAACCCCACAATTCTTGCAAAGGCATAATTACAAGCATTATGTGGATACCAGTAACTATAAGTTTCCTCATATTTAACACAATAAATGTTCTTATCATAAGAAATCCACGTGGCACGATCAGTATTCCAGCCACACTGGGATGGAAATAAATTGGATTAAGCTGCAGTATGCACCTAATTGACTCCAAAGCAAATCATATGTCAGATTTCAGTTTCCGACTGTTTCTAATTCTACTTCGGCTCTATCCAGGGAATAAAATTCTGTGGTGGAAAGGATGAATGTGCATCAGCAGTAGACTTTCTGAACCATACCATCTCAGGCTAGCCCTTAATTACAGGGAATAAATTTAAATTTCTGCTTTCAATCTAAAAATTGTTTACAACAGATACCAAATATCTCTTTAAATTTGAATTGACATCACAACTAAAGAACCTGAACAAGTCACACAGCTGTCTTGTAGAGTCTGGAAATGTCACTATTCCCTGGATAACACATAACAGAGTACTCCAACCATGCCATCCAGGTTCTTGTAATCCCCATCTTAATCAAAACTAAGCTTTAAACCTGAGCAAGGAACACTAGTCAGGAACCTTCTGTGCCAACAGACCAAGTTCCTATGAGCAAGAACAAAGAGACAGAGGTCTCTTGAGCACAAGGCTGATAAAGCTTTATGGCACTGCAGAAGTCTGATTGCAAAGAAGCAGATCCTTCCCATCACATTTGTCACTGAAGTCCTGAAGAAACAGACACAACGGACTCTGGGAGTATCTGAAGCCATCCACATGCTGCCAGAGAAATGTTACCTGGTACTACAGCCCAAATAGAAGAGAGAGACCAAAAGCACTAGAGAAAAATCTTGACAAGGACCCACAGGCAACCTGTACCGTGAAGTACAACAGTTATACTCACGAGGCCAAAGATGCTTAAAAAAAAAAATAAAAAATCACAAATCCCAGTTTGAAATTGGTTAAGGAATAAATCTGATTGCTCTCACCGACCAGAATGACAAAGCATCATAAATAAAAGTGCTGTTCTAAAAGCGAAGCTAAGGAACCATGGATTCTCTGACAGGTTATTGCTGTTCTGATTTCTGGATGTATTATGGATTGCATCTTTAATTTGCAACTAGATAATCTAAATTATTAATTAAATCAATTTCCAAGTGAGAAAGAGAAATTAAAACAGTAGATAAGCAATGTCAAAGCACAACATCTAAGATCAGTATTACAATGTGAGACTAATTTCAGTCTCTGTTAGAGGTACAGTTATTAAAAATGAATCTTTACTGCATCTGGGCATATAATTATCTGTAATCTACAATGTTTCCTCCTCTGTGTAAAAAAAAGAAAGGGCACAGTGGAAAACAGTGACACTCCAGTGATCCATTCTGAATGCAAATGACGTTATCTCCACACTAGTGACACTTTCATAAGCAATGAAAACACATATTCTTCTCTAAACAATAGGGGATAAGATCTATGCTACAAAATGAAATAAAAACATATAATAAAGTCGACACAACAAGCCCAATAAACTTTCCATCTCCTTTTAGGTACCATTAATAGTGTACCAAAACAACCGTGAACAGAGCTCATAAATATGATGTGGTAAACTGCAGGACATGACTATCCTCACGGTGAGTAACAATACCCCGGTCTTCACTTACTGACAGTAAGCTAGTATGTTCAATAAATCCTTGGATATTCCTCCTCTGCACAAATAAAGGCTTAATCCTACCTTTCTGGTTGAGACAATCTTACTCAGCTGTGTTCTTGGTTAGTGTTATAGTCTCGACACAAACAGCTACCATGCAGCAGCTACTCTTTGATGCAATTGAGACAGAAAACATACCAGAGAAGAATCAACATCCAAAACACTCTGCGTCTATGAAAAAATTCAAGTCATTTAGTCGTTCAGATTTAGTACCTTGAAATGGTATTATGAGAGGAAAATCAGTTTCATCGATTTTATTATGGAAAGCAAAGTTTTAAAGCAAGTTACACATAGCATTTTTGAATTCTTTAATGTGAACAAGCCACAGGTTGTGTCAGGTACACAGGAACATTTGGACAGCGTTGAGATTATTTCAGCAAAAGAAGGACCTGGCATGAGAGAAGGCTCCTGAGCATACATGTTGGGTCCATGAAAACCAAAGAAAATGACAGAGTGGGAAGTCCACCAGTTAGCACCTTAGTCGAACTGGTGTCCTTCAGCAGACAGGAATGTGTTGAAGAATACTGTTTCCAGGAATACCTTAAAAATAAAAAAGCTAGAGTAACAGAATAGTGCACAGAGGGATAAAAAGCTCCTAGGACAGCTAAGCAATAACCCTTCTACTTCTTACAGGCATCTGTGACAAATCTAGCAGTTACCAAGACAACAGAGCAACATCTTCTGTCTTCCCAAATTCAAAGGCACAAGATCAGCTCACTGAACAGGTACAGCACTTCTGCTCAAATCCCAGCAACTTCCTACACTCAGCCTCATCTGATCCATACAAGGAAGGATTTGCTCTCAGGTGCTTGTAACTACCTGAGGGCTTCCAGGTAAGGATACACCCTCATGGAAAGCACCAGGGCTCAGACATCAAATAAGAGACCTGATTCTTCCTTAATTTCTCATTTAACTTCACAAGTGCCAAAGTAGCTGTATCTGAGCCACGCTGGACAAGCCAGTGGGACAGGTGGGGTACAGAAGTTGCTTCACCTTCCCTGGTGGTACAGGGAGTTAAAAAGGTACCACTGCCTGGAAACTCGAACACCGAGCTATTGAAAGCACCGCATCTTACATTACAGCCCCTGCCCTCTCTTTCATCCCCCCAAAATGAAAGACTAGAAAACATCGACTCTTTCTTTCAATTGTTATTTCAATTAGACCTACACTTAAGCCCACACTTTTTTAGCAGAGGCTTTTTCCAGAAAGGCCTGAAGAGTGCAGTACGTGAGATGCAGAGGTGCTCAGACTGGGGAAGAGTAAGGAAGGTGGGGAGATGCTGTACCTATAAAATTCCCAAGTATTGATTATGGTGCGTATATAAGCTCTTTTCCTTCCCAATCTTAACCTTCAAAACAACTGAGTTAACACTTTCTAGCTTTCACATCCTAGGCTCCTTTTCAAGGACCTGATGTATGTTTGCATTGTGTTGTTAAGATGCAGTTTTTAAGTATTAGATGTTTTTTTCTCTTCCTTTAGTGTGAAAGCAACTGACAGAGCCTATACCTGCTTCTGCTCACCAGAATTAGGTGAGAAAGATCATGTAGGAGCTGCTCACTTCCAAAACCTTGTGGAGAAAATGTGAAATCCCACTAACAAACAGATTTCATTTAAAGCTATAGTCAGCCAAAAAAAAAAAAAAAAAGAACCAAATTTACTTCCCTTCCTCTCTCTCAAAAAAAAGTGATTTTCAGCTGCAATATTCATGGAATTAAATACTACATGGGAAGGTTAGAGCTTGTATCTGTGTAACTTTTCTCAGGAAAAAAAAAAAAACACAACACAAGAAACAACTACTACGGAGAAAAAAACAGATGCAAAGGAGGAGGAAGTGGGAATGCATAATATAGGTTACAGCAGATTAAAATTAACTTTTTTATCCCCCCTACACAGACAACTTTCTCTTCTACTGGATTTTCTGTTATCATTTTAGCCCTCAGAGCAAGCACACTCCAATCTCCACCCATCACATTCCCACAGCACCTGCAGATCCTTTTGCTTCTGTTTCAAGGGCAAGCTGCTGATTTACTCCATGTTAAAAGAAAACAAAGAAACAACCAAAACCAAACCAAAAAAGACCAACAAACTAACAAACAAAAAAATCACCACCACCAAAAACACACACACAGTAAAACCCACGTATCTGCAGAGACCAGCTCCAAAGGCTCGAGGGAAAACCTCTCTGCCGCTACCCTTCCCTCACAGAGCCACAACCGTGCTCCAGAGCTGTACCGTAAAGGCAGCCCCGTCACCCTCGCCAGAGCCACGTGGAAGGATGCCAAACATCCTTCATACATCCCCCAGCATAATGCTGAGAGATTAGAGAGAAATGGACACCCCACAAGCAGCCCTTCGGCTGCCGCAGCCTTCCTGACGGGAAGCACCGGCGCGGATGCGCCCCGAGGTACCACCACACGCTGCATTTTCAAGAGGCTTGCTGTGCCAAGCATTGGTTTTTCTCCTACCCTGTTTCAACAATTTTTGTATCCCCAGTGACGGAGGAAGCCCAGCAGCCCCGTGCTCCTGCCCAGAGCTGAGAAGGGGCAGCCACTCTCTCACACGGGGTGGGTGCTCTCCTTGCCCTGCCTGCGGTAAGACCTTGACCGAGACCTGCTTTCAGCACCAGCACGTTCCTGCTACGAGACAGCCACATGCAAAATCTGTTCCCCAGGCACCATTAGCCCCTAATGAGGGCCGGCATTTCTCCACTGTCTCCTGCGGCTGCAGCTGGCTCAAAGGCTCAGCCTGGGCACGGGCGGTGCGGGGCGGGTGGCAGGGAGGGCAGAGGCTGCCTGCAGCTGCAGGGTCCCATCGGGATGAGACAAACACACACGTACACGGTGCTAATCGAGTTACCCAGATCACACGGCGCTGCCAGATCAAGAAAATCAAAACCAGATGCGTTGCATCAGACACATGAAGCTTTTGCCAGTCTCTACTCGCCAGGAAAACGAGCTTACCAGAACCAAGCTGCATACCGCGGAGTTCAGAATAAAACAAAGAATAATGAGGGGAATCACCCAAACATGCTTTTTACCCCATTTCCATGCAGACAAGTATAGTCAAGCCATACATACAGACTATGGGAGAAAAAAATAATATATAGCATTAGTCATATGGGAAACAGAACATGAGTAAGGGATAGTCTAAGCACAGGTGGGGTGCTGGTTGTCTTACTTTTAAAATCTTTTTTTCTCCCTCCCTCAGCGCTTTTGTCCCCATTCCAAATACAAATTATTTCAAAACAAACTTCAGATGACCCACATTTTTGTAAAAGTAGGTTACTTTGTCTTCTCTTCTTATACAGCAACACTTGGATTTTAGTAGAAGAGTAAATTCCACTGAAAATATTTTTATTATGGATTATTAACCTTATTTTTTTAAAATAATTACAAATCCAAGTAGTGAAATTACAGCAGAGAAAAGCAACAACCAAACAGGGCAGCTGTAAGGTAAAACATATTTCACAGAGGTAAGATTACAGGAGGAACAATACAAGTCTAAAATGATTCAATATTTGAAGAAATTAAAATATTTAGGCATCCATCTATTAACTTTTCTCCTCCAATTTGCTCACAGACAGTCTGAGAGTCAATGGCTCCTTTCACTTATCCTTAGAAGCTATTGCAAAGGCCAAGTATTGCATGGACGCTCACAACCCTTTCTTTCCTGGAAATGGAAGTCCTAATTATTTCTCTTTATTATAAAGAGAAAATTAAGAGGCCTCTTAAATCCTCCATGAGACCTAGATAAGAGGAATTCTACAAAAACGGGGATTTGAAGTTATTCTGTGTTATCTTTTTACTCCTTTTCAAGGACGGATCATCCCTCCTACAATAGGATGTCTTTCTCTTCTGGTATCCAGGCTTAAATGCCACTATTCTCCAGTGGTATTTCACTAAAATTAAAAACCACGCTGGTCTGGTCTCTGCTCCGCATCATGCAGAACAGTTTGGCCCTCTCTTCAAATACCAGACCTTTTCCTGAGTGACCTTATAAACACACACACACTAATTTCACTTCTCTTTGCTGTACTTCAGCATCCTTTTGTCCTTAACTTCTTAAAGTCAGGACAAGTACTGAAGATGTGACCTCTCTCAAGAAAAAACAAAACAAAACAGAACAAAACTTTTTAAAATGAACATGGGATGCCACTGAATTAACTTTAAATATGGAAGTGGATTAGAAAAAAATAGGGAAGTAACACAGAATGAGGTATTTCCCACAGCTCTGTAGGGTGGGTGCTACAGGATTATGTTAACATCAGCACTTCACTACAGGATTTGACTCTGTGTTTCCAATCAATCAGGCCGATGTTAGGTTACATGGGCATCACTAGACAAACAGAGCTTTTAGGCCTGCAAACGTTGTAAAGGCCCATGGTAACCAGTAAAGTTAAAGGGGCAATAGACAAATCAATAAATCTGCAGCTTGCAAGAATGCACGGATTGGCACCCACACTGTGCGTTCCTCAGGGTGCGCCTACATTCATGTTTCAGTCTGACTCTGCAGCACACTTTGGAAGGGCAGCTTCTGATGGTCCCTACCTGCCCTGTGCTTCAGTTCACGTTGCCAAGCAGGCTTGCAGATGGATCCTCTGCGCCTCGAAGTGGGAGTAACACCCTTAACACTCTGTGTTTGCTGTCATTTTTTCTGGCCAAAACTCAAAACCCTCTGCAGATGGGATATTCCACCACCTGTCTGTGCAACCTGTCCCGGTTTTGCACTGGCCTTACGGGGAGGAATTCTTCCAGGATGTCCTATCTGCACGTCCCTTACTGTAGTAACTTGTTGCACCTGAAACTTCAGAATTGACCTGACCAGCAAACTTCTCGTTTGTGCATGTCATGCGCCTGTTCGTACAGGTAAATATGAGCCTGGGAAGAAACATCACAGGAGCTGGGCCTGGAGGAACTAAGAGCTGAAAGGGGAGGGTGAAGGGCCAGCAAAAAAGAAGGGCATGTGACACACAAGATAAGAAAACAAGGCAAGAACTGCTTCATAGCAAAGCTTTCTGCAATTCAAACAGTTACAAGTACCACAGCTGAAGATCTTGCAGTCAATTTTAAAACCCTGCCGGTGGCATCCTTTTTGATTCTTTAATTTAAATGCTGCTTTACCCTCCGTATTAGTGCTTGGTCTCCTTACTCTTGAAAAGATAAGCAAGACATGAAATTCACTGATATTTGCTTATTATTAAGGCCATTGCTTTCATTTTCTTTGCATATAAACCAACATTTTTCCCCTTTAAAAATGTTTCCCATTTAAAAGATGTTTCCAAAAAAACACATGAAGAATCAAAATAAAGTCATGTAAGTTATTCAAAAAAATAAGGAGTCACAGAAGAGGAAAAATTGGCTTTTAACTTCTTTAAAGTGTATTTAGAAATTACATTTTTTTTGCTCCTAAAAACGTTTTGTGAATTTTGTCCTCTGGTATCATTAGATACTGGCTAAGATTTATCTGGTGTGGCACCAAAGCATCACAATAGCCTAATTCAGTTTAAAAAAGACTTGTGAAAATGACTTGTAAAAATGACTTATTTTAGATCAGAATCGTTAAGTGAAACTCTGCACCTCCGGTATCTCTGTATGCATTCTGTGTTTTCTAACCAGAAGAGTGCAACTTTCATGTAACCACAACTGCAGAAGCTATTAAAAGACTCTTAATTTAGGTACCAGGGTACCTGAGCATAGCGTACCCACGCTAGCAGTGTAGTTACAATTAAGAAGGCAATTTCACCATTTAATCAAAGAACAAAACACACTTCTTGAGTGACATGTTACCCTGCCTTTCCTGTGAGGTATGCACTAGTCCACATCCACATGCACAGAATTACTCTTGGATCAAGCAGACCAGTAAATCACTTTGTGTGACCTCCTACATTAATGCAGGCCAAAATTTGTTGCCTTTTATTTCTAGAGCAACTCTGTTTGTCTCTGCATTTATTTGTTTATTGGCTCCCAAGCATACTCTCTTGCTACTGAGGGGCCAATACCTAGAAAGACTAATCTTGTTGGCAAGATGAGGCTGCAGCGCAGCCTAATGACTTTTCGACTTGTACAAACCCAAAATTACGGCTTTCATAGCAACCTTGCTTCATTTCTCAAAAAACACCCACAATTCTCAGTAGGGCATTGTTCTTTGCCAGAAGGGGCTGATCTAACACCTCTCAATGCTGCAGTTCTGTAAATAAATTTACCTTTGAACCACTGGACGAAAACTGCTTCCAGGAACCACAGAACTAACAGAAATGTAATATCCATCAGAACAAAATTCACCCCAGAATCAACCACACCAGTTGCTCTGTCATTCTCATATCCACATACAACTTAAGCTGGAACGATGGAGCATTGCTAGACATGCAGAAATTGAAACAATTTGTGATGCCTTGCCATGAGGCTGAACAACATCATTCAAATCTCCTCAAAACCCTTTCCTGTTTTCCTTACCAGCCTTCTTCTGGCTTAACAATCACTGATGGATGTGGGAGGACTTCCATAAACATCTCGTGCACAAAAATGTTTTCCTGTGAGTTTCACCTTTTATATCTCTTATTTATACAGAAGTACTTTCTGCATGTAGATAGGCTCCAAGGGTTTACAATTTCATTTCAGTTGAAATTCCCACCACTTTGTACCAAAATAATTGAACAGGATATCAGAAACAGACCACACTTTTGCAAGAGAGAAACATTCAACATTAGATGAAAGCTTGAAAGCAAAAGACTTTTTCACAGAGGTTGTCCCAAATAGCTATATAAATAGACCAAATATTGAAGAAACAAACAGAAAAAGCACAAGCAGAAAGACCTGCCTGTGAAACACATTAGGACTAATGCCAGTATTTTCTTTTAATATTATGCACAGTTTGCCAAAGATGCATGTCTTTTTTCTGAATAGCACTTACTTTTCACAAGCACTGTGTGAATACTTTTTCTCTTCTTTAGAAGAGAAAGGTGTTAAGAAACCCACATAAATAGCTCTTCAGGTCAAGTAAATCTTAATTCTTATCAAGCAAAATTACAGCAGAGTATCATCGCGCAACATGAAGAAGCTAACACTGTCCACAGGTCAAGTCCCCAGCTTATTTGATCTTGGTGACAATATATAAAAAATGAGTTAAAAATAAGCTAAAAGCTGAAGATGTAGCTTCTACATCTGTATCCCAGACAAAAATCCTCTCTTCAAGTTTGCAGACTGGTTTTGCAACCACTGGAATCGTAATTTCAGCCGCATCACAAGAGGGACTGTTAAATGCGTAAACCTTCTGCAGAAAAAAATGGAGCAACATATGAAACTATTGAGGGTTGGAACAGCCAACTTAAGATTTGTCTATAATTTAAATTTCTAGATGCTAGCATCTAGAAATTACCACTGCAAATGCAGAACACCCTTATGTAGCTTGTTTATAAAATTACATTTGTTTAAAAAATTCATCTCCAAAACTTGTGGCCTATTTCCTTCTAAGTCATATTTTCAGAATTATCTGCAGTTAGAAAGAAAATGGGATGTTCCATAAAAAAATATTTTTTTTTAAGTCTTTGACTTGTTAACATACAGCTATTGTGAAGCTCAGCATCAAATTTTGTTCAAGTATCGAAATTCCAACCACTCCACACACTGTAAGAGATTATCATCATCCCCAAAATGAAGATGAGCAGTGAGTCAAATCCACGGTAACTTAAGAGACACATATAAACCTTAGATTGGGCTAGAAGCTAAATGGACAGCCCAAAAGACAAGAAGCACATAACAGACCTTTGGGAAGCACTCGTCAACCCGCTTGAGATCAGAAGGTTATTTTAATCAAATGAGAGAAGAATCCCAAAACATACAGGAAAAGCTGCAGGACACCATAGGTCAGAGAGTGGGAATGGATCAAATGATGTCATATCCAGACGCTGGGAAAGCAGGCCTGGAGAGGTACAGACCTTTCTTACTGCAAACTTTCAAACTAGGGATTTGGTGGCGCAAAGATGCAACAGAGGGACGAACTCCTACAACACAAAACTGCCAACATCCACCAGCAAAGGAATGTCGTGACGCCCTGCCATGCTGCTCTCCATGCACATCTCTGTAAACCCAACTAGGTTAACTGTGAGCTACCCACAGCCACAAACAGGAGAAATATAACAGAAGCAGGCACACCACCACAAAGCTCTCTCCTGTGGAGGCAAGCACACAAAATCTCCCTCTTAAGAAAAGATTACAAAGAAAACAAAGGGCAAAAAAAAAAGCCTTTCCAAACATAATTCAGATTGGACTAGATAGTCTGGCAATAGGTTTCTGTATCGCTGCACATGATGCCACAAAGTGCACAACCACTGAAGCAGGCATTTAAATCAGAGAGTCTGGAAGCAAGCAGAAAAATTTTGCAACAGAATTATGAAGTTATTATTATTATCGCTTATACTGGTGTGAAAAATCATAGTGCAGAACTCAAATGAGCATATAGTAGACCGGTAATTCTCAAGGGGACTGTTTTCAACCACAAATGGAAACGCACAAGGCTAGATAAAGGTCAGCAATAGAAAACTGTTCAGATGAACTACAACCCCAATTCTTTCATTTAAGTACAGAAATGGACCTAAATAATGGCATCACAGCAAGACTTCCAACTCTGTATGTACTTCCAAACATATCAGAACAATCAAAAGCACCGCATGCACAAAGCAAGGCAGATCTCACACAAATACCCACTCTAGAAAGAGTAGAGAGAAAATGTGAAATATATAAACCTAAACAAATGGCAAAAACCTAACAGCAAAAATCAGCAAAGGAAATATGTACTGACAGAAAAACTGCTACTTTATGAGGAGGAACACAATCGTGCAGAAAGTGCCTTTCCTTCCTGATGGTTCAGAAGAAATAGAATTAATTCTTTTTACTTTGATATTTAGCTCTGCATGGTTTGGGAAATAACAATACAAACCACAATTCAGAAAACCAAATGTGTTGAGAAGCTGAAATACAGGTTTATTTTGCAGCATTTAAGAGTAACAACGTGCAGACAAACACTTTAAAGGGCTCACCCAGGAAACCCGGCTATTAGTGGAAAAATAGGAAAAAACCAAGTATCAACAAACTCACCAGTCCAACTCAAGGCACGACAGATTCACCTGTTAACAAGCTCAAGATCAATAATCCATGCATACTGTGAAGAACTAAACCTCTCTAATACACTGAAGTAAGGGGGCATTTGTCAAGACTGCAAAGGGGACAAATGAACCGAGGTCAAAACACTGCTGCCTAAGGGCTCCAAGCAGGAACACGTGGTTTCACTTCCATCCCCCACCCCAAAACCCTAATACTTCTGGTGTCCAGTTGGACAGTCCTTCCTACAGAAGTCCATGTCCAGTCCAACACCTGCAGCATTGGCAGGCTTGGGGGTCATCACCAACCAGAAACGTTAGCATATGCATATGAAGTTTGCATATGAAGGAGCAGGTGCAAGCACTTGAATTACCTTCCCCAAATTTCCTACTGATGTGCTCTTTCTGTTGTAATTTTCTGATGTATCACACTTTCTACCACACTGTTTTTCTCCCAGCACCTGCCCTTTTATCACTGCAGGAAAGCCCCAGTCGCAGCGAGCCATTTCACCAACCTGGCACCCTCCGACACCACCCAGCTCTGCTTCTTGCAAGCAAAGACGAAGCCGCCCACAACTCTAAAGTTTTTTTAAGAAGAAGAAACCACCTCACTTGACCTACCAAGGTATCTGCAGGGTTGCTTTTTATGGGGTGTAGTGCTGAGGTGCTGGAGGCAAAGGGCTCCTCTGTGAGGCAAGGTCGGGGATGCCCCATGCTGGGAACAGCCAGCTCCAGGGGGCTCCAACAGCCCCACCACAGGGCATGGCCGGGCCGGGCCTGCAGCCAGGATGGTGGTGCCTTGGGGACAGCCTGGGGAAAGGAGAGTGAAATGCTGTACGGCAGCAAGGAGCGAGGGAAACCGGAGCAGCAGTTCCCCTGCGGGCTGTGCAGGGAGAGGCCCCTGGTGGAGCAGGCTGTCCCCCTGCAGCCCATGGGCCCCACATGGAGCAGATCTCCACGCTGCAGCCCCCCCCCGTGGGTGGAGGAGCCCCCGGTGGAGCAGGTGGATGTGGCCTGGAGGAGGCTGCGGCCCATGGAGAGTCCCCGCAGGATCATATTTTCATCTTCTGTCCTGCTGATGAAGGGGAGCTGAGGGAGCTGTTAAGAGAACAGCTGGGTGGGAGTGGCAGCTGGCCAAGGTCAGCCCACCACATGGTCCGAATAAAAAAAAAAAAGTATTAACCAAAAAGTGTTAACGTATATTCAATGCTCTTTAATACAATATAGATGGTTATCTTCACATGAGCAGGTAACAGGCTCCTCTCTGCAATGCTCTGAAGATCAAGCCATAGCTAGCAATCCTCCATTCAATGCAGAGAACATACATTACAGATTAGGGACTGCTAACAGGTATATGACTTAAAAGTATGGGAAAACCTCTGGTAAGGTGGGCAAAATACTAAAAGATTGGTTTTGCCTTCTAAGCTCTTTGGTACTAGTAAGCATAGATGGTATTTGTAAACATGACTCCAAAATACAATCAGAACTGAGGTTTGAGAAGTGTTTTTTTTCCCATCTCCCAACTAGTGTACTCAAAAGCCCATTTTACAGACTGCACCACAGTAACAATTAAACAAAAGCCCTCTGTAATCACATCATTGAGCTCATTATACAACAGTAACATTAATGTTTTGAATACTCACAATTTTAATCTACACTCTTTTCTCTGTTTTTGTTTTTTTTTTTTTGTTGTTTTTTTTTTTTTTTCTGAGGGTTAAGTCTTGTTTTGAGTAAAATCTAAATGGAGTAAAGTTTCCTTATACTTTCATACACTTTCAGCTCTGAACCCAGATTCTGGCACAAGACTAAAACACAGAGAGTGACACGCTTCTACCCAAAAGAGAATTATGCCTACTTAATATAAAATATTCAGAAACAGCATAGATGAACAGCCATAAATACCTGTTCTTGCAAGTTTTGTGGCCATTCTCTCCAAGACATTTTATCATTGTGTGAGTAATTCTATGCAGAATTGCTTTCAGTTTTTTAATATAAAGCTTCTGTAAACTTTCTGATACAGCAAAACACAAATACCTTCATCTTTAAGGGTTCTATATGGTTATTACTGACCCTCTGCTGCCACAGATGATAACGTTCTCTGTTAGCTTAGTGGAACTGCAAAAATGAGCTAAAAGGTTAAAAAGAACCTTCAGAGTTCAAAATTAATAATTTTAAGCCCAAATTCGTCCTTTCCTTCTCTGAACACTTCAACATTTTATATTGGTGAAGTTGCTACACTGCAGGCATCATCAGCAATGTAGACACTTACTAATACCTTGATGATTTTTTTTTAAACTAGCTGCATAATTGAGAGTACCAAATGTTCTTTTTGTCCCCAGTAGTTAATACTGATGAAACTATGATTTCTACAAAACTACAAAGTACAGTCAAGCTAACAGTAAACATAATGACTATTGAGTAAAATTTTCTTGATGTCATTTGGAGCTAGGCATAGAATTCCACAGAAGTCCAAAATGGTAACTTTACTTGAGTTTTTCTGATAAGGAACATCACATTGTATAAAATGCTAAATAAATGTCCAAATATGATGAACTACTCAACTACGTCTCATTCAAACTGAATGATATATAATGTATGACTTCTGTTTTAACTTCATTTCTTTACTATTTTTTTTAACAGTGTAAAGAACCACCAGTGCAACGTTCCGAATCCTGGATGTCATCACAACTAGAACCACCTTACAGTTTGCTTGATAAAACACACTTACTTGTCATTATGCTTGTATGTGGTATGTAGTACGCTGAAGTTAAGCCAGTATATTTAATTTTCAGGAAGAAGTATCACCCAGTTTGCGTTAAGAAATCAGCTTCTCCTTAAAATCCATTCCTAAACAGTTCTATGCTGCTGCATTTCTCTAAACAAGAAGAGGTTATTAGTTTATGATTTGACATTATTTCAGCAAGAAAAGAACTAATAAACCAAACCAGAAACAAACACATCTCTTCTAAAATGCTTCAGTTGGTAAAATATGGTTTCTAGGACACCTTGGCATAACCCACTATCACCTCTTGCACCAAACAGATTGACAGATCCCTCCATATGACTGCACACAATCCTGTCTGCAAGGGGTCTCTTGGCTGATGTTCTCAGGTCTCTGCAACTCAAACTGGTAGAGAAACTGCGGTGACGGCACAATCAGTCTGAAGAGGACAGGCTGAGAGCATAAGGTAAGACAATTTCCTTTGTAGTCATGCTCTGAAATACAGATGAAGACCACAGACATTTCCAGAAGCACATATATAAATGCGCCTGACTCTCAAATGCAATTCAGGAAGCTTAAATACTAAATAAATGATTTCAGGTGAGTACAGGCTGTAACTTTTTGTTCTGCAATATTAAAAGACTATTGGTTTCAGAGAGTTTAATTACCTTTCCACTCTCCCCTATGGGGCCCCTCCTTCCCTATGCTACCTAGTCACATGCTATAATGACATTTCCAGATACGGCTGTAACAGACCAGAAATGCTTAGTTTCTATGAGACAGCTAAAATAGTCAGGGACACAGGTGGCTCCCTCTTCAATCTCCTACTCAGGTGTGAAGACCCAAGCAGGGGCAGATGCACAACTGGAAATGAGCACACGGCTACACAAACAAAAAAAGGGTTTTAATTTTCTCAACTGAGAGGTCCTGTCTGGCAAATCAAGGATGGCCTAAAATGCACAGATGAATAATACTACCTCAGCAACAGCAAAAAATATTAAACTGTTTTTTGACAAAACTCATGGGAAAAGACAGGTTAAGACAACAGTAACTTTGTCTTAGCACTTGTATTTAGGATACAGTTGGAACTTGCAACAGTTCCTAAAGGATTATAGAGGAAACCAAGACAAAGCACAAAACAGGGTGCTAGTTCCTAACTAGTTACCTCAACTACCCAACAGACAGGCTGTGATGGTAAAATACAATAACTCATTAACTCAGGGAATTGGTGAGACAGCTACACAAGATACAGCTACCGCAGTTGGATCTGATCTTTGTAGGTCCATCCCATCTGAAGTACTCTAATCCTGGAAGAATACAAGGGTTTTTGCTGCTTCAGAAAGTTGAGACGGCTATGAGGAAAGGACACTTTATTGTGGCTAAATGCAGAGGAATTAGTGTTGAAAAACAAGAGGTGGTAGATAATTGCGTCCCAATTACAAAACAATGAAGTTTAGGTTTGTAGGAACAGCAGGATTCTGTGAGTGACAGGATGAGGATAATAGACTTGGGAGAGGCACCAGCAAACAAATAATTACAAGATGCTTGGAATACAAGACCTCTGAGAAAAGGCTGAAGGAAATGACTTTATTTAGTCCCCTGGAAAACAAAGAAAGAAAGAAAAAAAAAAGCCAACAACACAAAAAACAACCAGTTTAAAAAGGCAACTACAAATACCGAGATCAGATTTTAGGGTAAGCAAAACAAACAGAAACAAACAATGTCAACCAAATCCAGCCACTCCAAGATGGTAGTAAAGGGTGAATTTCAGGCTGCCAGGCCACTCACGCTGGGGCAGTCCCATTGATAGCACTACATAAAGCCTAAATTGTCTGTATAGCATCAGAAATAGGAAAGCTGGGTATTAATGTAGCAAAACTGGGACCAACAGCAAATAATCAGCTATGGGAGGGCTGTTTGCTTGGCAGTAGTTGTGTCAGACACAAGGAGGTACAAAGGTCATGAAAAGCTAGATGCAAATTCAGGGGGAAAAAAAATAGGAAAAATATATCAAAGCTGGTGGAGAAAAATGGAAGGAGATGGCTGTGTGAACAGCTGCAGATGACTAACACATGGATTCATGCCCACAAGGAGTTTGGGGGAGACCCCCTTGGGACAATATGCTCTCCAGCAGTTTCTTAAGACTTTGCAGGGAGGTGGGGAATATATTTATTTACACATTGATACTTAAAAAGCTGTAATATGCTGGTGATCATATATGTGATTCCTTGGAATCTGCATTATTAATCATTAATCATATTAATCATCAGTGCATCATTATAAATTCGTAAACTGTTATATTTGATTGCAAATAGCATAGACTACTTTGGGTAGATCATTTTGTTGTTCTACCCATTTCCTCCTAGTGTTTATTTTCTTATTCCTTTAATCAATAACCGTCTTCATAACTTACATCAGCCAAGTCTAAAGTCTCTGTATGATGGAGGGAGTGTCAGACCTTGCCAGTAACAGAAATGTATGTAGATAGCAGATATTTCTGACATTCTTACAGGTTGTGTGTTAGGTTATGGGATAAAATCTCATCTGCACACCCACCAAGCAGAGAAAGACACTGGCAGATGGGGGAAGGCCAAAAAACACCCTGCCCCAGCTACCCCAGGCCCATCAAAAGCCCATCTCCACTTGGACAGAAGAGCACAGGATGTGTGTGTGTGTGTGTCCCCTGGGAGCTCTGGTTTGGACCCTGGGCCATGGAGCAGCAGATGCCTCAGCTCCTTCAGGCTGTGGGATCCAGCACAGTACATTTTGCTCTAATGATTAGTACCAAGCCAGACACAGACAAGACACTCCCTGCTCTATGCATCTGATATGCAGCTGATGCAAGCCTGCAAAACTAAACCCAAAACAGCTTGACTAAAATATTTCTCAGTTAAAAAAATTATTAAATAAAAATAGTATTGACCAAAAAGGTTCATTATCTCTGCTAATCACCGCTAGAAAAGTGGTTTTGAAAAAATATTGGAGTCCAGTTTCCTGCATTGAACTTAACAAAGCACTGAACAGCTGCAGTGCTTAAACAAGGTTGATGGCAAACCTTGTGCCACTGCTTCAAGCTTATAATATGTTGAGTATTTTGTACTGAGACAGAAAGAGGTGCTCCAAGAACATAGCTAGCACCCAGAAATTCTTGATTTCTATCTAAACCCTTCTTGGCAGTGGGCAAGTCACATAAAATCTCTCCTTTAGTATCCCTTTCTGTGAACAATAAGCAAATAGCATGGCACTAAAAAATTCAGGTTACTAGACTGCAGTGAAAATCAATCAGTGAATATTTGCAGTGAATTCTGAAAATGAAAAGGACATTTTCGGTCAGCTAGTCCTAAAATGACAGACACGGCACTAGCAACATGAAATACAGTGGGGAGGAGGAAGAAATAATAAATAAATAAAAATAAAAAAAATAATCAACTTCTATAAGCACTGGTAACAGTCACACCCTATTTCCTTCATTCCTTCACCTATTTTATTTTTGTGCCAGGGACCAAAATAAAGCTTAAAATAAAGCGAGTCTACTTAAGAATTCAATTTATAAATAAAAAAACAGTGTAAACCTGCAACACATCTCCTGAAGATAATTATCTGGAGAATTTATAAGAAACGTCTACTTGGTACATAAATGAATGCAACAGCGGTAATTAAATCAAACATATCTCAAGCACATTAATTATATATGATGTAAATTTTTCATTTCAAGTTAAATCAGGCTTACTGACTGCAGCTGACTGAGATTTAAATATCTATAAATAAAGACTGTGAATTTAACTGTAAAATTTATCACCAAATTTTCTGTGCACTGCCACAGAGATGCAAGAGGTTAAGAACAGGAATATTTTATTTCCTTTAAATCAAACTGGACAGCACTTAAAATCAGGTGTTATAGTGAAGAGACATTGCAAGTAGAGAGCTGAGTTGCTCTTCATGTTGTAAGACTGTAAAGTCTTCCAGGTGCTAAGTAGCTGGCAGCAAGCTGAAGTGGTATGTTTTTTTGTTGTTTGAAATGGATGCTATATTTTTCAGCAAAACTGCATAATTTTTCAGTTTACAGGGTTGAGGACTGCCTGGGAAGTTTTACTTGCTGTATGTAGCCTCACTGAAGCAAATGGGCATCACAAAGAGGTCAGAAGATTCCTTGCAAATGTCCTAAAATATTATGGGAAACGCTTTTAAAGGCAGAGGGCAATTCAGCAGTTTCACAGCACTGCCTCAGGGCAGACCCAGATTCTCTTCACAGGCCAGGACACAGACTGATCCTTTTAATCCGCATATGCTGTCCATCTAATCTTGAAACTACTTTGGAAGGAAAACTGTCAGTGCCTTCAACAAGGATGCCCACAAGCTTTGTCACCTCCTTTAAAACATTCAAAATTTCAGTACTTTATCCTTTAAAAATTGCCTGAAAAAACAGCAGGAAAACATAAAATCCTTCTTCTGATAGGATTCAATAATGGTGCTTTATTAATCCTACTCAACTTGACAGTGGGGTGACAAAAAATAGAGAGAAGGCTGAAAAACCTTCCAAACTTAAGTTTTGCATTAACAATGCCATCTTACAACCCATTAAGAAATACCTGCAGAGTTCTCAAGAGATAGGACTGAAAAACCACAGACACAACCTGACGTTCAAAGAATGGCCCAAATCAGATTTGTTGAATTTTGTAAGGGATTAATTTCACCTCCTTTAAGCAATTTAATTTTCAATCCCAAGTAGACAAGAGGCAAGTTTAAGAGTCGGTTCCTGGAAGAAAGGATTAGATATTTCCTTCCAAAAGGTAATCAGACATCAATCCTATCTTCTCAGCTTTGTAATCCCAAAGGACTGGACTTCGATAGACCCATACCAGGCAGCATACAAACACGAACTAAATTCATTTCCTGAAACATCGGTTAGTATTTCACAAGGCAAACTTTGTGCACTGCATCCATGGATAGCACTCAACTATGCAAGGTGCAAACTACAGATTGCCATCTCTGTGTGGTTTCTCAGCAGACAGCTTCAGATTGAATGCACACAGAGATATGGAAAACATCTTGTATTTAAACTGGTTAGGATCAAAAGTTGTAGGCACACTAGCAGGCTGAATGAGGAAAACTTACAGAATAGTGCTGTGTACAGACAACCATGTTGTACAGAAAAAACTTAAAAAGCCAAGGCTAACCATTCGTATTTCTGGAATGCTACACTGAAAACCAGTTCTGTGATGAAGTAACCTCAGTCTGACTAACTCCAGCTCCAATTATACCTTTCCTGAAAGTGGACTTTCAAGACCCATGCTACAAGACAAGCAAATCTTAAAGGTCCTCTATATGCACAGAAGGGTCTGTTCTTGCAGTCCTCCCTTTGATTTGAGAGACCAATGTGGTATGAACCTGCAAAGCACTTAGCTCTGCATGAGGCAATTACATAAACATTGCCAAAACCAAATTCTGATTATTTTGGGCTCATTTTAAGTGTGCCTTGACAATGTACACTGCAGAGGTTTTCTAGGAAGACTGAATAGTTAGTTTAACACCAAGACTTTAGTCTGAAATACTTTTAACATGGAACGGTTTAAATATAGCATTGTGGAAAATGTTGTCAAAGTTTCTTGCTTTCTCCTTCTTGCCTCTAACTTCTGAAATATTTTAAGGACTGCTTTTCTGAATACAAGAGTTGTTTTACCATTCCATTATACAATTTTATGTACTTGTTCAGTGTTGAACAAAAGAAAACCCTAAAGATCAGAAATTTAGATTTCATGTAAGGTCATCAGGCACAAAGGGAGGAGGAAAAAGTATAGAATCTTCAAAAATGAATAATGAAATGTAAAAACTAGCTTGCACGAGGTTAATCAAGGTAAAGATACCATTTAGATCAACAAAATATCTAATTGCACTCATTTCATAATTTAGACTTCTTGTTTTTTGCTTATTTCAAGATGCTTCTAATGCCCTTTAGTCTAGAGCATCTTAAGATTTACTGCTTGAGAACAAGGCATCAATTTTAATTCCTGTAAACGCATCTTCATTGGACATTTGCATCTTTGGAGAGCTCCTTCATGTATTATTCAAAGAAAAATAGTTACATATATTCAATACAGAGGTCTCACTCAAGTCTGTGGAGCCCAGAATTGCTTCTGTTCAGTTCCCAGGAATCAAGATCAGAATTCAGGCAGCAAACCAAACAAGTTCACAAGCAAAACCACAAGATCTTACTGAGTCCTCAGCTGGCATCTCAATCAGAACCAATGAACAGGTACAGAAACTGGAACAGGTACTGGAACAATTCACAAGCATAATGAGGGCAAGCTTTCTGGTTTCCTAGAAGAGTCTGGAAGAGCTGATCCTGATTTTAATAAAATAAAAACCTAAGAAGCTGGAAGTGGAAAAAAAAAATCAACATTTTTTAAACTGAATGATGATGTTGGTAAAAGGATTAACAGGTGTTAAGTTTAGTAAGCAAATTAGTTGGTTTTGCAACAGCTTTCAAATTTGGGGCTCTGGGGAAAGCAACAAAAATCTTTCAAGCCTAGCTGTTCTTAAAACATCAAATTTTTATGCACAGGATTATCTGAGACATCGGGAACTGGTGAAAACACCAGTTTTTTACTTTCTGTAGAAGGGTATTCCTCTACACATTTCACCTTTCTCTCATTTTGAAAGCATGACTATACCTCATTTCTGAGTGAGGAAATTCTTGGAATGCTGTAAGGTTGAGAAAACACCGTAACATACTCTTTGTTTTTATACTTTTTCCTAAGTGTTCATGGCCAGAAACAGGACACTTGGATAATGGACTTTGACTAACCTTGTAGTACTATTCTTGCGAGCTTCTGTTAATCAATGCAGTTATGTTAGATTTAGCAATTGCTACAGTAACGCAGGATATTTGCATATAGTTTACATTTAACTGACCAGCATTTAACTAATCAACATTTTCACAACATGAAATTTTGTGAAATCTTTCTTCCCTCCTCAGGCTGAGATTTGGTCCAACACCGCTTCCTCTCTCAGTCTCAGCTTTCCTTGTTTTCACTGCATGTTACGCCTAGTCCTCAATTCCTATGGTAAGCCAATAGGTAGTGTAGGAGGGTGGGTTTATTACTGTGTACTTCTACTGCTCTTTGCTTCCTGCATGTCTCCTTCCACTGCTCCTTCCTTATAATGCATTTTCTCTGTTCCAGGCTTCTGTTCCTCCATGGGCTGCAGTCTGCCAGGGGTGTCACCTTGGTGTGGATCCTCCAAGAGCGGTGATCTCTTGATGCAGCAGCCACTCTTTTAGCTAAGTTCGAGCAGCAACACCATGTGCTTCCCTGACTGGATGCCATTTTGGTGCATGATGGGTTGTTTTATTCAATTTTAAGCCTGGCTGAAGTGGCTGGTACTGGTTTATATTGCAAGGTTTTGGTGGGATCTCTGCAGGGGGAGGCCGGGGCTGCCCCGTGCTGGGCACAGCCAGTTCCTGCCAGCTCCAACAGGAGCCAGCTGGGCCACACTGCCAAGATGGTGGCACCTCTGGGAAAACATGTTTAAGAAAGGGTAAATAAAAAGCTGTACAGCAGCTGTCAGAGAGAGGAGTGACGAGTAGCCCTGCAGCCCCCCAGGTGAGTGCGGCAGGAGGTCAGGAGGTGCTGCAGGCAGGCAGCAGCAGGGAGAGGCCCCTGGTGGAGCAGGCTGTCCCCCTGCAGCCCATGGGTCCCACATGGAGCAGATCTCCACGCTGCAGCCCCCCCGTGGGTGGAGGAGCCCCCGGTGGAGCAGGCTGCTCCTGATGGAACAGACCCTGCTGTGGGAGGGATGCCATGGTGAAGCAGGGGAGAAGTGCGAGGAGGACGGCGCAGCCGGGACAAAGTGTTACAAACCCTGATTCCTCGTCCTGCATGTGCTGCTCCGGAGAAGTTAGAAGTCAGGAATGAAGGAGTGAAGCTGAGCCTGAGAAGAGGCTGTGGGGAAGGTCTTTAGCATTGTCTTTGCTTCTTAGCATTCCTCTCTATTTTTATAAATGACAAAACTTTAATTATTCCCAAGTCAAGTCTGCTTTGCCTGTGATAATAATTGGTATGTGATTTCCCTTTTCTTTATCTGGGCCCATAATCTTTTTCACCTTATTTCTCCCCCATCCTGTTGAAGAGGGGGAATACAAGAGTAGCTGTGTGTGTGTGCAGCTGCAGCCAAGGTCCACCCACCTTACTGGCACAGGGCAGCTCATGATCTCTGTAGAGATGCTCCCTTTCTTCTTCTGTCCAGTCCTGCATCACTGCCAGGGATTCAGTCACACAGGGGCTGGTCTCAGTCTTTGTCTTTTTTTTTTTTTTTAATTTCAACCTGTTCAGTTTCGCTTGTCCAATTAGGTCCCTCTGAATGGCAGCCCTGCCCTCCAGCAAACTGACCAGTCTCCCTACAGCGGTGTCATTTGCAAAACTGAGGAGCCTTTTGTTCTCCCAGGTGAGTCACTGAAAGAGATGTTAAATACAACAGGTGCCGGGACACAGCTCTGTGATATCCCTATGGATATTGGCCTCCGTGCAGCACATGACCCATTTACTGTCAACCAGTTTTTTACCCTTCTGGTCGTCCTCCCTCCCAGACCGTAATGTCAGAACTGGATAAAAGAATATTACAGAATGCAGTGGCTGAACATGGCTAGAGCAAAGGTAAGTAACACCCACTGCTCTCCCATGGACATTTTGTCTCAGAAAATAATGAGTTGGATAAGGCATGATCTACACTCTTGGTCAATCCATGCTACCTGCTCCCAGTCACTGCCCGCTACAACACATCCCCAGAAATGTGTTCCAACAGGACCCACTCCGGGATTTTTTCCAGGGACAGAAGTAAGGTTAATCAGACTACAGTTGCCAGAAGTACTTTTCTTTTGAAGATGGGGGCAACACTTGCCTTTCTCAAATGGAGGGAGACCCTCCCCGATATGCAGGACCTTTCAAAGATGACAGAAAACAATCTTTAAAATCCTTCCAGATTAAAACCTTATTTCTAGAATACAGACAATATAAATGACTTCTGTGTAGTCACTAACCACCCAAAACCAAAAGAAAAAAGGAAAACTGTTGTATTTGAACCGGAATAAATCATGATTTTTCACCTTCAGAAGTCATTTACTTTATCTGTTTTGATCTTATTTATCTTATTATTGTCCTGTTTTTCTACTGTGTAAAAAAACTTAATTACATAGCTATACTATTCCCTCTACAAGCTCTAGAAGCTTTAGGCCAAACTGGACAGCAAGATGTCCCAAGGTACAATTTGGATTGAAATTCAACATGGATAAATGCTGAGATAAACTAATTACATCGCTCATTCATTTATGTTGAAGCACTCTAATTCTACAGAGAGACGCATAGGATAAGAATCTGAGCAGAATGGATTTGCAGATTACACGTGCAAAATAGTACCCAGCATAATGCAGTTCACTCTTCCTTACTGCATAAGCAATTTCCATTCGTGTTCTCTCAGGCGTACTGTTCTATTTGTGACATGAACCAAATTATATTTCTATTCTCAATTAGTTAGAGATATGACAGTATTTTGCACCAAGCAGACCTCCTCCAAATTCTTTCATTTCCTTTGGGAATTATTTCGGACATTTTCCCCAATGTAAAATCATTCAGTAAGCAAAAAGAAAGAGCAGAGCTGCTCTTAGAGACAACACCCAGGAAAATTGAGCAAAAGCAACATCAGCCTGCAAAACCGATTACTCCAAGCTTCAATTGTGGCCTTGACATTATTAATTCACAAACACCCACTGCACTGTTACTTTGCCTCACAGAACCTGCATTCAGAAGACAGGCAGGAAACATGCCATGATCACAGCTCACAGAGCAGATGTGTCCTAACCCAGGTCGTGCTCCATCATAAAGCAAAGTTTCTTGTCAGACTGTCAGCTGCAGGGTTTACAGCCCAGGTGAAAATAGTTCACATATACAGACAGGGGAAGAGGCTTCAAATTCTGAAAGAGAGAGGCTCACCCAACTGGAGCTTTCTGGGATCCCAAATCTACTTGAAAAGCAAGAAAGCCAAACTCCTTCTACTCCATTCACTGACTACCTGTGTAAAAAGGATGCTTAGATGTGTTACAATTTCTAACCAACACAGGAGAGGACAGCTAGCATTCAATGTAGAATACATACTAACATGTTTAAAACACTAGTAAAGAGCCATTAATTACACTGGGTCTACGCCCCTCATTTAAAACCACGAATAATAAACAGACGCCCTGTTGAGAAGAAGCCCCTTGGGTATATGTTGTAAGATTTCAGCTTAGCATCTGAACTGTGTATTGGAAATCGCTAGTTACAATTATGACAAGGTCTCCGGTATTCTCCCAAATGCATACATGGTTCTCATCTTGCCTGCTAGAGATTACACTTAATTCTAATTAGTACAAAGGAAAAGATAATGGAAGAAGTCAAGTGTTATAAATTATACAAATATTCTCCTGGAGAAGCTGGCAGCCCAAAGCTTGGACAGGTACACTCTGCTGGGTTAAAAACTGGCTGGACAGCTGGACCCACAGAGTGGTGATGAAAGGAATGAAATCCAGCTGCTGACCAGCCACCAGTGGTGTTCCCCTGGGGTCAGTGTTGGGGCCCATCCTCTTTAATATCTTTATTGATGATTTGGATGAGGGAATTGAGGGCACCCTCAGCAAGTTTGCAGATGACACCAAGCTGAGGGGGAGTCTTGATAAGCTGGAGGGTGGGAAGGCCCTACAACCTGGACAGGATGGGTCGATGGGCAGAGGCCGATGGGATGAGGTTCAACATGGCTAAGTACCGGGTCCTGCACTTTGGTCACAACAACCCCACGCAGTGCTACAGGCTTGGGGCAGAGCAGCTGGAAAGCTGTGCAGAGGAAAAGGATCTGGGGTGCTGGTCAATGCTCATGAGCCAGCAGTGTGCCCAGCTGGCCAAGAAGGCCAACAGCATCCTGGCCTGTATCAGGAATAGTGCAGCCAGAAGGAGCAGGGAGGTGATCGTCCCCTTGTACTCTGCTCTGGTCAGGCTGCACCTTGAGTACTGTGTTCAGCCTTGGGCCCCTCACTACAAGAAGGACATTTAGGCCCTGGAGCGTGTCCAGAGAAGGGCTACGCAGCTGGTGAAGAGCCTGGAGCACAAGTCCCATGAGGAGCAGCTGAGGGAGCTGGGGGTGTTTGGTCTGGAGAAGAGGAGGCTCAGGGGAGACCTCATTGCTCTCTGTAGCTACCTGAAAGGAAGGGGTGGGGAGCTGGGAGTCCGCCTCTTCTCACAGGTAACTAGTGATAGGACTAGAGGGAATGGCCTCAAGTTGTGCCAAGGGAAGTTCAGGCATTGGGATGGGTTGCCCAGGGAGGTGGTGGAGTCACCGTCCCTTGGGGGTGTTTAAGGAAAGTTTGGACATGGTGCTTAGGGACATGGTTTAGTGGGTGGTATCTGTGGTAGGGGGATGGCTGAAACTTTGTTACTCAGACAACTCAAGAAAAGCTCAAATTCCTATGGGTTTCTGTTCTTTGCCAAACAACAATTTTTGATGAGTCCAGAGCTACACATGCAATGGTTGTCCAACACAGAAATCTGCCTAGTCAAATGGCTACTGCCAAATTTACATGTAAAGAAGTTCAGCTCCTCTTTTTCTCAGTGTAGGTACTCAATTCATTTTCCTATTATCTGATCATTAATGTCAAGAAATATGAATGGATTTATTTATTTTTGAGATCTCTACTTTTCTTCCAAACTTGGCTGAAACTTGTATAAATTTCTTTTTCTTTATACTATTGGGCTACAAAAAGAAAAGAAGGGGTGGGCATATTTAAGCACATCCCCTCCCCGGTGGATTAGCTTCAGGCCTTTGACAAAAAAAGACCAACAATCAAACTGCACAGGTGGCACACCAAAAGCTCTACAACCACTAGTCATTCATACCTTCAGATGTTGTTTTACATAAAATGGTATCAATGTCCCTGCTCCTGTCATAAATGACACCTGTGGCATTTCTGATAAAAGTATTTATTGATTCCAGAGACCTCCTAGCATCCATGGTCACCTGGTCTGGTTTGAGTGTTTCAACGTTCTTACCATTAGCAAGGTTTTCCCTAGCCTGACTCTGCACTGCTTCAGTGGAAGCTGGTTACTCACACCATCCCTGTCAAACCAAGCACAGACTGCCCACCTTCTCTTTAGTGCAGCTGCACTATTTAAGTAACCTGCAAGGCCCTCCTCTGGCTGAAACAATCCCCACCTGTCTCACTCTTCATAGCCTTCCCTACCCACCTAAGTGCTCGCTTCCAAACTCACTCCAATGCAGACTGCAAACGGGACACAGCACCCACGTCCTCTCCAAAAGCCCTTCATGCCTCTGCTAGGGCTACACTCCTGTACCCTCGGTACAGCCCTTGCCTTTCAGTAGCAATACCGTACTGACAATTCCTTTTACACTGTGAATACCTGCAACCTACACAGACAGTTTCTGCAGACCTACTGCTTAGCCCGCTGCTCCCATCCATCTCACCCGTGCCCCTGCTGAAGAGCACCAGCCTCTCCCTTCACCCTCTGAAAACTCGTCATGATCGTTTTCTGTCCTCCAAAACACCGGTGTTTCCTCCCAGGCTGCTGACTCTCCACTGAAGTTTTCACACCATTAATGAAAATATTGAGTATTACTCACAAAATCCTACAAAATCCTGATATAGATTTCCAATTCAGCACTGAGTTAATGGTATGTGGTTGCTCTTATTTCACTGACTTCCTCAGAAATGCTGAGAATGTAAGAACGGCTGAGAAAAGAATGCTTATATATAATAAGCATTCTAGAATACTAAATTAAACATAAACAGCAAAACAAAACATCTCCATAGCAGAAGCCTCTGCTTTTAGAACAAGGAGACTGTGAGAAACAAAGTAGTGTTTCTGCAATAGGAGCTGTTTTTGCCATGGAAAATTCCACTAACCTTGCGCATTCAGAAGTGATTGTGCAGGCATGACAGCAGCACAGCAGTGGGGAGTATGTTAAGCAGGTAAGAGGAGGGTCCCACTGTCCCAAAATACAAAAAACAGAATGAGCAGTGTGAAATCAGTAAAAACGAAAATCATGGGCCCTCTAGTCAAGAGAGAAGAAGGAAAAAAAAAAAGGAAAAGGAGAAATTAAATGTTGGTCAAATAAAATTGTACATACATGGTATAGTAATAACTGCCTAGTAGTTTGTAAACCTGTAGTACTCAGCCAATGAAGAAAGCATTGAGTAATAGGGAATATAAGGTTACGATAGGATGCCTGTCATTGCAATTGCAAATAAAATAGCTTCACAGAAGATCCTGTCTGAGAAAATTATTGAGATATTTCTCACGGAAACCTTTGTACCTCACACTTACCAGAGAAATATTATAAATAAATAAATAAATAAATGACCAAAATAATCAATCACTAAAGGAATCACAGTCCTTGAAAAATTCCTCTCCAGGAAGCAGAATGAAAAATGTAGAAGTCAACACGTTAATAAAAAATGTATTGCCAAATCTTTACAATTCTTAAAAAAAAAAAAAAAAAAAAAAAGGAGGAAAAAAGGAGAACTTATTAGAATTAGACTCTTTTCTACTTCTTTAACCTGCTTTTCAAAGTAAATCTCTTGCTTCAGCATTGACAAAGAACACATGCATCTCCTTAAGCTACTTAACCTTCTTCCAAAGTTCACAACCTCTGAAACCACCACATCATACCAATGTAAGGCCCATGTAGTTTTACATAGTGCTAAATGTGACAGAATACGATGCATTCAATGTTTTAAAACTCCTACAGACTGAATCAGTCTTTCACTGTAACAACACACAGAGCTACCATTACTTCAGTACACTGGTACTTGAAAGAAAAACACTAATTTATAACAAGAAGTAGCAGACTAAAAAAAACCTTCTTCTGCCACTAATCAAGTTTCCACCAATGAAACAAAGTGAGAAAACAGAGACAAAATGCCACAGTGCAGGTCCAGCCAGTAAACCTTACCATAACGTATTTATCTGGTGCTGTGCTCCAGCAGTAAAACCCCCAGCTACTCACAGAGTACTAGTACGTGATACCACCAAGGGGCATTCTGGACTGCTAAGCTGTAATGAAGTACAACCTCCTCCACACATGACCTTGAACAGCGTCCTTTGAGGATGCTGAAAAGAAAGCAGCAGATCATTCTTCAAATCAAACATGAAATTCAGCATGACTACACAGTAATGTTAAACAGAAGAATCAACTTAGCTAACAAGGTCTTTTTTTTCCCTGAAAATGACCCACATAAAATATACAAAAGAAAAACACTGTCAAATTCAGTAGAAGAGTAAACCACAAGCTAGAAAATTTAAAAATAAATAAATAAAAATAAAATCCCCTGAAATCCAGAGAAGCTGTGTTTTCAAACCAAAGGTTAGCAACAGACTCCTAACACACACACACACACACAAAAAAAATAATAATCCTTAGCAGCAACCGAATGCCTTCTGATATGGCAGAATTTACAGCAGTCAATGTTTGTAGAAGCAACCCTTTCTCTTCATTTTGTTGTAACACTGATATTTGACAATGTTGGATTGAAGAAAATAAACAAATTCTAGCCTTCTTGCTGTTTAAGGTGGTCACATATACCAAAAGCATGTGGAAGGAGAGATGGAGAGGGAGATTAATAAAAGCACAAGTTGAAGGCTGGACATAATCCACTGATTTGTAAATAAACACTTTATATTGTTTACACATACCTGAAAACAACTAAAAATCAAAAGCAGAAGAAAGTTACAATGTCAATTTCCAAGCTAAATATTTCAAAATTAGAATTGGTACTTCTTAGAAAAGCTGTGAAAAGGCAATACTTAGTTTCCTTTCATAGTCTACCGGAATTATCAGCTGAAAATACCACTATATTTTAGGGAAAGGATAATTGTGGAGAAATTGTGCTGGCTTATAAGGTAGATAAAAATGCTGGCTAGAGATGCACCAGTTATCATCATCCTGTGACAATAAAAAATGTCCACCACATTTTCATTCGTCAATTCAGATAATATCCAAGAAATCCAGACAAAATAGAGAAATAAATATTAAAAATAAATAAATAAATCTAAATGGCATCTCTGTCCTAATAAGTCATGCTGATAACACTCCTTTTGATGCTTTCAATTCTCTTTTGTGGCACTGAAAAGATAATACATGAGATCAGCCAAGTGTCTAGCAAACCTATTTATAACTGAGAAACAGATGAGTTTTGCTTTCTATAACCCACTGTTTTTCATTGTGTAGCAACTGGTTGATGCACAACTACTACTGATAGCAGGGATTCAAAATTATTTCAAACTTCTGTTGAAAAATGTCAAAAGAAAATACTTCAAAAAACACACAGAAGCAATTACTATGAAGTTCTGTATCACTTTTAAAGTAATCAAAAACACTATCCTGAAGAGCTCATCCATCTGTAAGAAATTGTTTGGGGCAAACAAAAGTGTTATCAGCTGCACGATCTCTTCATGAAGAGATCACTGCAATCGCAAAATGGTTAGTGCTGAAACTAAGAGAAGCCAAACTTAAGGCTTCTAATAACCTCCCTGAGTAATCAATTATTCAATTAATCCTAAATCAAGCTTCTGTATGAAAGAAGAAGCAAACAATGGAAAAGAAGTAGTCATGGTTTGGCATGCAGTCCATTCAGAATTGCAAACGAAATGTATTTTTTTTAAAAAGCTAACAATTTAAATCTACTTTTAGATACATGAATCCCAATTCTACACTTCATACAAAATTAACTCTTTAAGAACCCATATTGCATCAAAATTAACACAAGGGCTCACCAAAAACACGATCAAGAATGAGCTCAACATTACAAGACAAAATGCAGATGAATGTTATGGATCTACATGTAAGCAGTTTTGTGGAGAGGCCGTCACATTCATGAAGTATACCTGATGTTTTCACAAAACTTGATTCCTTTGGAACAGAAATACGTAGGCATAAATAAAGCTTCATTTTCAATTACTATTTAGCAAAACAATAAAACAAAGAACCAAACAAGTTTGTAAGATTTACAATGTATGCATAATACTACAATGAAAAAAAAAAAGCTACCATGAAATGGCCTGGAAGGTACTATTTTATTAGGCTGGTACATAAACAGTATGTTGAAGTGATTAAACACTTCTTACTTCTAATCCATAACTTTTTAACCACTGACCAATTTTAAATTAGTAAGGGCAAGAGTCTCAAGGACGGTACATTTTCTTTAAGCTTCATGGGCAATCCCAACTCATCTTCCCACTTGGGGAAAGTCAAGTGCAAGTTTGGTAGCTGCTAGCAGGCCAACCTGTGGGCATGATCTGGTCAACAATGCTGCACGTGTTCAGATTTACCTTATCCTCATCCTATCCTGTTTCTTAACCAATTTTCTGATTTTTTTGGGAGACATGTAGATAGGATATGGGGAGTGGGATAAGAAAGAAATAGAGCAGTTTAAGAAAGGCAGACTTCTGAAATCTTTCAAAAATCAGGTTCCATGCGACCCAGTCCTTGTATAATTTCTCAAGTTTTTTGTCTTCTCAGAAGCGCTCTGGAGATACACATGACAGCTACATATTACAAAACAACTCCTCAAATCCTATGCAAAAAGACATACAGAAGCCGTATTCATGAGCCATGTAAGGATTCTGCATGGGACACGTCCACGACACAGAAAGGTCATTCGATCCCTGAGAAGTAATTGTGCTCATTCTCTAGGAAAGATACAT
Organism: Anas platyrhynchos; assembly: GCF_047663525.1. NCBI lineage: Eukaryota > Metazoa > Chordata > Aves > Anseriformes > Anatidae > Anas > Anas platyrhynchos. Next base: position 40,410,389 of record NC_092621.1, on the reverse strand, counting down.
GTATTCCATTTGCCTACTGCAAATTTTACTGATTACAGTTTTAGTACAAGGGATTCTACAGAAGAGTCCAAACAAACCAGAAGTTTAGCTCTTTTCCTGTGTACAGAATCAACCTACTCAGCAATCACTTCTTTGATGAACTATGGTCGTGCTTGGCATTACTCCAGGACTGATTTCTTCTCAATTTTGCAACACTCTTATTGAACTTTTGCTGGTTTCTGGCATTATAACCATACGAAGATGAACTGTGACAGAGAGCAAAATATCAAGTGTTGGAGAAACTTCACAAGCACTTCTCAAATACAGAAATGCAGATCTGAAAGTGACAATTCCTTGAACACGCAGTTTCCCATCCCAGTATTTAGAATATTTTGTAACCTATCCATACACTCATAAATATGATCTGATCAGGCAACAGTATTTTTTTAATTTCCTCAAGTTTCATAAACTTCTATGTTAGAGGAGAACAATTTCTAGTTGTTCTCAAGAAAAAATACCTTATTAATATAAAAATCACCTTAAACCAGCTATGCAGAATTCAAACTAACTAGTTTGTGGGGTTTGTGTTTGTGTTTTTTTTCTATGTTGTGTTTGTGTTTATAATATTACCCAATTCACTTCTTAACCAAAAACAAACAAACAAAAAAACGATAGCAAATTCTTCCAGCAAGAATAGAATCAAAGCTACCTACATTATGAAAAAACAGACAGAAGAATGATAAAGTCACTTTGCTATCTGAAGCCTGAATTAAATTAAAAATTAAATATTAAATAATTAAATTAAAAAGCCTGATAAATAAGCAATACCTAAGAAACAGCCTATTTAGCATGTTTTTCTCTTACAGATTCCTTTGGGTGGATGTTTTTTTTGCCAGTTACAAGCAAGTGTACAAAATCTTAAGAAGCTATCTTTCCTTTTGAGCTTACCTGCTTCTGAAACTTATTTTCCACATCTTACACTGTACCTTCAAAAAAATGAAAAATTAGAATACACAATTAGCCATAAATCATTGATGGCTACAGGTTGCATCTTGTTCTTAGCTACATCAATGCAAATATTGGGTTGAAAATGCCACTGATCAACAGAGCCATTCTGAATTTAAAAGAGAAAGTGTGAAAAGAATATAATAAATTGCTTCCAATAAGAACTAAGAGTTACTTAAACAGATTTGTTTGAGAACAGTACCGAAAAGGAAATGTGGAAACTTGCTTCCAAAATAGCTTCCAAACAGCATATGGGCATATCCTTCAGAGATGTCCACAAAGCCACAATGACATCTCAGTTTAGTTCCCAAGTAAGCCTTTCAACAGTAACAAACACATGGATTAAATACTAAGGATAGACCTCCAGTTGGTTCTAAATATATGTAACTCCACAAAATTAAATATAGCTTTGCATCTCTGACAGGTTTGTAGCAGAGCTACAAAGATGTAAATCAGCTGTCTCTAGATGGTTTTTCCTCATTAAAATTATGGCTTTTTCTACATTCTTGGTGCAAATTAAAATCTCTGTTAGGGGCTTAGCTAGTTACCCTAGAAACAGATCGTGAGCTCTGCTAAACTGAAGATCTTTCGGACCCTTTCTGCTTCCCATTCATGTACTGTTCCAGATTCCCAAGGATTTGTAATCCTGGGATACCCAGCAAGAAAATCCCACTTAGGGAAGCTGAATTCGTAAAGAATGCCACTGATCACACTCTTCACTTGCACTAATTTCCACCTCAGAGGTTTTGGATGTCACTGCTGAAATGCATGGCCTCAGCTGCTGTTCAGGGCTTCCACAATGCCACCCCCTGCTCTGCAATGCCATTCACTGCTCTGGAAGCGCTTGTGGGCTGGTCTCCATGGGGCATTTCTGGGAGCTATTCTAGACCAAGCAATTAGTGGAAGTGTAAACAGAAGCATGCGACATGATAAATACTATCAAAATTAAGTAAATGCTGCTTTAAACAAAAAAGGTAATCTCTTCCATGTAGAGAGGATTATCAAGTCATTACTTCTACTCTTACGCCCCTAGCATCAAAGCAGCAATGTCACCTTAATCTTTTTGGTTGTTCCACATATATATATATATATATATATATATATATTAAAAAAAAAAAGGTAGAGGAGCATTTGGAAATATTTTTCATTACCTTTTTCCAGATACTGATAGCGCCTTGCACACAATACACAGAGAAGCCAAATCTTTGCACAAGCTTCAGTGAAATTAGCCAAATGTCACATAAGACTGATTATTTTATTTATTTATTTATTTTTTTAAGAACAAGCCCCAGGCAGTAATCACTTCATTACATGTTTTGAATTTATTGAGAAACAAGAGCTAACATTAATCTTAAACCTTACTAGGATCCTCAGAGTCACAAATCCTGCACCTGAGTTGTGTGTCCATTTGCTTGAGACTGCAAATGCATTTCCCTCCACTATCTCAGTGATTTCTGGTTTGGATTATACAGACAGCAATAAACAACACTGGCAAATTTATTACCAAACAACCAAATGCTGACAGTTCCCTGGCTGATTTTCCAATCACAATTAAAATTCATACAGAAGAATGGCTATTGCTGTACTGTGTTATGCATATACAGCTTAATGGACGTAGACTTGAAGACTTCTAGGATGTTGTCACCGAACTTCAGGCCGTAAAAATGTGGTGTGTCCTCAGTCTCCTCAAACTGCTAACACCAGTCAGGAAGAACACAGCAGTCAGGATGCACAACAGACAGGTTTCTCTCTGTTTCAGTGAGCAGGCTTCCACAAAACAAGCTATCACTGACACAGCCATGTGGGTCACCTCACCAGAGCGAGCAATCAACACGTGGCACGTGGGGAGGGAAACCACGCTACCTTCTACACCCCACTTCACTGCTGCTCCAGTCCTGGAGGTCTGCAGAAGTCTGGCAAATTAATGGACTTCACACAGGCTTGACAAGCAGCAGAAAAATCTCAAGAGATAAAATATAACAGTATACGCTGCATCTCACTGATGGACACTGCTTTCTGGGAGACTGCAGAGCTTTTCATATTCAAAGCTCAGGCTCTTCTTTGGTAAAATGGAAAAAAAAAAGTTGAGGGAGGAAAGGAAGGAGAAACAGTATTTAAAATCTGTTAAATTATTAAATACTTGCAAGGAAAAAATAAACTGTTCCATTTTTAGTACATCCAGGAAATTAGTCAATTCAATGAGATGATGTACAATAATTTTCTCAATTCTGAGTAGCACTGAAGCCACAACACCAGTCCTACAGTCGCAGTCACACCATTTGCAGGCATGATCATTCAGCAGAGTCAGGCTTGATGCCTCATTATGGTCTTTTGATCCTGTGCAAGCACAGGTTGTGATTGATTGCTCAAGAGGCTCCACTGCCCACTTCACACACTGAAGGTATTATGGTGATGGGTAAAATGTGTAAGTGGGGTACATTAGACAGAATACCATGAAATTCAGGATCATTAAAGACAATTCAGTAGTCTACAGAAGTAATGATAATCACTCTTCAATTAATAAAGAGCATTTGGCACAATGAAGGATTTTAAAAGCATAGAGAATATGACTCAGTGATACGAGACAATGAGAATCCTCGGAGCTAGAATGGCATCCTTTGAACCACCTACAGGGGCACCGAGAGAGAGGACCAAAGCAGCTGAAATAGCTAAAGACACTTTGCAATCATAAAAATTACTCTGCCTTTTCAGAATAAAAAGAAAAAAGTTACATACAAACGCACATCACATTATTGTCATAGCCAGCTGTGGCAACAAAAGAAACTCAGCTAGGAACGATGTTTTCCCCGAAGGGAGATGGTTACATCACAGACCCACGGGGCCTGTAAAGCATCTTTTGTTGATCTACATTAACTTCTGAATGCTATAAATCATTTCCAGTCAGAATACCTAGCAGTGTTTCCATTAATCCTGCATTACCATTACAATTTCTTGTCATGTTTACTATGATACAACAACCTTCAACTTCCTTGTTTTACCACTTTGAAAAAACTTAACCAACCCCCTTCCCACCCTGTACATTATTACAGTGAGGGTACTTGTACAGTGTTCCCATTTTTTCCCTTAATCCCTTTTTACCCAGCCCATATTGCTCTCTGCCACTCACTGTGCTTCTATCTGATCCTGACAATTTAGGTCGACTTTTCTACAGATTCCACTGTCCCTGTATGTTTTCAAAGGGAAAAGGCAAGTTGCACAAATTGTGTTTGTGTTCAGAGTCACATCAAAGATACACACATTGGTACAGGGTGCACTATTTACACACATTCCTCTGACCTGCAAAGGTCAATAAATAAATAAATAAATAAATAAATACAAAGCATGACCATATGCAATTCTGCTGTGGCCACCTGCTAGACAAGTGATGCCAACTTATTGAAATGTATTAATGTATATTTCTAACCTTTTTCACAATCAAACTTTAAATATCAAGCTAAAGCAGCTGGCGACAGAAAAAGACAAGGAATGCTGTTTCAACAGCTTAGCTAAAATGGAAAATAATTTACTCCATCACCACATGGCTGTGCTCATGTAAAAAACAGTATCAGAAAATTACATTTGATGAGAAACAAACAATACAAATTTAAGGGGAGGGGAGGGGAGGATCTGTTTACATCGTTTTCAAGGATGAAGTCATCCCTGATCATGAAATGCAAAGTTGGGTCAAAATCCCTCAGAAAGAGATTATTCAAATTAAGGACCACTCCCTACCATATTTTCGAGGTCCACGTACCACGGAGGATTGATTTCTCCAAAGCCATACACCTTCCCTGGCTCCCTGAGAGGCTGTTTCACAGTCTGGTAGACCCCAGAGTTAAGCTGATTTCTCCAACGCCTAGTTTTTTCTTCCTGTTTCTTATCCCATCGCTCTCAGTTAAGCCCTCATTATCATGCACAGTTTTGTTTCCTGCTGCTTCTGTCAGGGGGCTGCAGGCTTTTCACCAAGATCCTTCCCCTTAATTAACAAAAGGGAAATAAGATTTCAGTCTGCTCAAAGTACTAAGAATAATCCCTACCCCTGGAACATCCTTGTGGTGTTTGTTTCAAGACAGGCAACCCATACCGTAAGAAGCACACAACTGAGGCTGAGATCAGAAGTTTATAGGTTCATTTATAGCCAAAAACCTTAATGGTTCATCTCTGCCAGTCACCGAGCATCTCTGTCAGCGTGGCAGGGCAGCAGCAAACACCATCTTACTCCTACCACACGCAAGAACGAACAGACGTCATCCCAATACATTGAACATTATTAAAACAAATTCCAAATACAAAAGTGAGGAAAGCTGGGCTCAGAGAATGGGAAGACTTTCCCCTGTTGTGGAGCACCGAAGCCAGCAGAAGAGCAGCCAGGCGGTGCCGAGTCGTTACCGTGAGGAGACAAAGATCTACTCAGGCACCGGGCCACTGGCTCCGAACTGAGGGCTGTGGCACAGCTCCGGGCACAACAAGGGAGCACCTGCCAATTTCTAAGCTCTCAGGTCTTCCCATCAGCCCAGTCCGTGGTTCTCCCGCAGTTTCCAAGAGATAAAGTTATTTTTGTTATGAAGTAGACGTTTCTAGATGAAATGCAGACCCGGAGACAGGAGCCCACTTGGTTATTCCCATGCGTCCTCCACAGCCACTCCCTCTGATCATGAACCCTCTGAGGTAAAACCCGCTATCCCATCACCTCTTGCTTGGGGAATGTGCCACACACACCGGGCACTTGTGAACAGGGCTCCATTTAGGGGAAGATTTAGCCTCCTCAGGACAAAAAGGAACAAGTGGACATAACAACGATGTAACTTAAAAGCCAGAGTCTGATGGGAGGGACGAGAAAAAAAAAAAGAAGAGGATTAAAAATCCTCACCACATACAACCCAAACACATTTAAAATACACGGTACCCACAGCAAAACAACAACAGATACACATTTAATTCTACATCTGGCATATGTGAGATTACCTTCCAGACTTTGTCACAAGCATGCGACACGTGGAGATGAACCAGAAGGATGACAATGCTATTAGCTCTTGCCAGGAGAAATTCAATTTTCACATACTTCACTTTGGAAAAGGAAAAAAAAAAAAGTAACTACCACAGCAGAAGGTTTCCTCTCAGGTATCTGGGGCTGAGACTGAAAGAATGATGATCATAAAGATAATTCTAGAAATGCAAACAGAAGCACTGCTACCACCCTGAATCCCCAGATGCAAAAACTTGCAACAATACCACTGACATCTCATAAAAAGCAGGCTGAAATCAGTGTTTTTTTCACTCCATTTTTGCTCCTGGCACTCAAATGCTTCCTCACAAGTGACAGTGTCAAAAACTTCATCAGTTCTCTGGGTCCGTGCCTGGTAAGATATGAACACCTACAAGAACAGATCTGGGAGTAATTAAAAGAGAATTCAGAAACCACTGCCTGTGGGGAAAGCAATACCTTCAGCCGCTCTTCAGCAACAGAAGAAGATGACAAAACTTCACAGGTTTTAGTCTCTCCTCAGCAAAAATGGGTTCCAGATTTCCATCCTCAACCATTAATGTGCAATCCATCCTTTTTCCCTTTTGACGGGGCTTCAGATGGCAGACTTACTTTTTTACAATAAAATCATGGTGGAGATCTTTAGGGGAATTTTCCCTCTCAGTAAAAGAAAGTTCATACTTCATAAATCTTGTTCTTAAAGGGCTGAGGTCATGGGATCTTAGGCTGACTTCAAAGGATTCAGTTAATAAACAAGAGCAAAAGAATGAACAGGCTTCAGAAATAATGTAAGTCTGAATATATAAAATTCAAGTAAAATAGCAGGTCCCTTTTATACTGTATGCCAAGTCCTCATTATGTATTTAGCACTGGCAAACGTCACAGCAAATATGAGATAACTCAACTCACTGACATGCTGTGTCATCAAAACACACCAGATGGATGTTGCACTTACACAAAGTCACTTCCCTTCCTCGTTCCTCCCCTCCAAACAGAATGTAATTTTTAAAGAGCAATGACAGGTGCCAACACTGAAAATCCTGTGCTGATAATTACTTACTTACCTGAGCATAATCACTACTCCAATTACTTCAGTCAAAACTAATGGTAAATTCTGGTGTTGGTCCCGAAACCATTTACAAAGCTGTACTGCTGCAGTATTTGCAAGGCTTTGGAAAGGCTTAGTTTTACCCCAGCAAAGACAGAATCACACACAACTGAAAGTTTCAGAGAAGTTTGATTTTTTCTAAATAATCTCTTCCCTGCCACCAACCTAACACACACTTCCCTCGGACTGACTGAACAGGTGGCTACTGGTACTTCTCCGCACTTTCAGCATCCCAATTTCTCCTCCTACAGAAAAAATAAAATTAACTAGACTCCTCCCTTCCCCATGTTCTTTCTCTTATCCTCATGCTGCTCTACTTTCCACCTCACCTTTAAGATACTGCCTCAAGACAGACCACACTGTCTGACCCCGCTTCCAAGACACAACATGTGTCTCCCTGTGGCACATTTGGGGACACCAGCAAGTGGCCTCCACACTGGCTTCTAGTGAAACTGCAGCCATAAATCTCAGTTTTATATTCATCCTCTTCTCTACAAGCAGAGTCCCCATCCTAAAACCCATTAGTGTTTCAAGCAAGTCTTCCAAACTGTTCAAACTACGTATGAATAATGACAATTACAGTGTACTACTTCATACTGACTTGGAAATCCAATGACATATTTACAAATGTCTTTTCTTTCTGCGATTGTCCCTCACAGATACCAGGTAAAGACCAATGATATCCACACAAAGGCTTTGCAGGTTTTGTTGGATCCTTACTCAGAACCATTAGAACTGTGAGTTTTATCTGGATCATCAGATATGCCCACTGCTCAGCACCCTAACACAGCCTAAAACCCAACACAGAAAAGCTGTGGCTTGTCTGCTCCTATGCCTTAATAACAGTGCTAGGTATGCAGAAGGCCATAGCGCAGCAGGACTCGTGTTAAGCATCTGAGAGAGGTAAAGTCTTCAACAAGTGGGATAAATAAAGTGACAGCTTACATGCATCTAGTTGGAAGAGGCCAATCTTTCAGGGGTGTCTGTCTGATTTTTTAAATACTCTAACCCTTAATAACAGTGACAGAGTATTATTTTAAAAAGAGTAACTTTTTTTTCGTGTATTGCCATTATTTCTTTGCTATTCATGTGACTACTAAACCTTCAGACTGACTTTGAAGGTATCTTAACAAAAAATATCTTCATCTTCCTTGTAACACAAAAAAAAATCTGAATTACCCAGTGCAACCCTCAATTCTTCTTTCCTTGTAATTTAGCCCCCTGATTTCAGGTGTAACACACCTTCAAAATAAAACAAAACAGAAAACCACCAAGCCACAAAACCAGCACAAATCCTTAAGTGTTTTGAATGTCTAGTGGTCCCCAAATAACTTTTTCTACAATGTCATGGCTCTTGGGCAGGAAGCTGAAAAAGTCTTCCTTTTTCAAGTGTTTTTTTCTTACTAAAAAAGGGAAGTCTTACTTTAATAGTGTTTGTGCTATTAGGTAACCTGGAGGGTACCTATTGAATGCTTATAAACCTGCACCATGAAGACTGTGGAGACTGATGTTTAAAAAATGACAATTAAGAGACAAATATGCAGATCGCTGACGATCAAAATTGAGTTTGACCTGCTTGGGTTTCAACCTAGTTACATGCCGCAAAAAAATATCTATATACATGTATATAATCTTTGTGCCTTTACCTCAGAAGTCATTATCTTCATAGTTAGAGATGCTGAAGAAAAACTATGTTCAACAGAACACAAGTCTGCATACAAAAAATGCCAGATCCCAAAACTGCCTGTGTTCCACACAGAAATACACTCTCCACTGGAATTTTAATTTCTGAGAAATCACCAAAAGGTAACATTTTTGAAGTAAAGAACCTATTACTTATTTGAAAATTTACTATACTAACTGCATAAAAGCTATGGTTTTGCTTTTATTATATAGTTTTCATTCAACTGTAATTCCACGTTGCCATTCAGTTCAAAATTCTTGTATGGACTACCAGGGGATAATTCATCCTACCAGTGGCTATGCTGATCTCATCTAAGAAACATTTTGGAATTTGCTGGTAAAGGACAACTAACGACTAGATCCCTGGGGGCTTCATAACCAATGCACCAGAGGACACGAGGTGATGTTCCATGCTACTGGGGTAAACCACAGAGTAACCTCACACGTTTATGAGACTTTTTGATCTAATGTAAGCAGTGATACATGCAGCCAATATACATCACAATATTTTTTTAATTATCCTGCTTTGTAGCTCACTTATTTAGATTTCCATGAGACATAAATTTTATATTCAAGATACTGAGATAGGTCAATGGCTGCGAACCATTGACCAGAAATAATGAGATCAGCATCTAACTAGAAATAATAGTTCTTTTTAATAAAGTAGTTGGAAGTGTATCCAGAACATGTTTTGATGAATTGTACACCAAACTGTTAAATGTGTGTAACTGCTGAAACACAGATGTGTTTTCTGTAGCCTTAATTACATCTAAATTTACGTTCAGAACCAGCTTGGCCTAACTTGAAATTCAGTCATTCAGTCTTTATAGTTTTCTTAAATGAAGAAATAAAAAGACATCCGAGCGTGCATTAAGCTAATTAACAGAGTGTACCCTCCTGGTGAATAAAGAGAGAAGAGTGGACTCACGTGTCAACTTCACCTACAAGTGAAACTGCTGATGCCAAAACCATCACAGCCCAATGGGTGCCGCACTCGAAATGCAGCGGGAGAAAACTGCATGGCTCCTGCAAGACTTTGAAACAGGGCTGAATCGATCAGACTAATTGTCATCAGCAAGAAGGCTGAACTCTAGGAAGTCCAGGTGTTAACATTCAGGCAGAAACATGAGTGCTAAGGGCAGAGCAGCCCCCTCCAGCGATGCCCAGGTCACTGCTAGGAGCAGAGCAGCTCCGTTACCTCTCCCGCTGCCCTCGCCATGGGAGCGCGTTCCTGCAGGAAGAAGCTTTCAAGGACTTTGGGATTTGCTCATTGTTATGTTGTTATGAAATAAAATTAAGCATGCCAAAATCTGAATGATGTCATGGCAATCCAGTAAGTGGATTACATTAATCATTTATCAGCAAGGCCAGATAATTCTTGAGCGAGAGCAGAACCCTGAGCTCACCCCTATTTATCACTCCCAGACAAAAGGCACTACAGCTGAGGATATCAAAAATACAAATAAAGCACATGGAAAGGGTATTTAAAATGCCCACTGAAATGTACCGAAGTTACAGAGCTCCGGACTGGCTTCACATAACATCTTTTATTTAACATAGAACATTTGCATTTCTGTCAGGTCACCACAAAATTATTAGGGGAGATTTTCTTCATCAGCTAAAAGGTAACCGCACAACATGCAATCAGGAGGAAAGCTGCTTAGTAAATCTTTAGTTTTTTAAAAACGGCGATCAAATTGTGAAACTGCTGCAACATAATTTGACACAAAAACAATTTCTGTATTTCTGGGGGTTGATTTTCTCTCTTTTTTATTGTCTTAAAAATCCAATAAAAAAAAAAAAAAAAAAAAAAAGCAGACAACTGCCAGGTCACTGGTTAAGATCATACAGCTGTGTTTCAGGCTGGATGGAGTGACCACGGTACAAGGGACCTGCCCAGCAGAACCGTGCGCACAGCATCGCTTTTTGGAGACCCCCGAGAAGCGGTACCTCGGTTTCGTAATTTGGGAGGCGAGGGAGCCAAGCCGGGTATATGCATCGCATGCACAACTTCTGCCTCAGTCACCCAGTTTTGAGCAGGGTGTAGATCAGATGGCGTTCGGGGATCCTTTCCAACTTAAATTATTCCTGGGATCATAAAAGAGCTGGTGTGAGAAAGCTGTTAAGAGAAAATAAAAACCCCACAGCTCCCCACGCACGTCCCGCAGAACGGGCCAACTTGCCCCTCCAGGAACAGAGGCAGCAACTGCCCTCCCAAAACTCTGGATTTAAAGCCTGTTACCTAAAACCTTGTTTTTATATCAGCCTAGGGAAGACCTAGAACAAGAACTTCTAACCTCCACTTCCTCCTGTACCAGTGTCCGGATGTTTTTTTATATATTACTGTCAGTTTGTTCTTGGAAAATACATTTCTCATTTATATTTATTTGGTCTAAGATCTATATTTAAGACTACAGAAGCACCCAAACATGATCAAAATCCCATCAGAATATGCATTATACAAATGCACAGTAACAGTAAAACTATCATCAAGAATTGCAGCTCTCATATCAGAATGAATTAAACAAAAAATGGTAAATAAAACCTAAGCATGTTAGAAAGCAAAACCACGTTCATGTATGCTTTCAATTTTCAATTATGTCCTGATTTTTTTTTCTTCTGCCTCATTTAAAAACACTTTATATTACCCAGTCCCTAAATTCCTGCTCACCCCAATATCCACTGCTCTGTGAGCAAAATGTTTTTTGTTGGAACAAAAGTTCTGAACGACCACCAAAAGCGAACAATCAGAAACCTTCTCTCCTACGTGCAAAAATGAAAATAACTGCAAAGAAAGAAAATGATTTATCCAGATCAATTCAGGGTACTCAAACTTCATCTCCTAGGTATCAACCCAGCACCGCTATCACATATACATAAAAGTGGTTCTTCCCCTTGCATACATCACTAGCATGGAAAAAAATAAAGTAACAGTGAGTGAATTTAGGGTAATTGCTCAGTTAATCTTGGTATCAGATGACCAAGTCCATGGCTCTGCTGCCCTGATGTTTTCCTGATCTGTGCTCACCTTTTACAATCGAAAGTTTAAATACCAAAATCAGCACGGATGCTCTTGATGCTTAAAAAGCGTGGACACAGAGGTTCAGAAAAGTTTAGTAAGTCGGTAAAAGAAACTACCATTAAAGGGATTCTGCCAAACATTCCAGGGACGTGCTCTAATCTGTCACATTTGCCAACAGATTTCTGATGATGTCCCTCACTCCTAACTGTCAAATACTCTTTATGTGTATGATAAGGTGGTCTTCTTAAACTTACAGAGCTTAATTTTTATTGAATTCCTCATAAAAAATATATATATAATTGCTGGCTTTTGAGCAAGATTTCATAGACATGTGCCCTTCCCCCCTACTGTCATATATTCTTGGATTATCTGTTTCATCTAAAAAGAATTTAGAACATCCCTTTTCTTTTTTTAATGATTCTGAACTCATTGTCTAAATTTCCCAGATCATCTCGTCCTTTTGCTGGATGACAGGAAAAACAGAAGCTCCTACTACAGCCTACCTCACCTAGACTTTTTATTGCTTTACATACTTGTAATCCATTTCTTTCACTAGTTTCTTTTATGATGTACAAAACCTCACTGCTTATTAACAAACGATTCTTTATACAGTCTTGTTAGACAGAAAATTCTTCCAGTAACGGCTGAAATTAGCCTGAACAAAGCATAGGAAGCAGCCTGTAGCATACAGTACATAGGACATGACTACGTAGACATAGTCCTGTGAAGACAAAATGGACATAACAGAGCAGCACCCCACTTTCCCAATGGCATCTCCCTACCGTCTCCTTGGAAATTTGACTCCTATTTCCTCCGATGTCCTGATATTGCCCTGATGCCAGGACGGACCCTCTCCAACAGAAAGGGTCTGGTCTTACCCTACAGCACTGCGGTGCCCTGAACTAAGTCCTCTGCCACCTACAGCATTTCACTTCCTATATGTATAGGAAGCGTTGTTCAGAATTAGGACAGGTACCACTTTACACTCGCAGATGTGAAAGCAGCAAAAAAAAATGTTTCCATAGGCCCCTTCAGTAAAACAACAAACATACAGCTTTTTTTTTTTTTTTTTTTTTTAGAAAAACAGTGTCATGCAGTGGAAACAGAAAAATACTATCACAGTGCTCTGAGCAGCTGGCTTATCAAACCAGTCAATACGATGAAGCAAAACCAATCAATCTGTTTTTCAGAAACCTTTAACCCTATGCAGTATGTATTACACATAATCTATTAGAAATAATGAGCAGAGGGCCGCCTGCTAGACCTCTCATTAAGTAGGAATCTTCATCTTCTGTAAAATGAGAAAAACATATCTAAAAATGCATTACCAGAACATCGATGATTGACTTAAACCGCCAGTAATAGGATATTGTTCAAAGTTAAGCCTCAATTAATCAAGCTGCATAGCCTATGGACAATGTGAATTAAACTATCTGAACCACCTCTATTTCTTTTTCGTTTTTAGTGGAAAAGGTCTGATTCTTCTAATTCATAACTTAGCGTAAACCCAGAACGGCTACAATCAACAGCCATCAAATTGTGTGCTGAGGGAAAAAATTATGAACCTAATCTTGAAGTGTCTAGGCAAACAGACACACATTGAATGTTTGAGCTCTTAGTTTGATTTTCCTTTATTTTGTTTACTTGATGACTCCAAAGTTTATTGGTATTTTTTTTTAAGTGATCATTAGCTGTGGATACTAACCCTGAACTTACTTTGAAGATGCAGTAAAACCCCCAAACCAACCTAGGGTGTACCTGCCCGGGTAGATTTACTACTCCATTTTCCTGATTTTGTTTGCCATAAACACTACTGCACACTGAGACACCCTCAAGCCAAACAACTAAAACACTGCAAATGACTACCCTTATTGACCTATGAAAAACACAAAGAAAGAAGCTTAAGAAGAGCTTCCTTCCAGTTCTTCACACCTACTTGTCTTTCATGCAGCTGCAGATTCACAGAAATTGTTTATAAAAAGTGAAAGTTACCTGTGTTTTAATGATGGACATAATTCTCACACTGCAGGTTTTTTAAGCTTAAGAATGCAAACATCGTATACGGCTGTGGCTTAAAACGATATTGGAGAAGTCAGAATCCAGCTCCTTGCTCAGTTAAAGTCCATCTGCATCTGATCGCTTGCTTCTGATCGGTGTTGTTTATAAGAGAAATCAAACATTAGCCTCAAAATTAGCAGTCCCTGATCCGAAAGCACTACGGATCCTTGATAACTGCATACAGCAAAGAGAATATTCAGGCTTATTTCCAAAAACCCACACCCGCTCTCCCTGCCCCACATGCACAAAGGTACACCGGACGATACCAAGATCTCCACCCTGGCATCTGTCACGCCACCACATCCAGCATCGCGGAGCACCTTCGGAAGCATTACTTCCTATTGTGTGAACGCATGCAGACAGCCTTTAACATATATAAAAAAAAAAAAAAAAAGGGAATGCATTTTTAGTGTTGCCCAGAGGTACAGAACCACTAGCTTACCACGAAGGGATGCTTGAGAGGATGGGTATTCATATACTGATGTATATATTATTAAGCCAAGGAATTGTGAACATTACTTCATCTGAAGGAGCCGGGCAGAGTTACACTGGGTAGATCTGGTGGCTCTCCCCGACACACCGAAGCACCTGCAGGCACCAACCCACCTCCCCAGCATCCTCACATCTCGCAAGCCCAGGGCCCGTCTGCGAGCATCGAGAGGCCGGCCTGCCGGGAGGCAGCCCCGCAGCACCATTTGCCTTGCAAGCCAGGCTCTCCCTCACTGTTTGAGCAGAGACTCACAATTTCCCTGCACAAATCTGCGCAGAGGCACGGCCACCAGCTCCTCTCCCCCCGCACACACATAACCCCAGCGCTGCTCTCCCTCCCCTCCCCGCCGCCCAAGCACAGACGCACCTCGATTTTTTTAAATTTTTTTTTTGGTCATTTTTTGTCTTCTTTTTTTTTTTTTTTCTCTCCCTTCACCCCACCGGGATGTAACACCTGGACACACACACACACACACACAGACACACACACACACACTCTCTCTTTGTCACCGCCGGCTGGCTCCAAGGCAGGTGCCGCCGCCTGCCCTGCCGACAGTACCCCCCCCCCCCCAAAAAAAAAAATCTATACATATCTATACAAATATATAGATAAAATAAATAAATAAACGGAGATGCTGCGGTTTCTGCAGCCCAGGCCACCCCCCCAGCCCCGCGGGGAGGCGGATTTCTGTGTCCCCCCCCCCATCCCCGGTGCAGCACCGCCGGTCCCCGTGCCCTGCCCAGCCCTGCCCTGCCCTGCCCTGCCCCAGCCTCCCCCTCCTGCGGCCGGGCCCCACCGGGCACCGGCAGCCGGTGAAAGCCGAGGCCGCTCCGTGGGGCTCCCCCCGTCCCCGAGCTGCACCCCCGGAGCGCTGCTCCCCTTCCCTCCCCGCCGCCGCCCCGCACCTCTCCTCCCGCCGCCGCCGCCGCCGCCGCCTCCGGAGCCGCCACCATCTTCCCCCGGCCGCCGCCAGCACCGCCCGGCCCGGCCCGGCCCGGCCCGGCCCCTCCCGCTGCCCGGCTCCGCACCGCCCTCCGCGTCAGAGCGCCCGCCGCCGCCCCCGGCCGGGCCGCCATGACGGGACGGGGCCGGGGATGGGGCTGGGGCCGGGGGGGAGGCGGCTGAGGGGCCGGAGATGGCGGCCCCCTGGTGCCCAGTCCCTGGGTGTCGTCGCCCCGCGGGCACGGCTGGCGGTACCTGCGGCTCGTCCCTCCGCAGGAGTTGTGCTGTCCGCTCCGTGCAGCTGTGGTGGCCGGTCTGCCTCCGTGCTGCTCCCCAAAATCCTCACGGGAGCGGCTGGGCTGCCGTGGTGCTCAAAGCAAGGTGCCCCCGGTGATCAGTGCACCGACCGAAGGGGCGCGCAGCTTTGGCTGCAGCCGCACTGATACCTAATCAAAGTTGTCCATTAAAAAAAAGGAGGGGAGACATCTTTAGGTGCCTAGCCACTAACGCAGAATTAGAGTGGTTCCGTCCTAAATCGGTGCATTTTGGTAGCACTGCCAATTTGCCTCTTCCCCGAGAATGCGATGAGCAGCTGTGATGTGCTGAGGCGCACCCCGGTGCAGGCTGCCTTTAGTAGCTGCAGCACATACGTGGTGTCATAGTCACTGTCACAGTCACCGTGATAGCGTGGCGTTACTTTGGGATGTAGTCCCCTCCACCGCCTTCCAAAAACGTGCCCCAAAGAAACTCGCAGGCTCTCGGTAGTAGCATGGGGCCTGTGGCGCACATCAGCCACTCGGCAGGCACAACTCTGCTTCCACGTCCTAGTCAAAACGCTGCAGTACTCCACCAGTGTGAACTTTGAAGAGGAGAGTAGGAAAATATATCATATCATTAAAGAAATAAAAAAGTGTGACTTCTGCTGTTTAGACAACTGCTACCCTTTCCTCTATTTTTATCACATTGCAACACTTACTCTTTTTTTTTTTTTTTCTCCATTGCTAATAGTTTTTATTTATCGTTGTCCTTTCTCATCCTGGAGACATCTTCCAGCCTGATAACTTTTGAAGTAAAAATAAAACCCGGAGGAGATCTCTGCACCTTCTTTTCTGCGGCCCTGGTATATGGCCCTGCTTGAGGCCCCAGGTGTCAATGCAGCAGGTTCAGAATGTGCATGAGAGACATCCAGAGCTGTTCGTTCCTGAATGGTTGCATTAGGTAAAACACTTTAGTTATGATTGACTTCCTTCTTTCTGTCCTCCATCCCGAAATAATCAAGCAGTTAAGACCTGAATATGCCCTACCCTCCTTTAAGAGGGAGATTTGGCTGGCTGAGCTCTAGGGGTCCCTCCCAACCTATCTTATTCTGCTAAAGTCTTACAGTTTTAAAAGACTAATAATAGCAGTCTTCATGATTGCTAAATTATGTCCGAGAAGTATGCAGTATTATAAATCCATTTTTCTCCCAGAGCTCCATTTTTTCCCCATTTGTTTCACCGCTCATCGTGACGGGTCTTCTAGGGCACAAGTTACTCGTGCACCTGAAGAGATGCTACTGTTAACACAACAGCATTAGTGTGCTAGCATTAAGCACGGACTGTCTAGCTTGTACATGTTATTGGTTGGATAATTATTTATGTCAATATTTTTCTCCTTCAATTTTTACAATTTAAATGCTGGAAATTATGGTCTGTTTATTTTAGAAATTAAGCCTTACTTTAGGCAACACAGTTTTGCTCTTGCTCTTTTTGAAAATGTAGAAACACTTCTAAAGCTTTGTAAAACCACACTTAGATGTAATTAATCTCCTGGGCAAGTGTAAAATGCCCTTTTAAAACCGACCAGGTCACATTTAAATGTAGTAAGTAAAACCTAGCCAAAACACCGGTGTTGCAAGTTCCATGAAAAACCTGCAAAATTTATTAAATGAGGTAAGTCTAAGGGTGGATGTGTACAATTTGCTAGACATTAAATTGTAACGTTTTAAGTGACAGTTTCCTAAGTCATTGTGGTGATCTGTAAAAAATGCAATCAACCAGATTCTCAAATATTCAGACACTTCAGTTATAAAAACAGTGCTATTAACACTGAACTGATTTTTCATTGTATATGCTCCCCCCTTCCCCCAGTATTTCAATTTATAGACAAGCATTTACATCATTCCATGTATCAATGGCTTTTGAGGCTCATTCGGCATAAGCCACTGCGTGGGAGTGCCAGTAAAGCATCTCTTTCACAGGGAAGAGCCTGGTCTGGATTTCACACAGACATCTAATTAACTGGGCCTGGATATTTCAAACGGGAAGAAATTGTGTTGAGGTCTTTTTTTTTTTTTTTTTTTTTTTCAGAAAAAAAACCACCCTTCTGTAAAGTACATTAATTGGATTCAGCATGTCTACATTCCACCTCTATGCATATATCCATTAGCCTACATAAAAACCTTGGCAGTAGCAGCTCAGACGTTTTTTTTACTACCTTGCTGTACTAATCTAGTCAGCCTGAATGTATTTTCAGGATCTAGAAATTGCAATGATCTTAGGTTCAGCCTTCGGCCAAAGGCAAAATAGCTCTCCCAGACTGAAAAGACCAGTGTAAGCTTGACATGGTTTTAAGGTCAGATAGCTCAAGATCCACTAGGGACAGAAATGAGTGCTTTTTGCTGTCTGAAAGCTTGGAATTACAGCTTTTATATGTCAAAAAACATTAAGCTCTGTCTAGTGTTTGTGAAGTATCTGCTGCTAGAAAGCACGGACTGATTCAGAGGTGCTTCCTGATGTTAAGGGAGGTGCCATTCAGAACTGGAAATGTTTCCAAATTCTGGTGCTGGACCAATGAGTGCATTTTAATTTTTCTTTTGTTGTTGTTTGTTTGTTTTTCTGAAATGAGAAATGTTCAATGTAACTTCTTTTCCTTTGCACTATCCTGGCCCAGTTAATGAGAACACAGTTTTATCAATAAAGTCTCCTACACATCCTATCCTCTTGCTTACTTTGGTCTAAAATAGGTACGTCAGAAATGCAGAGTCACAGCTAGTTTCCAAGGACGGGAGTCACCAGTACCATCATTTATTCTGATTTCCTGTAAAACACATGGATAAATTTTCACCCTGTTTTGTCTCTACCAAGTCTGCCACTAATCTACACTAAAAATACTTAGGTTCCTTGGGAATTTTTGTTCATAAGTTAGTTTATCGTGTCAGGGAATGATAACACATTCAAGTCATCCTGACACCGGACAGATAACCTCTTCATTGATCAGGATTAAATATCTCTTGAATCCTCTCCGTCCTATTTCAAGTGTTAGACTTTGCTCCCAAAAAGTTGACTTAAAATTCCTACAAAGCTTATTTTCTGATGATGCCTGTCATTCCAGTGGGGCAAGCATCCCAGATACTGCAACAGAAGAGTGCACTTCTCTTGGGTTGCAATTATCGTAGCCTGCCTACCTGTAGGAACAGGTTGTCCCTTTCCTAATATTTCAACAATCTGAGGGAACAATATAGCACTAGCTATGCTTTGAAGCATTTATTTTGCCTGAGGGAGTACATACATAAATATTTCATTAATTTAAATTATAAAGAATGCAGCATCATCTAATGAAGAGGCCTTTAAATAGACAGATGGCAAGGAGAAAACTCTTCAGGGTATAATAGAAGAAAACATCTGTGCCCTCTGGAACACTAGGCAATAGACCTCATAACAGAATAAATGCCCCCCTGCCCCGCAAATCTGAAAACCTGAGATAGAATAAAATTAAAAATCATCACTAATCAGTCATATGGGTAATATCACATATGGTAGTATTTGGGGAATTCAGCAGCAACACATTGAAGTAGGCAGTTTTGTAAGTATGGAGAAATGTTAAAGGGCTGTGATCTACTTGAAGGTCACCCTCAACTTACTATCCCTTTTTTCTTTTTTTTTTTTTTTTTGACACCATGTAGAGAATTTTGCTTCAACTCTTCCCCTTCACTAGTGAACCAATTACTATTCCTGCAGTTTGGACTGGTTTTTCTGAGACATGGACATAGATAAAGCAACCAAGTTGGTGATGGTTCTTTACATAGAACTGCTGAATAAAGCCATAGTGTGTGTTTTTCCAAAAGGCTGTAACAGTTTAAAGGCAGTTTGAGAAAACACCTTGTGTCTTATAGCTTATGTTATACATTCCAACCATGACATAAACACTCTAGAACATTTAATGACTACAGTGATGGAAAATAAAACATATTTTTTCATGTGTAACAGTCAGAAGAACTATGTGTGCAATGAGTACAAAACATTTATTTATAATCATATTGAAGAATTTATCTACATTAAATACCTTTTTTGTTTGTTAGTTTTGTTTTGTTTTGTTTCGTATTTTGGCTGCTTTTTCTCAGAGCAGCCTTGAACAGAATGGGATATTTACTGAAGCCCATGAATTCAGAGATGGTTATATTGCACTTGGCACACCCAGATGA
Organism: Anas platyrhynchos; assembly: GCF_047663525.1. Lineage (NCBI taxonomy): Eukaryota > Metazoa > Chordata > Aves > Anseriformes > Anatidae > Anas > Anas platyrhynchos. The sequence goes on along the minus strand of NC_092621.1, from coordinate 40,390,656 downwards.
GGTTTTTCATATTTGTTCCCACTGGCATACAAGGGAATCTCTAACGAAACCTACAGATCAGGAACCTCACAGAAGGAGCAGAAAGATTAAATTAAGAATGGCAGCTGCCCTGGTATTTTTAACCTCAGAGGTCTTTAGCAGGTTAGAATAGCCAGCACTTGGAAGTGGTGGGTAAGGGAGCATAGGGAGCCTGGAGAAGACTGAACCTTTGCTCCTCCTCAGCTACCTCCATCTGCAGGACTTCTATGACATGAGCAATTTCCGTCTGAATATCATTTGTGTTGATCTTATTAGCAAGGACATTTCAATGCATTTAATGCAAATTAGCAAGGACATTTCATTTGTAATTCTCTGACTTCCCATTTTCTAGGCCTTTCCTTCCAGACCTTCAGATGCCCCAAAAAGACCTTACTCCCCCGAGCAATCTCCTCCAGCATGCTGCCCAAGTGAACCCAATAGCTCCGCTGCAGCTTTCATGTGGTAATTTACCTGCTTATGAGATCCTCATAGCAGGTGGGGCAATTCAACACTACCTTGCTCTTCGCTGCCTAAGACCTATCAGCAGATGGAGTTGGGCATTGCTAGTCACCCAAATGAGTTTCTCAAACAGCGACTCTGCGGAGTCCCAGCCTGTGGCTCATACTCACTTATCCAGCAGGAAAAACAAACAAGCAAACAAACAAAACAGTCAGAGGAGGCATTCTAGGCTACGTGTCTTCTGGCAGCATGATGTTGCCAATAGCTTCACCTCTGTTTCATCTTTCCATCAGCAAGCTGTTGCTGAGGCGTCTCCAGGAAAGGGCACAAAGGGAGTTTAAAGCCTCATTCAGAGAATGCAGCAGCACTGTTGGGTTTGCAAGGCTGAAGGAAGCAGAGGATTTGGCAGGGTCAGTGCCTGTTCCATCTGTTGGTGGAGTACTCAAAATGCCTTGCCAAGGACGCTTGCAGGTAGTGCAGAGAGTAGGAGTGTTTGTTTTGCAGACTGCAAAAGGAAAAAAAGAAAGTATAATTCATCTGAACACCGGAGTTTTTTTTCTATATTGTAATTTTTTGTCACCTCAGCAACAAGCCCAAAGGCTCCATCTCTTCTGGGCCTTTTCCTGGAGCTGGGTACTGCCAGCATGGAAGGGCTGATGCCGTAGAAACCAGCCACTGCAGGTTAAAAAAAAAAAAAAAAAAAAAAAAAAAAGGTAGAAAAAAGCAAAAAAAGCAGTTTACATATAATAGCTCCAGTTTTTTTTTTTTTTTTTTAAATCCGTAGCCTCCTGCCTACAACTCCAGGTTTTACACTAATGACTTGGCACTTGCATCCTTTACAGTGGTTTTGTCCTTTCATTTCAGCAAGTGGAAAGATCCTCAGTGGAGGCACTCGCACCAGAGGAGCCAAGCAGAGACAGCAAAAAGAGATATTCCCAGTAGAGGATCACTGGGGTGTCTAAATCCCTTCCAGCAGTAATCTATTGGATCCAAGAGGGCTTCCAGGATGTGTTGCAAGGCTTATTTTCTCAAGATGAAGTTTTTGTCAGTTATCAGGTGTGATCTTTAGCTGTTTCTTCTTTGAGCACATAACTATGACAGCATTAGCTATGTCATATAAAAATGCATTGTGCTATACTACACGTGCTGTTGGATTACTTGGTTCTTTGCAATTGTTTAAGCCACACTGCCTACAGGACTCGAAATGTTCCTTTAAACACTGTTTGAAACAGAAGTGCCAGTGAAATCGTGAAATCCTTTTTTTTTTGTGTGTGTGTGTGTGTGTGTTTTGTTTTGTTTTTGCTTTTGCTTTTTAAAGTGGCCACTAATTTTAATGGATCCCTTTTCAATTGTCACTTGTGATAACTTGAGATACCTGGGTCTCGCAGACTGAAGAAATGTAATGCAAATCTGAGGGAGTTGGTGTCTCACTTGATACTAAGTGATACATGAAGTAAAACAAAACCCCATCCCAGTATAACTTATCTGGAGTCAACGAAGAAGTCATCCAGATGGAGGCCTGCATTTGAACTGCAGGAATGAAAAAGCCAACAGTTTTTACAGAAATATGAAGCAGTTGAGGTATGCAAGAGTTATGCAGAACCAACACAAGAGAAGCTGCCATAAAAGTCAGGGATATATCTGATTTTAATAATGCATACAGCTGGATAATAAAGTCTTGAGGAGAAATGAAATAGTTTTCCTATGAAAACACAGAAGGAACAGGCTAAATGAAAATCAGTGGCCTGTCTAGTCATGTGTTTACGTTAATATCTGCATTCATTCAAATTATAAGAGCACTTTATAATGTATCAGAAGTCTGCTATAACATGTTCTGTTAAGATGGTATCAAAGTACAGAGATAAATCAGTCTCTAAATGTTGAACGTGTTACTCTGTATGCTGAAAACAGAATATCATCGTTACCAAAGAAAATTAGCTCACAGAAGGCAGTCAGAGGAGGCCTGCTTATTTAAAATAAGTTCAGATGTCTATTATATTTTGCTTAGAAAGATCCTTTTAACATATGTAAAAAAAAAAAAAAAAAAAAAAAAAAAAAAAAGGCTGTATTTTACAGGAAAATAGAGAAACCTGCAAAATACTGAATTAAAGCACTAAACAATACTTATCAAAGTCACGTTCATTTCAGTATGAAATAAATAGATTGTAAACTTCCTCAGGAATAGACGCCACCACAGTAATGTTCGTTATCGAATCACTAACTATTAAGTGCCGGACCTCTGACTATTAACAGCTGAAAGATAGAAGAGCTTTATTTCTTTTTTTCTTCATTACTTTTGGTTGCTAGTAATCTGCTTTAATATCACTGACAAGATCTTTCAGAATACCTGACTTTTCAGAATGAGAATCAGGTGCTAAACACAAAAGCACAGGAGAAATCCTGTTCTCCCTGTGCCGATTCATCAAAATGCAAACAAAAAACCTCACCCCTGTTTTGTGCCAGAGAGCACTGCTTACCACATTTAGCTACCACATGCCGCATTCAAGCAGTTTTCTTTTTTGCCTGAGTGGGGACATAGTCCTACAGTCCTTGTTACTGCTATTGCACCTTTGGCACTACAGAAAAGAGAAAAAAGAAACAAAACAAAACATAACCATTCACTGGTGCAGAAAATAACAAAGGGCATAGGAAAATATCTTGTAGACTAGTTGTCACACAGGAAGATGTAAAGAAGGCTCTACTTCTGCCATCTGCCTCTGTGTCAATCAGTCTTTTAATGCCACTCTGATCCTATGGAAGACCTGAAGGCAGGTTTTCTCATTGACACTGCCAGACTCCCATAAACACTCAGCATAAAATACCTTATAGTGCTCACAAATGGACAGACCAAGCTGGAAATCTGACAAGGAATTCCTTTGGCTCCTCTCACTGCTTAACTAGAGTGGTTATGCAGGTTTCTCACACTGCATGATGGCTCTCTTCTTTGGGGTAGTGAGACTCTTACATTTTGTGTGACACAGAAAACCTTTCGATTGGTTTCTCCTCCTGCCCTCCTTTCCCCTCCAGTTTAAAGGGAAAATAAACTGGTACCTCTGCTCCCCTCACAGAAACTATTAAGGAGAGGGATGGAGATAGGCAATTTCCTTTCTCTCTCCTTTTTGACAGGACTCACCCACAGCAGTTCCAGTGTTACTTCCCACCAGCTCCCTCCCACAGGTGAGCTGCCTGTTTCCCCATGTACAGGTAAGTTTGCAGTGATTAATATTGCTACTACAGATAGCAAAGAACTGATGTCCCACATCTCCCTCCCCCCTTTCATTTTGTTTTTCCTAAATACCACTCAGTGCAGGGATGGCTTTGATATGCAGGGCAGTAGTTAGCATTTTAAATATGGATCTCCTATTTGATAACCATGTACCATCCACTTCATTAATGCAATTATGTTTTCTTTCTTCTTCTTAAAAACAACACAAAACAAAAAGAACAAAAAACACCACCACCACCACAACAAAAACAGTTACATAAGACTTGGGCTATTATAACTGACTGATGACTGAGAAAACCCAAATTTTTAAGACAGAAAGGGAATTAAACTATTTATATTTCGTGTCGTTTAGTTTCCATCCCCGCTCAACCCCCCAAGAAACTACTTCTGATGACACCCACTGTCCTCACTGATTTCTCAATGAGAACAGTAGTTGCAGTATCTCTGTAAGATGGTGCAATCACAGATGGATCAGCTGGAAGCATTTTTAATTTCTGCATTCATTCAAGTCAAGAACTGCTAAACTGCTGGGACAGGAGAAATTATGAAATCTATCCATCATGAAGGCTTTTTGAAAGCGTTTGCATTTCCAGTCAAACTGAAAAGATTTTGGAGTAAAAACAATAAAGCTGTTGTGGGATACAATAAGCTACAATGAAGTAAGATTTTCATCTTCTCCGAAAACATTCAAACTTGTTTGTGCAAGGGTATGTGGAGAGAGAAAACTTCTGCTCCCTTAACTTGTCAAGCACCTTTTTGAAACAAAACGGAAGAGTAGAAAGGGAAGCCATAATCAAGAAGAAAAAGGTAGAAAAAAATAGGAAAAAAAAAAGGGGGGAAAATGGACAAAAGGGAGAAAATTTGTGTGGCCAAGGCTCTGTTAGAGTTGTAGCTGGCCAGTACTGTGGATGACAATACAGAGAGCTCTTTTAAATATGGTAACAGCAAAAGGAGAACCAAAGAGATAACACTGGTCCATTACTTGATGAGGATTGTAACCTCACAAATAGGGACGTAGACAAAGCACAGACATTTAATGCCTTCTTCACCTCAGAACACCAATGATGGGCCCTGGAACCCCCAGAGCCCCAAGTTGGAGGATCACACCTGTGTTAATGATACACTTCCAGCCAACCCCAACTTGTTTGGGATTTGCTGCTCCACACGGATGCATATAGCTCTGTGGGACCCAAAGGGATTCATCCCAGGGTACACAGAAGATGGCAGATGTCATTGTGAGACCTCTCTTAATTATTTTTTTAATAGTCTTGGGAATCTGGAGAGGCCCCAGTCCACGGGAAGTTTGCAAACATTGCGCTAAATTTTGAGAAATGCAAGGAAGAAGACCCTGGTAAATACTGACCTATCAGACACACTTCAGTGCCTGGTAAAACAATGGAGATTATTCCGGGAGTTACAGAAAAACACTTCAAAGACAATACAATCATTGTAGTGCAGTAAACCCAACATGGGCTTATGAGGGGAAAGTCCTGTTTAATTAACGCAATTTCCTTGTATGACAAGGTTACCCACCTAGTTGAGCACGGGAAGTCACGAAATGTAGTCTTTTGGATTTCAGCAAAGATTTCAGTCCTGTTTCTCACAATAGGATTCAGGACTAAATGTCTAGCATACAACGAGACAAGAAGGTAGTAAGATGGGTGAACAACTGGCCAACGAGTTGGGCTGAAAGGGTTGTAGTGCATAGGGCTACATCAGGCTGTCTGACAGGCACTAGTAGGGTTCCCCAGGGCTCCATTCTGGGGCCAGTTCTCTTCAGTGTTTTCATAAATGATTAGCATATAGGGATCAAATACATACTATCAAAGTTTGCAGGTGATATGGAATTAGGAGGAGGTCTTGACTTCCTCCAGGGTGGACAGGCCTTGCAAAGAGATCTTGACTAATTAGAGGCCTTGGCAATCACCAACAAATTGAAGTTTTCCAACAACAAGTGGCAGGTTCTGTACCTGGGATGGAGCAAACCTGGTTGTACCTACAGAGAGGCTGGAGATCAGCCCCACAAAAAGGGATCTAGGGGTTCTGGTTGGTGGCAGGTTGAACATGAGCCAGCAGCGTGCCCTGGCAGACAAAAGGGCCAACTCTGTACCCTGGGGAACACCAGGCACAACACTGCCAGCTGGGTGAGGGAAGGGATTGTCCTGCTCTGCCCTGTGCTGGTGCAGCCTCACCTTGATCTATCTGCAGTTTGGGGCACCATGGTACACGAAGGACATAAAAGTATTAGGAGGGCTACAAAGATGGTGAAAGGTCTGGAGGGCAAGACATGTGAGGAGCAGCTGAGGCCCTTTGGTTTGCTCAGCTCTGAGCAGAGCAGGCTGAGGGGAGGCCTCGTGGCGGCCTGCAGCTCCCTCACGAGGGGAGCGGAGGGGCAGGCGCTGAGCTCTGCTCTCTGGGGACAGCGACAGGACCCGAGGGAACGGCATGGAGCTGGGACAGGGGAGGGTCAGGCTGGGGGTTAGGGAAAGGGTCTGCACCCAGAGGGGGGTCGGGCACTGGGACAGGCTGCCCAGGGCAGTGGTCACGGCACCAAGCTGCTGGAGTTGAAGAAGCCTTTGGACAATGCTCTCAGACCCATGGACTGAGTTTTGGGTGGTCCCGGCTGGATCTAGGATGATCCTTGTGGGTCCCTTCCAACTCAGGATATTCTCTGATTGTATGGTTCTATCAAGAACATACACAGCTGCAAATCTGACCAAGATGCAAGAAACATACCTGGTCAGCCACACCCATTGATGGGTTAGCAAGGAACTGCAGGCAAAACAGAACCTTACATATGCTGAAGGATGCAAGGATCTGGGATATCGGAGGGGTGTTGGAGGATTCATGCACAGAGAGTAGGGTTCCTGTTTCCTTTTACCTCAGAAACAGCCATATTGCTTTTCAGTAGCAAAGCTATCCCCATAAGGAATGAAATTAGGTCAACAGATCATCATCAGCTACTAAATTTTCTCAGCTCCAATTATATATTTGCAGCTGTGATAAATCTCCCTGTTTAAAATCACATCATCTGCAATACAGCCAAACACACACACATGGATGTACTCACCTGACCTGACACTACAGAACTGTGATGTCTTTTTGTTTCGTGTCTGCACAAGTTTAATTAAAGATGCATGTTTTTAACTTTATGATGGATAATGACGATAAGCAGCTGGACTGATCTCTCACTTCCTGCCTTCTATCTGACTCTTCTCATGCTAATCACTGATTGCCATGGAAATCACTAAGCACACTTTCAATTACTTCACCTTTTCCAATCAGATGGACCTAGTAGAGAGATTAATACTTGTGTTTGAACACGTATATTTAGGAGAACAAAAGCAAGACTTTTGAAACCTCATGGATTCTGCAGCTAAAAATCTTTGCTATCTACCTTGTCCTTTGTGACATAAGCCACCAGGAAAGGTTATTTTAGTCAAAGAAATACTGATACTGCAGAGCATGTCAGAGCTGAGATAGCATACATGCAAAAGAAATAAAAGAAAAGGTGTCCCACATTAAAAAATGTCTTTCCCTTGTGAATGCTCCACTTTAGATGATGAAAAACACTTACCCTCAAAAGGTTGTCTTCTTCCCTTAGACACTTCTTGACACATCATTTCCATTTCCTTTCTTACTTTTACTTCTCTCCCACATACTGCAGAAAATAAGTCCTTCAGATGTTTTGTTACAAACAAAGCTGTGAATCACGGCTTGCTTTTTAAAAGTGTATGAAATCCAGACTGTAGGGGAACAGCCAGGTGCTCCATACCTTTGAGAAAACAGACAATACCACCACTGTTTTCTGACACAAATCAAGTGAGTTCTAAAGGGTTCTGTATGCTTATGAGTAGCTGGGTAGCATTTACATTTATTACAATTGGAAAATCGTGGAAGATTTGAAGCCCTACATCAGAGAATAACAACAACAAATATTATAGAGTGCAAGTAAAAGAGATGATGATGCAAACACATTACATTTTTCAATTCTTTTCACATGTCAGTAATTCATTCCTTGCACATGCATCACAGTATCAGGATTACGAGACAACAACTAAGTAAATTTAACAATTTTGGGACATTGAATTCCAGTCATGCCCTCTAAAAAATGTAAAATATACAGTTGTCTAACCATATTTAAAGAATCTTTCACATAAGCTGTTATACTGAAATAACCTAATAGCCATGTCATAGATTAAAAAAATAAAATAGAGAGAGGAGAAAAAAAGAAAAAAAAAAGTAAACCCCACAACATTCTGGTAATAATAATGAATTTACACAGCATGAATGTCACTTATTTGGATAATAGCCTGAAATGAAAGCTATTTAGAGAGCTATTGATTGCCCTGATACACAAAGAATGAAAACAAATTTACAGCAGCATTAACTGAAGTCTATGAAAGACATTTTAACACAAAGACAATTTTGATATGAAAAAATACCATTTTTTGATAAATGAAAGCTTAAAGCTATACAAAAGTAGCATGCTATCTGAGGAGCATAACTGCAGATCTAAAAACTGATACCATCTTAATGCACATATATGTACATCATTAGAGTTTACAAAAATAATGAGTGTACCCTCAAGCACCTTTTCAACCAGATCAGATTAGGGGTCATCTGCGTTCTCTTCATCAGGTAGTTGCATAAAATTTGTGCAGCAAATTTTACGTTCTAAAGGCAATCAACTGGGATCAAAGTAATGCAGCTCTATATTACACCTATTTTGAATCTGAAAGAAGCAAAGTGTATTTTTTGAACGTAAAAAGGCAGATACCTAGTTTCAAGATTTTAAGCTCTCTGAAATATATTCCATTCAATTATAAAAGCATTTAAAAAGGGGAAGCACTTCACTAAACAGCATGCTGAAACTTGAAGATGTTGTTACAGTCACACGAACTTCATTCAGCTGCCCAGGTTCTTGGACTCTAAACAGTTTAGCCAGATGTCTACTGTCAAAATCAAGTTTCTTAACACGTATTACTACTGTGCATCATCCTTTCATAAACTAGGCTCAAACAAAATATGTAAGAATGCAACTGAAAAAGCCTTACTCATTGATGCTCAAATAGACAATAAATTAAATCTGCTGACATCACATAAATTCATGGAAGATGGTGTGATTCCTGTTAAAAGAAGCTTATCACCAAAAAGAGATAAGCAATATGTAGGAAGGGTATCTGTTAACAATGATATTCTACTCCAGGGTAAATACACTGTCACAGAAAACAGAGGTTTTAGGAGATGAAAACTTTATTTAAAAACTGCCAACATGTAACAAAAACAATTTTACACTATTTTCCATTTTCTACAGAAATACAATAACTTACAGCTGTGCTTAGTACATTCTATCACTAATACATATAAAAACAAGTCTGCTGATAAATAAGTGAAAAAAAAATCCATTTATCACCATCACCACTAAAATTGTACCTGTAAATTTTGGAAGACATCTGCATAGAATGGTTAGGGCTCTAGGGAAGTTCTTTTTTTTTAAAATATATTTTGTACTACTAGAATATGTAAAAATAGAATTAACATGCAATAGAAAATATTCAAGATAAACAAGGTAAAACTCAGTGTGCACAACTGGAAAGCGATGTTAGGATGTCCTCCTATGTTTCTAAGTAGACACCAGAGATCTGAACATTTTATATGGCAAAATTTCAACTTCCCTTTACAGCAAAGCTAGGTTTATAATGATGAAAATCTGTATCTGGCTAGGTTCCACTGGAGAAGGATTAAAAAGAGGAAAAGATCTATTACTAGATAACAACAAATAATTCTAGAACATTTCAAATCAACATTGAGTAGATGCATTTTAAAAAGTAAAGTTGTTACCCAATTATAAGCATCTGTGAGATGACAGTGTGACAAACGTGCAGTTTACTGTTGCACCATGAACATATACAGCAAGCTTTGAGAACAGTAAAACTTAAGCCTTTCACTATTTATTAAGACTTTCTCCCTTCAACGTTACACCAATTATTACGTGTCACCTAAAAGCTTACCATTTGTCCCTAAGAATTTTGCATACTCAGTCAACTGACCTATAGTACCTTGATATGCAGTACCTCCTAGAACTTGTGATGTGTTACCCTGTTAGCACACAGGTACAAAGTACGAGACTTTTCTCAATCACAAAAACAAAAAAGTTTTCCTAGCTCTTGATACTTGGGTAGTACCCATACTAGTCTCTAGCTGCCCTTTTAAACCAGTAGCACTCCAGAACCTGAACAGTTTTTCCTCAACCACAGCACTAATGAATATACATTACCCTAACAACTGTTATTCGTGAGGTCATGAATATGACCATCTGAAATCACTTACAACCCATCACACAAAGCCACCATGCAGTGACTGATGCCCTCTCTGCAGCATGGCCTGATTCTTTCCCACTGAATTCAAGAGGGAATTTTGTCACTTGCTTTAACAGAAGTAAAAATGATCTCTTCTACCTCGTAACCAATGACCGGATGCACAGGAACAGCACAAAGCTGTGCCAGGGGAGGATCAGTCTGGACACAAGGAAAAATTTCTTTACCGCAAGGGTGGTGAAACACTGAAACAGGCTTCCTGGAGAGGTGGCTGATTCTCCCATAGCGTTCAAGAGGCATTTGGACAATGCCCTCATTAATGTACTCTAACTTTTGGTTAGCCCTGAAGTACTTGGGCAGCTGGACTTGGTGATCTTTGCAGGTCCCTCCTAACTGAACTGCTCTGTTCTGTTCTGTTCTAAAATTAAGCACGCAGACTGGTAGCAAACTGCCACATCCTGCAAATTGTTTCTGTGAAAAGACTCTGTAGGTTTTATTACTTGCTCATACTAAGCCTTCTGATCTAATGAAACCCCAAATTAAGTGAACCAAAATTATACATATCTGCTCAGGGCTTCCTATAAACCCCTTCTGCCTTCCCACCCCAGCAATAAGATAACCTGAAAGAAACATGTATGAGCAGAAAATGCCCCTGCAGTAAATTTTGAATTAAAAATGACAAGCAGTATTTTCAATAATGCCTTGTGATTTCAGGTGCTCATTTTAGAACATTTGGAGTGAATGGTATTGTCTAGGAGAAAAGAGTAAAGGTGATAGCATTTTGCAAAAAATAAAAATAAAAGCCCTGTAAGAGAGAGATTTTAAATCCAGTAGTTCAAAACCAGAAGGCATTCAAAATGATGAGTAACTTAAAAAAAAGTCACATCAAAAATTCTTTTTTTTTTTTATCATACGGACAATACGAGAAAACACTGAAAGTAACGTACCAAAAGAACCATTTGATGTCTGTAATTCAAATATCAATTTCAGTTGCCAGCCTGTGTCTCACATCCTCTTTCTAGTCTCCTCTGATGCTGAAGTAGTTCATCAAAAATGTGCCTTTTTCCTTCTGGGGCACTTTTGTAAGCTATCTGGCAAGTAGGACACCAACTGAACACCCACCCCCCAGTCCTGCCAGTCTGCAGAACCTTGCCAGTTCTTTCACTGTCTCAAACACGAGCTATAAGCACTTGTAACAATGATTTGGTCTGTGGATGCACACAGACCAAGATCATGAAAGGAAAGAAGATGAAGACACAGAGGGGAAGAAAGAGATCTTGCTGCTTTCAGAAAACCTTGACACTGGCAATTATCTCTCTAGAACCAGAGACTTAAGACAGGTCTTCCATGGAAGAGTTCTACTCACAGATCATCAGCATTACATAAAAATAGTCCTATGTGGGAGATTTTGCGTTTTTTTTTTTTTTTTTTTTTTTTTTTACAGGATGTTACATGAACACGGCTCTGCTGCCATTCATCCACCTGTACATATACACATGCTTACTGTGGGAGAATAAATATCAATAATTTGTTCACATATCTCTACTAATGAAAAAAAATAATCCCTGAAAAAAATTCATTTTATAACTAAGCAAGACCAGTGAAAAATGAACTTAATGCTTTATAATCATTATCCTGTAGAACACTGTTCATTTATTGGATCACTTTCCAGTGTTTTACTGTTCTCTTATTCTTTCTGCTACAAAACTTAATATTTATCTAATTTATCAACATTGGAAATCAAAAAATTACAATGGTCACAAATGTGCATCTGAGAATTTTTTATAGAAAAATATTGCAAAATAGTGTTTAAAAACAACTGTTTGTCCTAATATGAAAGCTGTGAGAATTAAATACTTTTTCACATATCTTGATAAAATAAACATTTTGCCCTTTGTAGAATAGTATTTTGATGGACATGAGAGTGCTACAAAATTAGTGTTTAATGGCATACTTAAATATCATAGTGCTATCACTATCGTGAATCCTAATGCTACTTAAAACCATTTAAGACATCCACTATTTTTTATTACATGAAGTTAAACAATACATTCCCAAGCACGTTTTACAAGATAGCTACCCAGTTTTAAATGTCGACACTTCAAAAAAGAACTGGAACAAAAGGGAATTAACATAGTAGGTATAAACATATTTTGTCTTATAAAAAAAAAAACAAACACCAAACACAAGTTTTGGTACCTTGAATCATTTATGTGACTTTTCAACAGGTAATAACGTAATCTATACTCTGCTTAAAACAAACAAGAACAACAACACATACCGAACTTATCTATTCATTCTACACAGCCATTTGTTCAGGGAATCCTAATGTATTAGTGACATACCAGTTCCAAAAGGAACATACAGGAATGCCTCATCCAAGAAAAGCTCTTTGTTTCACCACAATTTTATTCTAATCAGAACATGTCCTGTGAACAAAATACACGCCTCCCTTTTGCTGTGGGCTCTTCCCCGCCTCCACCTATATAGAAGGATTAGCAGCAGGTTTGAGATGGTGCAGGAAAAGATGCTTAATAAACTAGACTTCAGGTAAGAGTTCTGCTCTTCAGGATAGAATCACAGAATCATTTAGGTTGGAAGATCACCTAGTCCAACCTTTGGGTATTTACATCATCAATAAACATATGCCAGCCATCAACAACTGAAAGCATTGTTAATTCTAATATTGTCTCCTAACGAGTTTAAAAATAAAAATAAAAAAATCTGAGATACGTAGCATGCCAACACAGATACAGAGTAAGAAGCTCACCATCATTACAGCTATGCCCACGTGAGATACTCAGCTGTACACTGAATAGCCTACTGAATTGTACTAGGGAACTTAGAGAAGAAACACAGCAACTCCCAGGAGCTTCCTGCAAGACTATAACAGTAATTTAAGATACAGAATAAAAATATGATGTAGATGAGATGGTAAGGTACAGTATTAGTGTGTGGGTAGATATAAAACACTACACTAGACAAAAAATGTTAAAAGCCAGCTACTACATGTTTAGCATTTAGGTTTTATTTTTAAATCAATAATTATAAACTGTAAAAATGTACCCTAATTCACTATGACTATGCCCTGAGAAGTAACATTACACACTAAGTAAAAGCCACTAGTAAGTGTCAGGTTTATACTTGAAAAGCATAAACTGTCTACAAGAAATTTCTTGGAAGCACACATTTCCTCCATATATTATTATATATATATTTTTTTAGCAATACATCGCTTTTTCAGAGGAAAAGATTAATGAAAGTTTATGTTAATTCTAGTTTTCCCAAATTTAACTACTACCTGAAGCATCTACCACCACATATATATGTATATATTTTTCCTTCATCACCCCTCCCCACACACCCTTAAACTGTTCTGGGGAAACTAGATGGCTTCATAGATAAAGCTTTTCACCTCTAAAAGAGGATTTAGGTCTGGCATGAGGTTTCCGAAAAAACTGAGCCTGATGAACTCCCCTTAAGGACATTAATCAGAGCACTTTTTGGGAGGTAGACAGAGTTATCTAAACATGAAATGAGGCCACCTCACCAATGCTTTGCTACATTCTTCTTTTGCTGGTTGGAAGAATAGACAAGTTGTTCTGAAGGAAACATACCTCTGAACACATGGCAAAAAAGAAGGGAAATTTTCTTAAGACAGGGACACTGACCTTCCTTTGAAACTAACTTGAGTGTTAAGTGCATTTGAGAATAGCTGATTTATCCTCTCTTATATCTAACATTAAAATATAGCAAGTTCCAATTGTAAAGAACTCTTATCCCCAAATGAATACAAGACAAACATACATTTAAAAGTCACATCTACATTTCATTTCACTGCTTGATTTCCATAATTGCTCTAGAACATACAACCCAACAGTCGTGGGTTTTTTTTTGTCCCTACACTAGAGTGCAAAGGTTCACTTCCTACTGAGTACAAACAAAATCTAAGGATCATTACTCCCTCACTGAAGGCAAAACAAAGCAAAAAGCCTTGTCCAAAAATTCAGTCCATCAAATCTCTGAAGACTCACTGCTTAAATTATTCTGTGGTAGTCACATTTTGTTCATTGTATTATATGTTATTCTGAAAAAGTATGCTTGCCAAGTCTGGCTAGACTGACAAGCTTCTCCAAGAACCTTTGTTTCTGCTCATCAATATTAGACAATACTGCTTAAAAATTAATTATCTACTTAGTAAAAAATTTAATCCTATCCATAAAGACTAGCTACATATTCTAGTGAAGTAGGACTAGCACAAAACTAGAAATGCTAGAAATTTTGATTGTAGAACAGATTCTAAGCTTTCTTATCATATTATTACTTTGCTTAGTTGTCTTAAAATAAGATCTATATAAGTTAATTAAACTGTGTAAACTATTTACTTTTCCCCATATTTAAATGACACAAGGATTTGATTGTATAAAGAATGTAAGAAGTCAACAAAACACTAATATGCAGGTTTAAGTAGATTAACAAATATTAATCAGAGCAGCTATAGTGGTGTGCTCCAACATTAACATTATGCAGGTTTATTGTAGCTATTTTTAATGCTGCACATGTTGCTCCAGTGACTGTAACACACAAGATACCAAATGCCAGTGAAATAATAGTTAATGTATGTAGCAGCAGCAAATTCAACCCATTAAAACCGTGATTCCTTCCATTCTAACTTCTGCAGTTTCAAATTACATTTGTTCCTCAAAACCCTTTATTTCTAGCACAAATACATTTCTACAAGGATTAATCCAGTGAACAAAAAGAACGTGCATCAATGCAAGTGACCTACTACAGTGGAAGGTAATTTCAGTAAAGATGCTGAATTCTATATGAAGATGTTTAAAGATGTACAAGGTTTGATTTTGTAGCTGAGGGAACTTACAGAGAGTTAGAGCCTTGTTGGACAGTTTCTCCATGAAATAGAGAAGATTGATATTAAAATGCTCTGACCTCTGAAATACAAAGAGACTAAAATGCCTGAAGTATCTTTACACAGTAACCTCTATCCATGTTAACTGCCAATGCCCTGGAGCTACTTTTCTTGCTGCAAGTCATACCCAAATGGGACTCTGAACTAATATTGAATGGAAAAATAAGTGTGTACCAAAGATCATAGTTCCAGAACATCGTACCATTGTGAATTTAATACAATTTGCTGGAAGTATCTCTCCATTCATTTCATGTAAGAGGCTTCAAGATACTGACAACAAGAAATAATTTAGTTATCTATTTTATTCGTCCCTATAAATTACATTGTTACAGTGAAAAAAAAAAAAAATTAAAGCCTTTTTTTATTTTTGTCAGCTTACTGTTTATGTGTCTTTCCAGATGGAAAACATGACTTGTTTCAATCAAATTCATTTCCATTGTTTACTTTTCTATGTGGCAGTCTATTCTGAAAACATTTCTAAAAGCAGCAATTCTCATTGGATTAAAAAAAAAAAAAAGGGAATTTTTCTATCAGGTATAGGCTTTAAAAATTCACTCTTTGGATTCATTCTACAGTCACCAGTGTCCTGTGCAAGTAATAAAAATATCAGCACCATCTCTTATCAGAGCTCTCAGAACATCTTCCAAGCACAAAAGCACAATGAAACTCTATTCAGCTATGTAGGACCAAATCTTGTCTTCATACAAGCATGCATAACTCCTGCTGACAAAAATAGGAACTGCACTCATGCATTTGAGGGCAGTTGTTTGATCTTAAGTGTTTATGTCAGGAAGATTGTCAAATTCAATAGCACAGTACAACCATGATTTAGCTCCAAGAAAGCCAAGTAAGACTCCAGATTACAGTCTGGAAGAAATATCCTATGGGTTTCAAGTCAGGGTCTGGCGTAAATCTTGCAAGTTCCTCTAAAAGCCTCAATCACTCCAGTGCAAGAAGGGAGCATTTCTTCCCTCCCACAATTTAAGAAACATTTCCTATCCTGCTCCCACTTCTCAGTCTTCTGTCTGCTTCTGTTCTTCTTATGAGGAGGTAATTTTTGCAAAGGTAAACAAAGAAAACACAACTAAGTTACTGTCTAACTAACAAAGGACCACAAATAAGGTCCTTAATAGACTGCCAGCTGATGTCACACTTACCAGGTTCCTACTAGTCGTTAATGGGATATCTGTAATCAAGCTGACCCAGGCTACTGCACGTGATTAGTGTATCTTTCATACACAAAACACATCACATCTTCTGGGATGGGTGTAACTTGCTAGAGTTGGGTTGACTCTAGTTTGTACCTGAACGTACCAATTTTGCAGTGGTCACACAGAAAACATCTTATGACCAAATAATCCTCTCAAGCCATTCCCACACCTCTTCCACACATCGGCTACATTATTCTGTAACTAAAACCATCAACCAAGATGGCATCTCAGATCACATCAAAACAAACTGCCATGTAATATCTCCCTACCTTTACAGAAAAAGGTATAGATGCTCACAGAGACAAAGCTTTGCCATGCAGATCCTCAAGCCTAAGTCAGACGTATCTAGGTACTACAAACAGAAAAGCACATACTCAGAAATGTCTCTGCTACTTTGTGGCTGAAATGGATTATGAACATCCTCTATAAGACCAGAGGAGGTCAATTTTCATTCTGAAATGCATGGGTAACCTCTATCCACCAAATTATTTAGGACTGTTTGAATTCCACAACTCAAGTACCACTTTTTTCTTTTCAGGTTATAACTTTTTTGAGCAGGCTACCTGTCTTTCAGTCCCTTGTTCTTGCTCTCTCTCTCTGCCCAACAGAGACAGCAGCTTGAAACCTACTGTAGGCAGGAGGCACTTTGGGCAGGAGAAATATACAGCAATTTTGGCGAAGACTCTAGCTTGAAAATCTAATCTCCTCAGACAATATTCTCTGTTTGGAACAGAGACAATGTTGCCATTGTACAAACCTCTACAGTTGTACAATATTTCTCCCCTTAAAAATCCCTTATATAGACAACTCCTAAAGAAACAACAAAACAAACCATTCATGTTTAATTCCACCAGAACAGAAATGTATATCAAATCCCCTTAAAATTTATAGTTATGTAAACAGAGGTCCTATGGTTGGAGAAGTGCAACGAAAGAGGGTTCCAAAGGAAAAAAAAAAAGAACAATAAAAAAAAACAGAAACAAAACAAACCACAGAAGCCCTGCAGAAGAACAAGAAGTGAAGAGACAGCTGTCTCTTCCAGCTGTCTTCTCCTTTTTTTTTTTTTTTTTTTGAATTGTATAGTCTCAACAACCAGTCAGCAGAAATACTTTTTAGTCCACCATCTTCTGGATTTGTATGGTGTTGGTTAACTACAAGTTACCAATTTGTGACTTGGCAGGCTGATATTCTGTAGTGTACGTAATACATTCAGAAATGTTTATCAAGTGTCATTAATTATGGATTGTTGAGGTAAAATAAATAAATAAATACAAAGTAGGATATGAAGGTAAATAAGTCTGCTCTATGAAAAATATTTCCAAATATAGCTCAGACTGTAAGTGTGTGTGTGCTTGTGATGCATCTGCTTTTCAGAATTCCAATTTCATATACTTTCTTGTCAAACTCATGTGACAACTAATAGGGGAAAAAAGTTACAATAATAAAAGGTATGACTCCAACACCATTACTTCCTCAAGGAAGAAACACTGCAGTCTGGTGTTCTGCTAAGGGTAGCTAATACAAATGTAATAGCCCTCACTAAATATAGTCTGAATCCAATACATTTTTAGCACGATCCAGTATAGTAAAGAGGAAAAACCTGGAAACAGGTTAAGCTGGTACCGACAAATCCTCCTATTCTTTTTCCAGACACTCTGTTTCAAAAACGTACTTTTTTTTTTTTTGTTTTCTTAAAAGCCACATGATTCAGAGTCCACCTTAATGCAGAAGTTAAAACATAAGACAATGGCATGGTAGGAAGCTGGCACACAGGTAGAAAAAGAGTGACTTCTTAAAAGGTTAAAGAATGACAAACTGTATTTGCTTAGTAAAAAGGTATGCCAGTTCTTAATAAATAAAGTGACAAACTTCTACTCTGAGTATCAATTTTAGGACTGACCATTAGGAGAGTGAGAAACACATGGTTAGCTAACATTTGCAATGAAGACATGCGTTTGTGTCTGAAAAGAGAATATTGCACTAAAAGAACAACCCTGAAGGCTTCAAACACTTCCTTCACTGACCTAAAAAAGTAACTAGCCATTTCCTATAAGCAGTAGCAAACCTGGCTTGGTCCGCATCTCTGCAAGTTGATAAAACTTTATCAATGAACCGGTATTCTGTTTCTGGCCCAAAAGAGTCCTGCAAAGGAGCACGCTTCAGCCGTTTTTTTTCTTGAGTATAACCTTGTTTGCAGATGGATTCACTCAAACCATCAACATCCATAGCTTGTGCCGTGTGACGTGTAGCAGGACAGGGGTGTGAATTACGAAAAGCTTCATCACTGCTGTCCACGGATGACACAACCGCACTCAGAAGAGGAAGTCTGTTGCCTAGGTGGTGCTGAAGGTAGAACACACGCCTTCTTCAGAGGAAAAGAAAGAAAAAAGGAAAAAAAAAGTCATACACTGAAAACAACACCCTCTTGCTCTTTATTTGCGTTATTTGCCACCCCACCACATTTTTCCACAAACACGCAGGACAGCTGCTTATTGAAAGCAGAAAGATTGTGATAACCTCAAGCTGAATGACTGTAAAGGAGCCATTGTACTTTGCTATGCCTATCTCAGTAATAAAATTTGCATTACCACCCAGCAAGTCATTCCTCATGCACCGTCAAAGAACATGTAAAGTTCACCTCTTTCCCTTGCAAATAGGTGTCACTGCACAAAATCTGCTGTCACGGTCAGACTGTACAAAACAAGTTCACCTGAGGCATGGTGCATTAGGTTACTTTATGCAGGAATGAAGATAAAGAGCACAGACAATGGAAAGGGACACATGCCTGTGTTGTAGCTGTGCCAAAGTTGAACAAAAAGACAGCTTCTGTATCTCCAGAATTATTTTAATCTAGGAACTTCACAGACATCATGCTTCATGTACGGATTCTCATATCTTGTCTGATCTCACTGTTACAGAGCCTAACTCTTTATCAAACTGTAGAAATTTCCATTTCTAGGAACTGGAAGTCCCCAGCACAGCCTCTCTGTTCAGCCTAGAGAAGACTTTTTGAAGAAAACAGCAGAAATTTAACTACAGAAAGCAACTGCTGTATACATATATTTGCATGTATGTAACAGCTGGTCTCCCTCAAACCCCACAAATGATCTTCTGTGATTACTAAACAGAAGGAATACAATCCCGTAAACATCTGATCTTGTATTTTAATAAGGGATTTTGTACTTAGGAAGGGTATCAGATCAACTCATACAGCATATATATCTTCAGTTCTCATTACTGTAACAGCACACATACAAATGGTGGTGTTTTGCCACTGTGCTTTCCAAGTGAGCCAGGCCTGCCAGGCAGTGCAGATAAAAACTAAAATCATATATATTCATTCATTTTGCTTAGCATATTAAAAAAAAAGTCTCAGTGTCACTTTGGCAAACCTGCTCTTACCTTGTTAGGCATATACATGCAGCTAGCAAAGCAGACAGTTTCTGTAGATGATCCTTCAGCCTATCTATTGCTACATCTTTTGCCCTTTATGCATTTTGTGTGCAATAAGACCAATTAATAGCATCTTGCATCTCTTACACAAACTATACGGACAGGCAGAGCTTAAGCCAACAAGAAATTTAACCCAATAAAATTTTCCATTCAAGACATGGTAGCTTAGAAATCTTCCATTGAGTAGTACCTTTTAAAATCAGAAAAACTACTTGTCTGGAAATATCAGGCAAAGAACAATCCAACAATCAGAAAGACACTCTTTTGACAAAGTCCTCTTACCTATGACACCACAAGGTTTCATGCCCTGGGTAAGCGTCGATCAGATCAGTGCAGAGATCCAACTCTTCCTCTAAATAGTGGGGGACATCCACGCTCTGCTCCTCCGCACAGGCAGCTTCTGCCCCTTCACCTTCTTCCTCCTTTTGAAGACTAGGGTTTTGCTCATTTACCATTTGATTTCGTACCAGTGTATTATCATCATTCACAGTCCTGCTTATCAAGGATTTGAGTAAGAACTGGCGATAATGAAATCCGCTGTGGTCTGAGACATGCATGGATACCCAATATTTAGTGGAAGCAAGTTCATCAAGGAGAATCTGAAACAAAAAGCAGCAACAGTCATAAACCAGTATAAAAGAGGAATTTACCACTATTGCTTCTGTGTTGAGGGCAACCCTCTCTTCTAGTGCTTTCATAGATTATGTCAGTGTGGTTTACCAACAAACACAGAAAAATGTGTTTAGCTTAAGAACAAACACATAAAAATGTTTAGTTTAAGAACAAACACAGAAAAATGAAAATAACCATAAGAACCTTTTCCATTGTGTGCTGACAGGTATTCCCCTAAAGAAATTATACTTATTCCAAACTCTGAAAAGGTAGGTGTCACAGCAATCCACAGGATCAGGAAAACAAAGAAACAAACAACAACAAAACACTTACGACAAGAAATAAGTAGTTCTTAAAACCTCAAAATGGCTAGGAATAAATACTAGGTAGAGGGTACATCAAACTACATTGATGTTATTCATTAGAATCATTTTAATTTTTGCCTAGTAAATGATGGGTATTTGAGATTAAAAAAGGAAAAAAGATTCAAAGTACACTTCAATTTTTCAAAACAGAATGCTGATCAGTAACATACTCTAAATCTTAGGGCTTACGGAATAGAAGACTATTCGTCTATAATTGAGATGCTTGACTTAACAGCTAATTGGTGAAGTCACAGAAAGGCTTTCAAAAGAACTTAAATTAATGATTGCAATTGTTCATATAACATAGCTGACACCTAAGAATTTTAATTTGTGGACTTTTTTTCATTTCTAGGTAGGTGAGTTTGGCTACTGGACAAAGCTTCTTTCACTTTATTTCCTTTTATTAGAAGAAATGTCTATGGCCATGCATTGCTCCCTCTCTGGAATTTAAACTCTCAAAGAACTTAAAGCTGTACCTTTTTCATTTATTTCTGAAGAACTGTATAAAACCTTACTGGTTTTAGAGCCTTAAACCCTCTTTCTAAGATACTTCCCCCATTTGAAAGGGCTGACTGATGCAAAGCAAGTTGCATAGGCACAAGTCTGTCTTTTTCCTCATGCAGCACAAGAGGCACAGCCTCCCAGAAATAAAACAAAAGATATACACAAAACTAGCAATACACCTCTTTTATGGTGCACCTACTCTAAAAGTCAAGAGAGCAAACACAAATAATGCAAAAAGCACCTTCTACCTGAGGTAGGTCTGGAAAAGACAGACCAGCAGCACCGTATAAATCAGCAGACTGAAATGCACTTTTAAATAATAGCGTTGATAAGGTCCATTCCTTGATGAGGATGGTAACCTCACAAATAGAGACATTAAGCAAAGCAGAGACATTTAATGCCTTCTTCATCTCTGTCTTCAACACCAGTGATGGGCCCTGAGATCCCCAGAACCCCACACAGGAGGATCACACCTGTGTTAATGATACACTTCCAGCCAACCCCAACTTGTCTGGGATTTGCTGCTCCACATGGATGCATATAACTCTATGGGACCCAAAGGGATTCATCCCAGGGTACCCAGAGAGATGGTGGGTGTTTTCATGAGACCTCTGTTGATTGTTTTTTAATAGTCTTGAGAATCTGGAGAGGTCCCAGTCCCCTCAAAGTCCACTGAGAAAGGCAAGGAAGAAAACCCTGATAATTACCAGGGATGTCAATCTCACTTCAATGCCTGGTAAAACAATGGAGAAAATTATTCTGGGAGTTACTGAAAAACACTTCAAAGACAATGCAGTCATTGTAGCGCAGTAAACCCAACATGGGCTTATGAGGGGAAAGTCCTGTTTAATTAACGCAATTTCCTTGTATGACAAGGTTACCCACCTAGTTGAGCACGGGAAGTCACGAAATGTAGTCTTTCGGATTTCAGCAAAGATTTCAGTCCTGTTTCTCACAATAGGATTCAGGACTAAATGTCTAGCATACAACGAGACAAGAAGGTAGTAAGATGGGTGAACAACTGGCCAACGAGTTGGGCTGAAAGGGTTGTAGTGCATGGGGCTACATCAGGCTGTCTGACAGGCACTAGTAGGGTTCCCCAGGGCTCCATTCTGGGGCCAGTTCTCTTCAGTGTTTTCATAAATGACTAGCATATAGGGATCAAATACATACTATCAAAGTAAGTATATCAAATACTGGCAGCCAAAAAGGCCAACTCTGTACCTGGGGAACACCAGGCACAGCACTGCCAGCTGGTCAAGGGAAGGCATTGTCCTGCTCTGCTCTGCGCTGCTGCAGCCCCACCTTGATCTGTCTGCAGTTAGGGGTGCCACAGTACGAGAAGGACATAAAACTATCAGAGAGCCTCCAATGGAGTGCTACAAACATGGTGAAGGGTCTGGAGGGGAAGACGTATGAGGAGCAGCTGAGGCCCCTTGGTTTGTCCAGCCCCGAGCAGAGCAGGCTGAGGGGAGGCCTCGTGGCGGCCTGCAGCTCCCTCACGAGGGGAGCGGAGGGGCAGGCGCTGAGCTCTGCTCTCTGGGGACAGCGACAGGACCCGAGGGAACGGCATGGAGCTGGGACAGGGGAGGGTCAGGCTGGGGGTTAGGGAAAGGGTCTGCACCCAGAGGGTGGTCGGGCACTGGGACAGGCTGCCCAGGGCAGTGGTCATGGCACTGAGCCTGCTGGAGTTCAAGAAGCCTTTGGATAATGCTCTCAGACACATGGTCTGAGTTTTGGGTGGTCCTGTGTGAGGCCAGGAGTTGGATCCTCTTGGGCCCCTTCCAACTTGGGATATTCTGATTCATAAAGGCTTGGATTCTATTCCAGGCTTGGAATTCTCAATGGGGTTAATGGTCCCCATTCCCAGTTCTCCACTTTAAACTTGATTAATTTCTCTCTGTTCAGCTGAACTGAACTTAACTGATTTAAATTCCTGAACATTAAAAATTTAATATCCTATTAAAAACAACATAAGGTTTAATAGTGAAATCAGAAAAATCAGACCAGCCTTTATTCAGCTGCAACTGATACTAGGCACATTATGAAGAGTTTATATCTCAGGTTAATCTGATTAATTTAACTGACACGTTCATGAGCTACAAAGATACAGGGGAACATTATAATTGGATATTTTACTTCCTCAAATAATGCAGAGTAAACAAAATGATTCCTAGCATCATTCCTTATCTGAAAGAGAAAATCTTGTTCAGAAAAAGCAAGACTGAAGAGCTCTATTAAACCTCTTGAGATCTACAACAAAACTAAGGGTGTCTCTTCCAGGAACATCAGAGTAACAGTGGAAGATCCTTCAAACAACTGAAGGTGTTTTGTTTTGTTATGTTTTTCCTCCCAGATTAATTTTAGCTGGGAATTTTTCTTAACAACTTAATTTTCTCTATTTCAACACCAAACAGAGCAAGTCCTTTGCCACTCTGTGGAAATAACATGAAAACACCTCCCCCTCCGTTCTTGAAAACCTCTTTTATCTTATAGGGTAAGCCGAGTACAATGGAATTGGCACCCTGCTCCAGAACAGGACGCACATGCCGACCTTTGCCTCAACCTCTGGGTTTGCACTCCCTTTTACACCCTCCCTGACCCTCTTCTTTCTTTTTTAATGTGCTTACCAACCATAAAATGCAGCTCAAAACTTCCTCCTTGGTCTGGTACACTGGGGAAATGAAAGGGGACTGTGTCTGGGGAAAAAACTTCCTAACAACCACTGCATAAAATGCCAACGTCCTCTCACACACAAGACAGGCATTTTTGGAGTTTCAGTCATCTAAGGAAAAGCCAAGGCCTTACTGGGGATGACTACAGGAAAAAAATATTTTGTGTGTTTTTATTTTTATTTTTAACTATATGACCTGAACAGTCACTCTCCACCCTCTAATTACAACGTTGATTATTTCTGTCTAAAGAAAATTCAAATTTGTCCACTGTTCCTAAAAAATATCCTATTTTTGTCCTTACACACTAATGCACTGTGATGGGTTTGAATTTTAACAGACTATACTGATACTACTCTCTTACACTTGTTCTCCAACTAATTACACACTCGTCTATTACTAGCTGCTTGGAGTAAATGTTTTTCCCCATTAGCTAATTGCACCGTCAAGGGAAAAAACTGAAGTCAAGCCTTCTCCTCCTTTTCTGAGTTATGTATTCCAATACCAGAAAGATAAGATGGGCTTGGAACAATCTGTTCTTGAAAGATCTGTAATTAATATTAATGAAGACTATTAAAATACACTGTAAACTTGCTACTATGATTGAAGTTCTGCAGGAAAAACAAGCAGATTTCTATATTCAAACAAAATATTTTTTAATGTCTAGTGCAAGAATAAAGACATATCCATATTTTGTGCGAATATCGTCTTAAGAGGTTCAAACTTTCCTCTCTAGTATTTCATATATTTTTTCCTGAGCTTGAATTGAATTTCAGCCTGCAGAATGATTAGGTTTACAAAAACAAAGGTAAAAAAGAAAAAAACACCAAACAGCCTCCAGCCCCCAAAACCTCCAAAGTTAGCCAACATAAATTCATAAATGATAAGTTGGTTTTGCAAAGTATTATTTCAGTGATACTACAACATACACATTATATTTCTGGGAATCTATTTTCTGTCCACTGTATTAAGAACAACCTAATACTACTGGCAAAGTTTTCACCACAGCAGAAATATGGAACTAAATAAAACAGTGTCCTCTAACTTGAGGCAATCTAGCAAGAAATAAATGGCTGAAGAACCACAATATCTGTTTTATCTGCTGTTTTTTCTGCACAGTTTCAGCCCCCAATCTCAATGAAATTTATCATTCTTAAGCACACAACTGGCTGAACATATACATGTAAAATGAGACCTCAGGCAAGAAAAAAACACATTTATATTGTAAAATTCTGTAACATCCACATTTACCCTGTTCTTTTTTTTTCCTCACTCTCATGACACATCTTGCAAATAATCACTTTCTAATTCTACATTTTAAATCTACATAGATACAAACTGTATCTCAAGATTCTTTGTATCTTTCTTGTTCCACATCTTCCTAATTTTCTTGCATCTGAAACATCTAATGCTAGGCCATCTAAAGAGTACAGTCTCTGAAGAGAGCATCAGTGCTGCCATGAAAAATACCTAGATTCAGTATGGGGATTTTCCCAGTGGGTTAAGCCCACTTAGATGATCAGCAGCCCTGGTGAAATTTTGCCAATGGCTATGAAAGCCAGTTGGACAAAACCAGAGAAAACTATCACTTCCTTAGTAACAAGGCTAAAGAGAAGACCAATAGGGAAACTGGGATGGCTGCCAAAGCAAATAGAGTTGGGAGTGATCTAACAGATTTAAGCATTTTCCTCCACTGGCACACTTGTGACTTGTCACACAAAACATTGACAACTGCCAATGAATAAAACCACCACAAAAATTCCAACTCTGAGAAGAATTCTAGCAAGACGCAACTACCTGAGTTTATTTTGATTATTAAGAAAAAGCAGGTGCAAAAAAACATTCAAGGTTTTAACCCAATCTTTTAACCCAAACTACTGTCAAATAAAGCATAAAATTACTGAGTCTTAATTAATAGTGTTAACAATTTTTGCCTCCTTCTCCCCCAAGCTTTAAAAAAAGCTATCAAAGATTTACGTGAAAGTGCCTATTTCCTATTATTTCTTTAACCTTAATTTCTAACCTCCAGGCTATCCCAATCCCGTATCACTGATCTTTCCATACCTATCTTTTCACATCTTACTTGGTAATTCTGTGTTGTCTCCCTCAAGGAACCTGGCACATACTTGCTATCTACTACTGATCTGACACAGCTATTTTTAATTTTTCTCAGGTGACAACAGGAAATGAGCAAAACAACATCCACTGCTAGCAATAGCTGGCCCATAAGACTTAACAGTAAGAGTTCTACAGACTCAACCTCCATCTCTAAATTCCACCCTTACTTCTGCTACAGATTTACAGCAAAATACTGTGAGTGCTGTTAGAAATGCAAATGATGTGTCGCTGTATCTGCCTACAATTCACAGTCAATTCACCTATCATTTTAGGAACCACAATATTACAAAACCACCCATATAATTTTAGATCTTGTCACATTGAATTAATTCAATTTTCCATAGGTCTCAAAATTTTAAATACTACCATGTGCTATTAAATATTCACCACCATGCAATACTGCTGGAGCTGGAATGGCCTGATAGATGCCAAAAGCATAGCTGCCAAAAAATGCTGTTGGAGTTAAGAAACTAGCTATCAGAACTACTATATGTTCTCTGTAATTCCTGCTGTCTTAATACATCAATACTCTGACCTGATAGAGAAGCAGAGTAAGTGTAGGAAAATAAGACATCATGTTACACTATCATAATAATATCCATCGTGTGTTGTCTTTTTATTCTATTAGGAAATTCAAGATTTGTGTTATGAAACACTTTTTGTTCCTTCTTTGTTTTAGCTCACGTAGTCCTACCTATCCTCTACCTGTTCACCAACACTAAATACCAACAGACAAACAGAACGTCGTACATGGGCAGGAAAAATCTGTTCCTTCTGCAGAGCATAACTTGACTATGCTGGCAAGAAAAATGCAAACCAGTATGTATTGCAATGTTTTGCCTGTTTTTTTAAGAACATGCTCAGCTGTCTATACTCACTTAATATGACACTATCCACCCATATCAGAGGATCTTCTTGGCAAAATATATATATTTTTTTAAACAAGGAAATTTAAGACTTTATTCACTATTGCAGTATACCTTGACAGTCAGCTTTCCCACATGCTGTAAAACCCAGATGCGATGGGACCAGGCATTGTAGTTACTTGGGTATCTCCCAGCAGCTTCAGAGCAGACATCCATTTCCTCCTGCACTAGTCGATGAATTCTCTCCACAGGTGCTGCTCCCAAGTTTCCTTTATTCACAAGAGTGGGCAAGGAGTTTTCCTGAATTAGATGTTGCAGCACCCATCGTCTGGTTAAACGATGTACAGTGTTAATGATGAGAGACTAATTTTTAGAGAAAAACAATTTTTTGCATTTATATAAATCAATCAAGCTTTTCTGAGATTTCCATTATCTGAACTATGCTGTAATTAGAGGCTGAATAAGAAAACGTAGCAAACGCAACCATCTGAACTGCTCCCAAACTGAGAGCTGTAACTTTATGATCACATTCCAATATAATTTAACTTTAGCTGTATTTGTTTGTTTGCTTACTGTAAGTAGCCTTGGCTACTTACAGCATACAGGAAGAAAACAAAAAGAAACAACAAATAAGGAAAACAATTCAAGGTCTGCACATGATTTCTCACAAGTTCCTTTCAGAGGCTTGTATAGCACTAAAATAAAGTTTAAAAAATTAGGCAGAAAAATGTGACTCAATAGAGATATTAACTGTACTTCATGTGTGTTTTTTACACTTCTCAATACTGCACATTGCAAGCAAAATTAATTTCTGTACATCATCAGCAGAAAGAAAATGCAAAAGACTGAATGTTTCAGTGACTATGGGCTTAACTGAAACAAATGTCTTTCCTATCAAATAATACATATTTGATCTGAAGTCTCTGAGACATGTACAGACTCCCACATGGCTTTTCAATTTTATTTTGGACTGGCTTTTGTAGTATTTTTAGATGAGGATTGTATTTTGAGAGGTGTCCTCAGTGCTACAGAAAATGTACATCTGCAGGCTCTACAGAGAACTGAAAATTATGGCAGATATCTGTGCAGCAGCAAGTGTCAAGAGAATGCCAGTGAGAACACATGGTCTGGAAATGGTCTGGAAAGCTGGACATATTTCAGTTTGTGCAGTGGATTTTTTCTATTTTGTACTGACTCATATCAGTCTCAAAAGCAATTAATAATTATTTCATGACAGTGTCAGCTAAAAAAATAAAAATTGAGAATTCTCCCTTGCAGTTCCATCATACATAAAATAGCAGCTGTAAAAAAAAGATAATACTCAGAAAAAAAAAAGAGTAATCCGTTTGCTTTTTGTCTCATTTGAAGAATGTTTATAACATTCTTATTCATTGATATTTATTTAAACCATGCCTTTTTCTTAGTTATTTTTTAAAAAAAGATTTAAGCTACTGGAAGACAAAATGAACAATTGTAATCTGAACATTACCATCTACTATTTTTTTAAACTTCAGTCACCATATATGCAAGAAATGGGAAAATCTCATTCTCGAAACTACCTTTTTATTCTGAGCAAACAAGAAAGAACAACAAATTATAACACTAATAAAAATATTCCTAATTTAAGATTGCATTAAAGTTGGAGATAGACATTTTCATTATTTCTAAGATGTAAATAAATACTAAGAACCTTACAACTTAGCTTGTAGTCAAACTTCTGACTAGTTTCATAAAAGTATGTTGGTCCATATAACAATATGCATGGCACCAAGCTCAACATTAGTTACATGCTAAAATTTGTTTTCTACTGCTAGTTACCACATAGGAAAGGCTAAACCATGACAAACTGCAGGGTGTTCTTCCATTATTTCTATGCAATCCTTTTGCTTCAAACAAAGCAATCACGCAGCATGAGTAGTCAGAATGAAGATGCTGAAAAGCCATTGAAGGGTAACAAAATTAAAAATCAACACTGCAGAAACTCATTAATGTTGTTGCTAAATCAATACCACTAAGATAGAAAATAACAGAAACTAAGTGAGGTAATAATACCCTATAAAGTGAGTAACACCTAGTAATAGTCCATGTATTGCATTCTATGTAAACTTCCAGAATTTTGAGCACA
This sequence comes from Anas platyrhynchos, assembly GCF_047663525.1. Taxonomy (NCBI): domain Eukaryota; kingdom Metazoa; phylum Chordata; class Aves; order Anseriformes; family Anatidae; genus Anas; species Anas platyrhynchos. Next base: position 40,361,777 of record NC_092621.1, on the reverse strand, counting down.
TCCACTAAACTCAAAAAGATGAATTTACCAACAACACCCTAATCCCAAAATTCATGTTATCTTTAAGACTGAAACTTGTGTATGTTTTTGATAGAATATGAATCCCCTCATAGGATATTAACTTCACGGTTATCCCAATACTGGGCATGTGAAATACAAACATTATGAACTGCTTTCTAATGTTTTCCATTCAAATCTCTTAAAAATTGTCTGTAAAAGGATGAATAAAAATGTAAAAAAAAAAATATATATATAAAAAAAACCACACATACCAAGAAATTTTATCACAAAATTGAGCAATGTGTCTATACTTCACTCAGCTGTGCTACAGGAATTTTACATACACTCAGTCATGACTAAAATAGTTAGCTCTGTGTTTCAGTAATTCTGGAGTTACATTTTTCAAAAATGTGGTCTAGGTTTTAATATTTAGCATTGGTGATTTAATGGCATTGTGTAAATTAGAAATGATAAAAACATATTCACCAAACCAAAAAAGACTAGCAAAGGAAAAGAAGACAACTTTAGTTACAGAGATTAGCTTTTATAGATTCTTCTCTTTCCAAAGTGTCTGTGGACAAACAATAGAGTTACAAGTTGGGGGGGCTAGGGGACAGTAACCCACAATGCTCAAATAGTTACTATTGGAAACAAAATTCTCAGGATGATCATTTTAGGTCCTGCAAGACATGATAAACCCTTAGGAAAAAAGATCCCATCTCCAAAGCTCATTAAAAAATATGCCATACATTGGCAGATGATTGTATATTTTGTGTATATCATGTGGCATATGATTGTAGTTCTAAGTGTAGCATAAGGGAAGCATCTTCAAAAGCTAAAGCACTGAATTTACTGAATTTTACAGTGACTGGCTCAAAGAATCTGCTGTATTTCTAGTTGTCCTCTTCCATCCAGCACTCTGCTTAACTCACTCGCAGAAGAAAACAAAACAAAACAAAAACACCTAGGAAGAGTGTTTAAGTTTGGGAAAGCAACAGAAAGCAAGGGACACAAACCTATGAATCCACGTTTCTGGACTCTTTGGAAACTTGGTTAACGCCAGTTTTCCAAGATGCAAATCTTTAAGTGGATTTAAAGTGCCAGATAGTATTAATTCTTTCCTACAAAAGATAAAATAAATTTGTATGAATAAAAGATGTAACCTGAAAACAAAACGCAAATCCCAACAACAAACAGCATGGCATTTTGTTTGCATTAAAGTACAATTTCACTGTCAAATTCAAAGGCTTTGGTGGATTGACCCATTCCACTTGGTTATATATGGGCATCACTATTCAGCCAGGCCCAACAAAATAAATCCAAATCAAATAAGTTTATCTTAATACATTCTATCTGTTGGTTCCCAATTCTAACAACCACCAACAAAAAACACTGAAACAACTGTATTTTTGGGTGTGGCCTCTATCACATTTTCTGTTACTAATCAGAAAGCCAAGGAGTTTGGGCTACATATAATGCCTATTAACAGTAATGTTGCTTTTATCTGCACACTCTAGAAGAGTATTAATAACATAAGTTGCTTCTTTTTATTTTGATTCAAGGACTGCCAATAGAGTTACCTTTCTTGAAATTAGGCCTTCAGATTATTTTGTATATCTGAAAATATAGTCACTCTTCCACACAGCTTCCCCCCCCCCATCTTATTTTCACACGCAATTTTTAAATATGTCTCAAGATACAGTATCACTGATTCCTAAATTTAGAAGGAAGGGAGGAATATTCTCTGTGTGTAAAATATTTTTCAAACTCACCAGAAAGGCAGAAATCACTACATTTATTCATAGATAAAACACCTTCTAGTTGAAAAAAAAAAAAAAAAAAAGAATTTACCCTAACAAAACTTACTGTTCAGCTAACAAAAGCCTTCCCAGAACACCCCTTCAACAGATATAGCAGAGTGAAAGTCTGTATTTTACTTTTTTTGCCTTCTTTGCACAGAATTCCCTGCTCCACACCCTGTTTGCCTTTCCAGATTTACAACTCTTCCTGCCCCTCTCAAGCATGTTTGTAGACATCACCCTGTCACTGGTTACTCCAAGAACATTAGCTTCCATCTCCTATTCTCCAATCTACTTATTAGATAGCTGCTTTGAAGTTAAGATACGGTATGATCCAAAATTGCCATTTGATTTCAGGAAACATGCCTCTTCCAGAACATCAGCGTGCATAAAGCTGTAGCAATTTTGGCTTTTTGTTCATTTGTTTGTTTTTAAACGATGTTGTTTATCACAATCATATGCGTGGCACCAGGTTAAGCAAGAGGAGTGATAGTCGGCGAAGGGCATAGGAAAAAAAAAAGCAAACAAAAAAATCCTGGTGGGATGGGAAAGAAATACACTATGAAAACAACTCCTACGTACCAAGTAAAACATCTCTGTGGTGTGAAACAGAACATAGCATGGCAACACCGTGGCAGGTGGAAGAACTAGTCTATTATTGCTATGCAAAAGGTGACATTTTGGTAAAAAGCATGTACACGGACAGAGAAAGAGCAGTTTAGATCAGTCCAGCATTAAAAAAAAAAAAGCAACATGTACAGGTTTAGATTAGATATGGATTACCAGGACAGCAACCTTCCAAGATGTAGACTCCTCATGGGGATATTGCCCTTTCTATCCTAAAGTATTAACTGTAAATAAATAGGCTCAAACATATTTACTCTTAAATTTGTTCTGAGTTTTGCAAAGTTGAGGAACATCACAGGCAAGATTTAAATTTTCTGCTGTGGTAGAAAAACAGTTTTTAGCTTCACAGATTTACATTCAAGAGATACCCTCATTCATAAGTAAGCGACTTAAACCATAGGTATGACTACATTAATATAAACTCCAAATAAACCTCTTTCAGTCTCTTTAAGCAAATACCAGATTTAGGATATACAACTTCCAGCTCACTTTTTGCCACATGAACCATTGTTAGCCCTTCAGCCTTCAGAATTCTAGTTCCCGTAAGAGAGAATCTGAAATGCTTTTCACTTGCCTCATGCTTTAATGACATCTTTGAAGTCACTGATATCTCATGGGAAAATATTTGAACTTTCAGAGCTTCTTGTTATCTGATGCCTTTTGACATTTGATCAATCATACATGTAAGCAACGATATCAACAACAATGATGCCTATGACAATTTCTTTCGTAATAACTTACAGATTTTGGTCATAGTAGCTTGAAAGATTTTTCAACTCATAAAAACATAAAGCAAGTTATGATTAGTAACTGCAAATGCCTCGTTGCTCATTCTGTATGACAGGAATTTCCCTCTGAGTTCTAAGAAATGACACATCTCCTTTATCATGCGTTCCTACACCACACAATTGGCTCTCAATCAGTTCTCCCTGCTTAGGTTATAGGCTCTGCCATTCTGTAGCTTCCCAGTTTCTTCTAATGAAAATAAATAAATAAAAAAAATAACCTGTGCAGGCACATTACGCTGTTTCGAATAGCTCCAAAGTCAAGACAGACATATTATATTACCTGTTCTAGCAGATAGCATATTTAAAGCTTTATGTTCCCCTGTGCTTCACTAACGACATACAATTTTCTTTGATGGTCATTTGAACTCAAATACACATTAGCCTTCCACATCACCACTTGTCTTCTTGCTCTGCCAAGTCCTGTCTCCTCTCCAAGGAAGTGATTTCCTTTTCCTACTCTCAAACAACCACATTCTCTCCACATTCAGTGCTGTTGGGTCAATCACTACCTCTGAAGCTCTCAGCAGAGAATACAATGTAGGAAACGTATTATCTCAGCCTAAAATGATAAACTTATTAGATTGTACACAAAGTACTCTGCAGAAAGGGCTGCTATTCAGTAAATAACTCTTATTCTTTTTATTTTAGGCTTCTCAGAATCTATGATGCTTTTTTTCCTCTCCAAATAAAACAGGGAATTTGTGTGTCAAGAGCATACGATGAATCTGGCACAAAAAACATCCTCTGCAAGATGAAAACAATCATCCCACGGCCGATCCATCATGTTCTGCAAGCAGAGTGCAAGTCCCACACAATTAGTTCCCTGCCTATAATAATCCACAGTACAAATTTATCTCCGGTATCTGTGCAGAACATAGCCTGTCTTCTACTCTGTGACCACATATATCATCCATGTCTGCCTGCCTTGATCTGTAGTATGCTGAGATCGGAACCACACAGCATAGTAGGGAGGCTGAAGTGATGTGCTTTGGTTTGGGTTGTGCCATTGAGTGCCTACCCTTTGAAAGGGCCAATGCCCAGCAGCAGCCTAAACCAAGGCAGGAGTAGATTTGGCACATCAGAACCCCATCTAGAGCACTCAGAGGCAAATCCCTCAGCTACTGAATGGCTGGAATGACATCAGCCTCTCTCTGAGTGAGACACAGTGTTTCAAAGACAAACCACCAACCAGGCCACCCCGCCAAAAATCAGAGGAGGACAGACATCCTCTCAAGTTTTTTGCACACTGAGGTAAACCATAAAGGCCATAAAAGAGACAATCTTCACCTACGTTCCTTAATGTTGTTATTCCATTTGCAATTTTAAACTACCCCTCTCGTCTATGTCCAAACGAACTCTTTCAGCTGTCAGGCAGAAAAAAATGCACAGACTGTTAAGGATAGATGCATTTGCATCAAAAAAAAAAGACAAAGCAAAAACCTGAATTCAGTTTTATGTACAACAACATTACATTACTCTAATAGCTCTAGTGTTTATACATGCTGATAACTCCATTTTGTTACTTGACAGCTATTTGGGGGTATACATTTTCAAGACAGTAAGCCCTTTGCTACCACTTCCACCTGCCTTTCTTACATCCAAGATGCTAGAGAGTGACAGATCCCAGCAGAATCCTCCAGAACTGTATCACCAGTTAAAAAACATATATATATATATATATATATATATATATATATATATATGAATTTGTGATATATAGGGCTGACAGCAACCCACAGCTTTCTAGGTCATTTTGTTCATTTTTTCCTACTGAAATTGAACTACTACTTTTGTTTAACAACAAAAAGTGTTTTTGATTTTCTTTTCTTGTTTTAAACAAGAGCCCTCCTAGACACTAACAACTTCCTGGCAGTCCTCTAACCACTCTTAAATTATTCCTTTTAGACTGTGTCATATCTTACCTGGGATGCAGAAAAATATTCTCCCACCTGCAGGATTTACACAAAAATTATCTGCTTCACAACACTATGAATACAACTTCCTCCCCTTCTCTTGCAGTATATTAAGGGCTATTCAGCTTTGACAAGCTGCACTGGTAGTGGTACTAAATTGATCAGTTTGCTCAAAAGGACTCAGGTATAATATTGAACGAATGGTAAAATGGGAACAATGAAATCAGACAGCAGACATCAGTTGGGTGCTATGCGATTCAGCAAAAAGGATACGTCCATCTAAGTTTACAACTCAGTTGAAGCCTGCCTCAACTGATGGACAAAAAGAGAAGTGGCAGTTCGAATGGGACTCCCATCCAAAAAAAAAAGGGGGGGGGCCTAACTCCTGTATTCACGCGCAGCAGCGTAAACTTTGTCTGTATGAAACAAACAAAAACCAAAACCAGTATGAAATTATCTGTGAGGCATACAGGATAAAAGAGATGTTCAACATTCCTTCAGCACTCCTTCGCTGAGAAGCTGTTGCTGTGTCATTAATTACCACTTAAAGCGGAGCTTATGGCTGACTTGCATATTCAGGCCCAGGTCTTTCTGATGTCATTTGCTCAGGGCAACCTACCTCACGTTCCAAGCCGTGGTGAAGTCTGGGTTCAGTAGCAGCAGTGTACACGTGATATCCACCAGCTCTAAAATGAGTATAAGAAAAAGAAAACACAAAAATTAGCAATGGTTCACAAAGAGCAGTGGTCTTTCTGAATCCCTTTAGCCCCCACCTCTTCCCTTCTTAACATCTTCACTCCCATGGCTGCTACATCTATGGATGCCTGCCTCTGCAAAACGCTGCTATATCTCATTCCAGAAAAAAAAAAAAAAAAAGACAGCTTAATTTAAAAGGGAGCAAAATCAGCCATATCTTCCCTTTTGGCTATTTGAAATAGTGGACTTCTATATTGTTAACCACTCTTATCTAAGAAGTCTGCAGCTGGGAATTTCTGACTGCTACCTGTTTATCTATCTAGACAGATGGTATACATACATACGAATAGATAGACATACAGATATATCTACATAGAGATATAAATAACTAGATGGACAGATTCAAACACATCATATGCTCTCAGAGATGGACAGGAAAATTACTTAATTTATATTTTAACCAAGATGTTTCTCAGAGAGGTCAGTTGTTATTTAACTGTGTGAAAAAGTGGAATAGCTTTGTTTATAACTGCATACCTACTTGTTCACTTATGTCTGACAGAGCAAGTTTGTGCTCCTCATGAGCTCCTGCCTATAAGTTATAATTTTGAATTGACAATTTTGAACTGAGCTGTTAACGGTGACATTTTAAAAATTACATTAAAGAATTAAGCTGAATTTGTTTTTTCATGTTTCTCTTTTTTGCCCTTTTGTTTTGTTTTTGTTTTTGACTTTAATGACATTTTTTTTTGTTTAAAGACCTATTTGTTGCTGGGGCATGAAGCACACCTATGATGTGCAACCACTTTTCTTTATATGATGCCTAAATGTACACAGCTTTTTCTTTGACTTATTCAATCTCTGAGACAGCAAAGTACTTCAACACCTATTTAACACCTATTTAATTTTACACGGATAAATTGCCAGTGTCCACAATAAAATATTCAGGATTACTCACATATGTAAAATTTAACACCTAGTAAGTGTTTTGCTGGCTATGGTTTTAATTGTACACTCAAAAAGTCGCATTGGCAACACTCAGCAAATCAAAAGCAGATGTATAAGAAACATGAAGTAAAATTGTGAGCTATGGTCGTTTCATTTACACTTTCCATTTAACCTTCTTAATATATCAGCAGTTATTCTACCTTTTACAAAAGTCTATAGATTGTACGTGTCATCAATATGCACATTTAAACACTAATTATTCTGTTATTATTACCTTGAGTCATAAACAATACTAACATATAGTAACACACTTCCTGCCTTCCAAAATGCAATGGGTCAACAGCTAATAATCACTTCCCACTATGTTATGCAAGGTAACATAAACCTTCTTTATGTCAAATTCACATACCTCCTATAGGGCAACTGAGAGCTTCTTGAAGGAAAAAATCCAGCAATTACTACCTTTGCTGCTAAACACAACCCAAAGCTAAAAAACAAAAATGGTTCTCCTATATTTAAGTAACTGCATTGTTACTCTGTTCAACCAACCTTCTCCCCAGCTGGTGTTTATTAAATACAACAACACAAACAGAAAAGAAGGAACCCCATACAAAATGTTAGTATTTGCTTTTCCCCTAGACATGAGCCACATCCATCTTAGTCTTGCCTTCTATTTAAACTAAACTGCCAGCAGATTGCTGGCGTAGTACAATTTTTAAAACATATCGTGAAGAGTTTCAACCGCCAGATCTAGGTTGACTGACACTTATCATGCATTTCATTTTCAGCTGCTTATCACTTTGCAAACAAGTCTGCAGGCTGTATCTAAAGGGTCCAATGCTTCTGCTCAATCACAGAAGTGTCAAGGCACCAGGACTGCGCAATAAGGAGATCTGCCTTCAGGACCTTTTTTATTTGCTATAGGAGGAAAAGGTATTTGCTATAGAAGTGAAAGGTAAATGGGACTGCAAAATGTGTGATAAGATGAAACTGAGAGAAACAACAGAGTACTGTGACAAAAGACATCATTACAGACTGCTGAACTTGGACATTAAAAAGTCTGAACTTTTTAGGGTTGAATTTTATTAATTGTTTTAGTAATTATTAGGTACCATCATTATATAGTCTATGACATATAGGATATGTTAAATGAAGTTTATTACAGCCTATATCGATCATTTAAGAAACAGTTTTCAGAGACTACATAACTCCACGTAGAAGAATATAGATCGTTTGTCCTACAGTCATGATTTCACATTAATGTTATTATTCTGGTATTGCCCAAGGTTTGAAACAGCACCAAGACATGCACAATTTAAGCACTAGCTTATCTAACATTTTGTTTTACAGAAGTGTTTGGAAAAAAAAAATTAAAAATCACCGTATCCTGAACATAATCAAAGGAAAGAAGCAGACAAAAGGAAAGTCTCCAAGCAATAACCATTTCTTTCAGTCCAATTTACTTTGACATTTGCTGTAACAAACAGCAGATGTAGATTTCACGAAATACGAATTCTGAGCCAGAGATGTCAAATGACACAATTTTAGTAACCTCTGAGTTTTTCCATGCAATGTCATGTGACAGATCTGGCACACATAGGTAGGAGTTGCCAGATAGTTCTCTTTGTGTCAATAACAAAACTCAACATGTCTTTTATTTAAAATTTTAAAAGCACTTTCTGCTGGATACATTTTAATCAAAATACAGCATCACAGATGCTCACAAAATAGGTATCATTCTGTACATTAAAAGCTTCCTCAGATGCAAGAGGGCAACAATGACTGTATATTTTTAGCTTGTTTTCTTTTCAAATATGACTGTATCCAGATTTTTATTTCTGTACATGTATCACACTAATGAGCTTTTCAGAAGAAAAAAAAAAAAAAAATTCCACTGTTTTAGAAGAAAAGAAATTAGAAGAATTTAGAAGAAAAAATTCCACTGCTTTAGAAGTGGACTTGCAGGTTTATGGGAAGTAAGGATATTCTGGGAATGTTCACAATGATACTCTGAATAAGGAGAAGATATGTAGCGATTTCAGACAACTGTCTTGTTGATGTGCACAAATAATATACATGCATATATTAAAACAATTTGGAGAAAGGATAAAAACATATTATCAAACTGGGACTTCTAAACTAGAACAATAGCAAAAAGTACTCTTGATCCTGGATCCCAGAAAACATTCAAGCTTTCAAAAGAAGCCATGATAAAATTAAACATCTCTCAGTAAGTTATTAAGGACTGGCTTCTTCTAGGATCCTGCCAGAAGAGTATCAGATGAAATCATACACCTTAATCGGGACCCTGTTCTTCTTCGTTCTACCTAAAACGGCTTATGGTAATTCAGACAACACAGAAGAGGTAACGGGAGACTGTATTTGCAACCACTGTTTATTACAAATAGCAGTAGAACACCCAATTGGGTTTGCAGCAGCAATAAATTTATACTTTCACTATGTTCAAAAGAAAACAGCTACCTTGCCAAATTCTCACTATGAAGTCTTACCTACAAAAAAGAATTCAGAAGGAAATTCTTGAGGATATTACATTTCAAATGTACAGAAAAGGTAATGTCTCTTGATACTGTATGACTACTTAACCTATGTTAAAAACAATTGTGTAGGTCCGTCTGGGAAAGACTTCTACCTTCATTTCCTCCATCACTGTAGTTCAGTTTCCACTAGAATTTCCTATCGAACGTGAGACTCTTTTAAGGGCACAGCATGCTAAATGCTGTAAGCTGGACATTGCTTCTAAACGTGCTACTAACAAGGTGAGGTCCTGGTCATGGTTTACAGGAGTTGCTCAGAAGACATGAAAATACGGTCGGTCATCTCTTCTCAAACACATGACATTGGCTTTCATAATTAAAGAAACAAAGGAGAAGGGAGTTACTCTTCAAAGGAAGAAAATCAAACAAGATTCAATAGACAAACAGGTACTTATATAAACTTCCCCTGTTTTCTGATGCATAATTTTGGCCTGTGTTTTCAGAGAAGAGATTCTGAGATGCTTCATCTGTGAGGAAAGTAGGGACGCTTTCTGAACAGTCAGAACTCCCTTGCCATTCCTGCTGGACAGACAGGAATGCACCAGACAGACGGTGTCACCACAAGAAAGCACAAGAACCTGCCTAAAAGGAGCAGTGTGCCAGTAAGTTTGAATCCAACTGAGAGAAACATACAGGAAGAAAAATTTTTAAGCTGACTGCCATTTAGAAGAGACCTAAAGCCATAAACAGAAAAATTAGTTTCCTAAACTACAGCTACCCTTTTTCATTCTTGTTTTAAACAGAGTAAGTTACTTTGTAAAGAGTCAAATATCCCATGTCACACTTGCTTATAAATCTTTAAAAAAAATATTTAAAAAAAAAACACCACACACTCAAAATAGACAATATACAGAAAAGTATTTTTCATGCAAGTAAAACAAATTAAAAAACAGAACAACAATAACAAAAAAAGGAAAAAGGGAATAGAGTTTTACAATTACCAAGTTGTTTGGACACATGATTCCTGGTACCCCTAAGTCCAAAAAACATTGCACTTCTTTCTTACTTCAAATCCACACATCTCCATAACTGCCCTTCTGTCTCAGGGCATACTTCCTTCTGCACACAGAAATGGGAATAACTCACTTCCCTCTCAACCTTCCAATGTGGCAAGAGAGGAAGGATTTGCATTGTCAACCAAGCAGCAATACAACTTGTTCGTGTCACCATGAAGCACAACATAAAGTCAGAGCATTGCACTCAATTCTTTCAGAGCAGGTTAGGCTGCCTTCAAGAAGGGGCAGTGTAGCGTCCAAAAACGGTAAATAGAAAATGTGTGTTAAAATCAGGTAAAATACTATTCTACATCTGGGTAACTTACCATCTTTGTTCAGCCATTGTTTTCTTTGTCTGTAGAGTAGAAGTTTATTGTGGACATATGGCAAAAGAAACTTGACGCACCAGCTCTCCACACCAAGCTTGTTTTCTACCAGGACTATAGGGCTCCGGTTATATCTGGCTTCAGGACAGGGTATTAATCCTATTTCATCTCTTTAAAAAAAAAACAAAAAACAAACAAACAGAAAGAAATATAATTAAACTTACTTGCAGTATTTGCCAATTATTTTTCTCAAAAAGCAGTGCTCCCTGCCAGTTCATCACCTTTTTCCCTGACGTTACAGAAGTCTGTGCTCATTATTCTCAACTCACCCTCTTGTTTCTTCCTAGACTTCAGGTATGATAAAATGTGTTTTGAGAAAGCCATCCTCTGCACCAAATTGCAGCAAATTAACTCAGTAATAAGTGATTCAAACACGTTTTAAAGTGCAAATAAAGATTTAAGTTGAGGGGGGAAAGAAAAAAAGCCTAAACATATTTTATCACCACACAATTTATTCAGACACAATATAAAAGCTAGCTGTGGTTTTGGTTAAGTGCCTCTACAAAATTTTATTTTAGCTCCCCAGTGCAGTAGCAACAGAAAAACAGGAACACTTCAAGACATGCTGAACAGCCTCAATGTAATGTTCATCCATGACTGGATGAACAAGAATGAATTCAAAATCTTTAAAATGCTATCTAAGAAGATTCCTTCTGGTGATTCTGGCTTTTCTGAACATACCCAGAAAAGTTACACCAGGTTTTCTCAAAAATCTTGAATGGGCAAGGTCCCTGCTTTGTATTTTCACAGTACCAACATTAACCATGCCTCTAGAAAAAAAATCAAATAAATAAAACATGGGCACAAAAATTCATACCAGCAAACACAGCAGCAGCATCAGAAGCTTTTTAGTTTCAAGGGGCGATATAATTTTTCCTTTTTCCTCAGCTTTTAGTGTGCATGAGTGTTGGAAGAGTGGTCGTAACAGCTTCTTAAAAACAAACAAGACTGTCAATTATTCACACTCACCTGGACCAAAAGCAATATTATTATATACTTGCTATTATGAATGATTTTGCCTTTATGCCCTGTTTCATAGAAAAATGTCTGTTGCTGAGAAGGGAGCTCCTCAGGTCTCAGGCAAGAAAAAAAAAATCTGCTGTGGTTTTCAGAACCACCTTAAATTTTCTCAGTACAAGGCCTACATATACGCTCCAACCCTGTAACCTCAACTCAGTTACCTTAAACTAATTTTGTTACTGGATAATCTGAATGCGCTGATTTAGTTCAGTGTCTAAAAGCAAAAGTGACACCACGAGCTTGTTAAAGAACAAGTATATCTGCTTTTTCAGGAAACTGATTTGTTCTGTCAGACTGCAACAAGCCACGAAGAGCACAAGTAACCTGAGGGAAGACATCCCCAAACAGCTTGGCTCTGTCTCCAAATGCACAGCCATGTCCCCTACCCATCTCTCGTCACCTGGGAACAGAAGAGGAAAACTCTGTATTTTACTGCCCACTACACCATAAGCAATAAATATAAATAAAAAAAAAAGATTTTAATGCTTGCTGCTCCACTGAAAAAACAAGTTAAGGTTTTCACAAAGCTAGTCAGATTAGACCTACAATGTCACTCCAGACTGCTGCTTTCAAGAGGGTGCCTTATAGCCTAAATTTGGTACTTACTGCTGGCTCCATTTCATTTATGAATCTTAAACCTACAGTCCTCGGTCAAACTTTGTCTGGCCTTGCATACTGGGACACATGGGGCCTCAGCTGCAAGAAAGATACAGTTACCTGCAGCTTTGCTAATTAGCTCTGTGAATAACCACTAAAATTTACCAGCTAATGCCTATAGACAGTACACCAAAGGTAAAGAGCAAGGGGAAAAAACAAAAAAACAGAGAACCGCACACCCACACCTTCTGTCCTTACCAAGTAAAAAAGGTCTGATTTGGGAAAGCTAAATTTCACAACGCTGCATTGAAGATGCCACAATGACAGACAGGTAGGGTTTGCAAACACCCCAACAAACCAAACAAACACCCCAACTCTGGGGTCATGCTCAGCAAGCCAAGAGGCAGAGGACCATACCATGGCACAACGAAAATTGTGAAGATACAATGCAACACAAGAAGTGGTGTATCTGGTAACTGCTCGGTTTTCCCAAGATGCAAACCAGGACTTGTCATCTGGTAGAGATGCTGTCTACAACACCCTGGTATTGCTTCTTATGACCTGGGTGGTTCAGAAACCATATGTGGCATTCAGTTCCTGAGAGGGAACAGAATTTATACTTTAAAATACCAGAAGAGCAGGTTTATCCACGACAGGGTGCCTAACTTGCGGCCAAAACAATCCATACAAACCACCACCTTTTCCAGCTGGCTGCTCCTGAAGGCCCCTCTGGTCTGCAAAAGGAGCAAGTAAGAGGGCAGGCCGTTCATTTTGTCAGTCCAACAGGCACTGCTTGAGAACTCCGGCAGCCTTTGCTCCATCGTACATCCCCCCAAAAAAAAGCTTCTGCAGCAGGACTCATGTGCAGGCACCAGTGACCCAATTAGCGCTTGTAAAAGTAAATGACTGAAATACCCCTAATCTTCTGCAGACAGCCTCCGGTCACAGAATTGTAGGATCATCCAGGTTGGAAAAGAACTTACAGATCCTCAGATTCAACCACCAGCTCTTCTGGGGTTGCTGTGACCCCAGAGCGGGACCTGGCACTTAACCCGGCTGAATCGATCCGGCCCAGGCGTGGGCACACCTCAGTCATATCAACACAACTGCACAAGCCAGCTGCAGGACGGAGGATGCCCACGTTTAGGTCAGGATACAAGCTGCTCACAATACCAAAGGAAACAGCAGTTGAGGGCTGCTGTTCTTTGCTGTCACCTGAAGCATGACCTACTGTGAAAGCAACATTTCACTCCCTAAATTCTCTGGTTTTCCATTATTGTCTGGTGAATTTTATGATTTTTTGGTGTACTTGCAATTCTTTTCCTAAAAGCAAGTACTCCGGTCATGTTCCAAAACCTGCATGAATTACCTTGGGATTTACAGGTGATCAATGTATCATGGTAACTCACATTCCCAAAACACACGATGGAAGCTGCTAGAACTCAGTGGATGATTTGAACAAGGTTGTCACTGAAGGCCTGTCATGACAGAGCTTCTTTAACCTGCATGGAGACTGGAGAAGTTACGTGCAACCATCTGCTGAGCTCTGGCAGCAGCAAGACGAGTTTCACATCAGTAAGGACTTAACAAAGAAAACTTCTTTCTCAGTCCCCAGCAGAGAAATTTGCAATCATACCAAAAAACGCCTCGATTTAGAGTTCTGAATCTCATAAAATGAAGAGTGTTTTTTAAACACAGTAAGAACATGGTGAATTGAGTCAGAAAAAGTGATCCAAACTGAACTGATATAAATCGTTGTCTGCAAACTAGAAAGCACCTCAGATTTCACACACAAATGCTGGGCTACCATCTAAGAGTTCAGCTTCCCAATTACACCCACAACTCGGGTACTTTTTTGACAAGTGAATCTTATATTCTGTTTGACCTCACATGCATAAGAAAAGCAAAGTTGATAAAGAAAGCATGCACTGATCTGTTCAGTGTTGGCAGTCCATCAGTTCCAGTGGGACAACCCATGCCAATGATTTTATCAGGACCTATCCTTGTAGGGACTGGGTAAAAGTATCTTCCAGTAAACTTCACAGCCTTATGAAAGCTTGCTCCAAATCTAATTCAAAATAAATAAATAAAAGAGAAAGAAAAACATTCTAGTTAGCCCAAAATTGAACTTTTACGTGTTTTTATTGTTCACCAGAGACAACACCCTGTTTAAACCCTAGAAAGCATGGAGCCTGCTTCCGACAGAAGCAGTGGGGGCAAGTGAACAAAGTGTCGGAGGCATGGGACAACAAACACTGTAAGAGTGATCAGAGTTGGGGACAAAAGTATGAGGTCCTGAATGCACACTGTGCACTGGGCAAGCCACTTACTCTCTGCGGAGCCAGATTTAAGGAATTCGAAGCTGGATCTGTGGCACCAACGGGACGCTCGGTTGAAGAGGACAATGTTTGCCAGGGACTGCAAAGGACCACGACCACCTCGGCGCACAGGAGGAAGGCAGGGCAGGGAGTCAGGTCTATGCCCACTGGGGCTGCAACCCGCTGCTCCGGAGGCAGGAGGCCTGCAGCCAAGGGCCTGGCGCCTGTTTTATCCCCACGGGAGCTGTGTCCCAGGAGCCGGGCGGGCTGACCTCCCCCTGCCCGCCTCGGGGGAGCGGCACCCAGCCCGTCCCTGCTCGCTCCGGGCATGACACAGCGCATCGGTCTGGCCGCACATGGCTCTTGTAACCTACTTTCATCCCCTGGACTGCACGAAAGGGAAGAGCAGCAGCAGCAGCAGCAGCAGCAGCAGCAGCAGCAGCAGCAGCAGCGTGTTCTCCCAAAACACAGGCTTGCCACCGCTGAGGCATTTTGGAGAAGCAGTGCGGGACCGACTGCTGACCCTCCGCAGCCCCGTGCCCAGCCCCGTGCCCAGCCCCGTGCCCAGCCCCTGCCCCTGCCCGTGCCCGTGCCCGTCCCGGCGGCGCCGCTCACATGTGCGGGTTCCGCGCGAAGGCGTTGCGGATGTCCTTCACCACCCGCTGCACCAGCACCGCCACCTCCTCCGGGGACTCGGCCATCTTCCAGCCCAGCCCAGCCCAGCACAGCACAGCCCAGCAGAGCCGTGCCGGGCCCTGCCGTGCCGTGCCGAGCCCAGCCGAGCTCTTCCGGGGCAACGCGGGGCCGCCGTGCGGCTGGGGCGGCCCCGGCTCGGCGCCCCCCGGCGGCTGGTGGCGGCCGAGGGGACGGCGCCGCCCGCAGGGGCCCGGCCCCGGCTGCTGGGGGGGCGTGGAGGGGACGCGGCCGTGTCCTGAGGACAGAGAGCAGCGCAGACGGAGGCATTTGTAGACAAGGAGCTCTGTCAGGGCGGTGTGAGGCAGGGGGAGGTGGATGTCCCCCCTGAGAAACGCTGAATGTGTGCCCACACGTTTTAGTGAGGGTGTCCCCACACCAAGTGACACAAGGCGCTGATGGGAGTGCAGGGTTAAAAGCCAAAATGAACGTGTCGGAGACATCTTCTGCAGCAACTGCTAAAAGACAGCTTACTGCTTTCTATGTTGCTTTCCACTTACTCCCTGAAATAATATTTTAAGTGCTTATGGATGCTTAAAAGCCTGCTGTAATATTTTTCCTCTCACGAGAAAGGGCAACCCCACCTCCTCACCGTCCCAGCCTGCCTCTCCTGAAGAGCCTTCACTGCAGCCCTCACCTCCCACCGCACCTCTGTGCCCCCAGGAAGATCCCAGCCTTGCAGCTGCACACACAGCTCCAGCTCACACCGTCCTGACCCCCCACAAACTGCCTTGAGGCATTTCTCCATTTTGGTGCATTGCTTACATTCCTGCAAATGCTGGAGGTGAACCCTATTTTGTTGACCTGGGGGATTCACTCCTGTCACATCACTCCAGGCACTTTGCTCCTCAACCCTGTCCATCATTCCCTGACAAGCCTGCCAGCCTCTCTCTGGCACTACTCGAACAGAGATAAACCGAGGTGGTGCAACAGCCTGTTTGGGAAGCCCCCTCGGTTTAACACACTTATGTCCATTTTGGGTGATGCACTACTAGTGGGTGCTGTATTGCTTAAAATTATGTCTTGTTAAATCAGGTTTTCAGTGATTATGCTATAAATGAAGATACAACTCGATCTGAATTTAGTAATATTTATAAAATGCAAGTAAACAGAGCTGGGTGCATGGGGAGTCTTTGCTCTACCAACATGCACACCCAAACGTCGAACTTTCTAAATATATATAGAACATGGTTCTATAAAAAAAAAATAAAAAAAAAAATAATAAAAAAAGAACAAGGTTGAAAATCCAATTTCCTTGTTTTTTTTTTTTTTTTTTTTTTTTTTTTTTTTTTTTAATTATTTTATTTTATTATTTGGAATTATTATTTATTACTTCAAATTATTTTATTTTGAAGGATTTAGAATCATAGGATGAATCACAAAATGGGTTGGGTTGCAGAGGACTTTGAAGATCACACGGGGATGATCTAGTAGGGATGCCACCCACTAGAACAGATTGCCCAAAGCCCCATCCAGCTTGGCCTTGAACGCCTCCAGGGATGGGGCATCCACAGCTTCTCTGGGCACCCTGTGCCAGGGCCTCACCACCCTCACAGTAAATAATTTCTTCCTAATGTCTAATCTAAATCACCTCTCTTTTAGTTTAAAGCCATTACCCCTCCTCTTATCACTTCATTCCCCGATAAAAAGTCCTTTTCCAGTTTAATAGTAACATAGGAAATATACTTAGTTCTCAGTGCTTGACATTATTTTTTGAAGAAAATGTTCCTCAACAGTCGTGTATATTTCTGAATCCTGCTAATGTCATTGTTTGTTAATACTGAAACAGTGTATGTTCTCACTTTTTTTTCCCTTACCTCCTTCCCCACCCTCATCCCCCCACCCCACGTTTTCAAATATACCCAGCAGTGTGCTTCAGAACACTTCTCATTTGAGTAGTCTTCTCAGCCTTGACAAAAGGAGAGGTTACAGAGGCGCAGGAGACTACATTATCTGTTATAGCAATACTGATAGGAAACAATTTTGGAAAAATCTCTCAAATGGCAAACTTTGTGAAGCTGACATTTGTAAGGGCAAATATCTTCTTTACAATGTAACATCATTTTCTTGTTCTACCAATAGAGTTCTGGTGCTGAATGAAGCAGAATATTTTAGAGAAATTATATGGGAAAGAAGCAGTTTTTGTGGGTTAATAAAGGCTGTTAAAGTCACATTGCATGTTTTATTTGGTTTTATGCCTTGCCTTGTTTTTATTTGTTTTTTGTTTTTTTTTTTGTTGTTTTTTTTTTTTTTTCCCTAGTTTTCCTACCTTACTTGTTTGAAATACATAACCTTCATTTAATTTTTTTCCGAAGATGATGTTGTTTTTTATCTGAGAAAAATGATAAATAATAGAGAGAAATAATAAAAATGAGAAATAATAAAAAGCATTACTTTCTTTGTAATATATGTGGAGAAAGTTTGTTGTTTGTCATTTTCTTATATTAGCTAGTTAGTAGTTTACACTGGTCAGATTGTAATTGTGTTACTCAGATATTGTCAATTGCTTCTTCCTTGCAACAAAACCAGATAATTTGTATGAAAAATTTATCCTAATTTAGTGCTGAGTCAAAATTTAATATGCCAATATAATGCTTTAGCTACAATAAATTGTGTTTTATTATAATGATTTTTTGAACACTGTAAGAACTGTGGTGTTGACTTGCAGAAAATGGACTCCACGATCAGTCAGATAGTACAGTAGGTGTGTTTATTCAGTGCTGGGCAGCACAGGGAGTAGTCCCGCCAAAGTTGTGTGCACCTGACGTGGCAACTTGCCTTGGTTATATGCAGTGAATTGTTACATATGCATGAAGTTTCACAATACACCTATACATATTCATAACCTGTCCCCGCTTCATATTAAAATTAATCCCAAGGAGTCATTTCCATAAACTCCTCCCATCTGCGCTTTACGCAGTGTATCCTGGTGGTGGTTGTTGGGGGTTGTGGGGATGAAGATTGATGATTCTTCCTCGTCACCGCTACCTGACCTCTTGTCTCTGTGCAGACTCCTTGGCTCTTGTCCATTCACAGGATCAGCTTCTAACAGTTTCTTAAGACAAGCTCACACTCTTATTAGCAGACTGGTCTTGGTAAGGGGCCCAAGGCTTCTTGCTTTAGTTAATTTGCACAATGAACCATAGTTAGCCAAGACACTAAGTAGCATCCTAGTTTAATGCCGTCAGCGCTTTATCACTACGTGAGAAACAAACTCCCTCTGTCAGGCTGGACACACAGGCTCTGTGTGGCTCAGTTCATGTGATCAATGTATCGGTGGGATAGTAGAAATGGCATTGTTGAGGGACACTGCAGACATGGTCCACAGCTGGATGAAAGAGAAAAGGAATGGATAGAAAGGAGGAGCAAACCTCATACTGAAATGTGCAGAAAAATCTGAATATAAGGTTTCTCAGAAACATCCCATACTTTCTATAATTTTTGTTTAATGAAATTAAATTGTGGCTATTAGATTTTCTATGTTTCTCCAAATTAATTCTTTTCCATTCCCACTAAAAGTAAATGTAGTTGAAGTGCCAAGAAAAGGTGATCATGCATACTAAACTATCCACTCTCTTTTGTTGAATAATATTAATCTATGTAACAGTTGAAGCTAAATTGATTTTAATTCTAGAGTAGCCTTAGGCAAGAAATGTTAAATTGCTAAAACATATACTTGTGTTTTATCAATATATATTTATTACGGTGAAAATGTTCCTAATATGCCAGGTAATGTTACTTTTTTTTTTTTTTTTTTTCTTTTCTGAAAATCAAACTGCATTTATTTTCACTCAGACCTCCTATTAATCTGGAGCTGTTCCAGCAGCACTTGTATATATATGTGTTCTGCCAAGAGGTTTGAGTACACCTACCCTGTCCGCTGCAAAATGGTGGCAATTGATTCAAATATCCACTTGAATCAGCTAATCATGAACAATCAACGGAATCAATTAAGATAAGTCTGTCGCCACATTTTTTCCTCTTTCAAAATGTGATTTATTTGTTTTAAGTTCTGTGAAGGAATAATAATTGTTTTAGTGCTGGGTGTGTACTATTATACATACCATTAGTCCAATGTTAGCTAAGACAAAGATATCTTTATACAGTTTTCCGTATCAGCAAACTCATATTGAAAAAGCTTCTCTACCTAGATAAATGTACAGCTTACCTCTGCTTTCATCATGATTTTTCTTATGATTGTTAAGGACTGATGCAGACAAGTAATATCTATGACTATTTTTTGTTTTCCATCCTATTGTAGCATGAAGGTGGGATGATTGCTTGGTTTTGTAAATGAGCATATATTATGTTGTGCCTAGGTCATCTTGAAACATTTTTACTTACTGCCAGAGGCCACATTTGGCTGCTTTTGAGAATGTTTTCTCATTTTTTAGGGAAAGTCACAAGTAAGTCTCAGAATATTTCCTTACATGTAAGAGCACTAAGTTTTACAGGTAAAAGCATTAATTTCTATTTAGGATACAGATGATAGAGAGTGGAATTCTGTGACTTACTGACTTCACTTTGTTGTATATTTACATATTTTAATATGCTTTATTACTATTCTTCACAACAGCCATACAATATGTGAAAGTATATAAATCAGTGACAGATGGGCTTGACTGGTTTAAACTGAAGAGACTTGGAGCCTACATCTGGAAACTGAAGGGACAAGGAAGAAATTCCTTACTGATGTCAACGTGCATGTAGTGGACTGCTGGATAAGGACTGCATGCAAAAGCAAAGTACAGAACTTTACTTTTTATGATGATCTAGTATGCGATTTTTATTAGACTGGATAGATTTCCTTACTTAGAAAGAATTTTTCTCCCGCTTTATAAAAGATACAGACTATAACATGGGAATCTAGAAGATGGACTTTGGTACCTAGGAAAGAAGAAAAGCATTATGTCTATAGTGACAAGAATGGAGGAAATACTTCATTTTGGTGACATAGAAGGAGGTCACAGAGGAGCACAATGCTTCAGGAACGCAAAATAATTCATTTAACAATTCATCTAATAATTCATCATGTAACACCTATAGACTTCTTACCATAGTTACTAAGAATAGTGCTTGGTTCTATATGAGGACAGAGTTGTTTAGCACTCTTGGTGCAGGGAGAGGGAAGGTGATATACTGTATGTATAGAAACACTAAAAATCAGAAAAATGGACATTTTAATAAGCTTTCTAATCTACTCTTTCTATAATATTTTTGTATAATATTCATCAGGTATATTACTGTTTAATTACAAGATATATGTATTTGAATGTTTGAAATTACTTTGTGATTAAAATGCTATGTACATTCTTTGTATGATATGTTATTTCTGTTATGTGTTATAAAATAAAGTTATAACCTTGTGCAGTAATTTTAAAAATTGCAACTATATGGAAGATTTGCTGAGGCCCATTTATCTATATTGTCAATTTCTAGAAGTCTTCATTTCCTTTTTTTTTTTTTTAACTGTCTGTGATGTACATCATGAATGTAATTACCATTATTATAAACTTTGATACAAATGCTATTATGTATAAAAGGCTAGTTATTTGTTACAGGTCTGCCCTTATGTCTAGTGTTTATGATGTCTGTGTTATCAGCATAGAACTGTGTGTGTGTATTCCTGAATAAAGTGTAATCCACACTAGCTCTGAAAGTATGTCTGTTGATAAGTTTTAGACTGTTTCAGAAAATATGCATAAATGTACATACAATTAAAGTAATTAAAGTAAATTTAAAACCTTGTTAGGCAATATGAAATCTGAATACAATTTCATTTAGTAAAGGCTTAAGCTTATCTCTAGGTCTAGTGTAAAAATTTTTCTAAGATATTGCTTCTTCCTTTTTACATTAAACAAAGTGCATATAAAGGATGCATTAGCCTTGTACATTAGCACATATTTTATAATTACAATATAATAGTAGAAATAAAATTGCAAATAGTATATAGCAAAAATAGTATATATATAGTAAAAGTAGTATAAAATAATATTGTTTATTATATATATATATATATCATATATTATACTAGTATAAGTAGTGTATATTATGCTAATATAACATATTTGCACAGGTTTTAAAGTTAGAAAAATAAAAATAATACAAGAATTCCTGCATTATTTTTATTAATAATTTTTGTACATCATGACAATATATACATCCTGTACATTGCTTGTACTGCATGACTAGTGCTGCTGGTGAGGTTATCTTTTCTCCTGTATTGACAATGGCAATAATAAGCACCATCATTAAAATTTCAGATTCCTCAGCTAGTTCTATACTCAGTGCAAATTTTGCTTTTTAATTGAAAGGAAATTTAAGCAATTTGGGAAAAAATGTTAACAAATGTTGTTTGAAATGTTATTAATACTTAATCTGTCATTCTCTCTGTAAATGTTAACCAGTGTTTTATTAAAAGGTCAGAATTGAACTATATCACACGATTGTAATTGTAACATATTGAATCAGGCTGCTGCTTTCATCCCTCTGTTAAACTTTAACGACATGCTGAAATTGCATGAGAGCTTAAAACTGTCCTCTTAGCAGTTTAACTGGAGCAAGCTGTATATTAACTTGGTTAAAACATGCCCATGTGTTCTTAGGAAGTGCTGTTCAGTTCTGAAAAGTGAGTATTTAATAACAAACGGTGGCATTCTGCTCTAGAGTTCTTATTCCAGTGTATTTATGGCTTTAACCCAGCAGGTTTAAGGGGAAAGTACGTTTTTGCTACTTTTTATGCCTGTTAACCTCTTCAGATCAAAAGCAAGAAAGGACTCTGATCTCGACTTTTCTTTACATAAGGGTTTCTCCAATGGGTTTAGATGAAGGGATCTTAGTACATGGCTGAGGCCTGCCAGTTCCCATGGAAGTTTGTTACCTGCTTCCCACATCAGTGAGACTGGGCAGGCGGTACTTTGGCCTTCTGTCACTGGTGGAAGTGCTGTTATGCTTAAAAAATCAAGGTGGCCCTCAGCTGCATTTGAATAACCAAGAGGGTAAGTGTTAGTTGTCTGCTATCGATCCCACCAGGAGGTACTTAGGAAGTGAGCTGCCTCTCTGTGTTGTGCTGGATTCAGCTCCATGTGCATCCCAGCTCTGTGCTGTGCTGGATCCCAGGTCTCACCTATGTGCTGAGGCGGAGCAGAAGGAGCTGCCAGTGCAGTTCCTAGGTAGCCCTGGGGCCAGGCCACTATCCTCAGCAAATATGAGGGTCACAGCCATCTGCTGTGGGGCTGGGAGAAGGCTTTGGGTGGCCTCGCTGCTCTCTTCTGCCCCTGTCCCCTCAGGCACCCCTCTGTAGGGGCTGCGCTTCTTCAGCTGTTACTTTCAGGGTGCTCTGGCTACCCTCAGTTGAAAGGGCTTATTCTTAATGGGAGAGTTAAGGGTGCCTAGATGGCTGTCAGAGGTATTAATTTGTGGAAATCTGTGTCCAAAACGTCAGTTAGTAACTGAAAAACTGGGGCTGTTTTTTTGCCTTGGTCATGGCTTCCAGGGCCCAGAATGAACAGTACAGATCTGGTAGCCTCTCTTAAGGAGGAAAGCTGAGCATAACTTGATATGGGTATCTTGCTTTCTCCCCAAAATGTCACATGTTGTGCACAAGGAGTTGCTGACTACACAGGATAAAGTGAAGTTCGAGTGCTTGCAGGTGAGGTGGCATGCATGTGTAGGAGTGGGAAGTGTCTGTCTGGATAAAACACTAACCCTGTTGTGTACAGCTGTTGTTCTGCTTTCTCTTCAAGCAAACAAAGCACGTATATGCCCTTTCCTTCCTGTGATATGTCTGTATTATCTTCAGCCTGTGTTAACAGAACCTCTGTAGGTGTAAATACTGCAAACAGAACATTTGCTTTTTTATTTATTTTTTTTTTAATTTATTTTTTATTAAAACCTTCAGACTGATGCTAGGATTCTGACCACAAAGCAGCTGGTACAGGCGAGTAACACCTTGACTTCAGCATGAGGATTCATGGTGTGAAGGGAAATATAGCAGGGATGCTTTCTCACAAATATATTTAGAAATGATTGTAACACATGCTTTTCTTCCCCTTACAATCTATCCTTCTGAAACACTGATGATACCTTATAATAAAATCTGATTTTTGTTGTCATGTTTGTTACTTTTTTTCCTCTTCCAAAGAAAAAAAAATAATTATTATAACTGTTTCTTATAGAATGTGAGTTATCAGACAGCAAGCCATGGCTAGCGTTTCAGGCCTGTCAGATGCCACATTATTTCAGAACTTATTTCTACTTCACCATTACATATTGAACAACGTATACGAGTTACCTGAAATCTTACCATTGGTCAGATGGCACTTTACACATTGCTGTTGATAATGGCATAAACTCTTATGTACACTGATAAAGTCTTAAGTACACTGGCCATGTCCATTCAAAGGAGTTACACTGTCATGTCAGTTTTCAAAAACTATTTATCTATTCTATTTATCTGCAACAACTCTACTGTTTTCAGTTTGCTCGTTACACAGTAATAAGTACCTGCATTCACACTGGAATTGACACTGGGTGCGAAGAGGATGGAGCCAGGCTCTTTCCAGTGGTGCCCAGTGCCAGGACAAGAAGTAAAGCGCACTGAGTGGAACACAAGAGGGTCCCTCCGAACATCAGAAAGCACTTCACTGTGCAGGTGGTGGAGCACTGGCACAAGTTGCCCAGAGAGGTTGTAGTGCCTCCTTCTTGGATGTCTTCAAAAGCTGTCTGGACATGGCTCTGGGCAGCCTGCTCAAGATGTCCCTGCTTGATCAGGGCCAAGGGATCAGATGGCCCCCAGATGTCACTTCCAACTTCAAACATTCTGTGATTCTGTGATTTAAGAGGTTTCCAAGTTTTTTTACCTTAATCCACCTCTATGACTGTGGTGGTTGTACCCAACTGGGCAGACAAGCTCCACCACAATCACTCTCTCACTCCTCCTCCTCAAAGGAACAGGGGAGAAAATACGATGGAAAGTGCTTAAGGGTTGAGATAAGGACAGGGAGATCACTCAGCGACTATCATCATGGGCAAAACAGACTCAGCATAGGGAAATTAATAAAATTTATCACCTCTCACTAGCAGACTAGAACAAGGAGAAACAAAAAATAAAGCTAAAAATACCTTCTCCTCATCCACCCTCTTCTACCTCCTCCCCCCAAACAGTGCAGGGGAATGGGGAATGGGGACTGCAGTCAATCTCTGAGGCTTCGTCTCCGCCACTCCTTCACGGTCCCTCTCTGTCCCTGCTCCCCGTGGGGTCCCTCCCATGGATGCCGTCCTTCCCAAACTGAGCCTGTGGGGGCTGCCCACAGGCAGCAGCTCTTCAAGCACTGCTCCCACACGGCTCCGTACCACGGGGTCCATCCATCAGGATGCTTGTCAGCTGCTCTCGCTTTTTTATATTAGAGTGTGACTGAAAAAATCTAGTTTACAGGCTTCATCTAGCAAAAACCATAATGCAGATTACAGCTCTGACCTTTCTCTGAACCAATGTGACTGCCCCCTCACCATATAAACACAAACAAGAGTCATAGTCTTAACCTATAATTCTTGCCAGTGGTCTCAAGATGTGAGGCAAACTGACAGCAGAATTTATAATGTCCTGGTGACTCATGCTTGTTGCAACTGTCGGCTTATCTCATGAGCGTTTTACTATTCCTTGTCTTCCTGTGATGATTGCATCTTAAGTTAAATGTAGGTGTAGTGATCTGTTTTGGTACAAGCTGTCAAGACAGCAGGCTAGCCCCATAGGTTTTGCTCACATAGTATGTAATTTTCTCTCATAGTTGCACCGCATATTATCATAGCCCACTGAATGATGGTAAGAGCTACAACTAGCTTAACTGGTCTTTTTATTCTGAATTTATATATTAACTATTTCACTCTGAATCGTTGCCTTACTCACAAGCCCCAGTGCTAGCCTATCCCAATGCCACTAAATTTGTTCTATTAGTCCAAACTGGTACTAGCAGTCAACCTGCCTTCTTTCTTGATTTCTTTTTTGGCAAAAGGGCACTTTTTTTCCAGTTGCAGGTCTTCCTAATGGTAAGTAAATGGGAGGGCACAAGCATTCAGAGAGCTGGCTAGATATATTCCAAAGGAAACACCTTTTTCTTTCATATTCACAAATTCAAACAGTTTGCTCTGCTTAATCTAATCCTTAAAATTTACCTCATCTTATTTATTAAATATTTTTCTTATTTCTGTTGTACAGTATTTAAATGGTGCTGTCTACTGAGACCAAACTTCCAATAAGTCACAGATATATATGGTTGGTTCCTTTAATGCACATACCACAAGGAAAATTTAGGTTAATTAAAAAAAAAGACTAACTAAGGACACTTCTGTCATTTTTCATGTATATGACAATCATACATTCACTGGAGAATGGCCTAGTATATTATATCCCCAAGTGTAATGGTTACAGCATTTAGATTTCAACATTCAACATTTTGTTTCTTGGTGATGTTTGAGAGCATTGCATTCTGGCCTAGGATCCTTGTTTGAACATCAGTATTTCAAATCATAATCTGTTATCCTACCAAGAATAAATATCTGTATTCTGACTACATGTGAATTTCATTTGTTAATGCTTTTTAATGACAATTCCACTAACAAGTATGTAGAAAACTTTTAGTTGTTGTTTATACTTACAATATCATGGATTCACTATGTGATCAGGAGGTTTATTAAAAGGTTTATTAAACCTTTTCTGAAAGATTGGAAAGAGTGAGAACTTCCTTGACTTTCTGAACCTAATACCCTGCTTTATTTTCTTCCAATATTTTTCCATTTCTATCTTTATTTTAATGGCTGAATGCTCTTAGAGTTACCTAGGGAACCCTGCTGCTAACAAGAAGGTAAGAGCTGAGTTTCTTGATTGATATACTTCCCATGGAAGAGTTCTGCCCAATTAACGTTGACAGAGACCAGAATGTTTTTCCAGAAGCCTTTTCACAAGCACGAGGGCTGTAAATTTTGAAAGCATCAATAAGGCTATGTTTTCTGTCTTTAATAAAATGAAAATTATGGGTGAATGCTTTCCGTTATGTGATTCAGTGAAAACACATGCTGTCTCACATCCAGAATGTGAAAAAAGACTAAAGTTACCATAGATTCAGAATATACCCATCAGTTTCTCTTCTCTCTCTTTTTTTTTTTTTTTTTTTTTTCCTGTTGTGCTTGAAAATGAAAGATCAGATGATACAGCCCTGCCCCTGAAACATGACAAGGTGTTTGTTTTGCTGTGTTGACAAGGGTTGTGTTGCTGATTAAGACAGGATTTTGCTGGTGATTAATGTCTCTGGAGCATGTGCTGGAAACCTGTGGTGTTATTATTATTTTTTTTCTTTTTTCTTAGAAATGCTGTTCACAAATTAATACCCTCCTCCAACAGTTATAGACATGATGAGATCAACTCTTCTCTGAAATTGTTTACCTCCTCTACCTTTTCTGGGGAGCTGGAGTTGTTGTTGTCAGTAGTAAGTAGGAATCTGACTTAAGCCACCCTCGCGATGAGACTAAATCATGTTTTTGCCCCACAAAGCTGGAAATCTTCAAGATACACAAGTGATTCTGGTGATTCAGACTAGTTCCAATAGTATGTTACTGCTTGGAGGACACAACTGGATACCCAGAGAAGACTAATCAAAAAGTCACAGCATCACAGAATCACAGAATGTTTGAGGTTGGAAGAGACCTCTGGAGGTCATCCAGTCCAATCTCCCTGCTCAAGCACCATCGCCTAGAGCACATTGCATAAGATGATATCCGGATGGGTTTTGAATATCTGCAGAGAAAGAGACTACACAGCCTGTTGCTGTGCTCTGCTCTGTCACCTTCACAGTATATTCGTATTCATCATATTCAGATGGAACTCTGTGTGTTTCAGTTTGTACCTCTTGCTTCTCATCCCATTGCTGGGCACTACTGAAAAAAGTCTGGCCCCATCCTCTTGACACCCTCCCTTCAGATATTTGTAGACATTGATAGGATCCCCTCTCAGACTTCTCCAAGCTAAACAGGCCCAGCTCTCTCAGCCTGTCCTCATACAACAGGTGCTCCTGTCCCCTCATCATTTTACAAGTCCTCCTCTGGACTCCCTCCAGTAGCTCCATGTCCCTCTTGTGCTGGGGAGCCCAGACCTGGACACAGTACTCCAGGTATGGCCACACCAGGGCTGAGCAGAGGGGGAGGATCACCTCCCTTGACCTGCTGGCAACACTCTTCCGAATGCAGCCCAGGATACCGCTGGCCTTCTTGGCCACAAGGGCACATTGCTGAGCCATGGTCAGCCTGCCCTCCACCAGGACTCCCAGGTCCCTGTCTGCAGAGCTGCTCCCCAGCAGAGCAGACCCCAGCCTGTACTGGTGTTTCGGGTTGCTCCTGCCCAGGTGCAGGACCCTGCACTTGCCCTTGAGAGGAACCTTCATGAGGTTCCTCTCGGCCCATCCCTCCAGCCTCTCCAGGTCCCTCTGTATGAGAGCACAGTCTTCCAGGAGTATCAGCTGCTCCTCCCTGATTTGTTTTCTAAGTAACCCTCAAAAGCTCTCACTAAAAAACTCTGAAGTCTTCCCTTGAACCCATATAAATTCCTTAACATCTCTGTGTATATGAGCTGCAGTGTCTGATTTCTCCTTTTCAGGAAGGTTAGCAGTTTAGTATTTGTTGGGAGGAACAAGAAAGGTTATACCATTGAGGTTACACTGTATCCATTATTGAATATTGGCTGTTTTCAGTTACACACAATTTCTGAAATGTGCAACTTTGCATCATCCTCCACTCTTAGCTTTTTCTCCCCTTCTTGTAAGTCAGTGTGTGTACCTATTTATATAAATTTGAGTGGGCAAAAACCAGTTCTTGTTCACCCAAGGTATTAGGAAAGTTGTCAGACATCCTTTGCACTGTTAATAAATAGCTCATGCAGTCTTTCTGGTTTGCTTTGCTTTGTTTTTGTTCAAGACATTTAAAAAGAAAAAAGTGGATGCATAGCTAGGAATGAATCATCAATGAACAGTTTGATAACGTTACCTGTTTACCTTTTTCTGATGTAATGAATTTAATTAATGGGTGAAATTAATTTGGGTGAAATTAATTTGGGTGAAATTTAGCTAATATTATTGACATCATCTAAAAAAGTTACAATGTCATAAAATGCACAGAATTAGAAGTGAGGTTCTGCATGCTGCTGAGTTCCTCAATCCTACCTTTGTTAAATACATGTTTAATTTGTTTTTAAATACAAACGACTCTGCTCTTCTTTCATAAGAATGGTTGTACAACAGTTCAGGTGCTCCTGTACACAGAGGAGACTTTGCAAATTAGACAAAGCATGTGAAGAATAAATTCTTGTGTCTCACTATGATTTTTGATGTCAGAGTTCAGGAATCTCTGAATTATTAATGTAATTATACTGCAAGTTAACAATTCATTGTGACATGTCAGTCAGCAGTAAAGTTATGCAAGTTCAGAGAAAGTAGCATTTATAAATATTTAACATGAACACGCTAAGGTTTGCGTGTTGTTAACACAAGTGACTGATGTGACTGTCCAAAGTTATCAAGTATCTCATTATCTGGGATACCAGACTGATTTCAGGATAAAAGCTCTGCTTTCAACAGGTAGAAATCAGGTGACTCAATGAGAGAAGCAAGAGTGGATGTTTATCTGCTGCTATTAGGGAATTGTCATGAGACTTCTTTTCTGGCACTTTTAAAACACTACTTAATCAAAGTAATAAATGGAAATACTTTTGGAATTTCACTGTCTGCTCTTACGTTTCTAGGTTTGGGTGTATATCCAGATTAGTGATAGATGCATCTAACATAGCATGAATAACAACAGCATCTTAGGTGACCTAAAGAAAAATATGAAGACAAATATTATTTATTGAAACCATGAAGGCCAAGGGAAAATTCTTGAAATCTTGTGTAATATTTTATTTAGAAAAACCCCATTATGCATCCAGTACAGGAGGATGAGCACTTAGAATTGTGGCATCACAATTTTAGTTTGGAAGGGACCTCTGGAGATTATCTAGTCTACTTCCTTGCTCAGGGGGGTTGTTCTTCAGGCTGAACAGTCCAAACTTTCTCAGCCTCTTCTCATCTGAGAGATGCTCCAATCCCCTAATCATTTTTGTGCCCTACAACCCACTCATCTAATTTTGAAGGCTATCATGTTGGTCAGGCAGGATTTACCCCCTGTGAATCCATCCCGACTGCTCCCAGTCACCTTCTTGCCCTTCATATCTTTGGAAATAGTTTCCAGAATTATTTGCTCTGTCAGATTTCTTGTGATTGAGCTGAGGCTGACCAGTATACTTTTCTGGGTCCTCTTTCTTGACCTCCTTCAAGGTAGAGGTGACACTTGTTCTCCTCTAGGCCACAGGAGTGTCTCCCAGTTCTCATGACCTTTCAAAGATAACTAAGATTAATCTTACGATGACAAGGGTCAGCTCCCTCAGCTTTCACGGGTGCATCCTGTCAGGAGCCATGGACTTGAGTGTGTTGAATCCATTTAAAAGCTCCTTAAACTGACCCTCTTCCACAAAGGTCTTCTTTCTTGCTCCAGACTTTCCTAAAGGCCGTGGGGCTTGGGATATATCACAGAATCACAGAATCACAGAATCTCTAGGTTGGAAGAGACCTCAAGATCATCGAGTCCAACCTCTGACCTAACACTAACAGTCCCCACTAAACCATATCCCTAAGTTCTACATCTAAACGTCTTTTGAAGACTTCCAGGGATGGTGACTCAACCACCTCCCTGGGCAGCCCGTTCCAATGTCTAACAACCCTTTCAGTAAAGAAATTCTTCCTAACATCTAACCTAAAACTCCCCTGACGCAACTTTAGCCCATTCCCCCTCGTCCTGTCACCAGGCACATGGGAGAACAGGCCAACCCCCATCTCGCTACAGCCTCCTTTAATATACTTATACAGAGTGATAAGGTCACCCCTGAGCCTCCTTTTCTCTAGGCTGAACAAGCCCAGCTCCTTCAGCCGCTCCTCATAGGACTTGCTCTCCAGGCCCCTCACCAGCTTCGTCGCCCTTCTCTGGACCCGCTCAAGCACCTCGATGTCCTTCTTGTAGCGAGGGGCCCAAAACTGAACACAGTACTCGAGGTGCGG
This sequence comes from Anas platyrhynchos, assembly GCF_047663525.1. Classification (NCBI taxonomy): domain Eukaryota; kingdom Metazoa; phylum Chordata; class Aves; order Anseriformes; family Anatidae; genus Anas; species Anas platyrhynchos. The sequence continues at coordinate 40,331,308 of NC_092621.1, read as the reverse complement.
CCTCACCAGAGCCGAGTACAGGGGGACGATCACCTCCCTAGCCCTGCTGGTCACAGTGTTCCTGATACAAGCCAGGATGCCGTTGGCCTTCTTGGCCACCTGAGCACACTGCTGGCTCATATTCAGCCGACTGTCCACCATCACTCCCAGGTCCTTCTCTGCCTGGCAGCTCTCCAGCCATTCCTCTCCCAGCCTGTAGCTCTTCTTGGGGTTATTGCGCCCCAGGTGCAGGACCCGGCACTTGGCCTTGTTAAACTTCATACAGTTGACCTCAGCCCATCGGTGCAGCCTATCCAGATCCTCCTGCAGAGCCTTCCTACCCTCAAGCAGATCGACACACGCACCTAGCTTGGTGTCATCTGCAAACTTACTGAGGGTGCACTCAATGCCCTCATCCAGATCATTGATGAAGATGTTAAAGAGGACCGGCCCCAGCACCGAGCCCTGGGGGACGCCACTAGTGACTGGCCTCCAACTGGACTTGGCTCCATTTACCACAACTCTCTGGGCCCGGCTATCCAGCCAGTTTCTAACCCAACGAAGCGTGCGCCAGTCCAAGCCAAGAGCAGCCAGTTTCTTGAGGAGAATGCTGTGAGGGCAAGTCCAAGGCAAAGAGGACATTGAGTTCATCATTCTTGTCTCTATTGTCTCTATTCTTTATCACCAGATCCAATTAGTAGCATTTTCCCTAATCTTCCTTTGTCCATTACTTCCCTTCCTACCATGGTGCTCTTCCAATGCTTTACTGCATTTTCTTGACACCCTCCTGTTAGGTACTTGAAGACAGTAGTAGAGCCACCTGGTAGATTTTTCTCCTTATCGTTGAATAAACCCAGCTCTCACAACTTCTGCTCACACAACACTTGTTACAAGTCCTTGACTAGCTCGATGGTCTCTACTGGTCTCTCTGCAGTATTTCAATGTCTTTCTTATTTTCTGGAGTCCCAAACTGGACACGGTACTCAGAATGTTGTCTTTTAGGCACAGAATACTTTATTCGATTTGGCTTCTTGAACTGCTTTAATAAAATGTCCAAAATAACTGCAATATTAACATTAAATTTGACGTCTAATGCAGTTACCAAGTAGGTTGAGAGCCATATGTGGACCACCTCTCTTGTTCTGGGTAAAAAATCCTTTTTTAACATTGAGGGTTAAATTTGTGAATCCACAGCTCTCAGAAGTCAGATTATGTTGTTCAGATTGAATGCTCAGAAATGGAAGGAAATGATGTTCTATGCAAGCTAAATACTTGTGGTTTGGGAACTTGCTTGTCAGTGATTACAAATAAAGCTTATAACATGATTATTTATTTATTTATTTGTTTGTTTATTTAAGTCCCCCTCTCTCCTCCTTACAGGCCAAGGTTTCACTTTTAAGCTGTCAAAGCATATTGATCTGACAGAAGAGAACAACCAATTTTTCTTAAGGGAATGCAAGCCTCAAACAGTTCAATCAGGCTAGATAATGCAAAAACCCTTATAAGCAGATGGCTATTGAGAATATCAGCTGTCACCTCTGAAGTCTTCAGATTCTGCCATACTCAGTCCTGTACTTGCAACTTAGAATGCCATATTGCATTATGCATTTATTAACATGGATTTCTAGAAATAGGGAGCTGATATCAAGACTGAAGTTTTCTTTGAGTCAGGGACTTGTTTGTTCCTCTGTATTCTAAGCAGTGAAATTACAGTTTTAATTAAGTTGATGGCAAGATATCCACAGACTCAAAGTGTGAGTGAATGAATGATGTCATGCTTTTCTTTTCAAGACTGGGAAGAAAAAACAGATTCTTGGAATTTGTCATAATTTTTGACAGCTCCAGCTGCTGCATCTTGCAGTATGCATCCTTTCCAGTTATATTTCACAGTTCTGTTGATGACTGACATTCAGAGTCATATTATTACGAATTCTTAAATAGGTTGCTTTGAGGTGGTAAATAGGAGAAGGTAAGAGTACGTAGAAGGAGAGTAGGTAGAAAAGGGTATAAAAGGGACGGTCATGTGTGAAACAGAGCTGCTCAATACACTTGTCTGGCTGTGCCTGGTCATCAGAGTTTGTCTCATGTCTCCTCATTAAATCTGTTCTCCCTGCATATTTGCACTTGCTATCCTGTGAGCGTGCATGCCGAAAGACTGCATGCCACCTCCTGGTGGGACCTGTGTGTTTGCAAGTGACACCTGTGCCAGCTGCTGGAGTCAGGCCAGGGGTGTAGGTGCCCTACAGCTGTGGTGCCAGCTGCAAGAGTGAGTGGGGTTCCCTATCCTCAGCCATGGGGCAAGGCAGTTTGCACTCCCAAACCAGTGAGCAAGGTGAGTGAGGGGGCTCTGCACCACCAGCCGGAGCAGGGCCACATGTTACAGCCTGGGGGCCTGGTGCTTCTGGTGGGGCGCGAGCACCTGTATCTTCCCCAGCCTGGGGTGTATGTTTGTGTATTTGCCTGCACACTTTAAGCTGGACCAGTCAGCAAGTAGTGGGGCCTCAGGGCTATGCTGGTATGCCCAGGGAGACTTGCAGATACAGTGAGCCTGAGGGATGAGTGTGCGAGTCCATGAGCACTGGGCTGGGCCCCAGCATCCAGCGAGGAATGAATGGTTCTGGGCCAGAGCAGCTGGAGGAGGCTGCTGTACTCTGTACCTCACTTAATGGTTGTCATTAATCTGGAGAATTTTTAAAGCATGGAGAGAAACTCTTCTACGTGCCCATTAATGCAGATAAAAAAGGACTTAGTTCTGGCAATATGCTTTGTCTGCAGACATTTTAGCTAGATTTGTTGCTGTTTAGTTCTGTGTTAGTGATGAGGAAATACATTTGATGATTCTTTCACTAATGTGCAAAATCCTGGTTAGTATGGTCACTAAATGTCTTATTTTCTCTGAAGAGGAAGCAAAAAGATTATTCATCATCTCCCAAGTGCAATGAGATGCAACTGCAAACCTCATCTGAAGTAAAGGTCATAGCAGGAGAGGGAGTAAGACAATAGGATTAAATATAAGATTATTATTCAATTTTAGTTCTGAAAGTGGAGAATGGTTCACTCTGTCTTTCCAAAAAATGTGAGTTGTACTTTTTTTTTTTTTTTTTTTAAGGCATAGAGAGGTTGACCTCAAAGACTCCTTTGGATTCAAAGAATTTGTGATGGTCTTCTTATATGGCAGAAGGAAAGACAAGTGAGGTAAGAAATTGTTCCTTCTCTTTTGTTATAGCTAAGAAATTTCAGTGTGCACATCTGTAACATGCTTGTAACTTTGATTAATGAAACATGCGTCTTGTAGCCTTTAGGTTCAGTTTATTTAGCAGACATACATTTAAACATGCAGTTTTCATTGGGAAGGTTAAATACAAATTCACTTTCATTCAACTAAGTATATTTTCCTCTTTATATACAAGGCTAAAAATATATTAAATCTGTGAATAATCATGTGATGTGTACAGAAAACAAATAAGGTTTTTCAAGTACAGCAAACATTGTTGTGTACTTTCTAGGTTGGACTAGTTGACACATATAAATGTCAGTAGAACAAAATAAGAATAGGTCTACATTGCTCTATGCTGTCCAAGCAGGTTTTTCTACCCAGAAAATATAGTATGGAGAGAGAGAAAACACAATTATCCTAAACATTTTTTTAGTTAAACAAAGGTATTTGTGCAGAAATCAATCTCCAAGAAACTGCAGTTGGTTATGGGGCAGTTTCCAAGACAACCTCCTAAGAGTAATTCCTGTTTTTTTCCTCCAAGTTACTCTGGAATCTCCTAAGCTTGGTGAACTAAGTGTCAAAAGCTGGTACAGTTGAATTAGCTACCTTTTTAATAATCAAACCAAAATACTTAAGCACATCACATGTGAATTAAAATGTGTTTTTATTCTGTATAATCAACTACTTTTTTTTAGATTTCTGTTAGACGTCTTTAAATAAACTATCATTATTCAGTTGCCAACAAGGTTGCATTATGTGATGATGTTTTTAGAAATATTCTTGTATCTGAAATATATTAGCATAAGAAATGTCAGGCCTGGACCATCTCTGAAGCATTTTCTAGCAACTCTTCCCTCCCACTGCCCCAAACTGACAAGCACACGTTACACTAAAATCAAGGAGAACAGATTACAGTTCTACGTACTTTGGGATTTCATAACCCATCCTCCACCTTGCCTGCAGAAAACCAATTTCCATTTCCACTCAGATGGGTGCAAACTAAATTCAGCTACATGTGAGAATAGATCCTGGCCTATTAATTGTTTTGCACTAATATCATTTAATGGGTTGCTGTTGTGTATATCCACTTTAAATGTGTAGCTGTCGTATAGAACAGTAATTTTTGATGAATACAAAGAGTATCAGTAAATCTACAATATGTGTGAGAGCTTTTAAAGTATTTGATTCCATATTAGACTACATTTGCATGAAATGAACACAAAACACAGTGATACTTGATGTGAAGTGTTTTCACAACTAAAAAATAAAGCTTTAAATTGCTGCTTAAAATCACTCTCTACTGATCTAGTAGCACTATCATTCTTTACTGAAGACTAGCATTTAAACTACAGGATTATGGAATTGTGTTAGCCTTAATTAAATTTATTTGTCTGAAATATAGAGTATCAGTTGATTATATTAATACATTGTTGCTCTTCATGGCAAAACTTCACATCAAGCATCTTCCTATTTCTCTATGCCAAGAAAATATGCCTTAAAGTGTGAGTGGTGGTAAAATATTATGAAAGAACTCTTTTGTTTTGTTTTATCATTACTTGAGATTGTGGCACAATTGTTTTGATTTAATTTCTCAGGTAGGGCTGACAACGCCCAATTCCTTATGAAATCATTTGACTCATAGAAAAAGTATTTAGCATTCTTTGCAGAAGGAATAGATTAAATCTTGCTCAAGTCCAGCTCAAACAGAGATAGCACATAAGTGGCATTCCTTCTTTGCTAAATTCCAGTAGCATGCTGCCATTTCTAAACAAGAAAAAGAAGAAATTATGTGCCTGTGTTCCACTGAGGGCAGCTGTTCTTACTGCAGCTGTAGAAAACTGATGTATTTTAGTTCTTACCCACGTTTTTCAAAGCTTTTAAAACTTGAGCTTGACTGTAGCATGAGGTTGCAGTTTTCTGAGTAACTCCTCTCTGCTTATTTTCAGTCACTCAAAACTCATGTATTGCCCTGAAAATGCTAAATGCTATTTTCATGTAGTCTGAGGGAAAAATAAATAAATAAATAAATAAAACTAAGAGGGTTTTACGGTATAAACTGCTTGCACTTCACATGCTTTTCATAATGCTCTGAGTTTAGCCGTGGCTGCTACGAAATGATTTGAGGTAAGATAGAGATCACGAGAGAATCACTTCTGAACACAGTTAAGTCTGTAGTCGGACACAAGGGGGAGCACTAATACTTTATTGTCAGTAATTCAGGGCGACAGGACTGCCTTTGACAGGCACTGGAGTCGTTTCTCAGGCTGTCGTCATGATCCCTTGAAAATACTCATGATTTTAATTTTCCATCATTCGGGTAAAGAACATTAGGGATATGTATGGTGGCAGATCCACTGCTGAATTTTTTATTTATTTATTGTTTTGAGTGGGGAGGTAAAGATTACGACAAAATTCAAATCAGAATTGCTTTTTAATCCGTGTTTGGTTATCAGCATGTATAAATTTTACTTCCAAGACAAGAAAAAATCTGTAAAATCATGTTGAAATTCAAACTGATTCCCTCAGATGCTTATGCTAAAGAGCATAGGTAAAATACGGAAAAACAGTTTAACTGAAAACCGAGATGCTAGAACGTAAGATGTAGCTTGCAGAGAGGGTCTGTGTACTTATTTCACTCCTTTGTTACATCTACCTTCAATCTTTTTTTTGCAGATATAGTTTGAGGAAAACCCAAATTTCGTAACTGGGCTTCAACAATCAGATGCTGTAGCGTAACTCTCATCAGATATGTCTTAGTACTTTATACTGCATTTAACAAATAAAAGTGGGATCCTTCAGCTTGAAACAATATATCCCATTTTGGTAAACTTCTGTCAGTGTACTTTTTGCATAACTTATTCAGCGTTCAAATCTCTTGATTGCAGAATATAATATTGAAGTGTGACTGCATGACTGCCTATAATACTGTCAAAAACTTCTGCTAGTCTGAAAGAGGTACTATTATATACTACTACAAGAGTATGAAAATATAGCTACAATAAAAAATAAAAATAAAAAAAATGTTACAGTCATTAAGTCTGAAAGCACTGTGTTAACTTTGATGTAGTTAATGCATAGTTATGACTGTTTAATGCTTTGCAGAAAATCTGGGATTTCTAACTTGTTTGGGGGCAACTTTGTTGGGAACATTTTGTATGCTGTATCACTTAAACTTTTAGTGGAAGGTATGCATATATTTTAAATCCTCAGAAGTAATTAGTTAACTCTAGGACTATTTTTTAATATTTTTTTTATATTCCACACATCCAGAAGTGTCCTTCTGAATGTTTTGCCTTGGTATGGGATACCTCACTCTGGAGAGCAGGGGCATCACTTGTGTGATTGCTCCTTACCCACATGAGACCATTTGTATGCAGGGTTGTGACTTTGTGTTATCACTGATGTAGGTAATATAAGCCTCTTTAAGGCACTACTAATGAGTTACTATATCTATGTATCTTGCCAGAATGAGTCATTTAAGTGGTTCTCAATCTGAAGGGTGTTGCTCAATCTACTGAATTTTGAAAGTTTTTTTGTTGAAACTCTCCTTTGCACAGTTCAGGTATCTACACTGGACTCTACTGCGGCCAACATCATGTTGATGACTTACCTCTAACACTTTACTTTCTTCTTCCTTCTTTCCTTTCTCACCTCTCCATCACCTCCAAATAATTAATGCTTAAATAAATCCAGGCCAGGAAACAGTTAGTAACATCACCCAAATTCATCTTGGTGTTGCATCTGAATGTCATTTCTCTTTCAAAGAACACTAATGTTTGCTTCTAAAAGTGCACTCTGCCTTCTCAGGGACTGCTAATTTGCCACTGCTAAATGATGTACAGGCAACTCTCTGAAAAATAAATTTGTTGTTGATCATCATCCTAATAGAAATAGTGATAAAATAAGTTAGAAAGAAGGGTGATTTCGGCAAAAGTCACTTATAATATTTTTAGTAACAAAGAATTAAATGTCCCCAAAGTCTCTAGCTAATGGAATAGACTCATCACCACCCACTTTCCCACAAGCACAGAAAAAATGAATCAGCTTAATTATACTGAGTTTTGTGTATTCATTGATTTCCAGGTGAGTAACAATGGATAATAAATCCTACACAGCTGTAGAAATGGAGGAGAGAAAGTCCCCTCGGACTTTTTTTTGGGTGTTTGTGATAAACCTTCCACAGGCAATGTGTTTCCACACAGTTCTTCTAGAACTAGATCATCTCTCTAGCTGGGAGATAGAATCTAAAATTATCTTTAGTGGATAGGATCACTGTTCAGAGATTTTTTAAATAATTAAACAGATACTCTAATGAGTGTGATTGCATTGTTTCCTGTATGCACAAAGAAATGAATCACCAGTGATTCCCCATGTCATTGAAACACTGAGCAAAATAAAGTCCGTCCGTGTGATTGTTCAGTAGAGAAATATTAGAGGATATTTTTTAGACTGTCCAGGCTCTTGCATACTCTGGTTTAAAGCAATTCCCTCTAGTAGAGCAGACTGTGGTAAATAAGTTTTGTTGACCTAATACCACCAGAAGCAAAGAGTCTGACATTAATTTAGAAGGTCAGATACTTGATCTTGTTCTCAGCACTATCCCGGATGAACTTTCTGTCTAACTGCACTTTTTCTCTGACCCCTCTGAGCATTTCAGTTGTTTAGATTTCCTCATCTTGTGGTAAGCTAACTGTCAAATCAAAAATAGAAAAGCAAGACTAAATCTATGTGGAATTAAACAGGGGCAAATCAAAACTTCTACAACTCACAAGAGAATGTGCAAGTGGAAAAGCAAATCCAGCAAACCAGTTTTGTCTAATATTTGCGAGGAGAGAGAGGAAAGTTTCTCCAGCACTGTATTCTTATTTCTTATAAACATCTACTAACTTTAAAGTACAGTTTATATTCAATCAAATGTACTCCAGGTATTGACATGAGGCTAGTAAATGTCTTGTTGTTGTTCATTTGAAAGTCTAAGTGGCAAATGTTTGCACTGTCTTGGCCTACTTGTTCAAATGTACTTGTGCACTGCCTTATTAACAAAGTCTCAAACTTTTAAAGCTCGATGTAATGTGCTGGTAAGGCCACACTTGGAGTACTGGGTCCAGCTCCCCAGAACAAGAAAGATAAGGAGCTGCTGGGCAGAGTCCAACGAAGAGCATGAAGATGATGAAGGGACTGGAACATCTCCTCTGTGAGGGAAGGCTGAGAGAGTTGAGACTGTTCAGTCTAAAGAAGAGAAGGCACAGAGGGGGTGTTATCAACATTTCAACATATCAACATTTGGGTATAAATTCCCAAAGAGAAACTGTTGAGATGATGGAGACAGGCTTTTGGTAATGGTGCCCAGTGACAAGGCAAGAAACAATGGGCACAAACTGGAACACATTAAGTTCCACCTGAGCGTAAGGAAACGCTTCGCTGTGGAGCTGACCAAGAACCAGTGCAGGTTGAGAAGGTTGTGGACTCCACAACCAGAGAGATGGTGGATTTTTCCTCCTTGGAGTTTTTCAAAACTTGGTTGTGGGTAGCCCTTGCTTGAGTAGGGTAGTTGGACCAGATGTCTTCCAGAGGTCCCCGCCCACCTCAACTGTTCTGTGTTTCTTTTTTTAGTTCTTCAGAGTTAAATCTCAAATTGGTTAAAGATTTCTTTGGGAATTATATTTATAACCCTGTGTTAAATCTGAGGGATACATATCTGATAAGAGCATTGATGGCTGTCTCTTAAAAATGTTATGACATGTTGATACAGTGTCTTCAAATGGCACAGAAATAATTTCACTGAATGCAACAGAGTTGCAAAGATCTAAGTTGAGGATCTGCAGACATATAATAAATAAAAAAATGGTCTCATTTGTGTAAGTGTCAATGAATGAAAAAGTCAACATTTCATGGTCTTGTTAATTAGAATAGAGTCAACCTTAAATGTCCCATCGTTAGAAAACTACGGAGAACTGTAGAAAATGTTACAAAACCCATGAATGGTTGCCATTTTAACCTAAATGGATACCCACAAGTCCAGGCTATGTGTGGCCACATCCATCTGTAAAGTCCAGCAAGAAAATGTCTTGTTAGGTTTCTCCAGCTGCAGTGTAGCCACAAATCTTGTCTTATTAGGAAAGAATTTTCAAAATGCATTTTTGTGGAACTGCATAGCCCTCTTGTTTTCGCATCTTTTAATCTCTTGGGTTTTCTTTCTTTTACTTTTTCTTTTTGTTCTTCTTTTTTTTTTTTTTTTCATTTTTATTTTTTTTATTGCAGTATTTTGTGTATGAAGCTACAGTGAAGCAATGCACTTAGGTGAAACCTAGAGAGCTCTGTGTGTGATTGTACTGAGTTGCTAGAGGTCTTCTAAGCATAGACACTTGATTTGGTTAAGTTTTCACAAAAAGAGTGTAACACATTATGTGGAAGATTTTTAATCATTCCTGTTGCTGTGTGCTGTCTGTCCAGTTAACTTTAGACATACCTCATCTATGAAATATTTTCTTCCATTGCTTATGTAACTAGCAAAAAAAAAAAAAAAAAAAGAGAGAGAGACAGAGAAAGAGACAGAGAATAAGGTTTAATTTTAAACATCTTATTAAACATCTTATTAGTTTGGAATTTCTTACAGTTGAATCAGTTACCATAATAATCACACTTGGTAAATTTGTACATGTCATATATCTTTCACATGGTATTTACTATGCTTTATATCTAGCCCAGCTATAAAAAAGAATTGTTACTGAAAGAAAAAATCAAACAAGAATAGATGGAACACTCTTTGCTTTATCCTCATTTATTTTCATGCTTCTTTTACAATCTCTCTATATAAGCAAAACTGATGGTGTTTGAACTATACATTATTTTTCATAGATCAACTAGAGGTTATCAATAAAATGTGTAAGCAGCTTCTGTTGACAACTTTTTGGAGACTAAACAAAGTACTGACAAAACCTTGCAACTGTTGCTCTAAAATACTCTTCTAGATGTAAAAGAAAACAAGTCTTGGTTAGGTTAGCATAGACACATACTGTACTGTTTTATATCTCCAGATGAACAATAAATTATTATCTCAGGAAAACTGAAGAATGTAAACTGTTATATATTTGTCATGGTCACACCTTGAAAATAAACTCTTAGATACATATGTTATATCTACATATATAATGTATACATTATATATATGTGTACATTATATATAATGTATATATACATAATATACATATAATATATACATATATTATATATGTGTATAATATATATATGTATAATGTATATTAATATATTAATTTTTCTTTGGGGAGTTGGATCCAGAAAATTGAGAAAACAAAAATTCTATGGGATCTGGATGCAAAGCTACATCTGGACTCAGAGGATGTTTTGGGGCCTTATGTAATAAGCCATTCATATTTTCATAAATAGCTCTTGTTACACTTACATTTGACTCATTGTGGCAAACTACTTTCAGTGCTGCATCCTGGTTTTTAGATCATTTTGTAAAGTTTTAAGCTGGTTACAGTCTGCTTTGCCAGCAGTATGGAAAAGGAGAAAATGTGCAAAACTGAGTGTGTATAGTGCCTATAGTGTGTGTCAAGTGCAACATGGGGAAAAGCTGTGTGCTTTTCTCATTCTTCCTGGCCCTCCCTTTCTTTGTTCACAGAGATGTACTATCCTAATTCTGTTGGAGCACCCTGTGAATGGAACTGCTGTTCATAATTCATAGTGATGAACCGAACACACTAGGAGAGACAGCTCATGTTTCTGTTCTTGTGTAAAATAATCTCTTTCAAAAAGATGAATAGCCACTTGAGAGCCAGATCTTACACTGCCATTGATCATGAATGATATAGAGTAGAAGGAAGAAATATGGTAACTACTCATTTTCATCTCCTGAAAGTTACTACCTGCCTAACTCTTTAGATTTCAATGGGAGTTACTTATGAAAGGCAAAGATATTTCAGAGTTTTTGGTATTGGCCTTATTTTTCCTTTAAAGTAAATTGATCTCCTATAAAGGCTTCAATTGGATTAACTGCATATCATGACAGTGCTTTTGAAAACGTTGACTTAGTTGTTCACTTCAGCAATTCATAGCTAAAGAGGTGTCATCAAGGCAGTGGCTGTATTTAAGAGAATGATGGCTCCTTTAGTGAAAGCATTTTAGTTAAGGACAAGATCTAAGGACAAATGGGAAACAAAGATTGTATACAGATTGTGTCTCTAATTAGAACAGGTAATTTAGGTGTTTTTTGCTGTTAATTAGAGCAGGTAATTTAAGCATTCTATCTCTTTCTTGAGTCAACTTTCATAATAGCAAAATCTGAAAGAGTAGATTTTAGCTTTTGCAGAATTGCATAACATATTTAGGGAGCAAAATAAAGTTTTCAGACACATCTGGTTGAACAAAGACGTAGCAAAATCCTAGCTAAGATAATTTAGAATAGCACATATGGTGTATTTTCAACATTTCTTTAAACCTATTGGTGACCATGGTACTTCAGGGACAGGTATTCCTTGTGACTGCAATTTTACATAATCTTTATTTCATTACAAAGATGATGAAATTGAGTTACTAATTATATTAATCAGGTAGCTGGATTTCTGTGAAAAATGTAAAGCGAGCAGAAAATTTTGGAAACATGGAGTGCCATGAGGGAGAGAGCTGAAGTCTGTTATTCCTCTTGGAGCAAAAGGAATCTATAATTAGCATCTGTGAAACAGAGAAGTCAGCAGAGGATGGATGAGATTTGGAAAGATTGTAAAAGATCATAAAATAAGTGTCTTGCCTGAATCAGTGTGTTTTGTTTCAGTAGAATGAATCTGTTTAACAGCTTCATCTTTTTGTACGTCTTCCTTGAAAATCAAGTTAAGAGATAAAAATAGATTGGTAGTTTTGAAAGAATATTGCAAAAGATTGGTATATTATTATTTAAATCTTCCTTTTGGTTGTCAGTGAAGACTAAGTTGCTATGGGTACGGTAGTTGCAGATTTCCTACCATTGTTACTTCATGGGTTTAACTTCTCTTCCATGTATTTAGAGCTTAATCACATCAGAATATTCATGCTAACATATCTATTGTCAGTTTTTTGATCTTTCAGTTACTGTTTTAGTAATGACAGACTATGAAATTGTTGATGATACAATTGTTGATGATATGATAAATGGACATGTAATAGGCATAAAAATTAAGCAAAGTTAAGGCCAATGAATTATAATTAACTGTCATTTAAAGAGGTTCATCTGCACTGAATTTTCTGAAATATTTCATTTTTAATCTAGTGCAAACAGTAAATTATTTAGTTTCTCAGTTCTGGTCAGCTGTGCTCCTATATGGGTCATTTGCTATTGGCATGAGAATAGATTTATCACAAGCAGTATGTGTTACTTGTGATCATATTTGATTCAGTGAATCAGGTGTTTCAAAAAAGAACTAGATAACCCAAGTTTCACACTTCCTTTAATTTTTGATCACTGCCTGTAGCAGCCTATCCTAAAAGACCACTTAGCTGTCACCTTTTTGATCTAATAGTCACAAAATTATAAAAATTCTTAAGGAAAGCAATGTAATGAATGCCCTGTATTCCTGAGTGCACCTTGCTCTCAGTCGAGGAAAGCCCCTCCTTGACTTGAAAAGTGGGGTTTTAGCCCCACAGACAAGGGTCTAAGACAACAAATAGTCAATGTTACCATAGGGTGATCTTGAAAGGTCTACTTGGAGCCTTTTTTGAAAGGCATCTCTCTTGAGCCTTAGGATTTATTCATTAACAAAATCTTGGAGTATTTGTGTCAGGCCTTACCTACATCTGTAGATACCTTTGTCCCTATTCCTAGTTTAGAAATCTTTATTTTTAAATGGGAGGAGAGGGACCAAATAGGGTGGCAAAGAAGAATGAAGACCTCTTAGGCTTGCCATAATTTTTCTTCTGTTTGTGATTAGGGAAATTTTACTTGCAACATTTTCACTTAAAACTTGATGTAATTGATTCACTTGTGACTATATTGCTAGGAAGCTGTAAGCCAATCTTTCTCCTCCTTGTTTAGAACAAAGCTGGCAAATAGGCTTACTCAGTCCTGTGAAAATGGGAATGGCTAAAGAGAAACCTTCTGGTCTAAAGCATATTGGTTTGTTTTCTCCTGCCCTGGAAAAGGGAATGATGGTTGGACTTATCTTGTAACGCTTCTGAAACTAAAATGTGGGTTTAAGGATTTCTCTGAGCTGTCGCCCTACTAACTGGGTAGAAAGGAATAATGTAATTATGGACTGATGCTGGGGAAAAGAGAGTCAGAGGCCTTTTTGTCATTTCCCTTTTTCCTAGGAAAATTTGTGGGCTCTGGCTCTGGCTCTCTGAGAATTACAGAGTCAGATGTTATTTAGAGCAACCGCTAGGCTTTAGAACTAATGGTTCACTGCAGTTCCAGTCACAGAGAGCAATAAGGGGTATTTTAATTTATAATATATAGGTATGCTAAGAGAGGGGCTGAAAAGGCACAAGTAGCTTGGCTGTGCTGTCTGAATTGGAGTATCACAATCACCTAGCCATACTGTGAGAACATAATGCTGCTTTTGAGTTCCATTTAGGAGTGAGATGTGGAGACACAGGATAACCTATTAGCTGTTAGTGACACACAATTCCTATACGTCGGTTACTTGAAGATTATAGAATCATAGAATCATTAAGGTTGGAAAAGACCTCCAAGATCATCTGGTCCAACCATCACCCTACCACCAATGCCACCCACTAACCCATGTCCCTAAGCACCACGTCCAACCTTTCCTTAAGCACTCCCAGGGACGGTGAAACCACCACCTCCCTGGGCAACCCATTCCAATGCCTGACTGCTCTTTCTGAGAAGAAATGTCTCCTCATTTCTAACCTAAACCTCCCCTGGTGCAACTTGAGGACATTCCCTCTAGTCCTATCACTAGTTATCTGTGAGAAGAGGCTGACCCCCAGCTCCCCACACCTTCCTTTCAGGTGGTTATAGAGAGCAGTAAAGATAAGTCCCAATGGAAGTTCTCAGCTGCAAGCAAGCTGCTAGGTATCCTTTCTTTGAGTTGTTGTTGCCTAAAAAGGGGAAATCACAGATACATACTTTGCTTCTGTGGGTTAACTGTTACGTGAATATCTGTATATCGACTCCTTTTATCTAGTAGGTTTCAGAGTGTTTCCCTCTGGGCAAAGGTGTTTGTTTTGTTTTGTTTTGCTGTTCATTTTTTTTTTTTTTCCATGCAGTAATATATCATATCTTCAAAACCTGTTCCAAGGTATAGAAAACGGAGATGGTTTCACTAAGGACAAATCATGACTGGCAAATTTGTCGTCCCTCTACAATGGGGAAACAACATTGATGGATAAGCGAAGACTAACTGATATCATCTATCCAGATTTGTGCATTTCACACCGTCCCGCATGATACCCTTGTCTCTAAATTGGGGAAGCATGGATTTGATGGGTGAACAGTTTGGTGGGTAAGGAATTGGCTCAAAGAGTTGTGGTTAATGGCTCAATGTCCAGATGGAGACCAGTGAGGAGTGGTGTACCTGAGGTCAGTTCTGGGACCGGCACTGTTTAGCATCTTTGTCAGTGACATGGACAATGGGATTGAATGCACCCTCAGTAAGTTTGCTGATGACACCAAGCTCTGTGGTGCAGTCGACAAGCTGGACAGAAGCCATCCAGAGGGACCTGGACAGGCTTGAGGGGTGGGCCTTCGTGAACCTCATGGACTTCAACAAGGCCAAGTGCAAGGTCCTGCATCTGGGTCAGGGCAATCCTAAACATGAATACAGGTTGGGTGGAGCATAGATAGAGAGCAGCCCTGCAGAGAAGGACCTGGGGGGGATACTGTTGGATACTGTTGGATGAAAATCTCAGCATAAGCTAGAAATATTGGGGCGCAATAACCCCAAGCAGAACTACAGGCTGGGAGAGGAATGGTTGGAGAGCTGCCAGGCAGAGAAGGACCTGGGAGTGATGGTGGACAGTCGGCTGAATATGAGCCAGCAGTGTGCTCAGGTGGCCAAGAAGGCCAACGGCATCCTGGCTTGTATCAGAAACACTGTGACCAGCAGGGCTAGGGAGGTGATTGTCCCCCTGTACTCGGCTCTGGTGAGGCCGCACCTCGAGTACTGTGTTCAGTTTTGGGCCCCTCGCTACAAGAAGGACATCGAGGTGCTTGAGCGGGTCCAAAGAAGGGCGACGAAGCTGGTGAGGGGCCTGGAGAACAAGTCCTACGAGGAGCGGCTGAAGGAGCTGGGCTTGTTCAGCCTGGAGAAGAGGAGGCTCAGGGGTGACCTTATTGCTCTGTATAAGTACATTAAAGGAGGCTGTAGCGAGGTGGGGGTTGGCCTGTTCTCCCATGTGCCTGGTGACAGGACGAGGGGGAATGGGCTAAAGTTACGCCAGGGGAGTTTTAGGTTAGATGTTAGGAAGAATTTCTTTACTGAAAGGGTTGTTAGGCACTGGAACAGGCTGCCCAGGGAGGTGGTGGAGTCACCATCCCTGGAAGTCTTCAAAAGACGTTTAGATGTAGAGCTTAGGGATATGGTTTAGTGGGGACTGTTAGTGTTAGGTTAGAGGTTGGACTCGATGATCTTGAGGTCTCTTCCAACCTAGAAATTCTGTGATTCTGTGAAATGTGTGTTTGTGGCCCCAAAAGAAAGCCAATGGTATCCTGGGCTATATCAAAAGAAAGGAAGCTAACCGGTGAATCAAGGAGGTGATTCTTCCTCTCTGCTACGTTCTTGTGAGATCCCACCTGGAGTACTGTGTTCAGCTCTGGGGATCCCAGCATAAGAATGACACAGACCTGTTGGAGTGAGTCCAGGCTGCCTCCTATTTGCTTTGTTGCTGGTTTGGTCCTCACAGATTTTGAGGCATCTTATAATAGTTGCACAATGCTTCTTCTTTCTCCAATATGTTACCTATCAATGCACCCCAGCAGTGTGGTTTTGATGACTGGCTTTTTCCATGAGGTAGTAATGGCTCAGACTTGAGATATATATATATATATATTTTTTCCAGTGGACAGATTTAAAAATGTATATGAATATGAATTTATTATTAATATAAAATGAATATTCACATTCATATTTATTCATATTCAATATTCATATTTATTTATTATATGAATATTAAAAATGAAATGAATATGAATTTCAACTGTCATTTGGACACATCTCTCTCTCTCTTTTCATTTCAAAATTCAATTTACCATTCTCACTATTTTAAATTTTCAATGCTTTTGCTGACCTGACACACTCTTTTTTTCCCCCACTAGAAAAAAAAAACAACACAACATGTAGAGTTTTAAAGGGAAAAACTTGGAAGAAAGCTCGCAGTGGTCTGTATTTCAGCTGAGAATAAGTCCGAAGAACATAGTTATTTAAACAGAAGGAACTTAAAAGAAGATTTTTTATATGGGAACCAGAAAATGCAAAAGGGAGTTTTCCTGCTAAAATTACAAGTTATCTTTACACAAAATTTAGCTCTGTCTCTATGTACACTAGTAATAGTAATTATAACGTTTTTCAAATATTTACTGTTTTATCCAAGCTATCCTCATACAGAGGACAAGTTCTAAATTTGGATATAGAAGTAGGGCCAAATTCTCATTTTAGACTCATGTGTTAGCTATGACTTTTTTTTTTTTTAGTTAAAAAAAAATAAATATGTTGCAAATAGATTCTTAACCCTAGCTGCAGCTTTTCACTAAAAATAAACACTAAAAAAATCAGTTATTTGCTTAAACTGTATTCTGGTTTAACATTTATTTTGCTCTTAGGCTAATGAATATGAAGAGTTGGAGCAATTCCTATTAAACTGGAAAATATTAATAGAGTTCCACCACTCTGAATGCAGCTAAAAGGACACAAATAATGTTTCTAACTAAAAGTGTTATTGGCTCCTACTCCACTCTTTGATCTTTGCAGCTCATAGAGAAGGTGTAGAAGGGCTTTTTCACCCTGAGGCCCATGTTAGGCATGATAGCACATGCAGCAACAGCCTTTCCAGAAGAGCCCTAGGTAGACAGAACTAGCCACCTCTGTGTCCATTCTCACCTTTCTCTTCTGTTCTATTGGAGGATTCCTATTGTGTGTTTCATTTTGTGTTGAAATTAAAGTGTTGGTGGCAATGGCACACAAGGCAGAAAGAACCCTCACAGATGTTTGAAGTGGGTAGGTAGCTAAACATTGTGTGTTTGTAAACCGAGTTTGTTCAATCTGGGCATTTTGCAGACAGGAGATCCCAGTGCTGCTCCTTGTTACTTCTTTCTCTAGAAAGCATTGTGATTTGAAAGCAAAGCTTTTTCCTTAAAGGGATGTGCTATAGCTATTAAGCTATGTTTGTGTTATATGACACAAATGGCACAGATCAAAACACTTTGGTGGTGGTTTCCCCCTTTTTTTTGTCTCCATTATTCGCCTCCCACCTTACCCCAATAGCTCAGGGAAGAGTTGAACTAAAGTGGTTGTTACTTCAGTAACCTGTTTTTAAAACAACTGAAGAATAGCTATAAGTATGCTGGGAAAACTTGAACAAAGGAACAAGCCATAGAAGTGTTTCTTCAAAACGAAGTGTGGAAGTCAGTAAAGAACACTTTATTGTTCTTATGGCTTACTGGTTCATGCCTGAGTTTGTAAAGGTCTCGTAGATACTTTAGCTAGAGTTTCAAGTACAATTAGAAACAAATAAACTTTTACTAAATCTAGGAATTATCTGCTAATAGAACTCATCTAGAGCCCTGGACCACAGGAATGTGAGCAGAGTGTTTATGTGGGTCACCATAACCTCGCTGCAGGCGTCTCAGATACCACTAGTGCCTAAGATAACAATTAGTTTGACATCTGGAAATAGTGGCAAATAAAGCTTTCAAAATCCTGGTATCTGATATTTTTCACAGCTGTATCAATTAGTATGAATCAGTATGAATGTCTCTCCTGGTGAATAGCTGACTCGGCAGGGCATGTTTCCTATGAGATGCTGGTGTGGAGAGCATGCCTTCCTGCTGCTCCGTGCAGAAAGAGCATCGTGGGCTTTTGCTTGGGAGCAAGCCTTTTCTGCTGAGATTAAACTGGGGTTGTGCCCTTCATGGCATGTAGAATAGACCAGAACCACCTTAGACCACCTTCTGTCTGGTGGTCCACAAGCCTGCAGTGCATCCCCCCTGCCCTGCTGAGGCTGAGGCACTGGGGGTTCTGCACCTCCCAGGCACCTGCTGGCTTACCCAGGGCTGTTTCAGGGAGATGACCTTGTGGCTTCAGTGAAGTGGTACTTTAAGAAGCTGTAATTTCTGGAATGCTTTACTGGTTTGGACAGTAGGAGCCTGTATCTCCATCTGGTGCATAGGCAAAGCTTCTTGTATGAAAAAAAATAAAGGGTTTTCCCTCTTCTTTAGTTCATCTATGTACTAGTTTGATCTGGTGTTTAAGTGCTACCTTAATGTATTTTGAAAGGTTTTCACATAAATGGTCCAAAGACTTTCAGAGGGTTGCTCTTGGCCTAGCAACGACTTTCTGGCAACACATTTTGCCTATGTTGTGACCTACTATATGTAGAAAGAATTTCCAGGAAATATGATCTACCTGAAACTCCTATTACTTCTGCAAGTTTCTTTTCTGCCTGGGACACAGCAATCTGAGTTGTCTCATGTGCTGGCCCAAAAGGCTGAATAAACCATGAGAAGTGGTTGCTTTTGTAGGAAATAATTCCATAAATGAACCTGTTTATAGTATATGACTGTGGAAGCCACCCAAGAAGATGGATACATGGCTCCTATTCCTGGATCCCTGGAGATAACAGCCTAGTGGCCACAAATTCTAGCTTTTTTTTTTTGTTTGTTTGTTTCTTTGTTTGTTGTTTTGTTTTGTTTGTTGTTTGATGGAGAGTACACTAGTATGGGAGAAACAAAAGCAGTTTATCATACTGCCTTCTTTGCAGCAGGGACCTTATCCTATGGTTCATCATTCATGATGTACGTATGCTAGTTTGTGCTGAGATGGGGCACATGTCTTAGCACATGCAGTCCCGGGAGGTTAGTGCATGCATTTGTGCGCTGTGCTAGGATGTGGACACCACATCACTAGTATGATGTTTCACTAATTCAGCAGTGGCAGGGTGTGCACATGGCCCTTTGGTTTTGTACTTTGAACTAAGAAGTCACCAGAAAATAATAGTTATGATTGGAACCAGAGGGATGGAGCGGGGCAGGCTCAGGCCAGCAGTGTGCTGTGGAGGCAGTCCTGCTGGTCCACAGGTTGCCAGCCCTGAGCAGGCTGGATAAAAGCCATTCCTCACCAAATCAACCTAAAGGCTGTGGTTCTGTCCCTGAAGCAGGAGCCAGGGACTGCAGACACAATCATTGCTGTGGCAGAGGTCTTGCTAAATTTAGAAGTAAGCCTCTCTTAGATTTGCCTTGGTCTGACCCTGAGTAGGGGGATGGGGTAACATCCTTGGTCTGTTTTTGGGTTGTAGGAGAGAACCGCATTCTTATTTTTATAACATAATTATAGTAGACAGTCAGGTCCACAGCTGAATCCTCCTTTCCTTTACTCTCTTCACTTTTTATCTGGGGTAGAAAAACAGGCCTTTTGCAATTTTCTCCTAAGATATGTCCTGTGACAAGAGGGTTCAGTGGTTTCTCTTAACACTGGAACAGTTGTTTTAGTTACTGTTTGGACTGCCTCGCTCCTTCTCTCGTGCAGCTGTATGTAAATCACAGAGGAACAGATAATCCATGTCCTCTGGTATAAGGTTAATGCCTAAAAATATTCTTCATCTGAAAAATGATCAAAGACGGAGAACACGGGTTGCCCGTGTCTTTAGTAGGTATAAAAATTTTGCTTATTTAAAAAGAAGAAATCTCTGGAACCCATTTGCACTGCTGGTACGACCAGCAAAGCTGATGGTGCTGTGAAATCACCTACAGATTACAAGGAGATTAAGTGTTTCAGTGGTAAATTGAAGGAATATTAGGAGCTTTCTTAACTTGTTTGTTGATATGGCTGTTAAGGAAAAAGAAAATCACAAATCTGGATGTCCTTTCAGTTAATATTAACCATCTGCCTGATTTAGTCTACTTTTCTGGCAGGCCTTTTGCTTTTGTGGTTCTTTTTCTTTTCTTTGTGATTATGAAGCAATCCCCAGTGGCATGTTAGAAATCACCACTATAAATGCTGACAATTGTTCTGGGGTTAGCTTCAAAGGCTTGCAAAACCCACAATGTTAAATCTATGTCTGAAGCTGGCATAGTCACTCTCTACAAATGGGTAGTTTGAGTGCAAGTTGCCCTCAGCTGCAGACACCCTGCAGATTCTTTTAATACAGGAAAGCTTGCCAAATGCAAAAACTCAAAAAATCAAAACTCTGCGTTCAGGTCACTGTCTGAATGTAGCGGGGTGCTGGAGCTCCCCGGTCAGGAGCAGCTGGTTAAGGCAGAGGAGGACAGAAGTTCCTGCTGCAAATACGTGGTTCCCCTGAACACACACGGTGTCAGAAGTGGTTTATTGTTGCTGCAGCTGTCCTCAAACTGATTGGAAGCCAAGGGAAAAATATGCAAGGCTGCTTTTTAGACAGATTAGTGCTTCTGCCTAAAAGACCTGTTGTGGTGTATGTGTGTGCGTGTGTGTTATTCTGCCTGCCTTGATTTCACGGGGGTTTGCTGTCACTTGTGTGATTGGATGGGACTGGAATTCAACCAATTACCTCCAGCACAGCTTTGGTCACAAAGAAAATTTAAGGCACTGTGCATAGGAACAGGAACTGGGTTAAAGTCTGCATCCCACTGAGCTAGAGGCTGCTTTGCCTTCAATGAAGTGATACTGTGAATGTGAATCTACACAGAGAGAAAGGAGGAGAAATTTTATTCTAAAGTTATGTTTGTTTTTTAAGGTATACTAGAAAATTTGAGTTTCAGACCTGTTTAATAAAGGAAAGTACACAGCTGTAAAGAAAATAACCTATTCACATACTAATGTATTTAAAAAATGATGGTTTGAAACTAGAAATCTTCATTCTCTGTTATGATGTTAAGGATGAGGTGAGTTAAGATGTCTTTCAAAATAATAATGGATTAATTCCCTGTTCATCCTTTTCATCCTTCTTTGGAGACAACATTCAGCTATGCTGCTCAAAGCATCATTTTTAAGCACAGATGTCTATGGTAGGACCTCCGTTTGTTATTGTTGGTTTTTTTTCAGTGTCTTTGTATCAATTTCATAAGTCTCTGTTTGGGCTTTAGGTGGTCATTAACTTAAATTTCCTAATCTAATTCTGATCTTGTGTGATTCTTTCATGATGTAGCTCTAGTGATGTTAATGCTGCTGCTTATGATTCATAATGAGAGGTGCATTTTCAGTTTGGTAAAATTCTTTTAAAAATGAAGACAGCACTTAACAGTGTTTTCCAAACAAAGAGCCCCTGGGTTATTCACTGATTCCATTACTCATGACCCAGACAGATTCTGTGATACAGAGGCAATAGCATACTGAGCCAGCTTCTCCCTTTGCATAGTTTTGCTGAGCAGAGAGAAAGAGATGTGGCCATCTGGGTGTACTGGCAAATTAAAGTTGATCTGAAAAGAAAATGTGGTTTCTTAATGGGCATTCACACTTTGCAATTTCCTCCCCACAACAGTTTCTTCCTAAACTCTTGATCAGTTTTTCCATCAGAACTGTGGCAACCAACTCAATGAGCTGTTCAGAGGTTCTGGCTGCTTTTGTTTAAGAAACACCTCCACTGGATGCCAGAGGGAAAAAAAATAAAAATAAAAATAAAAATAAATCTTTATGTCTACATGTAGATGTTCTAGTGATTAACAAAGTTTTTGGTGCTGTTGGGACTACTTTTCTCTCTCTAGCGTAAAATAGTGGTGAAAAAGACATGATAAAGTACAATATAAATTAATGTTTTCTTTGTTTCCCATGTGGTTTTCATGGTTGTACATGTTTTCAGTTTGCAGCATTTCTAGGTGACCAAAGTCCTTCACCTGTTTCCATTAGCAGATACAGAAAGTCTGTTTCTTCCCTCAGTAGGAGCATAGCTGAATCACTGATCATATATATTTTTTAAATTAAAATGTATCATCAGTTTTTGAAATCAAGATCTGATCCTGTTATGTTTTGTCATTTTACCATTTTCTTTGTGGCTACTACAGAAATCAAATATGAATTGATATTCCATTATTCTCTGGCCTTTTATGACCTTCATTTTCCACTTACAGCATTTGATGTGATGTTTTGCCACACTGGAACTCTGGAAAGACTTAGTTAATAATATTCAGAGAGCATTACAAACAGAGGCAAGGAGATGTATCACTGTGAGACAGACTGAAGTAGGCTGACTACTTAATTCTTCCTGTGCCAACATTTTCAAAGTATGCTTATTGAAATGCTGGTGTATTTCTCATTTATGCTCATCAAGAGTCTTTGAATCTTTATAAAATTATACACAGAGAGACATGAATGACTAATAACATTTTCAAAAGCAGGATATTGTGTAAAAAGGTAGCATTAGACACAATGTATGACCATAGCAAAGTTAAATGTGACTGACTCACAAGTGCTTGACATGTTGTAATAGGGTTTCTGTTATTTAGGCTCATTAAACTTCAGTTTCCAATTCTAAGAGACTCATACGGTTCTATTTCTGCTTTGAATTAGCAAAAATCAGAGCTTTCAGTTCTACTCTCATTTGGTAATAACCCTGGCAATTAAGGAATAACACACCAGCCACAAACAAAGAAGCAATTCCTGCCTTAATGAGTTTGTGGTCAAAATTCGACAGCCCTTATGTTCACCAGCTGTTTTACACCACTCTACTTGTACTTTCTTCTTAAATTCTCCCGGATTTCCTCATGAAAAGTAGTTACACTGGCTTAAGAAGGCTTTCTCCTAGTTTTCATAAGTATATGGGAGATCAGAATTAGAATCTGTATGTGATTTATGTTTATAAACATTTATGAAGACTCACATGCTGTATGTCTGTCCTTAAACCAGATGCTTTCATATTTTCTCTCCACATAAGTCTCTGCTCTGCTGGTTGACTGGGAATTCCTCTTTTTTAAGAAAACTAGAATAGGTAGGTCTTAGGCATAAATGATTTCAATGGAGAATTGTGTTATGTGTTTATTGCATAATGCCTTTAATATCAAAATGATATTATGTTCCAAAGGGTACCGAATTTCCCCAAGAGCCTGGAGGAAAAAGCAGCTGCTGTTTTCACACTCATGTTGTGTGTGAAGCTGTCTGCAGCAATAATGAAAATCTCCTGGCAACACTGAACCTGAGGACTCCAAGCAGGAAGACTTTGTTGATCGTGGCATACCTTTTGGCATAGATTTGCACATGTCTTTTCCATTGAATTTCTGGCTTCTTCAAAATGAGACAGCTTGTCTCAATAGAAATACACTCACTTTGCATGCTCACTGTAGCTTTTCATAACCATTTCACTTTACTGCTGCCACATCCGTGCCAAATACTAAGCTAGCCATGATCTTTTCAGCTCAGCTCAGACTTGTCGGTATCTTTGCATGGCATTACACCATTAAACACAGCTCACTTTTACTTTAACTCTCTCGTTCCTCTGGCATATTTTGTCTCTGATTCTACAGACTCTACAGACCAAAGTCTGCAAGTGTTTACAGTGCTGATTACTGTGTCGAATGATTACCATGGTGTCTCCTTTAATATACATACACATAACCCAACAGGAATTCACGATGCATATTCAGTCCACGACTTGAAAGCATCTAATTTTAGGGAAAGAGAATCCAGTGTGTTAAGCCTTTGATACAAAACCAGGCCCCATTGTGACATTTTCTACGCCTGTGTTAACAGCAGGAATGGGCTGTGTTATTCCTGGTCAGGTTGAGCACATAGCCTTCAGCCCATCTAACAGGCAGATAATTGTCTGTGGAGGTAAGATGACATATAGAAGCCTGAGTAGTTATTCCAAGCCTTTTATTTTTAAATGATATCTGTTCCTGTGGGGTTTTGATTACACTGAAACCATTCTTTTGCTGTTGTTTCTGCTGTTTTTTGTTTGTTTGTTTGTTGTTGCTCTTCTCCCTTGCACTCCTGCCCTGTGCTTTCTGAAGACTTCCCATTGAGCAGGGATGTACAGAGACTCCTCTTCACCTCCAGCACCTCAAGCCTTTGAGCCCCTGTCACTCTGTGCTGTCAGGGCCCAACAACTGATGTAAGAAAATAAAGTGATTAATTCCTTACCAGCCAGTTTCTGCGATCCTTGCCCCGGCCTGGCTTCCCTTCTTGCTGGTTGACTCACGTGGCTGTTTGGCTGCCTGCTGTAGGCAGGAATAAGGGAAGTGCTGGTGTGCTCGTGAAAGTGACATGGCCAGTGGCTTTGCCCACCAAGGTGGAACAGTGCAAGGTGTTGCTCTGTGTGTGGCTGTGTGTGACATGACAACTACACCCCACCAGGCAGAGAGGTGTGGGACAAGAAACAGAGACATGGGGCCAGGCAGGCACCGTCCCCAGAGCCATGGGGGCAGGGGCACACAGGCATGCAGAGAGCACAGACAGGAGATGGCCACCCAAAATACATTTGGGGGATAGTCTTCAGGCCCTTGGTGCTTGCCCTCAGATACACAAACACTAAATATTTTAAACCCCAAAAGTCTGCTGCAATGTGTGGTGTGCCCTAAATCCTGTTTTTTGAAAAAAAAACAAACAACAAAAAACAAAAAACAACCACTAATTTTTTTTGCATATGTTAGTTTCCTTGAGGAGTTAGGACCTCCTAAATTTGTAAGGATCTTTGTTTTCATCAGCGCAAATGAGAATGGTGTTGTCCACAAAACGTAAACTTAACGAAAATTAAAAAAGCAACAACAACAAATCCCCACTTATTTAAATCTATTTTTAACAAATAATTAACTTTTTGGAAAAGTAACTATGAAATACAAAGAGGCTACTGAAATAATCACTTAAATGGATGCACCTAATATAAAGAGAAAGCAAGGCTATCACAAGTGCCATAACACTTCCTCTAGCAGTGGGTGGTTTACTTTCCTAGAGATAATATAAAAATAATTGGATATAGAGACACCAAACACCCTAAGTGGTTTCAAAATAAACCATATTTACTTGTATACCAAAGTAACACGGTATCAAGTGTTTTCAAATTCACGGATATGCCTGCAATAATAAGGTAATGCAATGCCTGCCTCTGAAACTACTTAGAGATAACCAATATCTTTTCCAGATTCCAAGAATTTATTGACTGTATTAGCAGTTCTGTATGTGTAAGATACCTCCCAGAAAAAGGCCACAGGCTGCTCCTCTGATAGTGAGCTCAGTTTGCTACTGAAAACAGGAAAATATCATTTGCTGTATGGGTGTTTTTATTAAGCTGCAGCAGCTGCAGCATTAAAAAGGCTCAGAAGAGTGTTTTATTTTGTTGTTTTTTGTTTGTTTGTTTTTTCATCTGTGTCCTGGTTTCAGTTAGGACAGAGTTAATTTTCCTCCTAGTAGCTGGTAGGGTGCTATGTTTTGGATTAGGATGAGAAGAGTGCTGATAACATGCCGATGTTTTAGTTGCTGCAGAGCAGTGCTTACACCAAGCCAAGGATGTTTCAGCTTCTCAGTCTGTCCTGCCAATGGGCAGGCTGGGGGTGCAGCAAGAGCTGGGAGGGGACAGACCCGGAACAGCTGACTCAAACTAGCCAAAGGGGTATTCCATACCACATGGGGTCATGCTGAACAATATATAGGGGTGGCTAGCCGGGGTGGGGGGCTGGCTGCTCGGGGTTAGGCTGGGCATTGGTCAGCGGGTGGTGAGCAATTGCATTGTGCACCACTTGTTTGTACACATTATTAGTAGTAGTACTATTACCATTATTATTATTGTTATTGTTATTTCCCTGTCTTAATAAACTGTCTTTATCTCAACTCACAGGCTTCACTTTCCCACTTCTCTCCCCCATCCAAGAGAGGGAGTGGAGAGGATGAGTGAATGGCTGTGTGGTGTTTAGCTGCCAGCCAGGTTAAACCACAGCAGCCCTTTTGGCACCCAACGTGGGGCTCGAAGGGTTGTGATAACAACAGATCTGACCAGAGTATGTTAAACTAAAATTGGTGTAATTATTAGACCTGCTTAATAGTTGCTAGTCACAATGCTGATTGCTTTAATCTCAAGTCTGCTGTGTCTGTTTTCCAAATTGAGTTTTACAGCATTTTACTTTCCGTATGTGCTCTCTGTCGTGCTGTTTATCCTTTCCAGGCCCTGATTTAAGATTGTTATGGTACTGTGCAGCGTAACAGTGGCTTATGATATGATGAAATTTCTGATCATGACTCTAACCTGGTATTTGTACTCAGCACTGTTGTCGACCATACTTTGGAAACTATATCTTGGAAACTATTAACAATTACAGCTATTGCCTTTTTTTTTCTTTTCTTTTTTTTTTTTTTCTTTTTTTTTTTTTCTTTTTTTTTTAATCAGGGAGCCAATCTGTGGAGGGGAAAGGGGAAGATATTTTTTCCTACTAGTTCACTCTCCCTTTCTCCTTCACCACCCTCTTATCCTCTGAGCTTGTTACAATAGTTCTCCAAGATGTTGAATATCCTCGGTATACTCAGACCAGCGTGTTCCTGTTGTTATGTCTCCTGAATGTGCTTCAGGTTTTGTTTGAGGTTAAAACAACTACTTAGGAATCTCACTCAGATATCTGTCCTGAGGCAGGATAGTTGTGAGTGGCAGGGAGTGTGGGAGGATATAGGCAGGTTTCTAGAGCAGTGGGCACCTCTAGTGTTTTGGAAATTCACCCCTGAACAACTGCAAAATCCTAAAAAAAAATGGTAGAATGCTTGAAAAAAGGGTGTCATGACTCTGGCAGTTCCAAAGTGACATAAATCACTGTAATATGCTGGGGTCTGGCCCATGTCTATCGAGCTGCAATTAATGCTATCAACCTAGTGACAGACCCTGCAGACACTCCAACCCCTGTGATGTACCCTGCAACTGCTCCAGCTCCTGCAGCAGCTCCAGTTCCAGCTTCTGCAGCCACTCCAGCTCCTGTGGCTAAGTCAGAGAAACGAGCTGTAGCAGTGCAAGTTTCCTCTGCAGAGAAAGTGAAAAAATGGTATAGATGTTCAAGTCATTTAGAGCGCAGAGAGTCTTCTGCTAGGTCTAGGTACAGAGAAGATGAGGCTGGGCCATCAGGGATGCAGGAGGATGGGGGTGAGGATGATGAAAAATCAACAGTAACTACCCGAAACCTATACCAGTGTGAGCTATGAGATGTGCAAAAAGATTTTGATCCCTGCATAGTTGAGCAGCTTGTCACCTGGCTGCTCCAGTGCTGGGACAATGGAGACAATTGTGTGGAATTAGATGGCAAGCAAGCCAGGCAGCTGGGATCCCTTGCTAGGGACTCAGGCATTGACAAAGCAATTGGAGATGGAGCACAATCTTACAGCCTCTGGAGCCATCTCCTGTCAGCTGTGAGGGAAAGGTATCTCTTCAAGGAAGAACTTGTATGTCTACCAGGCAAGTGGACCACTATGGAGAAGGGAACCCAGTACCTGAGGGAATTAGCCGTATGGGGGGTGATTTATGAGGACCCAGACCTAGGACAAACAGCCACAGATCCAGATGAAGTCAAGTGTACACGACCCATGTGGCAGAAGTTTGTACAGAGTGCACCATCATCATATGCCAGCTTATTGGCAATAACGGCCTGGAAAGAGGATGAGGAACCCACAGTGGACGAAGTGGCTAAACAACTCTGGCAGTATGAAGAAAGTTTCTGCTCTTTCTTACAGGCCTGCATCTCAGCTGTGGAGAAACTTTCTGAAGAGTTCCACCAACTTAAAGAGAATTCATCTTCCTCCACACCTGAACAAACCAGTGTCCACCAACTAAAAGAGAATACTTTGGAGAAACTGTCTGAAAAGTTCCAGCAACTTGAGGAGAGATTAATTTCCTCCCCACCTGTACAAACCAGTGTCAGCTATCAGCGTAAGCGTCCATCCACTCAAGGAAGATGATATGGTGGGTATACAACCCGTGCCACCCTGTGGTTTTACCTATGAGACCATGGAGAGGACATGAGAAAACGGGATGGAAAATCTATCATGACCCTAGAGGCATGGGTATGGGAGTTGCAAAAGAAAACAATTGGGAAAAAGGGGTTCTCTGAAAAGTTTGCTGCTCCAGCTTCCAGCAGGCAATCCTTCAAACACAGAAACAAAGATTCTGACCAGGACAGGGGGAGCTCTGGGGGGAGGAAAGCCAGGGGGAGGAAAGGGACAATTGAGTTTATTGGACTGTGTGGATTTGATGGCCTGGCACGTCAGACGCACAGAAGTATAAGGCTTTAGTAGACACCGGTGCACAATGTACTCTAATGCCATCAAGCTAAAAAGGGCCAGAGCCCATCTGTATTTATGGGGTGACTGGGGGATCTCAGCAGTTAACTGTATTGTAGGCTGAAGTGAGTCTAACTAGGAATGATTGGCAAAAGCACCATATTGTGACTGGCCTGGATGCTCCATGCGTCCTTGGCATAGACTATCTTAGAAGAGGATATTTCAAGGACCCAAAAGGGTTCCGGTGGGCTTTTGGCATAACTGTCTTAGAGACAGGACAATCTGTCACACTTGGTCACATGCAATCTAGAGGCTGTTCAAATCTTAAACCACAAATAAAACTTACCAGTCTGATAATCCAAGGCAGAGATATTATCAATAGGAATCCCTGAAATTTGAACATGCTGACTTTTGCCTATGCTCTAATGGCTATTCTAACTCTGCATCCACAAGATGATCTAGAGCAACCATGCTGTAGCTAAGGTGGTCTAAGGACACAGGCAGGACAATAAAAAAATACATTTTTCCTCTTTACCAATTGGCCTAGTGGGAGAGAAAATCTCTACTTGAACATTTTCTACCCACTTAAACACATGCTACATAGCCATAAAAATATATGGGTTATATGTATACCTAATGATTCTCCTACTGGTTTTAACTTCAGTCACAGAAACATTAGCTGAAGTTAAGACTGGACACCTTTAGCTTAGAATTTGCTAGGTTTTGGCATTCTGAATGTATGCAAAACTGCAAATTAAAATGCACTCGTTCTGAAAGTTGAACACACTTATCTAAACGTGGGAGTTGACCTCAATATTAGATATGGAAAAAAGAAAAGAAAAGAAAAAGATAACATTCATTCTTTAGATGCTGGCTTTCTTCCTAGCTTTTGTACTGGGGCTTTGCTGAATAAGAATTAATAAAATACATTATATTGTGTTGTGCATACCTCCTTTCCAGGATCTTTAATGAAACAAACCAGTCACTGGCATTTTGGTTATAGATTGCCTTTTTGGTTCTACAGCTGTCTGTAACTGTCATTTCCAAATTTTAAGCAGCATCATAATATATTATTAAAGAACATAAGGCAGTTTTTGAAGTGAATAACATAGTCGTATGAAGTACAAAATTAATGGAGTGCCAGGAAGTGGAATGATGCTGCATAATAGCAAACTCAATAGCAAATAGCACTGGCAGTTGAGGTTGATTGCAAAAGCTCTGATGGATTAGGTGGCCGCAAACATGAGGCTGGTACACTACAGAGATAACCAAGGCCTGTTGATTTTTTGAAACCTGGCATTGTTGATTGCCTCCTATGCTTGCCTAAAATGAACTTCTGTTGGATGTATGTAGGAAACAATGCCAATCAGAGTTATTGTCCATCTGTTTTTGCCCACAGTTGCTGCTGTTGTGGCACAGGTTTGCCTTGCAAGCTGCAGCTTTTCCATCAGGGCAGAAATATCTCAGTTTTCATATCTGATCAAAAGCCGATCTGTTTCTTTACAAACATCACAATGTGCCAATTAATAACACAAGGGAAAGTGAGGCTGCTACATGTGATTCGACTTTATAAAAAATAGCTGCAGCACATGCTTGGATGTCTTCACTCCTGCAGCCAGTCTCATCTTCCTTTTCTGTCCCCCTCACCTACCTGTGTAAGTAGACCTTTCTCTGTATAATGCCTTGTGTGTCCAGAAGTCTTTGAATTAAGCTGGGGGAAAATCACAGCTGTTTGCTTAGTGGTTATGATATTTTATTTCTTGAAAGATTGTAAATAAGAAGGATGAAAAAGATTTTGAAATGAGATACTTTATTTCATATGCAATCTTTACCATTTAATAATCCATTGCAGCATGGGGATCAGACAGGAGGAATTAGAGGTCTGTGTGCAGTTGCAGCTCAATGGTCTCATTGCAGTTGCAGGGATGCATTGAGTGAACTCACATAGCTGGATTTCTGTGATGCTTATGGATACAGGGTTATTAAGAAAGGCAGCCAGGTGTGTGAAGAGATGGAGTTTCCTCTTATACAAGAGAGCAGCAGGAAATTGTGGAAATGCACCTTGGGACATCAGACACAAATGGATGTTGCTGTGGGCAAGTTCCTGCTATAGAACATATGCTCAGGAGAAAGAAGCAGGCGAGGTCTGCCACAGACATCTGGAAGAAGCCTCACTTTTGCAGGCCCTGGTCATTATGTGTGACTCCAACCACCTGATATCTGCTGGGGCGTCAACACCACAGGGCACTCCAGGAGCCTTCTGGACCACACTGATGGCAACACAGTGAGGAACCTGGGAGGGGAGGAGCTCTGCTGCACCTCATATTTCCAAAGAAAATGAGGTCAGGAGTGTGGAAGTTGGGAGCAGCCTGGCTGCAGTGACCATGAGATGGTGTGCTTCAGTGTGCATGACTACCTGATGGGAGGAGTAAAGAAATCCGTGTCAAACTTGCGGTGTTGGTCGGCGATAAGGCAAGAGGAAATGGATGCAAGCAGAAACATGGGAAATTCCACTTAAACAGAAGAAAGAGGCCCTTTTTGTTGTTTGGATGACTAAACATTGGATCAAGTTGCCTAGACAGACTGTGCAGTCTCAGTTCTTGGACTTATTCAAAGCCCAACTGGACATCATCCTGGCCAGCCTGCTGTAGCTGACCCTGCCTGAGTGGCTGGAGTAGATAACCTCCAGAGGTGCCTGCCAACTTCTGTGGTTCTGTGATACGAATCTGCCATCAAAATCATAATATATTCCAAAACAGACTTCACAGCAAGCTTCCCAAAAGCTTATTCATAAAGACGTTGCAAAGAGGAAACCTAATTGATTAACAAATTTTAAAGGGTGATCTGTTCAAGATTATAGCAACATCAGCTGCAAGACACAGTTGTTTAACATAGCTGTTTGAAGAATGGTTCTCTTTGTAATAATTTGATTAAAGGAAATTTTGGGAAATTCATGAGTTGCTACATGATACTTCCTGACTAATTTGGCAGGAACTTTAGCACAGCGGGATGCGATTAGTCTGTTGCTTAATGAAAGGCACTAAGTTACACAGTGTAAATACCCCTTTTGAGTGTGAAGCAGGTGCACGACAAGGTATGTGAGAGGTATGGAAACTGCTTTGCAAGTGTACAGCAAGGTGCAGTCCAGGCTCTCACAGAGACTACTGACACAGATGGAGAGAACAGGAGGAGGAACATGAAGGGTGATGGAAATTAGCTCTACTACTTTTTCCTGAAAATCGGAAGGGATTTTCAGGGGGTCTTATCGAGTTTCACAGTCTATTTAGCAAGGTCTCCAGTCACCAAACTCTTTTCCACAGAGCTGGCAAACAGAAGTCCCATGGGATGCATTTTTTAATGACCTCTCCCCCCCCCACACACACTTCCCCCACTCCCAAAAATGAGAACTTGTTCTTTATTTGATTTGATCTGACTTTTTAAAAGCTGAATGAGATTACTGATTTGATCAAAATTTAATATCTTTGCTTTGGGGTATTTTTATACAAACACAGGAAAAGCAGAAACAGAAGGCTGGATTAGCAAAACAGAGGAGGAGGAAGTGTCCACACCCTATCTGTGTGCAGTAACCCAGAAGTGACAAATCCTGAAGTTCAGGCTGAAGTTCAAATCCCGAAGTTCAAATCCAAAAGTTTTTGAACCCCATCCATGGTCTTGAACAAAGATCTTTCCTTGGAAGACTCTTAAATGTCACTGGAAATGAGGAAAGATCCCACCTCCTGGAGCAGTGGGAGTACTCAGCTCTTGTTTGACCACGTCCATCACCCTGTGTCTGGTGGTACCTCCCCCAGGACATACACAAGTAAACTGGAGTTAGCACAGCAGAAAGGGATGAAGACAGCTAAGGGCTGGAGATATTAACCTGTGAGGAGAGGCAACATCTGAGAGGTGCTTAAATCCAAAATGCTCCATGTCCCAGTGGCTAAGGCATTCCTCCAGGGCATGGGGAATCCCAGTTCAAATCAGAAGGATGAGCTGAGATACTGCATTTCCCAGGACAACACTAAAAACCCAGCTTAGCAGTCACCAAACTCAGAAGGTTAGTGGTGCCCACAATACCTAGCTGGTTTTCCAAAGACACAATTGCTTGGCCAGCAAAATTTTATTTATTAAAAAAAGTAAATTGAAAAAAAAAAAAAGATTCATCCTCATAACAACTATTTTCTGTGTAATGACTACTGAGATACGTTAGTTTTCTCTAATGAAATTTCCCAGCATGTGCTTCTCCTATTCTGGTTGGGAAAACTTCTGCTGGGGTAGGCTGAGAGGCCTGACCTGAAGTGCTTCAGCATGCGCCGCTTCCACCTGTGGCTGAAAGGGGTCTATCCACAGCCACAGCCACAAAAAGGAGGCAGAAGATGTGAAGGAAGAAAGAAAAGGGATTTAATATTGATTCTGCTCTGAGAGAAGGCCTGGTATCTGAGAGGTAAATTTAATGCTGATGCCCCACAAGCTGGCTTTCCTTTCTTTTGCTCTGTGTGCACGGTGCAGTACAAGCAGCAGTAGTACAGGTTCCTGCTTGCTGTCTTCTCCAGTGTGTCGAACTTAAATAGTGGGAACACTGCTATGGCCCTTTCACCCCGTGGATTCTCTGATCTGTGGAGGGTGATTTGGTGACAGTATGCTGTCATACAACTTAGAGTGATGTGCACTATCCACTCATGCTGTTATGACCACCTGGTCAGTTAGGATGACCTTTTCCAGGCTCTTAGATGAGGTCACATCTGTATAAAGGAAGTCAATGGAGAGTTAACTAGGAGATGAAGGCTACTGTGCTGTGTTTATGCTGACAGAGCCTAGTTCTCCTTTTTCATAGCACTGGGTCTGGACAAAGAATTAAGTGCTCCAGTGTTTGGCAAAGGTGGAGCATGTACAAGCAGTAGGTGGCCCACAGTCAGGTCGCAGAAGCTGATGAAATTGTCAAATCTGAGTGGGACCCCTGCTCTGGATCTCTGCTGAAGATCAGCTCTTGTTGATCCAACCATAATGTTATACCTCACCACTTATTCTGGTTTGTTCCCTTGTAGGTAGCAGAAAATGGCACATCATAACCATAAATCTGTGTGTGAGCTTTAGCTATGGGGTGATGCAGGGGAAACAACATAAAGAGCCTTAGTGAAGCAGACAGCATGTCTCAGAAGAAGATCAGGAAACAACTCATATCTAGAAACTAATGGAAATACGGAATCTGGCAGCTTGCCAGGTGCTGAATCCATCTTGTCATTATGCTGGAAATAAACAATGGGGTATTCCTAATCAGAGAAGAGCACAATTCAAAGAGAAATAAACGTACTTTGTAAGCCAGCCATAGGACTCAGTCCATGACAACACATTGTTGTGGCAATATCATACCCAATGTCATTATTAGTCACTTTCCCCTTTGGACTGTACTATAGACTAAAACCATCGCTGCTTTTGTCTCTACATGGCTACAAGGAAGCCGCAGAGCTGTCATCTTGCTGGCAACAGAAACGTGTTTGCCACAAAAGGAAAACAAAATGCAGCGTTTGATGCAAAGAGCGCTCCCTGCACATCTGATCATTCTGGCCTGGTGTGAGATGCCCAGCGTGCAGGCACAGATTGTTTGCAGACATCGATCAAACCAGCTGACAGTGCAAGCCGCAGCCACAAGAAGGGGTGTAATTTTGGCTTTGCTTTTTTTGTCTGAGTGAAGAAGTTTAGAAGAAATAGCCTCATCTGTTTGCTAGCTTTAAAAACAGGAAGGAGAGCCTCTAAAGTTTCTAGATTTTTTTTCTTTTGGCTGTCTTTTTTTTGTTTAGAGTTGATCAGTGTGAGTCAGAATAGTGAGAATTCATAATGTCTGACAGTTGCATCTAAGTAATTCCTGGGGAAAAAATATTTTAACCTAAGGAATGCAATTTTATCCTTGCAGATTTTTAAATTGGAAGGGCTTCTTGGTTGGAAAGTGAACGGGGGATGACCAAAGGGGTGCTGTTTCTTCATGGATCAGCTTTAAAGGATTGGAACATATAAAGATTTTTCTAATACTCTAAGGTTTAAGACATTTACATCTGTTATTTGGATTATAGCCCACTTATCTTGGGCTGTATAATGTTTCAAGCTGAGGATCCTCACTCTCCTCACACCAACAGCAGGGTAAATCAGGAATAACTGTGCTGAAGTACAAAACTTGGACAAAAAAAAACAATCAGGCCTTCAATGTTTAAACAGAGATGAAAATATAAACATCTGTGTTCATTAGCATGCTTCCTTCTTGCTGAGAAATGAAATGGATTATTCCAAACAATAGCTAACCACCTCTTTTATCCCTCTCCTTTCTTTTTTCCATGAATTCCTCTTCTCATGCCATGGAAATAGCTGCCTTCTTAAAGATCTTTTGATGCTGCTTAAGTGCTGCAAAATTCAGAGATCAAAACAAATCACTGCAGCAGGAAAACAAAGAGGCAACCTACCTGGTGGAACAAGCAGAATGTTGGTGTTGGTGGGTTGTGCAGGAGCACTGCTGGGCTGTCATTCAGGTTTTTCGTTAGGTAAGTAGCAAGTTGTGACCTGTAATCAAAGTAAGTGATACATTACAGAGATTTTTCATTGTTGTATGCAATTTCTGTTGAAATGCTGGCATGTAACTTGAACAGGTGGGGGGGAACCCCATGGCAATACTTGCCTGTACAGCTTTAGGTGTAAATCTACCTTGTGTTCTGTACATTGATGGTATGCGTCAGACTAGAAACCAGGGAGCAGCTGGAGCTGCCTCATTCATAACGTTTGCAGAAGTGAAGCTGCACTTTTAAAATTATTATTATGATTATTTTTTGGTCATAATCAATGATTTCCAGTGTAAGTGTTCCTTTCCAGTTGCAGTCAGATAGACTATTATTCACTTTGACATGAATCTGTAAAACTTCAGCCATGTCCTCCTTGGAAAAGTGCTATATGCTTTATTTTATGCTTTTCTCTCATACACTTCCTATTTGATATTGCATTTGTAACAGCTGTTGCTAAGATCATGTCTTCCCTTTTTACATATGTCTTTGCTCTGCTCAGTATGTTTCAAAAGGACAATTAGTGCTAGAGCTGGCAAAGAGAATACTCTGAGGAAGGCAGGAGGAGATACCCAGGTAAGAGACAGATTACTTCAAGCCACACAAAATCTTAGCCTGGCAGGCAGGTAAATGCAATACCTTCCAGCTCTAGGACTCCAACACCCAAGGATACAGCACAGACATTGTATCTGCCAAAACTTTGCTGACTCAGGAGACAGAAGGCTCCTGACACAGGAGCTGAGCTACTGAGCTGTACAAAGTTCCTGAACATCTGCTGGAGGCTCATGAACATAGCAAGCCTCCCCTGCAGGATTTCTGCACTGTTTTGGGCAGTTACTTTGCCCCTGCTAGGCAGATTTGTTACTCCAGTGACAGCCTTATGAAGAAGTCCTTGGGAAGCTATGTTACAGCAATATAAGGATTATGCAGATCAATGTCAAAAAGTCTGAAAAAATAGGATCTAAAGGTTTTAAACAGTATTGAACAAATCTTCCTTTTCTTCTGTCTCATTTCCTTTTTTTTTTTTTCTTTTTTTTTTTTTTTTCCATTTTCCATTTCTGCACATCTCCTCATATTTGGCTTTCTCCTCTGTTTTCTTCCAAGTTCTGCAAAAGCACTGTCATCTGGGGGAGAAACTGACCACAGGGCATTTATTTGTACACAAATAATATTTTACCATGGCAACCTCCATTTTTTTCCATTATGCAGTCCTCTGGATGGTGAAGTTGCATATGAACCCATGGGCATTCTCCTGCTTCTTTTACAGCTGGTATCTCAAAGAAATATTAACTATGGATTGTGATAGGGACATAAACAATAAGGCAAAGAGACTTCATCCATTGAAAAGGTTTTCTAAAATTGTCAGTGGCTTCTTGGTTTGTTCATGTCTACAAGTAAGAGGTACTTATTTATAAATCATATAAGATTTAGGAGTTTACTTATCTATAAATGATTGATCATGTTATTTAGCTGTTAAGAGGGGTAATTTTGCTTTCATTTGCTTTCATTTACACCTATAGTGTAGCATCTGATACAAATTAGCAGAGAATTCTGTTCACAGTATTTTGTTCATTCTGGACTCTTACTAAACACTCATTGTCTCTCACCTGATACATTCTGCAATGTCTAAAGACAACAATGGCATTTGAATAATTTAATTTCTATGTAATTTAAACAAAAAATACCCTTTTAATTATTATTATTTTTTAATTCTCAGAGTAGAATACATGTAGACTATTCAAAATAATAGTTTATTTTCTTCAATTACACATCACTCCAAAGATCATACAGAGGAACTCAGCCACATAACTTTGCTCCTGACCTTACACCTCAGTTTTCCTTGCAGAATATAAGACCAGTTCCTGACTCCAGATGTAGACTGAGCTACATGCCTGTTCTGAGTCCAGCTGTCATTCCAGCTCTCTGGGATGAGCAGGATGTTGTTGGCATTTCAGCTCTAAGTTTTTTTTAAAATTCCCTAGCCCTAAGCCTAATTGTAACCGTACTCTTCTGCAGAGTAGGTGATAAACCTCCCTAGTTCAAAACGTGTGATGAGCTACCGCTCCATCCTGAGCACATCTTCCTGCAGCTCTTTGGGTGGAGACAGTTTTACTCCAACCACAAATATACTGGCTTCCCTAGCTCCAACACTAATGTTACGCTGCAACAGTGTGCATATCAAACACACCCAGCTGGAAATGGGTGATGAAACCATCGTTACCCTGATCGCTGACCTGAAGCAGCAAAGAGTTTCTTTTAATCTCACAGAATCAGAATCACAGAACAGGCAGGGGTTGGAAGGGACCTCTGAAGATCACCTGCTCCAACCCCTTGTTGAGCAGGATCAGCCAGAGCACATTGCACAGGATGGCATCCAGGCAGGTTGTGAATGACCTTCAATAATTTGACTGTTACAGTGCAGCTTTAATGGAAGTGTTTATTATTGTTCTTGTTTGAATAGCTGAGATACCATTCAGTAACATACCTGAACCTTAAAGGGGTTCAAAGATATGATTCACCATAGAAGTATATTGGTACTTGCAGAATATAAATCAGAAGACACATTCAAAATGCTATTAAATGATTCAAAAAACAGAGTTCACTTTCTAATTTTCTGTTGTCTCTGGCCCCAGCCAGGGCTGAGATCAGGAAAAGCTGGAAGACAGCTGTTGGGTTAGAATTAGGGGAAACTTTGCTCCTATGCATTTTCAAACTCTTTAAACTCAATTAAGCCAATGTTTGGCTTTTCTTCATTTATCTGAAAGCAAATCCATTTAAAAAAGATGAACTTGGAGTTACACACAGAACAATATATACCACATCCTATCTCAGAGATATTTTCACTGAAGTGAATGGATAATGGACCAGAAGGAAGGTTTTAGGAATTTGATTTATGTTGTTTCTCCTTCTGTTTACTGGAGCCCTGTATCCTCTTTAGAAATCCCATTAGTATTTCCCATTCTTCATGTTCCTGTCTTAAAGTTAATAACAAAACCATCATGCTTACCTCAAAACAGTTCTATTCCCCAGCCTCTGGAACAGGGGGGCTCTTGGTCTTTGACTAGCAGTGGCCGAACACTGCCCCTGTATGGAAATAATAAAATAAAATAAAATAAAATAAAATAAAATAAAATAAAATAAAATAAAATAAAATAAAATAAAATAAAATAAAATAAAATAAAATAAAATAAAATATTGGAACTGATAATGGATGATGAGACAATGGACTTTGAGGGTGGGAGATAGTTTGTTGGTTTTTTTTTAGTTTGAGGAAGTTAGGGTACTTTGTAGGTATGTCATAATAGATTTTCTTTGTATATGCCAATAATTTTTTCAATAGCCTAATCAGCTTGTCTAACCAGAAGGTTGTAGTTCAGACTGACATTTGTAAATTCCACAGGGCTTATGGAGAAGCCAGGTCTAGAACAGGGTGATAACAAGACTTGTTTGGCCTAAAGAAAACAAAGCAGATGAGAACATATGCTCTTCTATTCAAGACTCACCAACTTTTGGCCTGAGTCCATAAAATCAAACACCTGGTGAACCGATTGTTTTTAATGTTACTATGTGGTTTTGTCCAGAACCAAAACCAACTTTGGATATGAAATGTTGAATAATATTAATTTCTTCTCCTTCTCTCAAAGTTCATTTCATAATTACTTATCTTTAGCAGGGCAGTGGGAGAGTTCCACCACATAAAGTCTTCTCCTGTGATATCTCTGGTCTACAGGTGAAGTAGATTTGATTTATGTGAGGGAACTCCTTTAGACATGTGTGTGCGGAAAGAATGCTTTCCAGCAGGATTATCTGCAGTAACTACAACCACGAGGTTGCCCATCTCACTTTGCACTCCCTCTGTCCTGTACCTACTGGCTTCCTCTCTTCCACAAGTGAGTGACAAGCCCCGTGGCATGAGGATAAAGAAGTAATTCTTGGAAAGATGTATCTTCTGGCATGGATCAAGCACTGATATCCTCTTCAGACCTCTCCACCTGACCATTTTTACTGACTGAGAAGTCGCAGTGGCTGGCACTCCGTGTTGATGAAAGACAGAGTTGGCAGCTGAAAACAATGTTCAATGCCCTTGGCCTTCAGAGGCCAACAGTTGGCTACCAGGTCACTAGCAAGGCTTCTAGCCAATGTTTAAGGACTGTAGGGTATCTGCTAACCCACTGGTTTAAAAAAACAGACAGAAGTCAGACCTGCTAGCTATAATAAAAAGTTAATTAGCTGTAAACCTGAGCTTTTTATGTTCAGTTTATTTCCCCAGTATACATTTTTTTGTTTTGTTTTGTTTTTTCCCCTGCAGAGGAAGTTGAAGTTTGCTGGTGCCAGAGTTTTTACAAACAGAGAAACAAATCACTGGGATTTAGTTTGTTTTATAACTTTACATGAAAATGTCATTCTTGACTGTTTCTTTTACTCCTCTTCATGAAATCATGGTGATGTGCAGCTAGAGCTTGCTTCCGTATAGCAGCTGGCTTTCCTTTACAGGCAATTAAATAAGGCCTAGAAAACTTATTAAACAATAACAATTGTAATAAAGTAGGCTGCTGCTTCTAATGTGACAGAGGGATCCTGGAGTCTTTTCATTGCCACCCACAAAGGAAGAGCCTGCTTTAGTGTGCTGTGACCTCATGTCCAGATTTGCCTTTTCTGAGACTGACCTCCTGTTCTTTTCCATACTATTGACAATCTGCAAACTGAAGAATTGTTAATTAATTAATTTATTTTTTTAATTGCTCATTTCAGTGGCTAGCTAAATCTTTACCTAGAAGTAACAGCAGTGCAGATGGATGCTGACTGCACACACACAGCAGAGTGATCTCCTCTGGTCTGTTCTCATGGTTCTGCATGACCAGCTTCAGGACCAGCTGATCTTGCTGAGCTCAGCTGCAGCACAGTTCCTGTGCTGAGTCCCAGAAGTGCTTGCTGATGAATCAGCACCAGATCAACCACAAGGTCCTTAAAAAACTCAGGTGCCTTTCTTACTCTCCTCAGTAAGACCAGTCACCAACCTCCAGCAAACCAAGCAGCAGCAGCTGTGTGGTTTCTGCATGAAATTTTGGGGTATTAATCACTGGAAGCAACAGGGAAGAGGAAATATACTGAATGAAGACACAATATTCCAGAACAATGTGCCAAAAACATGTACTTTGTTAGTACTAAACCATACCAGGCTGCTGAGAGCAGAGCCCTCCAAAACTTTACACAGAACCAGTCCAACAGAACAGAAGAAAAAAATTCCTCTGTAAGCCATTCTAAAAAGTGCGGAGATGTATCTGCTGTGCTGATGTATGCATGTGGTTCATACTACAGATGGCAGTGCCAGGAGCTTTCCCCACTGCTTCACTTGGAAATTGCAGTTTGTTGCTAGTAGTGCAACATCATAGCAATCAGAAAAATCAAATAAAACTGTCATGACATTTTCCTGCTCATCTTTCTACCTCCCCAAAGGGCACATATGCTGTATGGCAGCAGAAACAGCCAGCACGGTCACTGGATACTAGTACCCTCTGCCCAACCTCATTTTGGTTTTCTGTTAGAAATTAAATCCCTCAGAAAAATATTGCACATGTATACTCCTTTTAGCCACTCTCCCCACTACGTGTCATCGCTTACTAAGCAGCACAAAAGGGGATTCCTTATTCGTCTTACTGCATCTATGTAGTATACAGAGAAGCAAAACTTTGAGCATTTTCTGCTTGATTTATGACATAGCTCTGCCCATAGGGGCTAACCAGGACTAACCCCTGGGAACAAGAAGTGTATTGTATGCAAGGGCTGCAAAAAGCCAGATATTGACGCTGAACTGGGCATGACTGCATGGCTCTGTTAATGCTGCCCTGTTGTGCAGGGCAGTCACGTCCTAACGAAGACAGACCTGGACCTTATGCAGAGTTGTGCCTGTGAGAAGCCCAGTGAAAACCAGAGGAAATATTCCTACAGCATGAGGTTCTTCCAGAGAAGGGTGATTACAGCAGTTGCAGAAACTGGCTCATAAGCCAGATCAGAGCCAATTTGCACTGTGAAGCACTGGAGACAATGGGCACAAGGCATTGCAGATACACCATGGCAGTTACACAGTTTAATTGTCGTGGCATAATTGGATTAGCTCAAACTACCGGCATTTTTCATACTGAAGATAAATATGAAGGAAGTAGATGCCAGGCTTTCTGTCTAATTTGACTTGCAAAATGCCATGTGTGATTATAGTACATTAAAGCATATTAATAACAGTAACACATGTGTGTGACGAGACTGAAATATGAACACTGAACTGTTTGACAAGACCTCATTTCCTTGTCCAGCCCTGATATCCCGTTCCAACTCAAAACAGTACCGGTGTCCAATGTCTGAGATCCAGTGGAAAGTTTGGATGTGCCTGGGCATTTGGTGAGATCTTTTTACAAAGTGTATTTTCCAGGATTTCAAAACAAACACTGCAGAGGAGAGTATCTGTAGCTAGGGGTGCAGAAAATATGGAAAAGCTTAGAATGTAATCATCATCCTTCTGCTCCTCTAGTGTTAATCTGGAAGTACAAAAGGAGTCAAATTAAAGTAAGGCAAATTGAGGCCTGTGAATCAAATTAGTCCTTAAAGCGAGCTCACTTAATAGCATGATTTACCAAGATGTAATTGGCCTTCTGCCTTATTGTGTGTTTCTGCATTCCCCATCTTAAAAGGCA
This sequence comes from Anas platyrhynchos, assembly GCF_047663525.1. Lineage (NCBI taxonomy): Eukaryota > Metazoa > Chordata > Aves > Anseriformes > Anatidae > Anas > Anas platyrhynchos. The sequence continues at coordinate 40,289,565 of NC_092621.1, read as the reverse complement.
ACAAACACAATTGTGTCCTGCTTGCCCCTTTGTTGGCTGGTGAGGATTGAGCTGGGGAAGTGCCAATGGAATTAAAACCTGCCGTTGTAGAGGGCTTCTGTACACCTCAAACACTCATATAAAATGATTAATGACACTCCTGATATTTGTTCTCACTTGTGAGGGAGGCTGGTTAACATATACACGATTACACTCCTCCCTGACGTGAAGAGGGCAACCTAATTCATTTAGCAGCAGGAGAGGACACGGTAGGACTTCAGGAAATCTGAGTTAACAAGGTGCAAACTGCTTTTATGAATTCATTATAAAGGAAAATATTCTATCCTCTTCCACACATTTCTTGGAAGAAAAAGCCGAAGGGGACACTCTGAGGGTTTGCACCGGTTTCAGGAATTTTTATGTCATTTAAATATTGACTCTCTCAAGACCCTTGGCTAGATTTTGATGTGTTTTACCTGTCACTATTTGAGTTAACTAGACTTTCAGAAATTCTCTATCCTTCTCCTCCAAGTCCTCTAAATTAATCTGTAAATCTAATTTACCCCCCCCCCCCAAAAAAAAAATAAATCTGACCTAACCATTGCTCTCATTACTTTAATATTTTCTCAAATTCCTACACAAAGTATCTGTATCTGCCACATATCCCGTTGCCTTCCCAATAAAACCCCCTATTTACATTTCTGCTCACCTTCTCCCTTTGCCCTTCAGAACAGCCCATCCACACCCACCACTGCCATTACACACTTCTGATACTTCCCAGGCTCCTGAGAGTTTGCAGCAACCTGGAGTTGCCAGATTAATAATCAGTTTAATACAGGGGGACATAAACTTTGGTGGCTGAAGAGCTGTGGCATGTGTGGCTCTGTCATTCCTCATAAAAGCCACACCATCTGCAAGACTGGTGGGAAAATCAGGTGAGTGTTGATAGTGGTGAGTCACCAGCATCAGCTGCCTATCTGGCCACAAAACTGGTATATACTGCATACTGCACAATACTTGGTTCTATATATATAAAATTTTTAAAATGTTGGAGGCATTTAGCTAATCAGCTGCCTTGATATTACAGCTAATTCATGTTAGGTGTGTTTATCTGGCTTCAGAAGATGTTGTTAAAATGTATGCTGAGAGAATCATTTGTCTTGCTCAAGCTTGGTGCTCTTTAAATCAAGAATAAATCCATTTATTCTAGAAGATTAGGTAGAGATATTAGTCAGCCATCTGTCAAAGACACTTTGCAGCAGATATGCCTGAAATGGGATCATTTAAGTCTCTGAAGATTTTGGTTATGAGAGTTTGGCCCCAGAGAGAAACTTAAATTAGAATTGTATATGTCTTTGACGAGATAAATCCTAGGTAAGTTCTTACAGAGAAGGCAAGAGAATGATATTAAAATGTAAGTTTGTATTTTAAACATTTTTGTGTGCCTCTAGTAAGATCTGCAAAGTTTGCTCTGTCTACAGATTGGGTGGACAAACAATGTAGAATTTCAGTACTTGCTATGTAACAAATGAAGTGATGCTGATTTCTTTGTTATTTCTTATTGTTTGCATGTTACCATAGCAGTTGGGAAACATCATCAAAGATCAGTACCTCTATTAAACTGCACCCTGAAAAAAAATCCTTGCCTCTCCCAAATGTTTTCTGCCTAACAAAAAGGGTGGTAGATAAATAAAGACAGAGAGGCAGTAAATATAATGCAACTACCCTGCATGACTTATGTTGGTCTCAGCACACCAGTTTCCTGTTGTCAGTCTATTAGAGGTCTCATAGAAAAGAAAAAAAGAAAAAAAAAATCAAACAACAACTATCTTTTAAGGAGGAATGTGAATAAGTATAAACAAGAAACAACGTGGATGATTATGGAGACCTTCTTACATGTGAGAGGATCAAAGGGTGTGGAAGCTGATGTCAATGTGGAGGAAAAACCTTTCTGGGGGAAGGAGACTATGAAAGACTTTGAAAACAAAAACCTGCAGTCTAGGTTTAACAGAAGGAGAGAGGAGAGATAATGGTCAAAGCTGGGTAACTGGTCTTGGTTACATCTAAGAGAAAATAGCAGTCAGTCTTAACTGAGCAATTAGTGTTATAAGAAACTTGCAACAACAGTGCTGGAACAGAGGAAGAGGAAAATAATCACAAGAAGCAAGGTATTTCTTTCAATTTTCTTACTTCAAACATGGAATTTCTGCGTTTATCCCTTCAGAAGTCATTTTGAATCTGTTGCTGCCTTATAACAAAACATAACGGCATGCAGTGTGTCAGGTTTTGTTTTTCCTGAAGCAGTCGGAAAATGCTTTGGTCATCTCAAGTGAGACATCATCGTTATACAACTGGCAGCTGTAACAGATCAAAAATCTAAAAAGGCTAAAGAAATGTGGTTCTTCCTTCTGCTAAAAATAGGAAAAGAAAAATCTTTGTATATAATACTGTGAAAAATCTTTGACAATTTTTTTTTTTTGATTAGTTATATTTCTGAGCAAGTGACCATTTTGCTGTAGTCCTATAGACTTTATTCTGATGAGAAGCCACGTAATTTTTCCAGCCAGCTGGGAAAAGTTGTAAGGTGCTACGTTTTGTCTTGTAGAGTTTGTTCTTATTTGTTGTTGTTGTTTTGTTTGGATTTTAGCCTATAAACTCCTTGCTTTTAAGTTCATGTGTCTGTGGGGCTTGGCTCACGCTAAGGTAGAGATGTTAAGGCACAAGAGAAAAAGGGATGACTGAAAAAGCTGGATGCTATACAGGCACCATTTCAACTCTGTAGGAGCTAACTTGCTGCAAAAACTGGCAGCCTTAGGCCTATCTCTACCTGTGCTCATTTTTCAGACAAAAATCTAATTCATGGAAGACAGAAAGCATGGAACCAAAAGGATTTCTTTGCTTCTTAACACGGTCTTTTGTCTAGACTATCAGGAATAAAAATAAACTAAGAAATACAAAATAGGGATTGGGGCAGGTTGAAGCTGTAGGAGAGAGGGAACACCCTGAAAACAATGAAAAGGTGCTTAATTATACATGCATGAAGAACAGAGCCTTGAAAATAAAAGAAATAAAGAAAGCTGACATAGCTTCTGAAGTTGTTTGTGAAATACTTAATTTGTCTAACAAGTTGTGATGTTCTGCACACAGTAAAAGGAATGAATTATGACAATGTTATCTTTTCAAATGGAAAATGCAAAGGAAGACAGAAGACACATCATGTTTGTGATGATCTTGTGTCTGACGGGCCACTTTTGGGATTTGTCAAATCCCTGAGAAAAGATCCACTCATGCCTGGAGTCTGATGAAGTCCATACTGCAAGAAACTACCCAAGGAGCCTGAAACGTATAAAAACAAACCTGAAAATACAAAACATGCTAAAAGCAGAGCATAAATTGAGTTAAATGATCCGAGTCCTGGATTTCGTCAAGGCTTCATCCCTTGAAGGAGGAGATGGAATGGGGAACCCTGAAAATAGAGGAAGATTTTGTGAACTTTTTCAAGGGGATAATGCAGCTTTCACCAAAGTTCAGAGCAGAGCTGGGGGTGCCCTCTCTTCTTAATTGTTTATACCCTTGTACTTTCCCTGAAATAGGTACTAGAAGTCTCCTTGTTCTGGAAACCACAGGTCAAACAGGAAAAAAAAATAATTTTTTTTTAAAGATTACCTGTTCTGCTCAAGACCACTGGTTTTATTAAAAACCCACATGAGATGAGTTAATTTCTGAAGTGGGAAAGTTTTTCTACTACCTGAGAAGAAGTGTTCTGGAAGAAGCCTTTGCCAGATATTTTTGACACCAGTTTTCATTTCACAGTGTTTCCAGGGAGGCCTGGCACGTGTCCCTGGGAGGAGCAGAGAATATGTTTGTGTGGGCATTCAGAGTCTGTTTCTGGACACACCACTTCCACACGCTGTGAGTGGGTTGCTCAAGTGTGAAGTGTTTCGCTGGAAATTACAATAACTTCCTGTTTTTATTGTGGGTGCTCAGGTCTGAACACACATGGCCTCTGTTTGGGACGCTGGCAGAGAAGCAAGATTGAAGGGTCTGAGAAAGTTTGTATCTTTGACTTCAAGACAAAGCTAAACTAACAGCTGTGAATGCTGTGTTACAGAAATACTGTGAATACTGCAAAGTGTACAGGTAAATGTCACAGCAGAGGAACAGAGGGCACTGCCACAGTCCTGGCCCTGACAGAAAAGGAAAGGGGACAAAGAGTTTTTGGAAGGTGTATTGTGCAGGAAATACTCTGTTACCCAGCTAGTTGAGCAAAACAAACAAGAAAACAACAACAACAACAAAACTGAGAGCACCATTGTATGAACAAATGAATGAGGGATGCAGGCACTATTAAATTGTCTGTGGGAAACTGAAGAGATTGCACTAATTAATACCCAGCAAAATCAAAATTAAACTGTGAATGTTTATCCCCAAGGTAGATGCTGCTCCAGTCCTCTTACAATGGAAGGACTGAAAATTAGATACCTGCTTCTTTCATGCACAAAAAATATTGAGTATCACTATGTTTGTTATGAAATGGGTCATGAACCTTTCTCTGCCATTCCCCAAAGCAAGCAGGCATGCCCTACCCATGAGAGCACAAAGTCTGTTCTGGGCACAAAAGCATGCCTTTAAAACAGAACACATTTGGGAGGGATTATTCAAGAGGTAGACTACATATCTGGGTAATCTGATATTATAAATAATAGTAATAAAAACGCCTGTCAGCCAAAACCCTTCTCAGACCAAGCATGAACTGTGTGAGGGCTGGAGCCATTGTGCAAGACATCAGTGTGGTTATAGGGACCTAGTGCCTCTGTCAGTTTAAGGGGAAAGGCTCTAGATACCGTATGGGATTCAGGAATGGTTTTATGATAAGTGTATTAGAGGCTACGTGACAGTTATTTAGGGATGCATTTAGGGACCACCGGGTGCAAGAGATATTTTTACCGAGTTCACATGCCTTTGCTAGGAGCCTTTTAAAACTGGTGTTGCACGCTGGAATTTGCTAACAATCAGAAAAGTAAAAGCCACGTAACTGAAGCAGCCTGTGCAGGCTGCACATTTTCCACGAGGGCTGAAGAAAAGCCCCGTGTGCGTGTGCGTGCGTGTGTGTGTGTGTGTGTGTGCGCGCCCTGCGGTGCGGGTCCGGGTGCAGGTGAGAGCCGCGGGGCTGACACCAGAGGGGGGCAATTCGGGGCGGCGGCGAGGAGGAAACTTTTCCCCGACGGGGACAGCCCAGAGGCGGAGGTTGCCGATCCCTGCGCAGCCCGGAGGTCGCAGAGGAGCGGGGTACCGGGGGGGCGGCCAGCCCCGCGGGGCAGCGGAGGGGCAGGGCGGGCCGGGGCGGCACAGGGGGTGGGAGCCGCTTTGTGCTCCGCAGACGGGTGCGAGGGGGCACCGCACCGAGCAGCATAAATACCCGGCGGCGGAGCACAGCGAGGCACAGCCGGGCTCCGCTCGCCGTGCCCAGCAGCGAGCACGACCCCAAAGACGGAGACCACCCCCCCGACCAGACCCGGACCTTGCTCCCACCCAGCGGGTCGCCCCCGGGGGGCTGCGGCACCCCCATCCCCGACACGACCCGAGCCCCCCCGCCCCGATCCGGGGCTGGGTCCCGCCGCCGCCCCGCTCGTTCCCCGCCCCGCCGCGCTCCCGCCCCGCCGCCGCCGCCAGCCCCGGCTCCCCCGGCGCCGAAGATGCTGCGGCTCTGCCTGCTCGCCGCGCACGGTAAGCGGCGGCCGGGCAGGGGGCTGGGGGGCGCTGCCCACGGTGGGGGGGGGGGGGGGGAGCGGAGCCCGAGCCCCCCCCCCCACCACAACCACCCCCCGAGCCGGCCGTGCCGTGACCGGGGCTGGCTTTGTCCCTTTGCAGCTCTGCGGCTGGCCGGGGCCGCCCTGCTGTCGCCCGGGTCGTGCGCCTTTGAGGACAGCGCCTGTGGATACGAATGGGACTTCGCGCATCTGCCCTGGGCGCTGCACGGCGAAGGTAAGGGCGCCGCCGGCACCCCGGCTCGCTGACACACCCCTCGGGGCGCTGCAGACCCCTCGCTGACGGTGCCAGAGCGGGGAAGCCCCCCCGGGGAAGCCCCGGGTCCCCGCTCGCCCCTGAGCGCGCTCCCGCTCGCCCCGTGTCGCCGTGCGCCCCGCGCAGGTCCCGCCGCCGCTCTCCGCGGGATGCCTCTGGAACAGCCCTGCCTCGGCTCTCGGTCCCTGCCGGGAACAGGAGGCTTATCAAAGACCAAAAAAACGCCCCCCCAAAAAAACAAAATACAAAACACCGCTGCCACCACCAAACCCCACGCATCTGTCAAATTCCTACTGAGCAGCACTGCTTTTCCCTGAGCGTATGTTGGGCTCTGCTCTACGAGTGGGTGCATTTTCAGGGCAGAAGACAACCTGTGTGAAGAGTATCTTCGCAGTATTAAGGCTTTAATCCAGTCTATGGAACCCACAGTTCAACAGGAAACACATGCATTACCATTTGAAGTTGTATTAGACTTTATTGAGACTGACTGCCATTCAAAGGAACAAAATTCAGTCAATATTCAGAATTTCCTTGCAACTGTAGCCCCTACCTGATAAGTTTTTAGTGTAGGCTCTTATTTTTGATAGAATCAATGTGAGCAGACAAGGCACTAGACAAATATAGACACGAAGTGGTTATAACTGGGCACTGTATTTTTAATTGCTTTTGATTTTATGGCCTTAATGTCATTCATAAAGTGAAAGTTGTTTTCACACAGTAAAAGGAGCTGTAGGCTTCAGATGTTCCTAAGCTCCAAAAGGGGCACCAAGAACAATGAAGAGGTGAGTACAGATACAAAAGAGGTCAAGACCCTTCATCATTGCTCATCAGTGCACCATTCAAAGCAGGATGATCCAGATTGGTCATTCTACCTGCCACTCAGTTTATAATGAGTTTTTTGTTTGTTTGTTTTGTACCCAGTTCCCACATATGCAAAGCAAGTCACCTTAACTATTAGTCCTTAGTGCTTGGGAATGGCCAGAGAGTGCCAACTTAGAACAGGCTGTGAAGATGTCTTGATTTGCCATTAAAATAATCCTTGTCTTCTCATTTACTTAAGGATACATAGGTTTTCCTGCACTTTTGAGGATACTACTGAAAATTCGGTGCCCATCTCTGCTTTCCCTGCTGTTCCTGTTAACTTTATGCTCCTTCAAGCTGCCCGGCTTGGCAGCAGCACCGCTCATGATTAATGGGAAACCACACAGTCGTGGTACTGGTTCAGCTCCACGGGGCTGTGGGATGCTGGGAGCAGTACCTACACAGATGAGTGAGCACAGTGTTGTGCCCATTCATGCCACAGTGCTTCAGAAAACAGGGAAATTTTGTCAGAGGTTTGGATCATCAACTGCTGGCATTTTTTGGCCCGCAGAACCGTACTTTGGTTGTTGTAGTTTGCTTCTTGTGTCTGACCATCAGCATACCAGAGGCCAATACCACTGCTAAGCTTCTGTCACTGTAGATCTTGTTTTTCAGAGAGATGAACTGTCATGCTCTGGGCGGACATGTGGTGTACCAGCACTTGTAATTGGTATAGTTCAGTCAGTGTTTCCATTATAAACCTTTTTTTCTGCAGTCTGATATTTAATATGTCATTTAATATTTCATATTTAGTATGTCATTCCATGCAAACCTCTGGCACACAAAGTATTAGCCTCTTTGGAAATGCATTCACATAACTCTAAACTCAAATGATGCAGATCTATGTGGCAGGTGTGCAAACCAAGTTTCTTTTTTACTTAGTAAAACTGTTTCTTTTGGTAGTGCCAAGCTCTGGTATTTGCAGGTCAGTGTATGTGCGTGTGGCAATCTGCTGGTACAACAGAGGAAGTTGAGGATAGGAGGGGCAGCTTAGCTTTGAATTGTTCCACGTCTCCTTGCATTGCTTCAACATTGTTTTATAATTTTAAAATATGATTTGGAATACAGTTATATGCAGCAAATTTCTTCTGGGGATTATCTGACTTGCAGTGTAAATTCTTTCATCTTATAAATCTCTCAGTATTGTGGTCCCATGCCAAACTGTCAAGATGATGTAAATATAACTAAAATCCTGCCCAGAAATTTCCACTCCATACTTGAAAGCTTTTTGCCTCATTGCCGAGGAAGCCAACATCTTGTGAACGGCCAGGTACAGATAGGAAATAGGAGGCCGAATTTTGCTTTTGTTTGCAGCTGTGCATTCCCACTAAAACCAGCAGGTTTCTAAGGTTTTACTGTTTTTTTATAAATATCTCTGGCTTCTCTTTAATATTCTGGTAGTAATGGGGAAAGAGACCTTTTTTTGTTTAACAGTATAGTTTATATAATTGGAAAGATTTTTTTTAAAATGTGTTATTTATTTATTTTTAGATGAAGCTTTGACACTTGTAGTTGACTGAGTTTTAAGGGTCCATTTTCGTGTAAGTGCAAAAAGAAAACCAAAACAAAAATGCTCAGTGCTAAAATGGATAGCTCTTCTGCTTTACTCAAAACTGTTGAATTGGGCCCTAACAAAGGGGATGTCTGTAGGATACCAGCTACACAAGAAATGATTATGACATCTTCCCTTAATATCTGTCCAATGGATATCTTCCCTTAATACCTGTTCCATAAACTCCTGCTTCACTGAAACCCTCTGTAAGCTCATGCTTTCTCATGTGGCTCTGAATTCAGGAAAAGGGTCTTCAAGTCTGACCATCAAGATACTGTCCTTAGCTGTTAGCTTTTTGAGTCAGTCATCTGCCAACATCTCTGGTGTTCACATTTTACAATGATAAAGGTTTTTAGCAGACAATCACTGCGCAAAGGAAAATGTAAAAAATTAGAAATAGCTGAGGATACAGATTTCTTGCAAGCTTATCTATGACTGAGAGGCATGCCCAGCTGAGGTCTGGAGCACGGGCTGGGTAAATATAGCACCATGCTCGTGGCATCTTGTTTCCTAATGTGCTAGTTCTGCTTTCAGTGTATGCTGTGGGAAGAATGGGGAAATCCCATGCAAACATGGTGTGCTTCATGAGGGGGTTTTGTAGGATAGCAGCTACACAAGAAGCACGCTGATGTGGCTGCTCTGGAAAAGGGCTGCATCACATAAAGCATGGAACTGAAACCTGATGAGCAGCAGACGAACATGTGCATGTATGATGGATGGAGCAATAAACTCTGAAGACTTCAAGTCACTTGGTAGTATAGACAAACCAAGATGTCAATGGCCCACTTTAGCTTCAGAGAAGTAAGTATGATCCCATTCTAGCATAAATATTTCTTCATTCATGAGTCCTCTGAACAGGAAGTTTATGTACCAAAAACCAACCCAAAAAAATAATAACAGTAATAAAGTATAAGACAGTGAAAGAACTCATTGGAGTAAATTAAGTGATGAGAAACTTAGAAAGCAGATCTGCATTCATCACCACTGTGCTATTTTAGGACAGCTGGAATACCATGCCACTCACCACAAACATCCATGGGTAAATTTAGCCCGAGTTCGTGCCCAGTTATGCTGGGGCATAGAGCTTTGCAGAAGCACAGTGGCCAGCTTCCACAGACACTTCTGTGTCAGCAGTGGATGTGTCAGAATTAGAGATGAGTTGTGAGGGGAAGACATAGTTAATTTTAATGCATCGTGTAAAACTTCATGCGGTGGGATCTCATCACATGATCTTGAGATTTTGTTTAACCAGGTCAGGTAGCATTTCAGAATGGAATTTATCCTTTGTAAATGTAATGTTCCTCTTCACCAAGCATAAGACTACTTTCTTTCATTGTGCTTTAAAACAAAGGAAGATAACATATGTAAAAGGCAATAAACCAGAGCAGAGCCGTAAGTAAAGCTGCTCAGCTCCACTTGAAATGGGAGCAGGAAACACAGTCTCCAGCCTGTCCCAGCCATTCTGCAGGGCTGGGTTTGGCCTTTTTTACTTTCCTCCCACCTCTGTCCAGCACAGAGCAAGCCATAACCTGACTGTAAGTACATCCTGCTCACAGCAACATTGTAAATAAGTTTCATTAGACACAATAACCATGGCACATTTCTTTTGTGACTCTGTTTACATTTTTGCCAAGAATAGCTGTGCAGTATTTTGTGTGCCTGTGTCTGTGGGTATATTTTGTTCTCAATCTTCCCTTATTTTAATGGGGACCATTTTAATAGTGCAAGAATTAATTTGGACTGTCAGCTCAAATTTGCCCTCAGAGAGTTTGTTGTGCTACATCTGTTTGCCGGGATTTAAGCATTAGATAAGAAATGTGTCTATTACCCCTGCAAACTACAGGGAAGAGAGCTTTTTTATCCCAGCAAAGTGCTCTGAAAAGCAGGTGATCTTTGTCAAATGTGCCCCTGCACTGCCAGCTGCAGCGGACCTGGAGCTATTTTAGTAGTAGCTTCAGTAGTTTTTGTACAGTTGTCTCCTTATCACCTTTGCTCTTCTGCGGAGTGTTGTCAAACAGCTTTCACTGTTGATGTATAGTGAGCTATGCGGCACTGAGCCACTGAGGCTGTGACTGGTAGTTGATATAACCATAATTCATCTCTTAGACTCATTGACTACTCTAAATAGACATTGGTGTGTGTGTGTTGCTTTCCTTTCTAAATTCTGGAAGTGTAAATTACTTCAAATCTCATGTTTCCATGGACATATTTTTAATAACATGCACTTCAGAGTTTTGGAATAACATTTTCTCCTTCTGCAGTACTCCAAAGGGGGGTCCCATCCCTAAAAGAAAAGTTTTCGTTCAGAAAAGTGTTGTAATAAATTACAATGTACTTAAAAATTGCCTGGTTTTCTTCTCCATAAATGGTCCCTGCATTTTGCTGCACCAGTCCAAGTCTCTGTTTCTGTGGTATACTTTAAATGTCAGGTAATGGTTTACAGTAAGCAGGTAAGCTAGCAACATCTCAAGCAACAGTATCAGGAAAGTGACACTGCCTTTTGGGGCATACTTGTCATTTAGATACACTTTTAAATGGTTTTGAGATAGTGAATAATTTCAAGCAGCAGACCACTCTTCCAGGGCATCAAGTAACCCAGGCACGAGAGCAGCAGCGTACAGAATCTCTAATCCAAACACGGCATGCATACCATTTAAATACCTTGCATTCACAGCTGTGCCATAGGACTTAAGACTGACCTTTACTGACCTAAGCTCTGTTATCCTGAATGCCAGCTTGCTTGGATGCAACACGTGGAGTAATGAAGCAGGTCATCATTAGTGATCCTAACTGTTGTTGCACAGCAAACACAGTTCATGTCTGATAAGTGCTACCTCTCGCTCAGCTACAAACCCAGTGGCAGATGCATTGGCACATCAGTAGTCTCAGTTTTCTCTACATCCACCTGCAGTACTTTCCTGTACATGGGACAGTATGAAATTTTAAGGTGTCTCTGTAATATCTCTGCCTTTATGCAACACTCAGATGAGACAAGTGGTCTCACGTGTTCACGATAACTGTAACTGGGAGGAAAGCAGGGTAATTTAGGGAGACTTGCACCAGCTTGTACCTAGCTGCAGCAACACCAGGATGGCATACCTTATGCTAGCTCACTGGCAAGGTTTTCAGCTGGTAAATCCACCCTGCCATGTGAGCTTGTTGTTTTGGGTCCCCGTACATGTAGCCTGGATATCTCTTATCTCTTCACTGAATCACTGAATGCTACTTTGCAGAGTGGAGAAGCTCAAAGACCTGGCACATGGTCTGTTTTCCCTTGACCTGATAATTAAAATGTTTGTCTTTATGGCCAAAATAATTTCATTTTGAGTGACAACCTTCCTTCCCAGTCAGTCTTGAGGGGAAAAAAAAAAAAAAAAAAAAAAAAAGGACACTCACATACTTCTGGCATACTCAGACTTCCATTCTTCTTATTTCTTCTTTACCTCTGGTGCTGTGTTTCCTGTTCATTCCACCTTGACTGCTCAGCTGCTACTCTTCTCTTAACAGCTCTCTCTCTCTCCTTTTTATTATTATTTTTTTTCTTTCCAATTTTCTTGCTCAGTCTGTCAACAGCAGATTAATAGTACTATATGTGAGTAGGATTCAGCCTTGTTCCAGCCTCACCCTTGTCTTGCAGACATGAGTGGGACATCTGACATTTTGCTCACCCAGGTATAACTTCCTGTCCCAGGCTTCTGAGTAACAGCATTTATGTTGGACTGTGTCCAAATAATGGTTATTAGTATACTTTTTGCTTGTCTTGTGGAAATAGATGGCCAAGTGTACTTCACATTCACGGAGGTCTTCATCAGCAGCTGGCTGTTCATGAGACTTTTGATAAGTTTTGGCTTTCCATTTTCATGGGAGAACAAACAAATCCTAAGTTGTTATCAGTGAATCACTGCATGAAAGATGAGTTTCAAAGCATTCCTCCTCCTCCACAGGACAGAAATGTCTTCAGAAGTGTATTTTCACTTACAGCTGTTAGTGATTCAGCACTCAGAGAATCAACGAACTATTTTGGTGCATTTTACACCAAGCTGTGGAGGACAAGAGAGGGAGGACAGCTGTTAAAAAGATCTTGTTTACTGAATATACCTGCAAATGCTGACAACGGGCTAGACTTTACTTAGCTTGGAAACAACTGAAAATAGGTAAAATATAACACTAGAATTTGGAAAAAAAAAATAGAAACAGAAAACTGGATGAGGTCAAAAGAATGTTTAGGAGAGGTGATGTAGGCCAAAGCTACTCTGCCAAAAATAATTGGCATGCAAACCCATAGAAAAACTGATTCCCTCTGAGTAAAAAGGTTTGTAATTCACTACTAGGATGGGACAGCTGGTATAGTTCTCTACCATTAGGACAGGACAACTTGTATGGTTCTCTACCACCAATGCAGCAACATAAACCACAAATATTACAAACTGCATTGTATCTTCTCATGTTTGAACAGTGAAGATAGACATGAAAAACTAGTCCCATGACTGCACAGCAGACACTTCAAATGTGACCAGCTCATTCGGACATTACCTGGGCTAGCTTTATGTTATCATGCAAGTTGCATGTGTCGGTTGCACAACCTGCCCAGACAGACTGGTGTCACAGCACTTCAGCTTGTGTGTGTAGGCAAGGTGACCATACCCAGAGTTTATGCTAAGGGCTGCAGGGTCTGGGCTTGTCTCAGTTGAACATTGGAGGGTGAGGCATGACTTCCTGCCTGAAATCACAGCTGCTGTGGCTGACTGGTGGGGAAGGACAGAGACCAGTATTAGGAAATTCATCTACCTTTGTGTGTTTTTGTTCTCCATTACTAAGAATATTAGATCTTACTATATTAATAAAATATATTAATAAAATATAATGTCAATGCTTAAATATAGTATAATATAATATAATGTTAAAATATTTAAACAATATATTTTCAGATTCTGTAATAAGCTGGATATGAAATAGAAAGACCTGGGGGTCCTGGTGGATGACAGGTTGACCATGAGCCAGCACTGTGCCCTGGTGTCCAAGAAGGCCAATGGGATCCTGGCATGCATTAAAAGGAGCCTGGCCAGCAGGTCAAGGGAGGTGATCCTGCCCCTCTTCTCTGCCCTGGTCAGGCCTCACCTGGAGTACTGTGTCCACTTCTGGGCTCCCCGGTACAAAAAAAGACAGGGATCTCCTGGAAAGAGTCCAGCGGAGGGCCACAAAGATGATACAGGGCCTGGAGCATCTTCCCTATGAAGAAAGGCTGAGAGACCTGGGTCTGTTCAGCCTGGAGAAAAGAAGAATGAGAAGGGATCTTATCAGTGTTCACTTAGTATCCTAGGTGTGGGAGACAGAGGGATTTGACCAGCCTCTTTTCAGTGGTTTGTGGGGACAGGACAAGTGGTAATGGCCACAAAATGGAGCACGGGAACTTCTGTACCAACATGCGAAAGAACTTCTTCACGGTGAGGGTGACAGAGCACTGGAACAAGCTGCCCAGGGAGGCTGTGGAGTCTCCTTCTCTGGAGATATTCAAGGCCCCTCTGGACACCTACCTGGGCAGCCTGCTCTAAGGAACCTACTTTGGCAGGGGGGTTGGACCTGATGATCTCTTGAGGTCCCCTACAGTTCTGTGATTCTGTGAAACTGGATGGATATTGACCCTGTACATATTGTTGAAACTGACAAAATACATACACAAATCTATAAAATCACTTGCCCAAAACAGCTAGAAATGTTTTCAGTTTTCTGAAAAAATGCATGATTTAAGCAATTTGAACTAAAGTTTCTTTCTCGCTGTTTTAGGGTGCATCTATGGCATGAGTTTTTATATACAGGCAATCAGTGAAACTGCTGACAGGCAGTATAAACCACTTTGTGGTCATTGAACTTATTACTCTACATAGGTAATTGTCTTGAAAAAGAAGAGAAAAGCCAACCATTTGCCAGTTCATTTTTTTGTACGGAAAGGGAAGTATTTTCAGAACTCTCAAATTCCACAATAAATTATGGAGTCAACATGGGTCAAGATCTGTAGTGAGCGAGGAAAAAAGTTTGTACTTGCATGGACAAGTTACCACAAATTTTTCAGAAGCATTTCTACTAGGAACAACAACAACAACAAAAATGTTAATTTTGTGTATGGCTTAGATTCTGTGCAGAATTGTAACAGAATCATCCTGAGAATGTTCTAATAGTCATATATGGAATGCTATTGAGTGGGAAACTTTAAAAAATTGTTGAAAAAAATAAGCCAAATGCAGTGACAATTACTTGTCTTGTGTTCCCCTTCCATTCTTCCTTCCTTCCTACATCCCCTCTTCCTTCAATCATGCTTGTCTTCCTTCCTTTCCTTTCCTTTCCTTTCCTTTCCTTTCCTTTCCTTTCCTTTCCTTTCCTTTCCTTTCCTTTCCTTTCCTTTCCTTTCCTTTCCTTTCCTTTCCTTTCCTTTCCTTTCCTTTCCTTTCCTTTCCTTTCCTTTCCTTTCCTTTCCTTTCCTTTCCTTTCCTTTCCTTTCCTTTCCTTTCCTTTCCTTTCCTTTCCTTTCCTTTCCTTTCCTTTCCTTTCCTTTCCTTTCCTTTCCTTTCCTTTCCTTTCCTTTCCTTTCCTTTCCTTTCCTTTCCTTTCCTTTCCTTTCCTTTCCTTTCCTTTCCTTTCCTTTCCTTTCCTTTCCTTTCCTTTCCTTTCCTTTTTCTGTAGTATTATGTTCTGAGATTTTTCATCCTCAGCCACCATTCGCAAGAGCACTACAGGCAATGCTGTTTGGATGACTGATTAAATTTATCAAACAAGGTCAAACCTTCTGAAGAAGGTTACGTCTGAAGAATATATACTTAAAAAGGGATATTTTCCTTTAATCTTTTTGTTTTTATTGTCTTAATATAACTTTGTAACAGTAGTGTAACGGAAGGCCAGATAAAAGGGCAGTGTAGTCATCTGTGTAACTTCATACAATGCTTTGATTGCTTCGAAGCCTCTGTATTGTTCGAACATATTTTATTACTCTCATTTAAGAGAGTGAGCATCATTTGCCCTGTATCTCCCAATGGTTCCAGTCAGCCAAAGATTCAAGCCTGATTATTATAGCTCTTGCCTGAATGATAATAAAGCCAAAGATCCCTAAAATATTACATAACAATATAGTGCATGCCACCTTAAAAGTGTTCTTTAATAAACAGGTTATTTCTCCCTACACTGTATAGCTGTTCCTACAACACATTTTCTTTTGGCAGACACGGCTCAAGGTCAGCTTATTAGACAACTCCTGTAATTTGGGTAATTGTGTTGGTGTACTTTGGAAGCTGTTTTAAATAGATGTATTCTCTGATAAAGTGTGAGCTGCATGCTACTAACATGTTGTTCTGTTCTGAAAACCTTACAAGTCCTAGTATGAAAAGATCCATGAATCATAGTAATTAGATTTCCATTTGAAATCAGTCAAAGACTTTTAGAAAATACAGACTTCCCAGTTTTTAATTAGCAAACTGTTAAAATACTTAAAGAAGATCTATTATGACTGTAGGTGTTTCTTCACATTTGCTGGACCTTAAAGGGTATTTCATATTAAAAATTTTGGAAGAGCTTCAGAAAAGGGCAGATTACATCTGTTGTACAGAAACCCATAGTGAGATGTAGTTTTCAATGGAAGTTATTCTCCACCAATTGATTCTCAATTTTTTGCTGTCACATCATAACAATTGACCAAAACTGATCTGAAGGTACAACTGCTGCCTTGTGTAGTGCTCAGGTTGGACAAAGGTCAAAGCAAACTTCTGTGTGACAGTGGTGTCGCAGTGTGAATGATATCACATTCAGTTTTGAAGGAGATGTATTTGTGGTAAAAAGTCATGTCTAGAAGGCCAGGAGGCCAGATAGTCCTCCTACCCACTCTGTGAATAAGCAGGATATTTCACTGTTTTCTGATAATAACTCTAAAGATCATGTTTTAATACACTGTATCTAAGAACAAAGTTTAGATTAACTATGTAAACAGTTCAATAAAGCTCTAAGTACTTCAAAAAGCTTTTAAGAGCACTTAGTCATGAAGAACACTTACTCATCTCTACATCAGATGTAGAGATGGATAAACTAAATTGTTCAGTGTCACCCTCTGATTCACTAGTAGATCTTGCGATGAGAATGTGTCTCCTTTCATAGGTCCATTTTACAGTTGCTGAGCCACATTTCTTCCAGCCTGGAACATGTAGAGTTTTTTGTTGTTTTGTTTTGTTTTATTTTTCCAATTCAGTAGCTATCATGAATGTGATTTGAGAAACACACTGAATACGGTTGTTGTCAGCAGGTAGGATTAATACTATTTGGAACAGGGGGCCATGAAATATGGAAAGGATGCCATTGCAATTTTATGGCTCTCTCTTCACTCCTGAGGCAGATGACGAGGTTTGTGCCTGGCTATGAGAATCCAGGCTAGTCTCATTTTCATATAGATAGCCATAAAACAAAGTCACTACTGAGTTAGAATAGAATCATAGAATATCCTGAGTTGGAAGGGACCCTTAAGGATCATCAAGTCCAACTCTTGACACCACACAGGTCTACCCAAAAGTTCAGACCATGTGACTAAGTGCACAGTCCAATCTCTTCTTAAATTCAGACAGGCTCGGTGCAGTGACCACTTCCCTGGGGAGTCTGTTCCAGTGTGCAACCACTCTCTCTGTGAAGAACCCCCTCCTGATGTCAAGCCTAAATTTCCCCTGCCTCAGCTTAACCCCGTTCCTGCGGGTCCTGTCACTGGTGTTAATGGAGAAAAGGTCTCCTGCCTCTTGACACCCCCTTACGAGGAAGTTGTAGACTGCGATGAGGTCTCCCCTCAGCCTCCTCTTCTCCAGGCTGAACAGGCCCAGTGCCCTCAGCCGTTCCTCGTACGTCTTCCCCTCCAGGCCTTTCACCATCTTCGTAGCCCTCCTCTGGACACTCTCCAACAGTTTCATGTCCTTTTTATACTGTGGTGCCCAGAACTGCACACAGTACTCGAGGTGAGGCCGCACCAGCGCAGATTAGAGCGGGACAATCACCTCCCTCGACCTACTAGCGATGCCGTGCTTGATGCACCCCAGGACACGGTTAGCCCTCCTGGCTGCCAGGGCACACTGCTGGCTCATATTCAACTTGCTGTCTACCACGACCCCCAGATCCCTCTCTTCTAGGCTGCTCTCCAGCGTCTCATCGCCCAGTCTGTACGTGCAGCCAGGGTTTCCCCATCCCAGGTGCAGGACCCGGCACTTGCTCTTATTGAACTTCATGCGGTTGGTGATTGCCCAGCTCTCCAACCTATCCAGATCCCTCTGCAAGGCCTTTCTACCCTCATTCGAGTCCACAACTCCTCCAAGTTTGGTGTCATCAGCAAACTTGCTCAGAATACCTTCTATTCCTACATCCAGATCGTTTATAAAAATATTGAAAAGTACCGGCCCTAAAATGGAGCCTTGAGGGACCCCACTGGTGACCGCCCGCCAGCCTGACGCAGCCCCATTTACCATAACCCTTTGGGCCCTGCCCGTTAGCCAATTGCTCACCCATCGTATGATGTTTTTATTTAGCTGTATGGTGGACATTTTGTCCAGTAGGATCCTATGGGAAACCGTGTCAAAAGCCTTGCTGAAGTCCAAAAAAATCACATCAGCTGGGTTCCCTTGGTCCACCATACGGGTGATCTTATCATAAAAGGAAATCAGGTTAGTTAGGCAGGACCTGCCCTTCACAAACCCATGCTGGCTGGGACCAATGACTGCTTTGTCCCCCAGGTGCGCCTCAATAAGTTCGAGAACCATCTTCTCCATGATTTTACCAGGCACTGACGTGAGACTGACAGGCCTGTAATTGCTAGGGTCTTCTTTCTGACCCTTCTTGAAAATCGGCACAACATTTGCCAGCTTCCAGTCTACCGGGACCTCTCCAGATTCCCAGGATCGTTGAAAGATAATTGAGAGAGGTTCCGCGATGACGTCCGCCAGCTCTTTCAGCACCCGGGGATGAATCCCATCTGGACCCATGGACTTGTAGGGATCCAGGTGGAGTAGCAAATCCCGCACATGTTCAGGGTCGGTTGGGAGTTTGTCATCCCCACCGTCCCGGTCCTCCAGCTCAGGGCACCCTGGGTCCCGAAGCCCATCATCGGCATTGAAGACAGAGGCAAAGAAGGCGTTAAGCGTCTCTGCTTTGCCTATGTCATTGTCTGTGAGGAGACCTTCCCTATCAAGGAGCGGCCCTATGTATTCTTTAGTTCTCCTTTTTCCATTCACATATCTAAAAAAATCCTTTTTATTTTCTCTCACAGACACAGCCAGCTTCAACTCTAGGTGTGCTTTAGCCACAAGAATTTTCTTCCTACAAACACGAACAGCATCCCTGTATTCTTTCCATGACACCCGGCCCTCCTTCCAGTAGCGAAACACTCTCTGTTTCCGCCTAATCTCCATTAGAATGTTCCTGGTCAGCCACGCCGGCCTCCTGCCCCGCCTGCCTGACTTGCGATATTTAGGAATTGCCTGATCTTGTGCTTCTAGGAGGCATCGCTTAAAGAATGACCAGCACTGGTGGACATCGAGGCCTTCAAGAGCAGTTTCCCAGGGAACCTTGCTGACTAGTTCCCTGAGCAGCCTGAAGTCCGCTTTCCCCATATCTAGGGATGAGGTTTTGGTGGCACTTTTCCTTCTGTCACCGTAAATTTTGAACTCAACCACTTCATGGTCGCTATGACCGAGGCGGCCACCAATCACCACATCTCCCACCAGACCCTCTCTGTTTTCTAGCAACAGGTCTAGGAGGGCACCTTTCCTAGTTGGCTCCGTTAGCACCTGCACCAAGAAGTTATCATCTAGGTGCTTCATGAACCTCCTGGACTTGCTCGTGTCAGCTGTGTGGAACTCCCAGTTAACGTCTGGCAAGTTGAAGTCCCCCATAAGGACAAGGGGAGTTAATCTCGAGCCCTCTCTTAGTTCTGTAAAGAATAATTTATCGGCGCTATCGTCCTGGCCAGGCGGTCTGTAATAGACTCCCACAATGACATCCCCTTTATTCATTCGTCCCTTGATCCTTACCCAGAGGCTCTCAACTTTGCCATCGCCGACCTGAAGTTCCACACAGTCCAGCCCCTGCTTCACATACATCGCCACCCCACCACCTCGCCTACCCTGCCTGTCCCTCCTGAAGAGCCTGTAACCGTCTATCGCAACACCGCAGTCACAGGACTCATCCCACCAGGTTTCGCTTATGCCGATGACGTCGTAGTTGCGGGACTGGGCCAGGACTTCTAGCTCATCCATTTTATTCCTCATACTGCGTGCGTTCGTGTAGAAGCACTTCAGGTGCGTCTCCTTACACTCAGCACCTTGTGGATCTGACCGAAGGACCTCACTGGCACACAGCCCCTCTGATTCTAGCGTACCATCCCTTAGGTCTTCACCGGTGTGCCTGGTTTTAGCCCCTTCCCCCTTTGATTCTAGTTTAAAGTTAAAATCTTCATGGGTATTGGGAGCACTGGGAAGTCCTTTGGGAACATATTTCAAGGTTTTTGTGCTGTGATAAACTGAACTACTCTAATTATTTTCCAGTGTGTTGCAGAGGAGTCATCAGCTCTTCTGGGCATAATCTGAGAATAGCAGGGTGGAAGGAAACCGTAAACCCAGGAGCTATAAAGGGAGGAACACAAACTCTTCATTGCATGAGATGGGGATAAGATATATTTGGGAAATAATGTGGAAAGTCTGAGTGGACAATAGATTTTTTTCTCTGTTTATGTGGCTATCATGCCATACCACTAAACCTCACAGGAATCTCCTCCCCTCAGGAGAGAGAATGTTCCCAAGCCTGTCAGATTTACATGTAAAACCCATGAGTTCTGCCTTATTTTTTCCTTTCTTTATATATGTATATATTGCAAAAGAATGATAAAGTTTGTGGCATATTTTCTATGGAAATCAATAATGCTGACTTTCTCGGGGAGTTATAAATAACATTCTGACTTTTCCCTGACTCTGTTTCCTGTTTCAGATGTTGGCAGATCTTGGAGGGCACAGCTTTATTGCTATGACTGGGTATAACATCATCCCAGCCAGAAAACTTTGGCTAGCATTTGGATTTTTGACCTGTTGCTGATATGCTTTTTCTGTTTCAGAAATATCTTGGTTTGCTTTAATTCATATACATGCTGTAGAGAAAATGCATATGTACAGAGTGGGGTATTAAGGGTTTATCTAGAAAATCTGAATGGAGGAAAATACAACAAGAAAAGACAGCAGGAAAATCTGCTTCATTTTCCTTTAAAGAAATGTACCCTCTCGAAAGGGAGGGTAGAACTAATCATTGTGTTCTGTATTTAAAACTCTGAGGCAACAGAGATTACTATTATTGTTTTTAGTACTGTTGATATTTGCAAGACTATGTTCTTAGAGGTGTAGTTGCTTTAGGGAACTAGTTGAATCACAATCCTTGGAGGGGTTCAAAAACATATAGATGTGGTACTTAGGGACACAGTTTAGTAGTAGACTTGGGAGCACTAGGTTAATGGTTGGACTTGATCTTAGAGCTCTTCTTCCAAACTGAATGATTCTGTAATTCAATAATTCTACATTATGGGGAAGGCCACAAGAGCTGCAGTCAAGGTGTGGGGGATGTAAAAATAGATTTGCCTTGTGGCATGGCTGCTCTTCCACTGTGTGTGTGCTGCAGGTGAACAGTAGAAATGGCCAAAGGAATACTTCACAGTTTTTTTCAAAGTGGAGAAAAATTATTTTTCTCCTGGTGTACTAATGAACTTTAGTTGTAACCAGTTTAGAAATACAAAGTCCTGGCTTTTTTTGGTGATGAATTAACTAGAAACTTAGCTGCTGAGGCTGTGGCATTCTATGCAATGAGAAACTGGAGAACAGGGAAAGAGGGCTTCCAGTCTTCATTTGATACATTTTGAATACTTTTAGCACCTACTGCATATTTTTGCTCCAGGAAGTTCTGTGGTATTTAGTTTGTTTGTTTTGTTGCTGCTGTTGTTTGACTTTAAGTATCTTCACAGTTCTTCACAGAGGATTTCTTCACAGAGAAGCTGATGAAGTATGGGTTAGGTGAGCAGACAGTAAGGTGGATTGAAAACTGGCTGAATGGCCAAGCCCAGAGGGTGGTGGTCAGTGGCACAAAGTCCACTTGGGGGCCAGTAACTGGAGCTATACCTGAGGGGTCAATACTGGGACTGCCTTAGTTGGCTTCATTAATGATCTGAATGATGAGGTAGAGTGCACCCTGAACAAGTGTGCTGATGACGCAAAACTGGGAGGAGTGGATGATATGTGAGAGGGTTTTGATACCTTCCACAGGGACCTTTACAGTCTGGAGAGATGGGCTGACAAGAATCTCATGAGGTTCCATAAGGGGAACTTTGTGCACATGGGGAGGAACAACTCCAGGCACCAGTACATGTCACTACCGACAAGCTGGAAGATAGCTTTGCAGAAAAGGGGATGGTATTCCTGCTGTATTATACCAAGTTGACCATGAGCCAGCAGTGTGTCCTTGTGGCAAAAAAAAAACAAAAAACAAAAAGAAGCCAATGGTATTTTGGGCAGCATTAGGAGGAATGCTACCAGGATGTTGAGGGAAATGATCTCAGCACTGGTGAGGCCTTGGCTGAAGTACTGCACTCAGTTCTGGGCTCCCTACCACGAGAAAGACATAGACACACTGAAGAGACTCCAGTTATGGGCTACAGAGTTGATGAGTGTACTGGAGCATCTCACATGTGAGGAAAGGCTGAGAGATATGGGACTGTTCAGCCTGGAAAAGTGAAGGCTCAGGGCAGAGTTTTTTAGTGTATAGAAATACATGAAGGGAGAATGCCTAGAAAATGGAGCTAGGTACTTTCTAGTGGTGCCTATGGACAGCACACAATGGGCATAAGCTGAAACGTGAGCTTTCATATGAACATCAGGAAGGACTTTACTATGTAGGTGACTGAGAACTGGAACAGGTTTCCCAGAGAGACTGGATTTTCCCTCCTTGGAGATCTTCAAAAGCTACCTGGACATGGTCCTGGGCAACAGAGATCCCTCCCAGCCTTTATCATTACGTGACTCTGTGTTATTTTCACTTTTTCAAGTGAAAGATAAGAAAAGCCCTTCTGTAGTCATGTTTTGAGTGCAGAGATCTCCACACACATCAGGGAACATGAGAATTTCTGGTATTTAAAGGTAAGAACTAAACAGAGTATATGTACATGTGTATAAACTATGCACCCTCATTTGAGAGAGAATTAAAGTTCTTTGCAGGTACCCTGTTAGATAAGAGATCTCTCAATTGTTACTAACAGGATGTGGAGAATTTTTTCCTTATTGGTATTTTTCAGGATTGATTATCACGTAGCTGAGTTTTTCTAATGCACGACTGCAAGATTTCATGGGAAACAGATACGTTAAATGCAGCATTCTGCTGCATTTTGCAGAAGGGTCTGTTCATCATTTCCAACTTTTTAATAATTTCCATTTGAAGACTTCTTGGTCTTTGTTGCGTGCTGTTTTAGACATAGTTGTTATGCTGAGGAAGGTTTAGCAAAATACTTCTGTTGCATATCATCAGTCTTTGTAGATCATTCTGTAAATGAATCTCCTTGACTGAAAGTGCAATCTCATAGCTGTTTAGTCAAAGTGAGCTGAGTTCATTTAAGGACACACAACAAAAAATCAGAATTCAGACCATATGACTGAGAGCATAGTCCAAGCACTTAAACTCTGACAGGCTTGGTGCTGTGACTATGACCCTGGACATTAATTGGCGTCTATGTTCAGTGGATGCAGCAGGGAGACAGATGAATGGGTGGGTAGGAGCTATGGGTTGCTCCCAGCAGATAAGCAAGTGACGAAGCAGATGTAGCTGTCTGTGCTGTCTGTCTTGCATCTGCTCTGGAAATAGAGGCCTTTATTCTCCACGGCCATCTATCGCCAAGCTAATTTGCATTATCAGTATTTATTTATTATCATTATTTATCACTGTTGTCTGCTTTTAGCGAGTCTGTTCTTTTCTCTTTCCCCCACATGCCAGATGCCAAGCGTACAGAGAGTATATTTCCTGCCTTAAATGTGTACACACTTCTGTCAAGCAGTCACAAAAACTTTTAAGGGGGGACTCAAAAAAGAAGACCAGAAGGGCTTAAAGACAAAAGCCTCAAGCCGTGCTTCACTAACTTAGTGTTCTAGAGACTGAGACATCCATCTCATCCAAGGAAAACCATAGCTGATTGCCCAGATGTCAGGTGGTAGGCAGTCTTGTTCTGCATGATTACAGCTGAAAAACAGTGGAAATTTGTACCAGAGCTGGGATAATGCTATTGTTTTTATCTCTTGCCTCTACTTAACACTAAGTGTCATTGGACAACCCACCTAGAGTACTGCATTCAGCTCTGAGGCCCCAGTGTAAGCAAGACACAGACTTGCTGGAGTTGGTGCAGTAGAGGGACATGAGGATGATCAAGGGGATGGAGTATCTCTCCTATGAACACAGGCTGAGAGAGCTAGGGTTGTTCAGCCCGGAGAAGAGAAGGCCCCAGAGATAATGAAGAGATCCTTTACTGTGACGGTGGTGAGTCACTGGAACAGGTTACCCAGAGAAACTGTGGACGTCCCATCCCTGGAGATGTTCAAGGCCAGGCTGGATGGGGCTTTGGGCAACCTGGTCTGGTGGGAGGTGTCCCTGCCCATGGGACGGGGATTGGAACTGTGTGGTCTTTAAAGTCCATTCCTACCCAAACTGTTCTATGACTCTATGACTCTATGATTTTCTATTCTAGAACCCTGTAATTTCATGCCCTCCTTAAGAGTTCAGTGGAGAAGTTATTCAAAGCAGGCAGCAAGAAAATGTGGAGCTTTTAGTACTGCTCAGGCTTTGGGCCATGGCTTGAGCAACAGTGTAATTCTATTGCTGTGAACAAATTTGAGCCCACCCAGTAAGCAGAAGATCTATGGTTACAGTCTTCCTAAGTGTAAAACTCATCTCTGGGTGTTTAAATTCCTAAGTCTTCATAAGGGGAGGAAAAGGCTGCCTTGAGTGCAAGTGTGCATAAAGATACACAAATGCAAACTGGGAATACAAGCATCTAGGTTCACAGATTTTTAAAGCATTCTTAACACAGCAACAATAAATATATTCAAGAAAAAAAACAGTTCACTTGATCTTTATCCACTAGAGATATGCCTTGGAGACAAGAAAAGGCCCAGGGCATATACAATGATAAACTCTGTCAGTGTGAGGAATAATGTCTATTTACAGGCCTGTGCCAGTTTACTGGCTTGCATCTGAATGTGCAGTTGCATATTCATCATCACTGTACTTACTGTTAGAAATCCAGTTATTAATGTCTTCATATGCATCCTTGAAAACTTGTAAATAACTGTATGAACACTTCGTTTTAAGTTGTTGCTTTAGTATTTCAAGTAGGATGACTTGTAACATATGAAATATGCATACATATAGCTACAGTGAGGCAATGCTGATGTAAGCTTTTGCTTTGTATAAGATTATTTGATGTTTAGTAACATACAGCAGGAGTTTAAATGCACAAATCTTAACTAGATCCTATTTAGTCATTGCTTTGAATTTTAATTCTTGTGAGGCCTTTTGCAGAGGGATTTCTTTCCTAGCCAAGAATATTCTTGTGTACTTAAGTGGAAACATGAGAGGATTTATATCAATACCAGATTGTTCTCTAAATATAGCCACTTCTACTGCTTATTTTAAACTAAGTGTCAAACTGGAGAGTTATTAGGGCAGTAACTGTAGTTTGTTTGAAAAAGAAGAGAGAACTTTGCACAGCAAAGTTGTCATATATGGAAATAAGATGAGTGGTATGTGTAGCTTGGACTGCCACATGTAGGTAAGAAGCAAAGAGTTGCAATCAGTGTTTGTTTTTGTATGAAAACACACTCACAAATTTGGAGTAGACTTCACATCTGACGGGTGTTGAAGCCAAAAACAGTTAAAATGATCAATCACCCCTAACTAGCAGAGGAATCCCAATAGTCTCCTCTTGTGCTGGGTCAGCTAGATCTTCTGATACACTTTCCAGACTCATTTATTTTTTGTGTCATTTCTTTATGACAGATCATTTTGAATTTTCTGTTAGTTATTCACTGCTATGCCATTAGTCAACTCCCAAGTTAGTCCACTATTCTTGAGAGAAATTTCCTACTTGTAAGAGAGGGACAAAGTGCAAGACAGAGGAAGAGCTTAAGCTGTGGAAGCCCAGAGCAATGGAAGTTTCAGACTAAGTCCATGGTTTGAAAACATTCAAATTGTTCTATGGAAAGAAAACAAAACTGAATCTTTGAAACTTGCTGGAAAATTCTATTGCTGTCTGCTGGACAACTGCTCTAGATGAAGTTCCCTCTTGAGGCCTTTCCTAATCTGGTTCTTGTACCATCCTAGTTTGTACAGCATATGTATGGTCCATACTGGACTACAAGAAACTCCCTGAGAGAGGAAGGTGGTAGTCTGAATGGTGCTTATAATAATGCTTTGCTCTAGGCTGATGGAAGAAGGCAGCCTGTCAGATCTTCTGCAAAGATACCCTTGCAAGCTGTACCTGCATGGTGGGTCTGGGTGAAATCAGTTCTCCCTATACATTTTACTTGTGATTCTACGTGTTGCTGAGGGGGTTACAAGATGTGCGTGGGAAACCTGCTGTAGGGTTTCCATTAGTGCTCCTATGGTCACTGTTAGCCATTGGGCTACCTGAAAGCCACAAGAAATACAGCCCTGCAGGGACACTGAAGAGGGTGTAGAGAGACAGGCATTGTCCCAAGTCTTGAACATGTTAGATATCTAGATTACAGTAAATACATTGAGAGGGATGCTGAAGAAGAAGTTCAGGTCAAATAGGAATTGGTATCCACCATGAAGTATTTAAACTTAATCTACAGCCATGGCTCTGCTTTACAATTTCTTTAGCTCCTTCAACATTTTCTGGATGTGAGTTGCCAAAGGACAAAACTTAAGATTTTACCAGAAAGTTGAGAAAATTTTATAAGTTATGAAATGTCCAGTCCAGTCCAGTTGCATCTGCTGCCCACCATCTTTAGTTTATAATATAGCCTGGTGTCTGCAAACATACATGTACATAGCCAAAGAGCGATAATTTGAGGATGGGGAGAGATGGATCTACTCTATGACATCTTCAGCAAGCATCAGAAATGAGCTTGAAATAGGATGTTTAACTCCACACTGCTATTCTGGAGTTAAGTATGTGAACTCATTCCCTGGTCAAACTAATGACATAAGTATTACTCCAAATAGCTGATATTGTGGTTGTTTACAATGGTCACACATATTTTGAGTTTTCAACTAACATTAATTAAATTAATTGATTTTGAAATCTAACTGTAGTGAAGTACTCTATATTAATTGCTATTTTCCCCTGCTCCAGCAGCTTACTCTGCAACTATGTTTATACTTAATGTCAAAGATTGTACTCAATATCTGACAATTTTCAGAGGTTAACTGAGGCCGGCTAGTTAGGAAAGTCATAATAAACATTTAACTTATTTTGAATAGTCGCCAAATTTTATATTTTTGTACTCAGTTTTGCCCCCATTTTTCTTTCACAGCTGGCAAAGAAGTGCAGTAAAACAGGTCTGTCTGATAAGTACAGCTTGGTTGAAGTGGAAATCACTTTCTGTTTATTTACATACTTTGTTACTCAGATTATTTTCTGTTTGCATGGTTTGTTGCCTGGGTTTCCGTATGTTGCTGCCAACAATTGTAATTTTATGGCAGCACTTGTACCAATGCACAATATACAAACTGATATCAAAGTTTTGGCTATCCTGGAGCAGAGAGTATACTTCACCTTTTCAATTAATATTTATTAAAAGACCATCCTGATGATGAGTTCTAGTGGTTAACTCTGCCTGAGCTGTTGTGGAAGGGCATTCAGAAAGGTGAAATTCAAGCTATGGAATCTTCTTCATTGTTGCTTCTGCAGGAAAAATAAATGATAATAGTAAGCAAACACTGCCAAACTGTGCCCAGTTTGGTTAATCTCAAGTGATGTATCCAGAAACTCAATACTATACTCCCCAAAGGAGGACTATTATCTTTAAAAAAGTGCTCCATATTTGCTTTTCAAAAAGGAGGATTTTCTGAACCATTTTATTGTCCCTTCAAACTTCTGTATTTCTTTTCTCCCTGATAAGAAAGGATATACATTTCAGAGGGAAAATATGCCTAGAAGAAACAGGAAATTTAGACGTGGAGAATTTTCTATCTCCTGGGGATTCAGCAAGCCAGTAAAGAAGGTAATTACCCTGATGGGAGAAGCTGCATTTGTGCAGATCACACTAGCAACAGCAAACTCGCTCACTGTCTTGTGTAGTTGTGTGCCTACTGGGGAGAACCATCATCAGTTGTGGCAACCACAAGAATTAGTCAGTAGGGAATGCATGTCTGCCTCAGATCCTGCACTGGAGGATTCCTTTCCTGCCCATATGGGATTGCCAGCAACTCTTGTGACACATTTCCTCCATGCCAAAGAAAAAGTGCTAAATGCCAAGAGATCTACACAGAGGTGCGGAGCATTTTGGTAGCTGCCTGCATTCCACCTGCGTATTTGCAGACCTCTTTGCCATATGTTATTTTCTCATGGCACCGTATGGCAGGCAGACACAGCTTAATGCAAGAGGTAATTTAGCTTGTGCTAACAGTTCCTATCCAGTGGTCCATCATCAGTCCCTTGGGCAGTGATAAACAAAACTTTGAATTGACACCTTTACCTTTCTGCTCTTGTACCTGATACAGAAATTAAGCCCTTGCATATTACTGAGGTACCTACGCAGGGAGATACAAAGAAGTACCTACATGTTTATTCTGTCATGACATAGCTGTGTGGATGCTGGGTTACACAGTTAGAGTTGTTTTCAGTGAGGCACTGCGAGTTTAATTCTCTCCTAACTGGGTTTCACGTGGCACAGAGATGTGGAGGAGGAAGGCAGGTTTAATATTCCTTGTATGCTTCCCCTGTTGGAACCAATCTGCATTTTCCTGAGAACAGCTGGAAAGCAGAGCCATTTTCCTCCCCAGAGGGTTTCAAGGACAACCACGGGTATTCCTTGAGGCCAGTTTCCTGGCTGTTAATAGTCTTATACTTTGCTTTTCTCTGATATAAATAATCCGAGCCATAACAAGGAAACAATTTCTTTATTTGCAAAATGTAAAGGTATTGAAAACTCTGATTTTTTTTTTTTAGCAGATTTTTTAAAATCTTGTGAAAATAAATTCCTATGGAAAAGAAAGTAGAACACTTTTAAAAGCAAGGAAATAGCCATGTATATGAATATCCCTGCTTGTATTTGTGTATGTGTTGCATGCTGTATCCATTGCTCTCTAAAGCTTTTTGTACATTTTTTCCTTCTTAAAAATCTGATGTGCACTACAGAAAAATTAGTTAACTCTTTACATAATGTACCTTATTCATTTCCCACCTTCATTAACACTTTTTAACTGAAAAGAAAAAAAAGTGCTTATTAGCAGTAGTCTTATGCAATAACATCTACCTAAGTTCTGAATGTGAAGAGTTTTGGCCCTAGATCGCTTTCATATACTAGGTCAGCTTAGATCAGCCTCTTGGTAGTGTTAGAGACTAGACTTTGAAGGCTGGTGTTTGAGACCTTGTGTTTTCCTCTTTCAGAGTACTCCAGTTATACGAACTCTAGTACTTGGGGTTACTTCAGTATCACACATTGAAAAGTTGTCTTTTTTTTTTTTTTTCCAAGTTCCCAACAGTCATAAATATTTTCCTTGTTTTCCAAGATAAAACTTGGCAAGCAGCTGTTCTTGTGGCCTAGTTTAATCTGAGTTTTTGAGGTTTGGAGAAGGAGTGGAAAAAGTGGGAATTTCACTCCCGCTGTGCTGTGGAAATGGTCTTTTCTCTTGCTCAACAGTAAAGAGAGAGTCTGGGCACAGTGTAAGGAAGTTGATAACATGTTGACAAATATTTCTTGTATGTGAGTTGCAGAGCAGCTGTCAATGTTATTTGGGTTTATAGCTTGGAGCAGTGACTGGAAAAGACAATTCTACACCTTCACTTTTGAGAGACGGCCTGCAGCAGGGTTTTCGGTATATGTGAAAGTTGAACCTGAAATGAAATTGTGGAGTTAGTCTCATCACTTGTTAACATTTAATAATTAGTAAATTGCCTCCATAATCCCCAAGATGCCCATTGATATTTCTTAGGCAAGCACAGCTACAAAAGTCTTCAGTAAACAATGAGCTTTCTCCGCAGGCAGCACAAGTTTCCGACTCTGCAGGACAACAGGCAAAACCTCTTTCCCTTTTGGGATCAGCTGCCGGGACAGTTTGAGACTTGAAAATCTGTTTCTTGACATCAGAAACAAAGAAGTGAGTCACTGTTAGTGACCAGCCAGACACACCAGAGCTCCAGCCGGCGTTGTCAAGAGCAGAAAGCAATGTATTGGAGCACTCGCATGTGCCAGATGCTAGCTTTTGGCTTCATTTTCCCCCAAAATATATTCTGTTTGCATAAAATACTTTTCCAGTACAGAATTCACTGTTCCTGGGGAGACTGTAAAAAGTACAGAAAATGTGTTGAGACCGGTGATGTACGTGTATGTTTGCATTTGTTTATGAACTTTTCTAACACCTTCAAATATTCCAATATTCTTGTCTCAAGTGACTTCTGAACTACATTTTATGGCAAATACAACACTCAGAAATTGGCTTTCTTAGTAAAACTAGACTACGGGCTGCTTTTAAAAAGACCACACAAAGCTTGGCACATAGAGCAAAATAATTTCTGTAGAGTATATTATATACACGGTTTATTTTGATTTAGAATGTGTACAGAGCACATGCTGCTAAGTTGAGCACAGGCTCATCTGTTGATACAGTTGATACCACAAGCAGCTCAGCAAGTCTTCCAAACTAAAAAGTGGCTGAGACTGGGAGGGCACAGGCAGAAGTATAAGCTCGTTTTGCACTTAATTCTTTATCAAGTGTCCATCTGTGACCACAGTCAGGTTCCACCAAGGTGGGTGGATGCAGGGTTGGATCTGTGGGAGCCAGTCACAGTTCTTTTATTATGTTTTGAGCAATAAATCAGGTGCACACTTGCAAGAGATCTGTTCCCTGTGAGTGGTGCTCAGTGTCTGGTGAGATTTGGCAGCCTAGGTGCACCAAGGTAGGGTCACCTGAATGGTGTTTTATGGATCACCTCAACTTCACTAATCTGTGTGACCACCCTAGGATACTTAAGGTGTCAAGTAGGTAGAATAAGGCCAATTAGCTTTAATTGTCTGCTAGGGGAAAATAAAACTCTAATGAGGACCCATAAACTCCAATACTTTGGAAAGTTTTGCCAAACTTTTACTCACTTTTGTTGTGAAATAAGATTCAGTGAGGATATCCTGAAGGAAATGGTGCTTTGAACTGGCAGGACCAGCATGATATTTTTTTTTCTAATGTCCAGTATATCTCTCACGTGTTATTTCTGTGTTACAGCTCAGATGACATATGCTAAATACCCTTGCAAACAATTGCCTCAGAATAATTAATACTGGCTATTCATGGAATGAAGTTGCAGTAAGAGTGTGCTAAAATTCATCAAAAGTTTCAGCATTTCATTTCCAAAGTCATCTCTATAGAAAGAAAGGGAAATATTTGGGGCCTCTGTCAAGAATAAAGCCTGAGCATCTGTGATGACAGGTGCCCCTGGGCAGCTGGGGGAGCGTGAGAAGGGACTGGTGGAAAGAATTCACACTTGGTCATCACCAAGACAGAGAAAGCACAGGGGCCACCATGACATGACAAATGTGTGAGTGGAGGGGGTCAGACAGATGGCAGAGTCCTCTGCGTGTTTTGGGTGATGACTGGTGGTCTGAGTGGACTTCAGATATCAGGGGATTCACTCAGTTGGATGCTGTCCCAATGAAGAATTTGATTAACTGTTTTAATTAAAATAGAAACCCCAAGAAACAAAAAATGTAGCAGACCTTTATTGGCTAGGGTCAGTAATTAGATACCTTGTGGAAAGCAAAACACTGGCTCTGTTCCTAAATCTCCTAAATTTCTGAACATTCATTGGCATCCATTTCTTCCTGTTCCCTCAGACTGGAGTTTGCACAAGGAAGTGTCTTTTGATTTTAGTACCAAGTGATGCTTATGAATGTGTTTCTGGAAAATCCAAATGTCTCACTGGGAGCCAAAGTTCTCTGACTGAGTCCCCTTCTAGTGGCACTGGAGACTGAAACCACAGAGGCAAAAGGGATGGAGTCGTAGGGCACCAGCCCCTGCCACAGAGGACCACACCATGCTGCAAAATGTTCTGGGGTCTTCTGAATTTTGAGACCAGAAGGGAATTTATAAATGTACAATTGTTTACAATCCCTGTAAAATTTGGAAAGTCATCCTGGGGTTCATAAATACATCCGAGTTTCGTGAAAAAAAAAAAAAAAAACATGGCAAGCTTTCAGTCATGCCTTTTGATGTGCAGTGTTTCATATTTTTAAAGCTATTCCCTTAACAAAAAGGAATAGAGAGTAATAATTGAGGGGGAAAAAAACAGACATGCAAACAAACAAACAAAAACCAAAAACAAACAAAAACAAACAAACAAACAAAAAAAACCCAACAACAAACCAAACCAAAAATAAAAACAAACACACAACCAAAACCAACCAAAGATTGCAGCAGCACTGACAGGTTGAATTCCAGTCTTCCTGGGCTGTTAAATCCAACTTTAGCTTAATTTTCCCAGTTTTAACAGTTTCTATTTCAGGATACTCAGCCAGAAAACATTACTCAAGTTCTTGGAAAGGAGCTCCCTTGCAGGAGCAGGATTGTGACCAGAACTCCCATGCTCTATATTTGAATGAAAAATACATTGTTAAACATCTTTGAACATAGCGGATTTGATACCCAAAGAACGTAATTGTACAGCAGGTTATATTTAAAGTTCAAATGGCAAATGTACATTTCAGGATTAACTGTACAACTACTTTCCATTTATGTAAAATGTGCGTGTGCTCTAGGGATCACAGTTATCTAACCTGAAGCTATTTTGATAATCCCTTGAAAACTCTCGTTCTCTGATTTTGTGGATTTTGGCTCAGTCGGTCTGTACACATTCACAAACATCCTCAATTGCAACCAGCTGACTGCCAGACAGGATTCGTGTACAGGACTGTAGGAGTAGAGGCATCCCTGGTAAACTGAAGCCACAGATATTGATCTTTGAAGTGGATAACCGTTGGATGCAGTTTGGCAGAGCTTCAGGAAGTATTAGCAGTGGTCCTGGTGTTTGTTATGTTCAAGATCAATAGATATGTTCCTTGGCTGCAGGTTTTGTGGTTGCAGATGCTGAATCTTCACTGTTACATGCTCCTGGTCCAGGATGAGTCTTGCTGAGACAGAAAATGAGTCACTGTGGCTGCTTTCTCACTTAGAGTGGATTACTCGAGAGTAGCCATTGAGTAAACATGGCAGCAACTAAGGGACTGCCAACAATAAACAAGTCAGGAGCCAGTGACTGTCAGCAGCTTTTCAAAAGTGATGGTGTAGCGAGGCTGGTTTGCTTGGGCACCCTTCTTCCAGGTTACTGTTAGCACCCATCAGGATCTGATTAGCATACCTTTAGGCAGTCAGCTATTTCAAGGCCTGGATCTAGACACAAACCTGGTACATTACTAGTACCGTTTGTGTTTTTTGATGTAAGAGCAGTGATCACTCCACCAGGAGTCTGCCAATCATCCTAATGATCTTGGAATACACAAGAACTATAAAAACACTAAGCTTACAAAAAGCAGGAAACTGAACTCACAGGAGTTCAACTTTTGAAGCCAGTGAAACCAAACAAATATCTCAAATATTTCAAAACTAAATAATATTTCAGTCTTTGCAAAAGCAAGGGCCTGGGTGAACATCAGAGTAAATGTAATTTGTCTAGGCCAAGCACATTTACAACTTTTATTGGAGGGACAATGCTGTGAGCAAAGGTTACATTTTATTAGTTGATCTGATGTAGCTGGGAGAAACAGACAAGTACTTAGGCAGATGAGCAATTTTTTGGGGTAATGTAGTAGGCCAAGTGATTTGGCAGATGCTGAGAGAGCAGATCCATGCAGTAGAAAAGCTTTGCTTTTGTAATCTCTTACTGAGCGCACCCCTGTGGTTTGCAGACGCACTCCAGGAGGCTGCCGGATGGGTTTTTTCCTTTCCCTGGGGGCGGTGATGTGATGTGGCCTGGCCCAGGACCCCACTGCTCGCCCTGACCCCACAATATCCAAGCCAGCCTGCTCTGCTCTGTCAGGCCCCAGCCCCTAGGCTTGCTTGTCCTCTCTCTTCCTGGGCCACTGCTGCCATCCCATTGCTTGCCCTGTGGCCTATGAGCCAACAGCTTGGTCAGGGGTGCAAATCTGATGGCTTTTCCTTCAAAAAAGAGCCACTGCAGCGTGGGCTGGAGATCAGTCAGCTGGCTGTAGGCACGCCGAGATGTGATGTGGCCAGTGCAGAACAGAGGGGGCAGAGCTAGTGACACGCCTTGGGCACACCCCAGTGCATCCACGGCACACATCAACAATGTAAATAAGCAGCATAACTCAAGGGAATGCTTTAGGAGCAAGATTTAATTCCTCTTTTTCTGAGGGAAGGCAGCCCTGCGCTATGCTCTGCCAGAAGAAACAGCTGGGCTGAAGGAGCTGTTGCAGCACTTTCCTCTGTGTTTGATCCTGGGGAAACATGATGGATGAAAGGGGCAGAACTCATAGCAAGGGAGGTGAGCGCTATCAGCAAATACATGCCTGATGATTTCTGCTTTACCTGGTTCTTGTCCTTGATATTCACTGTGGAACAATGGAAACTGGTTTAGGGTGCCAAAGAATAAAAGAAAGGCTTTTCTAAAATAATTCTTTACAGTTCAGAAATTCATAGCAGAGTATCTTGTACCTAAATCTTACTTGTGTTGTGCTCAAGTGTACCAGCTAATGAGAATCACACAGCATTTTTGAAAGAGCTCATGCAAGTAAAAGCAGGGATACTAGACAACAATCTGGGACCCTTTATGTCAGCAGTTAAAGAAGTGTCAAAATGATATAATGAACAGTGTGAAAGGGAGATGTGAGTGGTTTGAACAATTGCTCATTGGAATTGGTGGATTGTTCACAAGCCTACAAGGCTGTGTTTGGAACAAGCAGAAAGAATACTTGAAAAGTGCATAAGCATCTGTGAGGTCACTGTGAGAGAAAACAAGCCCACATGGTTGTGCTTGGAACAAACAGAAAATCTGGTGTAATTGGTACATGATGTCAGGATCGTGGGACTCAAAGAGGGAGGGTGAGGAGACAACCTGTCTGTGGCCAAAAACTCTTGCAGTTAAAGCATCCCCAGTGAGACTACTGTAGTGGAGCAACTGCTCTAAATTAAAAACAGAAAACAGCAGCACAAGCTGAACCCCTGCCAGGAGCTTGTAGCCATTCTGATGGATCAAGACGAGAAGGCATTGCCAGTATCGTAGTAGTTGTGACCAGATGCCAAACGCACAGAGGGCTTCAGGGCTATTGTACTACTCTGACCTTTATTGACAGGCTCACTAACAGCTGCCTTTGTGCACTTTCTGGAGAAGCAAAGGACAGTGCAGGAGAAGGGGCTGGTAGTCATGCCCTTTCTCCCTTTCCAAGCTCTCTGCATGGAAACAGTATCAGTGACAAGCCTTTGGAAACTTCTTTCCCCTGGTTTGAAAACCCATTGCTCTGACTGCTTTGGCATCCTTGACCACCAAAGGTCCCAGTAATCAGTTTCTCTTCTCAGAGACAGATTCAGTCTATAAAGCAGAGTGAGCTTGTGCGTGAAGAGAGCTGCTGGGGGCAGCTCCTGCTGCCAGGACTCCTGCTGTCAGGGTTGTTGGTGCAGTGGAGGAAGGTGTGTGGCTGCTGGGAAGAGCTACCTGTCTGCTTATCACCCAGGGCTGTGGTTTCCTACAAAATGCTCTTGTTTTGTGTAAATATTACTCGCTTTTGCAAAAGTTGCCTGGAAACCCCATTGTTCCTCCTGAAGTGGAATAGTACAGAGGTAAATTTAAGGGGGTCCTCCTTAGGTGCCCTCCCTGATGGGCAACAAGAGGGATGCCAGTGGCCAGGAAGGACCACAAGCTTTTGCTGCAGGAAAGTGGCAGCCTTAGGCCTAAGGCACCCCTATGGACACACAAGAGGGGAACCCTGTGACAGCAGCTGTGCATGAGTACAGCCAACGTTGTCCAGTTTTGTGGTGAGTGCTGGTCATCAGCCCCTGCAGAGAGCAAACACAGACCACCTCCTGCATCTCTTTCCCTCAGCTCTTTTCACAGAGTTGCTTTTAAGAAACCACAGATGAGACAAGGAGGTTTAAAGACCAAAAAGTTTTTTCCTACAGCAGTAGGTCCCAGTGGAGCAGTGCATTTCTTCTGGTGCAAATCTAACAGCTTACCAGAAATGAACTCCACTGTGGCTTAGCAGGAATGGAAATAATGATTATGTTCTGCTTTGTCAAGTAACTTTAATCATAGATGTTTCAGACATTTGGGGACTGAACCTATACCTTTGTGAACATGGGCTGGCCTTTGCTGCTCAGCCCAGTGCACACTGTGTGAGCTTTTGTCCACCTGTGCCTGAAACTGCTGCTTCAGATCCTCTGGGAACCAGGAAGAATTGGTCAAACACTGTCCCTGACGCTGCTCTGCCTCATCTGACTGCTGTGGCCAAGGCCAGGGACATGAGGCAGATGGACAGACCTCCTCTTCTTTCTTTACCTTCTCCTCCTCCTCCCCTGGCCAGGCATCGATGGTGAGCAGTGCTGCTTTCTGCAGCAGCCTGTGTTGAACTGATGCTGACACTGCCCAGAGATGCTGGTCACACGTGAGGCCTTGCTCACAGGAGACTGCCATAGGGTAACACCCTGACCAAAGCTTTTGTGTGGTTGATCAGTCTGAAAGTTTCTTTGACTTTTTTTTCATAGGATTGTAGCAAGAAAAGTTTTTCCTCCTGTTGAAAGATGACTTTATCATGCCATTTTTTGCTTTCCCACGACACTACATAAAAAACTTGAAAAGCTCCTCTCTTCCACTTTTCTCCAATAGCCTTACCAAAATGCATGGTAACTCTTCCTGGGAAGAGGAAAGGTTTTCTCCAGAAAATCTCAGCTTTTCATAGGTTAAACAAATTAAACAGTGATCCACATGCTTCTGTTTTTCAAAACAACTGCCAGGTCAGCAAAAAATGCCCTTGTTAGTTGAAAAGTTTCCTTTATATTGACAAGGAATTGACCCCAAAGCAGTGTGTTGAGTCTGAGGCTTTTGTATCCAATATCCACAACCCTTCTCCTTCTCAGCCAAAATTTAATTCAAATATATGGGAGAATTTCTGTGTTCTTACCTCCAAGTCTGATCTAAACACAATCTGCACCCAAGGATAGCCTCTGATTAAAAACTTAATGTGCAAAATGATCATTAATATAATTTATGTTTTTATGATTAATATTTTAAACTAATTTTTCCTGGTGATATAGTAAGGAATAATAGGTCATAAAAACCTGTTTGCTTTCTTTCTTTCTTTTTTTTTTTTTTTTTTTTTCTTGGAGTAGAATATAAAAAAGCCAGCAACAATAAACAAACAAACAAAACACCCTAAAGGCACTCCCCAAAATCCAGACACTGGTATTCCAAAGAAGTATCAGTTTTTGTTGTAAGAATCCCTGGTAATATTCTTTTCTGTTTCCATAGGGAAAGTACAGAGGAAAAACAAACATAACTGGCATTTCTTGCAAATTTTGTCTATAAATAAATGTCTAATCAAATGTAAATTTCCAGACTTTTTCTGCTTCATATTTCCTTAATAATGTTTCTCTTGGAACTTGCTGTTTATATGCATTTTTCTTGTAAAGCTTCACTGTTGCTGAACTGAGCAAACAGCTGTGTCAGACATAAGCCCCATGAAGGGTGTAAAATTTCTGTGGTTATGCTTCTAAATGTGAAAAGCTAGTTGGTGATTTTTAGTTCCGCCCTCCTCCTTTTTTTTTTTTTTTTTTTTTTTTTTTTTTTTTTAAGTTTCTTAATGGGATTTGGTTTAGTTTATTAGCCAGTGTCTGGCTTTGTGCTTTGTTTGTGTTATTTACAGGGAGAGCAATCACTGTCATTTCCTTACTGAACTGGGGGAAAAAGTAGTATTGCTGGTCTCGCACCAAACCCCCACAAGCCATTGATATAATTGCTGCTGACTGATGTAGAGATGGCCATTTAGTAAGTAAATTAAAAAAAAAAAAAAAAAAAAAAAAAAAAAGGTTAAATATAGATTAGGAAAATCTGAGTGAATGATTCATAGAGTTACAATATAACCAACTGTAATTGAGAGACTTTGTAAGGAACTACTTATTACAGCATCAAGATCAGAGACTTGCACACAGAAGGATTTTAAAGGTCTCATTTTGCAAGTCTTACAGATGCGATGCATAGTCACAGTGATTTGCAGTATTGGGTCCTAAGCCCCCCTGGGGCTCAATATTTTGCTTGGGCAAGCAGAAATGTAAAATGAGCACATTCTTGGTCCTGTACAGAGTTTGATACAGCTGCCAGGCAGAAAGCAGACAAGTTACACAGTAGGTAAGCAGTCATTACAGAAACCTGGGTTGGAAAGTGCACTACTTGCCAGCTGGAACAGTGAGTGCATCACCAGAGAAATACATCCAAGACTCCCCTTTCTCCCAACTCTTCTCTCAGCTGTACATGTTTGCCATCACCACGTAATTGCTAACTGCCAGTAGTTAAATGTAGGTAGCCATCCCTGTCTGTTGTCACCTGTAAAATAGCTTGTAAGTTCTCTTCACCATAACAAAAAAAAAAAAAAAAAAAAAAAAAAAAAGGGCATTCCATGAACTAGGAAAGCAAGAGCAGCTTGCTTGTATTTACAATACTAATTACACTGATTAGGGCTGTATCTACCCCCTAAGCAAGTCATTGCCAGAAATTGCAAGAAATAATATGTTTTTGTTTCTGCTTCATCAGACTTTTCCCAGCATTTTGTGACTTTCTGTGGTTTGGAAAAGTAGCCCTCTTCTGACAACTCCTGAGTGAATTCTATAAATTAAGTGACTGTAGGTGATTGGAAGGAGGAGGATTTTGAGGGAAAACAAAAAACAAACAAAAAAAAAAAAACAAGAACAAAAACAAATCCATTATGACATGCTGCAAATGAAACTGCATGTTGCATTTTTAATGAGAGATTTCTGGGTACATCAGTGTGCATTCATCCAGTTCTCCATAGACTGCTAAATATCCTTCTGTTACTCCCACAGACAAGTGTGGAAAGTTATCTGCTTCTTTACTCCAAGGAGCCCTCTCTTTGCATTGATTTGCTCTCACAATCGCTCTGTGTCAGTTCTTGAGGTCTGCATTGTGGGACCTTCCCTTCTGCAGCAGCAGCACATCGTAGCTATTATTGAAACACAATTTAGTTTAAAGGGCACTTAGTCAATGGCAGCATTCATTTGTACGAAGTTTACCATTAGCATTTTCTGTGCTTGATTCTGCAAAGTGCCAGGCTCTCTGATCCTCATTAGCAAAGCATTTTAACATACAGATAAAACTCTATCAGTGGTCCCATTGATTTCAGTGGAGGCAATCACACTCTGATCCTTCCAGAATAGGCTAAAAGGATTAGTAAGTTGGGGGTGA
Source organism: Anas platyrhynchos (assembly GCF_047663525.1). Classification (NCBI taxonomy): domain Eukaryota; kingdom Metazoa; phylum Chordata; class Aves; order Anseriformes; family Anatidae; genus Anas; species Anas platyrhynchos. The sequence goes on along the minus strand of NC_092621.1, from coordinate 40,250,467 downwards.
GAGCACTTTTTCTGGAGACTTTGATGAATAAGTCAAATTAATCTTTAAAATGAAAAGAACCAAGAGATTCTGATTAAAAAGAATTCATGATCTTTACTTTCGTATCAGTGGGGATTCAGACCAATCCTGACTGGAAAGTTTAAGAGGTTTTCTTTCTTTTTTAAATGAGTACTTCTGTAGAAGAACATTAGTCTACTTATAATTAAGCCTTAAAGCCAGGCAGCCGTTTGAACCTCACAGCTGGTAATTTGAGGTATTCATGGGAATATTTTTCTATGTCAACATTAATTTATTTCTGAAAAAGAAAGAAAAAAGAAAAAAGGTGAATATTATAAGAATGTTCTGTTTCCTGTGGGGTTTCTCATGATGTCTAGACAAAAATAGGGTTGAAATCTAAACTGAAATTGCCAGGCATGGATTCTGAATTACAGGTTTCTTTGCAGGCAAAATTATCCAAATTCATGCTAGCTTAAAAACACAGATTTTGTGTCTGAACTGGATAATTCCACTTAAATCAATGTAAAATAAGTGTTGTGTGAGAAGCATTTGACTTCTGGTAGAGCCTTAGTAATCTCCCTGTATCACCCACCCTCATGAAAAAACATGCACACCCTGGACCAGATCATGCCAGCAAATAAATACAAATAAATCTCTTGTGGACTAACTTGGTAGCTGTGTGCAGGTGGATGTTTTATACACTCACATTGCAGTTAGTGGCAGATGAAGCATATGGAAGGCACATTAGGTGCCTATTTCTAAATATGTACTTCTTTATTTTTTTTCTTTGATGTGCTGTTGCAATAACGGGTTACTTGCACTTGACCAGTGATTTTGTGTTTTCCTTCAAGAGACTAAAACCAGGCACAGCAGATATAAGAAGAAATTCTGGTAAGAGGCAAAAATAAACATTCCATTCCCTAAAAAGGGAAAGAAAATGCAGCTTTTCTGTGTCCACACAGCCCCTTATACTGCTTAGGGCTACATTTATCCCATAAGTAAGTAGCAATCATTTATCTTACATCTGCTAAACAAAAATGCACAGTACAAATGTGTTAGGTTGTTTCCTATGCAGCGTCCCCAAGTAAGAGAGGGAGCAGATAAAGTGGGATGTTGTAGCATACACTGCTTAAGGAACCAGGGATCATCAGAGCTCCTGCCATCATCATGCACTGGGCAGAGGATTTTGGGAATTGCACAGACCAAATCTGTGCCTGCTGTTTGTCTTGTGGGGTGGTGACTGTCCATGTTTATGATTTTTTTTTACAATAGAGAAAATACTTGTGAATATGAGAGGCAATAGGAGAGCTTCTAGTAAGAAACCTCAAGGTAGTTTTGTTGAGCTGGAGAGTTCAGGTGGGAATTCAGAGAGGAGAGTGTGCCTTAAAGGCAAACAATGTATACAACATCACTCTAATTCCTGCTGTGTCCAAGATAAGGAAATGCTTACACATGTGTAGGACCTAAGAATGGGCTCTGTGGTCAAGTAGAATAAAATTGAAGAAATATATGCCTTGAGGAGAGAAAAGAGTGTAGGGTGATGCCCTGCTGTGTGAAGGACTGACATGACACAGTCCTCAAGAGCTCTTGCAACTCCAGCTTTCTATGATTACTGTATGCCATTGCACACTCTCAATCTTGGTTTTGATGTGTTAATGAACTCTCTAAGAACAGGCATCCGTTCTACTGTGATTTATTTATCATTGTCAACTTTTCCTACATATTGTTTCTTTGGTATGTTTTTGCATCTTCATGTCTTTTTAGCCTTTCATCACTTCCTTTCATTTGTTTTTATAGAGAAGCTGATGTTTTAGTCCCTGCTCCTAAAATATCCATCTGGAAATTAATTTTGACATAGTTCCATTGACATCGCTGATACATTTAAATATAACTTTACATTGAGCACTATTTCTGAATCAGTATAGTTGTACCTGCTGGTATTGCTGCTTAAGAGTGTCTAATCAAATGATTTGTCTACAGCTACCTGTTTTGGATGGCAATGCTTAAATAAAAATTCCGATGTGTTTTGTTCCTAGGACATTACATTTCCGTGGACACATCTTATGAGGGTGAGAAAGCAGTGCTTTTCAGTCCTGACCTATATTCTGAAGAGTGGAGCTGCATCAGACTGATTTATCAGATAGCAACTACTTCAGGGACTTCATCTGATCATGCCAGGCTCAACCTGTATCTGAGGCAAGAAGGAGAGAGCTTTGATCGTTTGATGTGGTCAGCCAAGGAGCCTTCAGATAGCTGGCTCATAGCTAGTTTAGATTTAACAAACAGCACAAAGAAGTACAAGGTAAGCCAAATTTTGGAAGATACCACAAGCTTTCTTGTGTATGCATTATAGTGTATGGATTAATTTACAAGCATTTCCACTCTTGGCCTTACTCTTCCTATTCTGACTCCATGGAATATGTGGTCTTTGGTATGCACTTCCTGGACAGAAGAGAAATGCACTCCATACTGATGGGATACTGAGTGCTTGTTCTAAAATCTCTGGGTTAAAACTGATGCAGGCTAGCAGCATGTGAATCACTTGTCCCCTTCTATCCATAAAGTCGGTGAGTAATGCTGTTTTGAGTCAGGCAGTTAATACTCTTCGAAGCAAAGGCATCTGTCTCACTGGAAATCACAGCTGACTGAAACCAAGCAGCAAAGATACCTCACTTCTTGGCAGCCTGACATAGCTGCAGTTGTCTCGTGGGAGATACGTGACCTGCCAGGTCTTAGTTCTGCAGATGTGCTCTCTCATTGCTGTCCTCTGCACCCTTCTGGAAGAAGCAAGGGCAGAGTATTTCTACCCAAATCCTCTTATGATGCATTTCTCACAGTAACTTCCTGTATAGCCAAAGATGAGGAATATAAAGGTATCTATTTGCAGTGAATGATATGAAGTGCAGGCTATTTTGACCTCGTCTTATTGTCTTTCAGTGTGCCTTTTTTCCTCAGAGAAGGGCATTAACTGTCTTTAATACATTCTGCCAAGCCTTTCATCAAAAGTACTTCTGCTGACTGTAAGGGTGTTGAGGTCCCTACATATGTTCTGTTAGTTCACCTTTTTAGCCGGTTTAAGTGTTTAGGTTGATAATGGCCATTCCGACACCCTAAAATCTACAATTTGATTTATATTGTGCAGATTGTACTAGAAGGTGAAATGGGACAAGATAAATCTGCCAGTATAGCCATCTTTGAAATTAAAATAACTCCTGGGTATTGCATTGGTAAGTAATGTCTGCTCAGCTCTCATATTCTCTGCATAGCACAAAATGCCTCCTTGGCTGCTTTAAAACTGAGTTAAAGATTCCGTTTTATGAAAAAGGCAAGGGGGATTCTCTTAATGAAAACTTGACGGTCGCGTTTGATACAGATATTTCATTGTTTTTAATTTAAGACAGTGCACACTAAAATGCGTATGTATGTACCTATCTCGCTAGTATATATAGACATTTCATATAAATTCATGTGGAATTTCAGTAACCCATTCTGTTCTTAAGCTACTTATTGTTTGAACAGGACCAAGTGTTATATTTTCACAAAAATAGATGTCTGCAAACATTAAGCATAAGAGCTGCAACATTATGTCTGCTGGCTGCTGCCTCATGTTTCCTTACAGAGGCACCTTTAAGGCCACAGAGTGTCAATATTTACACTGATTTTATTTCCTCGTGACATTTGCCAAAAACTGCTAAGTTAAAAAAAATTTCTGGGAAGCTCTGGTGGAGTCCAACCAAACAGTTAAAATTCTTTGGCTCTGCAAAAGAAATGAAGTAGCTTTATCACCACTAGGAAATCCTGTTGTACTTCCAGCCATCCCTGTCTTGCAAGTGGGTGTTCTGCTCTTATAGAAGGTGTTATCTTGTAAATCTATTTTATTTGGTTCTAAATTACAGCAGATGTGTATTACCAAATAATGAACAGAGAGATTGGACTAATCAGGACAGAAATGAGGATAGCAGTGATCAGGAACTGTGTCTTAGCTTGCTTTTGTTTGTTATAAGCTGTTAAGCAATGTGTCCATTTTTATAAATGTAGTGTTCTTTGTTCTGCTGTATGTAAAACAAGCCCACTGCTTAGCCTTTCTTTTAGTTTCTGTAATGAAAATGTGTGCATTGAACTGGTGTTTGCAATTGCAGAGTGTGACTTTGAAGAAAATCATCTTTGTGGCTTTGTGAACCGCTGGAACCCCAATGTGAACTGGTTTGTTGGTGGAGGAAACATTCGCAATTCCCAGTCCATCCTTCCCAAAGACCACACACTTAACAGTGAATTGGGTAAGCAGCAAATATAAAACAGAAATATAGTGGATTCATATAAGACTCTTATACTGTTTATGTATACGTATATGTTATTTCTTTTATCCTGGCATTAGGTGGGGGAAGAATGACTTATGTGTAAATAGAGATCAGAAAGAGATGGGGAGAACTTGCAGAAGGCCACACAAAATTTCCCATATGCATTATAATAAGGTTGCTATGCCTTTCTCTCTGCTTCAAAATAAGGAGAAGGAGCTGGATGCTGAATGCCCTGAAGTCTATAGGGCTTTATTCATCCCAGGATACTCAGAGATCTGCCTGAGGTCATTGTGAGACCTCTCCCAATTATTTTTGTAATGGTCTTGGGAGTCTAGAGAGATCTCAGTCCGCTGAAAGCTGGCAGTTGTGCCAGTTTTCAAGAAGGGTAAGAAAGAAGACCTGATAATTACTGGTCTGTCAGTGTCACTTCAGTGCCTGTTAAAATGATGGAGAATATTATTCAGGGAGTTACTGAAAATCACGTGAAAGACAGTATAGTCATTGCACAATATGGATTCATAAGGGGAAAGTGCTTTTTAGCAAACATAATTTGCTTTTATGATGAGGTTACCCATCTAGCTGGCCAGGGGAAGCCAGGTGTAGTATTTTGGATTTCAGCAAAGATTTCAGTACTGTTTCTCACACTAAGCTTCTGGACCAAATGTCCAGCATACAGCTAGACAAATACATAATGTGATGGGTGAAAAATTGGCTGATGGGTCAGGCTGAAAGGGTTATAGTGAATGGGGCTACACCAGGCTGGCAACTAATCACTACTGGGGTTCCCCAGGGCTCCATTTTAGGGCCAGTTCTCTTCAATGTTTTCATAAATAATCTGGATGCATAACTCAAATGCATACTAGGTAAGTTTGCAGATGACACTAAACTAGGAGGAGCTGTTGATTCCTTCTAGTGTAGTAAGGAATTGCAGAGAGATCTTGACAGACCAGTGGTAATCAACAACTGTATGTAGATTAACAAGACCAAGTGCTGAATTGTACACCTGGCTATACATATGGACTGAGACTGACTGGGGAATGGGAGGATGGAGAGCAGCCCCACGGAAAGGGATCTGTGAGTTCTGGTTGGGAGCAGTGTGCTCTGGCAGCCAAAAGGGCCAGCCATACCCTGGGGTGCATCGGGCACGGCACTGCCAGCTGGGGGAGGGAAGGGATTGTCCTGCTCTGCTCTGAGCTGGTGCAGCCTCACCTCAAGGGCTGTGTACAGTTTTAGGTGACACAATATGAGAAGAACATAAAGCTATTAGAGAGTGTCCAAAGGAGGGCTACAAAGATGTTGAATGGTCTAGAGGGGAAGACGTATGAGGCACAGCTGAGGCTCCTTGGTTCGTTCAGAGCAGGCTGAGGGGAGGCCTCATGGCGGCCTGCAGCTCCCTCACGAGGGGAGCGGAGGGGCAGGCGCTGAGCTCTGCTCTCTGGGGACAGCGACAGGACCCGAGGGAACGGCATGGAGCTGGGACAGGGGAGGGGCAGGCTGGGGGTTAGGGAAAGGGTCTGCACCCACAGGGTGGTTGGGCACTGGGCAGGCTGCCCAGGACACTGGTCACAGCACTGAGCCTGCTGGAGTTCAAGAAGTGTTTGGACAACACTCTTTGACATATGGTCTGATTTTTGCATGGCTCTCTGTGGAGACAGCAGTTGGACTTGATGAACCTCGTGGGTCCCTTCCCACTTAGGATGTTTTGTGATAAAATTTTGTATGGTGCAGGGAAGGTGGCCTCTAAAAGTATGGCCCACAGTGTGTCAAAAACTTGTACCACTGGCCTGTGCATCTGACAGGGATTTTCTTCTCAGTGGCCATTGGAAGTGAATAGGAAAGCTAAAGGATTGAAACATGTTTGGGGAATTTTGTGTTAAATTGCACGGGGTTTAGGAGTGGTGTTTCTTTCGGTCAAATGGGGTGCTGTTAATGCTGTCCAGCACTCTGTAAAGGCTTAAAGTTTTTTTTAGCATTGTCCCTATGTGAAATACTTGCTCTGGCCACCTTACTGACACAACATTTAAAATCATCATGGAGAAAGTCTGGTGGATATCTTAGTCTTTGATGTAGTGTTTGTTGTATGAAATGCCACAGCAGATGACACTTGGGAGATCTGGCTTGCTGCAACACAATGTGCATCTCAGACAATGTGGAGTTTTTGATGGTGCAAGGAACTGCATCATGAAAAGTGGGGTTGGTACTCTTTCCTTAACTCATGCCGCTGTGCCTTTTAATTTTATTTCACAATTGTGTGAGTTGAGTACAGAGTGTCAGCCTAGCCCTGCATAACCCCAAGTCACTTAAATACTGGTAAAATTTTGATGGAAGTTGAACTTGCCACAGCTTCAAACTCTGTAGACAGTGGTTCTACACATTAGAAAGTGCTAAATGAGAGCAAAAGCTGACAGCTGGCAGTGATTTTTTTTCTTGTAGCCACACTGTTTCTTGTTCACACCAATGCCTCACTGATGACCATTGTCTGAGAAGACTCCAAGAAACAAAAATTCACAGGAGAGCTTTCATTTTGCAAGAAGTGTGTTATGAAGATACAGCAACCATTTGTAAGGAAAACTTTAACTGATATATGAAAACTGCAGAAGAAAATGAAGCCCAGAACTTCTCAGGCCAGTTTCACTGAAGTGTCACTGGTCCCTTACAGTGGCCAAGCTGGAGAAGACCCACAGCCACAGCAACCCTTTTCCCTTTTTCCACTGGAGTGAAGTGAGAAGTGACAACTCCAGGACTGGGAACACTATTAGATAATTGGCTGTAGTTGTGTAGATAGAAGCAGATACAAACCTAAGAGCAGAGTTTGCAGTGTCCCAGCTGATGCAACCTGCCGATTTAGCATTTCACTCTCCTATGAGTTTTCTTCTTGTGAAGAACCGTTTTTCCATTGACAACAGGCACTGTTTGATCCTGTATTCTTGACAGCAGAAAAGGAAAAACTACAGATGCGCAGCATATTCATGAACACGCACATATCCTTCTTACATCAAGATAGCTCTCCCAAAATCACAGTCTGTTCCCTTTGAAAATCCTGCCTAGTACATCATATTGGCTGTTGAGGGGAAGGGTTTTTACCCATCTGTATTGCTTATTTCTGTTGATGAATCTCTCCTAAAAGTATTTTTAGGGATTTTGAGAAAACAACAAACAAACAAAAAAACAAAACAACAACAACAACAACAACAAAAAAGAAAACACAACAATCTATACAGTAAATATAAAAGATTTAGAAACCAAATCTTAGGTAGATCCAACAGCTTTATACAGGTAGTGAAATGTACAGAATTACAAGATGTTTTCCAACTCATTTGTTACATTAAATAAATGATGTGCTGTATAAAATATGTGAGGAAACACATAGTTCATATACTTGTTCATTTACTTAGTTTACCTCAGCAAAAGTTGCACTTGGATAAACTAAACCCCATACCAAGCTGTTGAGGGGCAGAGAATTTGCTCAGTTGTAACATTTTTTATCCATTTATGAATGAATCTCAAAATTCAGAGAGTTTTTTACTTTCTTTGTTGTAAAGGTTTTGATTAAAGACTTAAGAAAGAGATGAGCTGTTTTGCCTGTGGTATCAGCCGAACAACTTTGGGCTGTACGTAGAAGGAAAGGAGAAAAGAATTATTTGAACTACTTGTTTTCCAAATCACAGAGATACAAACCTTGTCCCTGCCCATCTCTTGCAATGTGTTTTAAGTGGTGTCCATTAAAGGGTGTCCTCATGCCACGTTTCTTTTACACTTTTAGGTCACTACATGTATGTGGACTCTGTTTACGTCAAACATTTTCAGGAAGTGGCGCAGCTAATCTCACCAAAGACCACAGCCCCAATGTCTGGTTGCTTATCATTTTATTATCAACTTAAGCAGGAGAGCAGCATTGTTTTTACCCTTTACTTGAGAGATATGAATGGCTTTTATGAAGAGATCTGGAAAACAGACAGTGCCTTGTCTGCAGGCTGGGAGTTAGCAGAGGTTGACTTTAGCGCACCGTACCCCATGGAGGTAAAACAATCATTCCTATCCAGTCCAGCTACAAATTACAGGTTTCATCAGACATCACTGCTGACTCAGGCCAAGTTGGGAACATTCCAGTGGCCTTCCAGTATCTGAAAGATGCTAATAATGATGCTCCTGATCTGTCTCTTCCTTTGTTGTTTCCTTTGTCCACTGTATAAAGGTCAAGGAAAAATCACTTTTCATGCTGCTCTTTGTTTTTCAGTAAAGATGAAGTCAGGTGGTGAATTGCTTGAAGCGACTGTCATGGGAGGTTGTAGAGTCCTACTAACGTGAAATCTTTTTGTTCATAGCAACTAATGTCATTGCCCTTTCAGTCCCATATTTCTGTGAATTGATAATTCATTTTTTAAGATGCTGACTATCATAAAATTATGCATGCCTCACGCCGTAGAAGAAAAACTTAAAAAAAATGTTCTAAATGTCTGTATTATATAATCTGTTTTTGCTTTTATGAGACAGAATCCAAACTTGGGTCTAAATTGTACAATAGCCCTTAGATGTGAAAGCTATCTCTCTATGGTAGCTATAATTAACGATCAAATTACAGAAAAAAGTAGATTTTTTTTATTCCCTAACGTTTACTGAAAAACAAATACCTTAGAAGACTGGAATAAACAGTGTGTATGTGTGTGTATACATATTATATATAGTATATATACATATATAAATATCTAAGATGTTTGGAACAAACAGTGGGCTATATATGCATATATGTACTTACAAATAATATATATATATAATACACATTATACATACGTATCTATATATATAGCACAGATATTCATATATCTGTATATGCTATAGATACATAGATATATAATACTAAGATTACAGAGAAACCAGATTTAAATGTCTTTGCGTTAACTCTACATAATTTATTCACCATTCAGTGTAAACCTACAGATTTTCAGAAAATATTAGGAGTAAAGCTAATTTTCATTAAATGTTACATACTTGTTTTATACACAGTAATGTCAGTGACCAAGTCATCTGTTGAAACTGTCAGACTTCATATGGTAAGGGAAACCAGATGAGATCTGATAGCAAAGTGCACGTCAACCCAGGACAATAGGAACAGAAGATGTATAACATTTGCTGATATCACGGTCATAATTTTAAAACACTATATTTGAAACTAAGAACAAATTACTTAAAAAAAAAAAAGGTCAGAAAAGATTAAAAGGGTCAGAAAATTGGAATGATTAAACAATGAAGTGAAGAGAGTTAGAAGATTAAAAAAATAAAAAACATTCCACAAAAAACAGGAGTTGTGTGCAAATGGGAAAAACAGAAGAGACCACATGCTCTGGCAGGTAGAAAAGAATGTGTGGGAATGTCATTCTGCATCAGTGATATTAATTATAAAGCCTTTAGCAACATTGGAAGTTGAAGATATGTTTAAGTCTCTGGCAGTCCAATCAAGGTGAAATAGAGGAAGTGCATGAATACTTAACCACAGCAGAAAAAACAAATGCATCTTTTGCATGTGTGCCCTGTGAAGGAATTCCCGCACTGCAGTCTTCCTTTAGAATCTTAATGTGTCAGTGCATGTGTATGTAAAAAAAAAAAAAAAAAAAAAAAAAGGCAGAGCAGCTTTCCTGGGCTCGTTTGCCCTTCAGAGTGAGCCAAAATCTGCTCTTCTGAAGCCCAGGGTCTGGCCCTGCTACTTGCCTTCCTCCCTCCCTGCCTCCTCTCACATACCTGACTCCACTGTTTTGTGGCCCCTACAGCATCACTGGCTGTAAATTTGTTAATGATCACTTAGACCTTGGAGTTACTGTGGTTAGTCTTATGAAAACATTACCTCAGTTCTTACTGGCCACCTGGAATGCTGGAAATTGTTTAACAGGAATATACAGCAAACCATGGGATGTCATACCACTAAACGAATGAATGCTCAGGGTATCCCTGCCTTCAGGAGAATTCACAACTCCAGTCCTTTCAGTTAGCAATGAATATCCTCAAAATTACAAGAGGGAGATGGGGATAATCAATTTAAATTAATAAAGTAAGAGTTCTTAGCCTCCAAAAAACATGACTAAAGTAGAATATGTTAGAAATTTATAAAAATCATGACACAGGAAAGTTTGACTGTTCACTGTTTCTCATAATTTGGATTAGTTTCAAAAATAAACCCAAAGGGAGATTTTTTATACGTATCATATCTAAACCGCAGAAATCAATGCCACAACACACTATAGATACCATTCCTGTGACCTGTTCAAAAGCTGATTAGACAAATATGTGGAAGAAAAGAAACCACTGGGAATGCAGTGTGACAGAAGAAGTGGAAGCTTGTCATCATAAACAGTTGTTCTGTAGGTGACCTCTGCTCAAAGCAAGATAGTGGGAAAACTGTGTGTTTATTCTGTTCCAGGAATTTTTATGTAATCCATCATTCTCATTATTTTAGATATAATTTTACAGAAATAAGATTAAACTTTACATATAATTTTTTTCAGTTGCTTCATGAGGATCCTTCTCTTTCTTCATCTGGCTCAAGGAAATGTTTCAGGTTTCTTACACAGCTCTTCTAGTTTGGCTCCCATCTGTAGGCAACACATCACAGACATTGCTATCACTAGAGAAGATCTCAATCTGGAACCATTTGTCCATATATCCTTGTTTTGTCCCTGGGGTTGTCTTGTGATTCAGGCTTTTTCTCAAAGTTTTCCTGTATCTCAGTGCTTTGATACTTCAGATAATTTTTAGCACACTTCCTGAAGAGTTATGGACTGTCCTCCGCTTACTAGAGGAAATAATTTCCCTTGGGAGTGGCAAAGTACACACAGTGTTTGATTTTCTCGTAAACAAAATACAGGGATAGCTTTTCTGGTTCTTAACTGATTTTTTGAAAAGGAAAACTTCCTTTCCTGCTGATTCCAAGGCATGGGTTTCAATGTCTGAGGATGTTTAGTGAAAAGTTAATGTGACAACAACAATTCATGCAGGATAATCCATGCAGTTTTGTTCTAGCTCTTGATTAAGATAGATGCTAGATACAGTGATAATGAGGCAGCATTGGAGTTATGGCCAATAAAAGGTGATGACCCTGAGTATTATCTTGGTATGGTATAATTGGAGGAGCCTGACTGCATCTTTAAAATCGATGGTTCATAAAGCAGCAGAAAAGCTCTGTTCTCTTTGATTTTTCCTTGACCTTAAATGGACAAAGATTTGGTTCAAGAGTCAGACTTGGACTTATATCATGAATCATGACAATTCAATTTGTCCCAACACCTGTAATGCTATCTGAGGTACATGAAGTCTGTCTGGGAGATCTGGTCAGAATTCTGTAATAGGAAGGTGTGTAACAAAATTATTGTTGTGTAGATGGTAAATGAATAACAAATTATTATTATTTCCAGGTAGTATTTGAAGTTGCTTTCAATAGTGCCAAGGGAGGTTATGTTGCTCTTGATGACATTTCCTTCTCTCCGTCTTACTGCACCAATCAGACAGGTATGAGTTCTTATTGCTATTTACCATCCTTATTTTCTCCCTTTGCTCTGTCCCTTTGACCTGCCTGTGTCAGTACTTGAAATATTTTGTAGTGTTGTGAAGATGCTGCCTTCTTAGCTGAGCAACACCATTGGCCTTCTTGTCCTACTAGTGACAAAATAGCAGTGTAAGGCAGATAAAGACTAAAGCCATTCACTTGATCAGTTGATCTAGAAACCAATCCCTAGTGCTTCCTTTCCAGTTACCTTGCCTCAGGGATCTGCATCCACTGTGCTGGACTGAATGCTCCAATTGCATCTCCCCAGTGCTAAAACAAATTATCATACCTGTACCAGAAAGAGAGAGGGATTTCCCAAGGTATGAGGAAGCAGATGTCCAGGGCTTTCCACATTTGCCAATGTAGGGAATATCTTCCACCATGCCACATGTCCTGAGGTGTTCTTGAGAACCAAAGCAGGAGCCTTGCCTTCCTGTTTCCATTGTTCCAGGTAGTATTATTTGTCTCAGACAGAGACAATACCTGCCGCTTATTTCTCTGTAGGCAGAGAAAAATACCAGTGCATAGATCTGGCTTATTTGAGGACAAAAGATAAAATTAAAAAAAGAAGCATTTCTCAAAATTTTTCTTGTCCTGAAGCCTGTATCGCTGCCCTTGCATGAAAATCCTGCTTAGCCTCTGTGCACAAGGGTCATGTGTGCTGTTGTAAACTGATGCTGACTCCTGGCCTAGCCAAAAATCACATGGTCACTTTGGGTTGTGTCCCTTCCTTCACACAGTGTCTGCAGCAAGTGACTGATGAAGTTTTTAAAGTCAAGATATTTTACTTAAAAAGCACCCTTTCACCACAGGTCAGGAGAGAGCTGTCAGTAGGACTGAAGGTTAGATTAACTTTTAATAAACTGTGCTATAAATGATGCAGTTTTCCTTGTTGCAGTGCTAAAATGAGTCCATAGCCATAAGGCAGTACACAAAAGCTATTTGACTTACAGACTCAGAGTATGTATATGCACACACATAATCCATTACTGCAAAAGGCTTTTGAGAGGTGCTGTTTTTTTAAAAAAATACTGAATTCTTATACTAGAAAGCTATCCCCTTGGAAACTGAAATGAAAATATGTCAGCCACACACACACACACACTCATTTTGTCCAAATATATTCTGAGTGAAGGGGAAGGATCAAAAGAATTACTTCAATGTCTTCATGCATTATGTCCTGAAGGAGGAATCTTCTTTTAAAGTTTGTAGCTTATTTGTTTTTTATAGGGACAGAGAGGGAGGATTTTTTTTCCCCTCCAGCAACAATATAAGAAAATAACATCCACTTGTGATAGAAAAATGATAGCTTGATGTTAGTGTGACTTTGCATCATGTATGCGTAACATCTTTATATGTTCTTGTCTTCTGTAATGCAAAGAAAGATGAAACAGAGTATACTTTGGCATACTTGTGCTTCAAATGCCTGTACTTGTCATACTGCACTTTTCCTAACAGAACATATGCATTTATCTTTTAGGAATATCCTTCAATCCTGCAGAAGCAAGCTGCAATTTTGAAGAAGATCTGTGTAATTTTTACCAGGATCACAAGGATGGCCCAGGATGGAGCAGAGTGAAAGTGAAGCGCAATGTGTATAGAGTAGGAGATCACACTACTGGGTTCGGTAAATCAAAACTTTTCCCTAGAAGAACCAATCTGCATAAAGCTTAACCTGTTGCATAAATTTTTACTCAGTTAAATAACATCATTGTCATGCTGGTTAGATTGCCTCACTATAAAACCCTGCAGTGAGAAATCAGGGCAGGCTGCTGAGCCCTATCTGGGACTCAGACTGTACCTGCGTGTGCAGGGGTAGTGTCACATGTGGAATGGCCACACAGGGACATAAATAGTGTCACCAGGCGGTACTGACCTGCAGTCACTAAGGACATGACTCCATGTCCTGGTTTCAGTTAGGACAGAGTTAATTTTCCTCCTAGTAGCTGGTAGGGTGCTCTGTTTTGGATTAGGATGAGAAGATAACTGCTGATAACATGCTGATGTTCTAATTGTTGCAGAGCAGTGCTTACACCAAGCCAAGGACATTTCAGCTTCTCACTCTGTCTTGCCAATGGGCAGGCTGGGGGTGCAGCAAGAGCTGGGAGGGGACAGACCCAGGACAGGTGACCCAAACTAGCCAAAGGGGTATTCCATACCATCTGGGGTCATGCTAAACAACATATAGGGGTGGCTAGCTGGAGTGGGAGGGCCGGACTGCTCGGGATTAGGCTGGGCATTGGTCAGTGGGTGGTGAGCAATTGCATTGTGCATCACTTGTTTGTACACATTATTGTTATTATTATTATTATTATTATTATTATTATTATTATTATTATTATTATTATTATTATTATTATTATTATTATTATTATTATTATTATTATTATTATAACACTCCACAAAAACATGCAAGCAAATATGATAGTGGCTCAATGAATTGCTTTTCATATAGAGGAGAGCTGGGGCTCCTAACTCGCATAGGACTGTTGGCATTTTAAGGGAAAACTGTCAAATTTTGCATAGTGAAACCACATAGTAAAAGGCCTGCTAATAAGCTCTGAAAATGTCTTTTGCACTGACGTAGTGCTTCTTACACATCCCCTTATGTAGAGTATTTGTGGTTGTTAATCATGTGTGCTAAAGCCTGATCTCTTTCATACTCGTTGCAGGGAATAATGTGCTTGGTGCCCCATTCTCCATTCTTTGTTCTCAGAGCAGTACCTTTGAAATAGTGAGGGATCCAGCAGGCCAGAGAATATTTCCACGTGTATTTGAAAAGTACTTATTTCTAGTAACTTAGCTGTGTGCCAGTTTAATTTGAAATAGCAGGGATGTTTTTAGAAAAAAATTCTTACTTCCTTTCAGTATCTGTTTCCTGCCAGTAGGATTTGCTTTTACAACCAAAGTCTGCTGCAGTAATGGAAGCTGCTTTAATAGCAAATAAGCTGGGCTAATTGTCTATTAGAAATACTCAATAACTGCAATGTCTTGCAGGTTATTACTTGCTGGCAAACACGAAGTTTACATCACAGCCTGGGTACATTGGACGTCTGTACGGCCCAACCCTGCCAGGAAACCTGCAGTTTTGCCTACGTTTTTATTATGCCTTGTATGGTTTTTTCAAAATGAGCGGCACCCTTACTGTTTATATTTTTGAGGAGAATCATGTGGTTCAAGAAAAAATCTGGTCTGTGCTGGACTCTCCGAAGGGAGTTTGGACTCAAGCTGAAATCTCCTTCAAAAAGCCTATGCCTTGCAAGGTAAGATCCAGTTCTTCACATCTGCAGAGTTACAGATGGAGGTTTTCCTTGCCTCTTCCTTTCAGGGAGCTCTCTTATCCAGTGAATAGTCCTATGAGTCAAACCTCCAAAGTGAAATAAAGGTCCCTGGGCAGTAGAGTGGGTAGGTGCCTTCTTTGCAGCCTGGCTCCCAAGCGAGCCCCAGTAAAGCGGCTTTGCATGGGGCACAGGGCGGTGCCCTGAAGCACAGGCAGTATTCAGAGACTTCACTGGAGGACATGGAACAACAGCTGGTTGTATGTTGGTTTCTCAGTGCTATGTTTATATATTTCTGTGTTTATTTCCTGTGTGATTCCAATTAGCTTAGTGAATTACAGATTGTAATTATTTAAAAAATTCAGTGACAGTCAAAGTTCTAGTCAAAATGGGGAGTTGGTCCAACAGTAAGCTACTAGGTTAAAATATAAAAACAGAAGTCAGTGTAATTTAGAGCAGTAGACTTTAAACATTTGCAGTGTCTGGTTGGAGAGGTCATTTTAATAGCTCACCAAGTTAATAATGATATATTTTATATCAGCTCCTGAATAAGTCTTCAAACTACTATTGTTCCACATCTCCACTCTTCTTACAAAGACTTGCTTTTCTCAGGTGACTTGCTCAAATTTGCATAGGAGCTACTTTGGCAGTTATCCCAATATCTGTAATACTTTTTTACTGTCTTTGAGTCATCAGAAGAGGACCAGATAGATCGCTACCTGAGAACACTGAGATAAATACAGCTTTATTATTATTATTATTATTATTATTATTATTATTATTATTATTATTAGCTGCTTGAAGCACAGGAAGTTCTGGCTCAATATGAGGGGGCACTTCTTTACTGTGAGGGTGACAGAGCACTGGAACAGGTTGCCCAGAGAGGTTGTGGAGTCTCCTTCACTGGAGATATTCAAAACCTACCTGGATGTCATCCTGTGCGATGTGCTCCAGGTGATCCTGCTCAGCAGGGGATTTGGACTAGGTGATTTTCAGAGGTCAAATAAAAGTATTTCTAAATTATAGATAAGCATCTTAAGCATTTTTCCTCACAATAAAGTAATTTTTGAAATGACAGGAATTACTTAGTTTAACTCCTTGGGGAAACAAACAAACAAACAAAAAACAAAACAAAACAAAAACAAACAAACAAACAAAACAAAAAAAAAACTTTTTGTCTGGAAGTAAATGCCCTGTAAAAAAGAAAAGTTGCTAGAATGTGTTAAAAAGGAAGTTTACACTAAAAGTTTCAATCCTAATTGTTGGGTAGTTTTCTCTAGACATCTGTTAAATAATAATAAAAAAAAATCTTGTCTATATTTTTTACACATAAAACTTAAATTCATTTCTAATGCCCTTTCAACTCATACAGAAAGAAGCAATTTCTGAATTTTATTACTGCCAAGAAAGTGAGCAATAGAAAACTCTCTTAGTATCAACCCAAAATATTTGCAGAAAAATATATTTTTCTTTTCCTTAAAACATGAAAAGATACTGGTCAAAAAGGCTAGTTTATAATATACTTCCGCCATCTCCTGTTTCCATATATTTTTATTACTTCTAAAAAGTCTCAGTAGCTTGAGCAGTGTAACACTGTGTGAGTAGTGATGACAGCTCAACATAACTGCTTACAAATGGTTTATAGCCGCGGAGGTGGCAGGTTTTTTTTTTAGTATCTGACATTTGCATGGAAAATTTCTTTCAGTGTGGATTTATGAAGAACTATTTTTATGTTTTCCTAGAAATTAGTGTATCTAAAAAACTTGCGAAGAAGCTTGCCTAGGATGGAAAGCTTGTAAAACTTTTCTTGAAATTCAGCTTTCATGTCTGTAGCCACTAGCCTTCCTGTGGGCAGTAATAGGGTACAGGAGAGAAGAAGTCAAGGGAATATAGTCTCTGCTTCTGAGCCTGAAGGTCTGCTGGAGGCGCTTTACGAACTCCATGCTCTGCAGAAGGGGGTTAAGTTGGCATCTGACAATTCTCAAAAACCTTCAGTGGTTTCATAGAATCACAGAATGGCTTGGGTAGGAAGAGACCTTAAATTCATCCAGTTCCAAGTCCCCTACCATGGGCAGGGACACTTCTCACCAGACCAGGTTGCTCAAAGCCCCGGCTTGGCTTTGAACTCCTCCAGGGATGGGACACCCACTACTTCTCTGGGTAACCTGCTCCAGTGCCTAACCAACTTTTGAGTGAAAAGTTTCCTCCTAACCTCTAATCAAAATCTCCCCTCTTTTAGTTTAAAACCATTCCCCTTTGTCCTATTATTTATCTGTCTGAGGAAGAAGTTACCTTCCTTTTTTTATAAGTCCCCTTTAAGTAGTGAACAGCTGCAATGAGGTCTCCCTGGAGTCTGCTCTTCTTCAGGCTGAGCATCCCCAGCTCTCTCAGCCTTTCTTCACAGGAGAGGTGCTCCAGCCCCCTGATCAACTTTGTGGCCCTCCTCTGGGCCCACTCTAACAGCCCCACATCCCTCTTGTGCTGGGGGCCCAGCCCGGGATGCAGCACTCCAGGTGGGGCCTCACAAGGGCAGAGCAGAGGGGCACAATCACCTCCCTCCACCTGCTCTCCACCCCTCTGCTGATGCAGCCCAGGACACAGTTGGCCGTCTGGGCTGCAGGCACACAGTGCTGGCTCATGTCGAATTTTTCATCTACCAGAACCCCCAGGTTCTTCTCTGCTGGGCTGCTCTCTGAGTTCTTCTCCCAGTCTGTGCTCATGTCTGGGACTGACCTGGCCCACGTGCAGCACCTTCCACTTGGCCTTGTTGAGCTTCATTAGTTTCACATGGGCCCACTTACCAAGCTTTCGGGTAGCATCCCTTCCTTCTGTTGTATTGACTGTACCAGTTTAGGTCTTGTGGTGAGAAGGCCCTCTTTTCCATAGAAACAAGTTGCAAAATATCCTTATTGAGTTTACATTCTTTAAATATGCAAAAAAAGTGAGATCTATTAGGCTTTAGAAGACTACTGTGTCCAGCAATCCACAGTTCAGACATCCCTTAGCCAAATTACGTATTTGGGGAAGATGAAGCCTTAACCTTGATTGAAATGTATTACCTTACAATTTTTTTTCCTGGATTGGAAGATTAAATTAGGTTTAGAATAGGTATTAAGCTGCAGCTTTAAATATGTAATAGAGGCCATTGGTACTTAATCAATCACAAACACGCTGTAACGTCTTGAACTTTGTATAATGGATTGGCTGTTTTATGGTTTCTGTGATGGTTGCATATGTATATTTATGATTAGTTTAGTAAGTCTTCATTAGACAATTTGTACATGGAAGACAATGGGCAATGTTCTGAAGCAAAGGCAACTATGCATGAAAAAGTACATGTATGAAATATACATAGGAAAATACATCCGTATATTATTTAAGGCTGAGAAGATAGCATGAAAAATACAAATTATGCCAAAGTTTAAGTGTGTGCTTTCTTGCCATAAGGTGAGGGTGAAAAATTGGTGTAGTTATGGGTTGTCCAGTTGTAATATTCACAAATAGGCTTGAATTAAGTTGCACGATGAGCCTGATTCTTTCTTTTCTTTTCAATCTCATGCCCATCTCTTCCACTTAAATACTTTTAAAAGTCATTTTGTGCTTAATTTTTTTTGTTTCATTTTTTTTTTGAAAGCTGGCAGAAGGAAGTGAAGAAGCATGCTGTGGCATTATATAAGCATTCACTTAGTTATCTGTAAGGATATCTGCCAAGGACCTAATGAAATAGTTGGCAAGGGATAGCCATTTGCCATCTTCAGTGTAGGCAGCTGGTGGAAGTGCATCACAGCACATTTGCCTGACTGTAAGGAGTGGCGTGAGACAGCAGCTCAGGGATTACACTGCAGGTTCTGGGGGGAGATTGAATCCAAGACCCTTATCTGCTCAGTGAAACTTGGTATCTCTTGTCTTGTCTCCTCTAACCTGTACTCATGTCTCTTGGTGCCTCGTGGGGGCCTCTTTGTGTTTTCTGTCCTGCCCCGTAGGCAGCAACACCCCACTCATATTCCCCATTTTACTTCTGTCTCCGCAGCTCCAGTCGGTTCCTCAGATCCTGTCCATGTCCCACTCCCCACTGTCCCTGCCTGTACAAGTTCTTACAAATTTTAGGTTTTCTAAAAGTAATGAATTGACAAAAAGCACAATTCTGGTACAAAGACCAAACCCAGAAACTTCTCATTGTCCTACTCCAAAGTCTCAGAGTGACCAAGCTTTTCAAAGAATTTTTTAAATAGGGGCAAAATAATGCCTTTTTTCCTAGCCCTGTTCTTGGAAACGATGGAACTGTTTTGGCTTAAATCTTCCAAAACAAGCTTAAAGCAAGCACCCAGAATGGAAAGTCTGAGCTAAAATAATTGCAACTTGGCAATGTTATAAACAAGTGAAAATGCAATCTTTTAATGGAGCGAGGTGTTGCTAAAATAAGGTGGGGCTACAACATTTTCTCTGGGAGGCTGATGTGACTATCACATTGTTTTCTGAGGTGCATCAAATCTGGATGTAAATGATATGAAGCTGTAGGTGTGCACAGTAGTTTGGCTGATCAAGTTCTTGGTTACTGGTGACTTGTAGGTTGGCTCAGTGTCTGTGGAAAGAGCAGTCTCCTGGCTGCTCCTTAATGGCCCGCTAGGTCAGCGAGGCAGACGTTATGTTCCTTTGGCTGGAGAGTCCTGGAGGTCATAAAGATTTTGCAGCCAGAAGACAGTTTTTCTAAAATACCTGAATATGTATTTCTTTCATCTTTCTTCTCACTACGAATATTACACTCAGAGCTTTGAAAACAATACTTTAAAATCCATGTGATAAGTTTTAATTTTGATTTTGTGTGTGTGTGTGTGTGTGTGTGTGTGTCAGGCTAGTAGAAAGTCTCAGACTTTCACCCTTTGGTTCATGTAATGGTTTTTGCAAGTTCTTCTGGAATTAGCTAACTTCAGTCTGGCATAGAGTTTTGGCTCGAGTTCTTTGAGCAGGAAATTTGAAGCTGGCCAACAGGCTTTTATTTTACACTTTCAAAATACCACATTGAAAAGGTTGGGTGGGTATGATCCAACTAAGTAAGTCATAAACATTTATATTTATATATACTTTTATATAATTATACATATATGTTTGCATATGTATATATGTAAATAATGCAAATATACATTTTGTATGAAGCTAGTGAAAAGGCAGGAAATTTAAATTCCAATTTTTCCCTTTGCATTTGAGACACTCTGTTTAAGTGAGTGTATACACCTATAGTCCTTTGCATAAAAAGTATTTTTATACTCTCTATACCCAGCAAATAAATGTGAGACAATTAATGTAAAATAAGATTTTCCTATCATTTATTAAAATAAATGAAACCCTCCATGTCTTATTGTATAAATATCTGGAAGGGCAGTATAAAAATCTGACTCTGAAATATGTAGATTCTTTCCATCTCACTGAATGAACTGAATCTAATCTTCCAGGTTAATACCCGGCAGGGAAAGGTCAGTGCTAACTGAAAGATCAATTTGCTTATGCCATGTGTAAGATGGAGATGCTCACGTGCACCATAGAGCATTAATTTTATTTTTAATATTGTGTGTGTGTGTGCTTGTGTGCATAAGCAACCATGGAAAGATTTTGCTTCTGTGAAACTACAGAATAAATCCCTAACACCTAGATTAAAATAAAGGTTTGAGTGCAGTTTGGTCTGCTCACATCAGTTCTGTTTATTTCTGTTGGATTGATTCACCATTCTCATCCCCTGGTTTTACAAAGCAAAAATCTCATGTTGTTTATCCTCCATTCATACAGATTTGTATGATGCCACTGTAGTGTCTGAATACCACCCAAAGAGTTAAGACAGAAATCCTCAAGAGGGTAGCTGGCATCATAACCCATCTACCTTACTTTCCTCAGACCAGTTGTGGCAGCATTTCCTAGGCTTTTATTCTTTCTATTTTTCCTCCTCTTTAGTGTGTTTTTCTTTAATGTCATTTTTTTTTCTCATCCTCTTTCTATGAGTTCATCTGTTTGTTTTCACCCCTTTGCCATAACTAATTTTAGTTACAGTTGTGAGAAAGTGAAATTGACTGAGTGTTACGCTTCAATATTTATTTATTTTTTTAAACTAACAAAAGGAAGGACTTTTTCAGGAACAGCCAGACAATGAAGTCTCTTGCCACAGGATGCTATAGAGGCGAATAGTATACATGCATTTCAGAAGGGATTGGGCAAATTCATGGAAAATAGACATTGCAGTGACCAGCAAACACAGTGGTATATGTGTGACCTCCAGTTCAGCAAATTCTTCAGATCTCTAGGAGCTGAACATGCTACAGTAGGAGACAAATTCCTTTATGGTTGATTTGTTTCTTGTACTGTTTTCCCTAAACATCCTTTATCAACCCACTCTCCACCATCATCGGGCTTGATATGAGTGTTTTTGGACCTTGTTCTCACTTTTTCCCTGTGAAAATGCTCAATGAAATGAGTAGTCTTTTAAAATCTGTAGTAATTAAATTAATTAATTCTGAGATTTATCTTTACTACTGATAAAAGCATGCCTCCTACTTGTCCACAGAAGTCACTGGTAAATGACTAATGTTGTCTTGAATACCATAAAAACCTGTATCACCATAGCCAAGTCAACAGTATGGGAGGATACAGTTTTCCAGCTAGGTACCAGGTGGAGGAGGGCTGACATCCTAGTTCTCACCTGCTCCTCTTAAAATCTCTCACTTGTGTCAAATAAAGGTTGATTATTTTGTTTGAATCAGCTGCATTTTATATTTTGACCCTTCTCTGTCCTACCTTCCGTGATGTCTAAAACAAGAAACGTTTTAAAGAACAGTCACTGGAAATAACAATATTAGGGTCTGTAAATAGTAGCATTAATACTTACAAAATGTGTACCCCGCTGTCTGTGGTGTTTGATATACAGTTACGGAAATGATATATTAGAAAGAACTGTAAAACTTACTCAGAAAATATTAGAAAGTTCTTCCTCAGTGGCCTGCAACTTCACAGTAGCTAAGCAAGGGAATACGTTGCATTAAATATTACACAATTAAGTTTGGTACTTAATTGATATTCTTTTTTTTTTTCTTTTCTGTTTTTGTTCTGGGTACTTAATATTGTGATATTACTGTGCCACGCCATCAGAAAAGACTCTTCAGCCTAAAAGCAAGAACCTTTGCCTCTAACAGAAAGAGCCAAGGAACAAATTTCATTGAAATAGAGCAATAATAGGACATTACGGGAAATCTAGGAAGGATCTGGAGGACAGTGCATGATATTAGTGTCCTGTATACATCACCATGCAGGCAGTATTCTCTACTAGGCAATGCAATCCATTGAATATAGATGTAGCAATAACTACAATAAATATTGAATCACCTTGTTCTCTTAGTATGTTTCTCTTTCATTGTTTGTTTCTGTAACCCATTTGGCCTTGGACAGGAAAGGTTTTCAAAAAAGTTTGTCTTAAATATGTATCTAGCTGCCAGAATGAGTTTTGAGTCTAGGCAGATATACAGTCCATAGATTAAACATAATACTCAGTAGAATAAAATCAGGTAAATTAATTTGCTGCAGAGGCATAGCCTGCTGTTCAGACACCAGATTTGACTGTTGTCCCTATTTCTTTCCTTTTTTTTCTTTTTTTTTTTTTAATTATTATTATTATTTGTTCCTGCTCTTTAACTGAGCAACAGCTGTACTTTCTGGGATAGACAAGCAGGAAAGAAAATGCACTGGACCCATAGGGATGTAGGGACATCTTCTATCCTTTTCTCCTGTTTTCTGTTTTCAATCCAAATACCCTCAAGCTGCTGTTTACAAACTTCCCTATTTCTCTCTCTGTAATTCTCATGTCCTACTCCTCCCTCCTTCAAAAGCAGATGCACACTGATACACACTTCATATGCATACCTTTAGCTCACATCAACTCGCAGAGATGCAGAGGTAAGGATGAGAAGTCCATTCCACTTGACTTGATGTCTGAGGCACAAGCCAAAAGCAGCTCATAGGAGAAGTGAAATCTACCAGTTCTCATTTGGTGCTACTCATTACTGATATATATAATCTTGGATAAATGATAAGACCTGCTCATTTTTATTTTTGAGGCTGCAGGTCGGGAAAATTGATTAAGCACTGGAAAATAAACAAATCAGCCTCCAGAAATCAGGGTAATGATATGGAAGGAGACTAATGCCCTGGCAATGTCTGTTTGTTGAAAAAGAGACATGAGAGAAAAATACGTTTTATTTTTCAGTGTTCAGGCAGTCTCAGTAGAACTGCCTGCATTTGACAATGTTTTTAATTTAGCCTCCAAGATAGCATGCTAGTCCAGAAAGATTTGTTACCTAGTTTGAAACAATTAGCATATTGTTCGTTTGGCATGGTTTGTGAAAAAAAGTGTGAGCTGAGCACAAAGATCCTGCTGTTTTCTTCTCCAAGGCATGAGATAACTTCATAAAAATTTCTTTTGGAACAATTGACCCAGGAAATATTTTCATTCAAAATAAGAGCAAATGTAAAGCACCATGAGACACTAGGGCTGTTGAGAATGTAGGAAGGGTTGAGTTCTGAGATAGGGTGAAAAAGACTGGCTGAGTGCAATCCAAACTGATGGAATTTTGGTAGGTAAAGTTCAAGTACCCCAAAATGGTCATTTAAGACAAAAAATGGGACATTCAGGACAAAAGAAGAGTGAATAGATGACCTGTGAAGAAAAATATCTTTTACCCCATTGCTTAAAAATAAATCAAGAACATAACAAAATAAGCCAAGAGGAAAATGAACAATTATAGCATATAATGCTATAGCTCATATTGGAAATTCTGCATACTCAAGCACCGCCTCCCCCACCCTGTGCAATTATAAAGTCTGCTCATGGCAATATGTCACCCAGTACCACAAAAAGCAGGCAGAGAATCAGTAATGCTAAAGCTGCAGATGACAAAACTGAATGAGTTTACAAATGTCACAGAAACAGGTCGATCCTTTGTACAAAGGATACTTGTTCAGTGGCCTTTGTCAGACCGTCTTATATGGTTGTGATGCTTTTAAAATGGAGCGCTTTCTGCAGGATCCAATGGGTAATTGCATACCTTGTATGGAACAAATTATTGCAATTTAAGAATAAAGAACTTGATTCTGGTCCCAGTGATGTCAATTGGAAAACATTGCTTAGAACATGATTCCACAGTGCGGAAATGTTGTTTCGCAAACGAGAACTGACCTCACCCTTGCATGTGTGGTTTTCTGAATATTCTTGGTTTTAGAACTGTAATATGTCTTTAGTTTATTACAAATGTTCACCAGAATGCATTTATTAAAAATACAGTGAATGACGTCCACTCAACGTCAGTATTTATTGTATTCTTTATTCAAAGAAATGCTACCACTTTTTTAAAAAAGTGCATCTGTTTCTTGAGAATGGCCTTATAAATTAGGAAACAATTTTTGCCCTGTTAAACCTTACGATTGAGAGAGCAGCTCTACATAAAAAAAACATCTAAGACCACTCTTAGGCTACTACACACTGAGCACCTCTGTGTGCTATGAAGAGGCAAATGACAAGTCCATACCTCTAACATTTTGCAAGATTGATAATCCCTGCTAAAAGGATTGGTATGTAAAATGGTTTGGAATGAATCGTTTGGATGATTGGAATGTAAAATGGCTTTGAAAAGTGCTCCATGCTGGGCAGTATAACCCACACAGTCTTAAAAGGCTGTTTTATAAGCAGATAGATAAATAAATATAACTAAGGAAATCAGTCTAGAAAATTACTGTATGATGACTACATTGAAGATGTTACTTACACTGGTAATAGAGGATATAACAGATAATGCATTAAGTGCTCTTAAAAATCTTTTTCTATCAGCATGAAACTGTCAATCAGCATTCAACCTCAAATATGTACCCAAGGTATTTACAGTTGTTCCAAAATATTAAATTTTAGAAGTGACATTTACCTGTCACTAGTCACTAGCTCAGACCTCATCACAAAAGAATTGTTTTCAAAAGCTCCACACAAATTATGGTCATAACCTAAATGAATTGACAGTTGTTTGCAGTAGTTAGGCAGAGTAAACTGTCAGCAGTATTTTCACAAAATAGACTTTATTGTGTCTTGTGTAATTCGAACAGCTCTGTGTCAACCTTGAGAGAACAGCAGCTAGGAATCTTACGGTTTCAGTGGTTTCTTTGTATTTTATTTTGCCATCCTGGGAGTGACTTGGATTTTCCATGGCAGAATTAATCTGTAGTCAAATAAAACATCTTGAGATCTGTTCTTAATGTTCTAAAAAGCCAGATAAACACTGTGAATGATGCTTAGCGTTTTCAGTCTCCTGCCTTATGACATCGTGGCCTTGTGTCATTTCTGAAGAATCAGTAGTTTCATCTTTGCCTTGTTGTTCTTTGCTTGCACTTTGCCTGGGCCATTCCTGTTGGCCATCATGCTGCACTACTCCTTGAAATTTATGTTTTCATAGATAAAACTTCCTGGATATAAGGATGGGTTGGCTGAGGATGCTTAACTTTTAATGGTGTTTCATTGGGGAGGTAAAAAAAAAAATTAAATTAAAAAAATCCTTTAGTGAGTCATCCTTTGACATGCACTAAAAATGCACTCTCCTAGTAAAATGGCAGCTACATACAGATACATCATTTGCCTATAAAAATGAAAAAACACTTTCTATTTAATGAAAACATCTAAACCCACTGGATTTAAATGTCAGTCATTGGCAGTATTAGTATGTGCTGAATCAAAGTTGGTTCATCGTTTCTGTACTGTAGATGTTAAATCAGTAGCGTAGTTGGAAAAATCTAAAATTTCAGGCCCTTAGTAGTGCCAGTTTTTGTTGGAGATACATGAAACTTCCTTCATATATTGCAGGTTGTCTTTGTGAGTTGGTGTAAAAGCTTCTGGGACTGTGGACTTGTGGCACTGGATGATATAACTCTGAGCCTGGGAAGCTGCCAGTCTGCTGGTAAGACCATGTGTATTTGTTGTTCAGCAGCTGCTACCCCCCTGTTCCTTTTTCAATAAGGGCACATCTTATACCTTCATTTTCCAAGCCTTTCCAGTAGCTGACTTCATTTCACTGGGGTGTCTTTTCTTTTTCCAATATGTATTGCATTAATCCTATTTTTGGAGTATCTTGCATAGAGTGAGAACCAGGTTCTGTTCACAGGGGTACCGGCTAACTCCTAATTAACTTCACTGACTTCAGTTGTGTATCAGGGTTCATTATTTTTGGGGCACACCCATTTATAAAAGAAGTCAGACTGACAGTAAAGTGGCTTTAGGAGACCGGGGATAGACTCAAAAGCAACATTTTCAAAACACAGCATTGTTCTTTTTGTCCAGAAGCACAGTTGTGTGAAGCCAAGATGCAGTCTCTTATCTGAGCTGCAGCTCTGAAATGTACACAGATAAGACAAGCCTAACTTCCATAGTGGGAGGAATTCAGTGTTTCTGAGACTTTACACTCTGACATGCACAGGCTAACCTCGCTGAACTCACCCAAACTCTCTCTTCTGGGGTTTTTTGAGGTTTGACAATGCAACGATTGTATCTTAATTTGGAAGCCATTCTCATAAGACAGGCACAATCCCATTATTTTTTGGAACAAAACCATGCCTTTGAAATGGTGATGAGGCAGATTTACCATGCCATTTATATTGCCATGTTATAATAAGTATTTTATGATCTCTTCAGGCTGGATTTCGTGCATTCAGGCAGCTAGCCATTACTGAACAGAGAGAGAGAAGTCACACATATAAAGCAACATGCCATTTTTCTAAAGTATTTCCATAAGTTGCTGATTTTGCCTCTTTGTAGTTCCTAAGGGGTTTGTAAATGAATGAAGAGTGAAGAACTGGTATTTAAATGTATAGTCATACTAGGGCTATGACTTTGACTTTTTTATAATCATACAGTGACTGTTGTCACTGATGGCAGCAAAAAATAGCTCCTGAGTGAGAGATGCTCAAAGGCTTCCTCCTTTTCAAAAGTGGAACACATTTTATGGTGGCAACTCCTGTAGTACAAGCTCAAACTGTAGCAGTCTGTTGTATGTGACAGTGGAATCAGATGCCAAGGCATATCTATTAGTATGCATGTTACACGTGCTGGGACTCGTTAAACTGCCTTGGGTGCTACAGTAGTGAAGAAGACAAGGCTGGTAGAGCCCTTTACAGAGTCAGAGCTACAGTAAACTATACAAGATGTTTTAAAGAATGTTAGTAGATGTTAGTGAGCTAGACTAAGGCACAGATTTGCCCAAAGCTGTGAAGAAAATGAAACTAAATCTTGTACTTCAGTTTTAAGCTAATTTTTACAGGCTTGTAACAGCCCTAAGTATTGCTAGGCAGATGTAAATGATCTCAGCAGGTGAACAGACGCAATGTATTGTTTGTGTAATCTCTCTATACGTCTATCTAATATATTTACAGTTTTAAACAATGACATCTCATTATAGATCTATTGCCACCCTCTCCTGGAAAGTGTACTTTTGAAAAAGATGAGTGTATGTTTACCCAAAAGAAGAGAGGTCGTGGAATTTGGCACAGGAGAAGGGGCCCAACTCCCACCTCTTACACTGGACCAAAAGGAGACCACACTACCGGGGTAGGTGAGTTAAGCTTCATATTGAACTTTCAGAACAGATATTAAGAGTTAATCAAAATACTTCGACATGATAACCTGGAACACAGAAACATTTTTTACTCTTCTGTTCAGAACAATTATTAACCAAATGAAGTAAGTAAGTTTCTTAGGGAACCACCAATAGTTTGAGAATGTGGTGTTTCATCAGAATTATCTACAGGCCAAGTGAAGAATCCAAACTTCACATCTCAGAGTAGCTCTTTCCCTTGGGAGAAAAAGGACAGGGTGACTCCCTGGGTCCTACAAAAAAGCCCTCTCCCAAACACTTAGATTCTGCAAATATTCCCTAAAACAAAAATGCGAACAGTTGGGTGGGAGCTCATCTCTTCCACATACACAACTTCCTATTTGAACTTCGAACAAAACATGGGTAATACAAAAGCAGTCCTGCAGAGCTTTTATCTTGAAAATCTGGTTTATCACCCACTTATGCCATTTTATTCTTTGAATGATGTAGGTGAGTAGGGCCCCCATTATCATGAGTGAGTTCACACAAAACTGCATCCAAATTCTCCCCCACCTCTGACTCTCCCAACTATAGTACCTGCTGACTTTTGGAAATGAATTGCTGTGTTGGGCACTTGGGTTCCTGCAGAAGACCTCCACATCAATTCCACTGATGCCAGTATAACAAATGAAACTGCCCTAAGGGTTGTGAACTTTAAATGCTTACGTGGGTTTAAAATTATTTTTGCTGCCTTTAGATTTGCCCTCATTCACAAGGGACAGTATCCATTCAACAAGTCATTCAACAAGATCATTGCAGACAAGCTAGCATACATACTGTAGCAATCTAATGCAGTCTGCTAAAATTTTTAGCTGGGTCATTAAAGCAGTTGACCTGTTTAAAAGTCTCACCAAAAACTATTATTATTATTCACTATTATTGTATATCAACTGTGATTGAGTGTAAACTACATTATTATTATAAGCTACATATTGTGGAAAAGGATTTTCTTCTAGCTAAGGAAATGCATGTTTTGCCCTGCTTCTGATCACTTTATCTAAAAGCATGGCTTTCTGCACGTTCAGCAAAAAGTCTATTTAACATTCCCTAGTAAAATTTATTGAATATTTGCATGCAGAGCATGGAGATTAATTGCAGAGACAAATTTGTGGTTTGTGGGACTGTACAGACAAAATCCTGCACATTAAATTGAGAATGCAAATTGAAATGTTTCATTTAGGAACGAAATATCAGGCTGCAAAGAAATTACATTCTTCCACTGTTGGTTCTAAAAGGTGCAGATTCTAGGTAGAAATATGAATAGCCTTCAGAGATAAGGGAGTTTTAAAGCTTGAAATTCCTCTTACATGTTCTGAAATAAAAAACAAGAAGCATTTCTTACAAACCTGAGCAAATTCTGACCAGTTCTATCAGCTAAGTTATGCAAATAAAAAATCAGTCTATGTACAAATCAAGAACATTTTCCCAGTAATGATACCTTTGTGCTGTGGAATGATTTTCAAAAGGGATAATTTAAATTCTTGTCCATTTTCTATTTAGAAGTAGAGAAGAGGTGTAAATGTAATATTTGAAAAACTAATATTTAGGTAGTTAACTAGATGACAAATTGTCTCTAAGTCTTCGTTACCCTTATTGTCCAGTTTTTCTGCATCAACCAGCCTTAAAATAGGTGAGGATTTTTCCTAATGCTTTTTAAAGTTTATTTGGGAGGTGTTTTTTGAAATGTGGGTAACAATGTTGGAGAGGCCTCTGTAGGCTAACTCTATACTATCTGCCAGACTCTTCTCCATAATAAAATCTAAAAGGAGTACATCATATTAAAGATGTAGGTTATTTTGGTAAGAAACTAAGCTCAAATCTATCATAAGATTCAACATTCAAGCTCATTTGCTGCTTTTTTTTTTTTTTTTTTTTTTCCTATGAACATTCCTGAGATACTAGCATTTTTTCTCCTCTTTCAAATACTCAGTTTTTTGATTCTCATGTTTCCAAGGACAATATCCCTCTACTCGTAGAAGGACTTCAAGAGTTTCTTGCCAAAGAAAAAGAATGGGATTTTAGCATGTGTTTCTGACTTCAGATCCATTTTCAGTTTATGTACTTTGCTAAGTATTCCGAGATCTGAGACTGACAGTTTGCGTTTCTGGTGAAGCAAGAGAATCCTTTAAGCCTGGCCTGTGACAGGAGAATATGTTTACAGCAATGTAAACATTTATTCCTGGTAACACACATCTGTTTGCAGCAAAGTGTGTTGAGAAGTAATGTGGGTTTGAATTCACAAAATCAAGAGATAATCTAGTCTTTCCAATACATTTCTAATATGATTCAGGCCTAAAAACTAAAGGCAAGTTACTCTATGCTGCAGTGTAAGCTGCAGGTTTTGATGTCTAACTGAAGTAACTTTTAAGCATAGTGAATAACAAAATTCTTGCAGTCACTTGCACTAGATTTGGAATAAACAGCCTCAGGAATTCTCCAACAGACTGCACCAAATGATCTTTCCTTTACAGATCTGCAGCTGTAGATAATCATCCTTATCACCCTTTCTCTTTAGTGCTGCAGACCGCCAAACTGCAATCCTGGCTAGAGAGGATGACTTCAGCATGGGTTTGTTTAGGTAATAGGGCTTTGAATATCCTGAGAGACACATCTACCAGCTGCTCTGGCTGCTCTCAGTCTGTCTCCTGCCTCACTGATCCCCAGAAATCCCCTCACCCTCCTGGGGACCATCCCACCTCCAGTACTCACAGTGGCAGAAGGGCAGCTTTCCCACTCCAACACGACAAATAGGGAGTGATGGTACTGTATCAGGGGCTGCAGCAAAATCTGGATCCACCACATGCTGCAAAACAGCACAAAACAGCTGATACGTGCAGCAGATGGGATGTGGGGGTGTTTCTCAGTCTTCTGATTGAGCTTACTCCAGTTGGAAATCTCTAAATGATGGATCTCAGGGAGGTAGGGGGAATAATTTTTCCGCCACCACTTAATGACTGATTTTTCCACAGATCTGAGTTCATGGCAATCTCTCGTTCATTGATGGATTCTAGATAATCTAGTTTTCCTCACTTGTGTCACAGAACAGAAATGTCAATGATGTCATATGTGATTTAAAAGAGGCGCTTTGGTTCATTTGCTTTGTTAATAGCATTGGCTCTAAACATAGCCTAACCTGTACCCTTAGATGTATGTGCAACTATCCTTCTAGATCTGCAAATAGACCACTGTCAGAGTGCATTCCTTATTTAAGAATAAACGTAATTATTTTTTCTTACTTTGCATTGCTTTCTATTATGTATTTCATCAGATATACATGTACATAGCTTTTTTCTTTGTCTGTGTTCCTGTATTAGCATTCACAAACTTACAATAACTACAATACACAGCTATTATAGTATCACTAATACTGCAATTTACAAACATAAAAAAACAAATATGTCACTTACAAGGAAATATTCCTTATCAAGAGTTTCAGTCATAGGTTTGTATATTGGTGAGTATGTTGAGCATAATGAACAGATTGAGAGAATGTATTTTACTTTGCTAATAATTTTATGTCTTTTTAAGGATACTACATGTACATAGAGGCATCTGACATGGTCTATGGACAGAGAGCGTACCTAATTTCAAGGTCACTAAGAGGGGTCTCTGGAAAACAGTGCCTGACATTTTTCTACAACATGTATGGAGCTGGGACTGGATTATTAAGTGTTTATCTAAAAAAAGAAGGTGATGATGAAGAGATTCCTTTGTGGAGAAGGACAGGGGAACAAAGCATCTCGTGGCTAAGGGCACTAATAGAATATGAAAGTGATAGAACCTACCAGGTAAGAAAAAACAAACACAATGCAGTCAAAGTGGTGATTAAGCTGAATATGTGCTAGAAGCTAAGTTCTGGGTTGCATAAAAAAACACAGACAGCACTAAATGGACATCTGAACAAGCTGAAGTAATGCATAATTTATTACAAATGGAATGGAATGGGATAGAATAGATTAGAACAGAACAGAATAGAATAGTTCAGTTGGAACGGACCTTCAGAGATCATCTAGACCACTTCATGAACATAGTTCATGAATTCAGTAATTCAAAGTTATTATTTTTTAAATTACTTAAATGCCATTTTCTCATACTTCTTGCCAGTAGCAGTAGTTTTCATTTAGGCCACTTGTGCATTTTTTTCCTTCTGCCGTCTAAAGCCTTGTCTAATTTTGATATTATCAATAAGCTGTGATAAAAAAACCTTTGTCTTGCAGGCTGATCTTTCTGAGGTGGCACCAAATGCAAGGAACAATGCAAATTTAGAGCTCTGCCTTTGATTTCATCAGGGTGGGAATCTCAGTATTGCCAGAGCCAAAGTCTGCTTCTGTTTCTGTCAAAGAGAAAGCTAAACTGCTATTGACTGAAACAGCACTGGGTAGAATACTGCAATGATCGCTAACCAAAGATGTATTTGTATTTATTTTTTTCACTTTGCCTTATGACCCTGGAAAGTAATTAAAAACCAAACCAAAACCAAACTTTTTCAGTAAAAGCAAGTTTAGCTTCATCAGTAAGACCACAACAGAATACTGTAATTTTATTTTTTTTTCTCCTCAAGTCTTGCTTCACTTGGGCAACACCTGACTATTTAGGCCAAAAAGCAAGACAGACATACTAAATCATTGGAGTAAACTTATCAATGGTCTATAACACTGTCTTATGTCTTATCACATTGTGAAAGCAAATCTGTTCCCTTCATCAGAATACATCTCCAAATTCTCTAACCAAATAAATCAGTCCAGTGATGGAATCAGTCCAGTGATGAAGTATAAAACTTTTTTTTTTTTTTTTCCCAAGAAGCAGGCTTTCAGGACACACTAGATCCTTGAACAGACTGCATGGTTGGTTTTCTTTTTCAGCCCTTCTTTTGAGGCATGGGATCCATGAAAAGCTATATCTTATCTTTACAGATTATTTTTGAAGCAATCCGTGGGGTGTCGATAAGAAGTGACATGGCTATTGATGATATTCTGTTCCAAGCAGGACCCTGTTTAGGTAAGTTTAACTTTACGTTTCGTAGGAGACGTCTAGCAAGTCACATAGTACTTTTTGTACTTACACAGGTGATATGTTGTCCCTTGAATCCCCACTGGATGATCTGCTTTTAATATCATGCTGCTGTGTTAGTGCAGAATTTCTAGTTTTTACTAAGATGTGAGACCATCCTTCAGAATTCATACTAGTAAAAATCATACAGCACTTTTAACTGTATGGCAGTTGCATTTAAATCCAACAAGATAATTATACTCTGTTATGTCTTTTTATGTGTGATAAAAATGAAAGAAATTACAGTATTTCTCTTCCCCCCCCCCCCCCCCCCCTTTTTTTTTTTAATTCTAGAAGTGGAAGAAATTCAATTCTCATCAGGCTATCCCGACAGCTTAAATGAAATTGAGTATTAAATACAATACAGTCTGCTGAAAGGAATGGAGTGCATAGAAGGTTTTTACATGAGAAACTGCACGAACTGCTTATTTTAAAATGTGTTTTAAGTGAATACTGGACTGGTTTGGATATACAACAATGTATAGGAAGAACTCAGAGCACTCATGTTCCTCGCCTTCGCAATGAAATTATTGACTCAGGGCTTCTTAGACTGTTTTTTGTTGTTGTTGTTGTTGTTATTTTTTTCTCTTTTGCATGAGGTATCAATTATCATATAAAGGCTTCTCATTTTGCACAGATTGTTCAACACAGTATTTTAGTGCTTTATTTTTGTGTGTAAATCTTTCTGGTATATAGGTAAAAAGGGGAAAGCAAAGGTACACAATTAAAACCCAATATTGTGTTATCTTAAATCTGCATTCAGTGAATGTTTTGTGTTGGGTACAGAATGGATTTTTGTTAAGGAAATTATAAATATTTTTAAATAATAAAGAAAATTGTATAAGATACTACTAATATCCTACAGGTTAAGTGCAATTATTAATGAGACAATTCCCTCTGGGAAACTCTAACACTTTGCAGGCAATTTTTTGTGTTTTTGTATTCTTTTACTATAACAAATATCTTTGTCATCCTTATCAATAATAAGCTCACCTTTAGTACTCCAGTATAATTCAGTGTAATCTATTGCCATTTTGAACTATATGAAACAAAACCCTTTGAAACCATGTGTTTTCTGGCATACAAATCTTCTTTTCTAAATAAATTCATTTGTACACGCACAGAGAATGTACTTACAAGTTACCCAACCACAAATGCCTTGCAATTATATTGATAAGATACTGAATTCACACAACGTGTTAATTTTTAAGATTTTTTAATGTGTTTGTGTTTAAGGTTTTGTTTTGAAACTATTAAAACTTCCTAATAAAATATAACTTTGAAAATTGTCTGCTTCAGGCTTTCGTTATTGGTAAAACGAAAAACAACTAAACCTCATGTAACAGCCTGAATTCATTATTTTGAATATGAAGAAAAGGGGTCACTTCATGTAAGACATCCGACAGAAAGCAGAAGGAAGCACCAGTATTGACTCATACAGGTGGTGCTTGCAGCCACAACATTCAAGCAGTTTCTGCAAGATGTGAGCCCTGAAAAATAGGAACAGCCTTTGATACTTTGAGAACGAAGGATGCAGCATTTCTAATGGGCTCTAAGAATCTACAGCACTCAGGACATGCTGGATCAGGTTTCACGTTGATCTCAGGGTACTCAGCCTCCTGACCTGGAAGTCTGGGATGGGGAGCAGGATAAATCCCCCATGATTC
Organism: Anas platyrhynchos; assembly: GCF_047663525.1. Classification (NCBI taxonomy): domain Eukaryota; kingdom Metazoa; phylum Chordata; class Aves; order Anseriformes; family Anatidae; genus Anas; species Anas platyrhynchos. The sequence goes on along the minus strand of NC_092621.1, from coordinate 40,215,985 downwards.
AGGTGGAAACAGTCAGAGTCCTACTGCTCCACATGCACTGTCACAAGTCCATGGGGCCAGATGGGATCCACCCAAGGGTGCTGAGGGAGCTGGCTGATGTGGTTGCCAGCTGGCTGGATAGCTGGGCTCAGAGAGTTGTGGTGAATGAAGCTTTATTCAGCTGGTAACTGGTCACAGGTGGTGTTCCCCAGGAGTCAGTGTTGGGGCCCATCCTCTTTAATATCTTTATTGATGATTTGGATGAGGGAATTGAGTATTCCCTCAGTAAGTTTGTAGACGACACCAAGCTGGAGGGAAGTTTCGATCTGCCGGAGGGCAGGAAGGCCCTGCAGAGGGACCTGGACAGGACGGGCAATGGGCAGAGGCCAATGTGATGAGGTTCAACATGGCTAAGTGCTGGGTCCTGCACTTTGGCCACAAAAACCCCATGCAGTGCTACAGGCTTGGGGCAGTGCAGCTGGAAAGCTGTGCAGAGGAAAAGGATCTGGGGTGCTGCTTGCTGGCAGTGTGCCCAGGTGGCCAAGAAGGCCAAAGGCTTCCTGGCTTTTATAAGAAACAGTGTAACCAGCAGGACTTGGGAGGTGATTTTCCCTTGTACTCTGCTCTGGTCAGGCTGCACTTTGAGTACTGTGTTCAGCCTTGGGCCCCTCACTACAAGAAGGACATTGAGGCCCTGGAGCGTGTCCAGAGAAGGGCTACAAAGCTGGTGAAGGGCTGGGAGCACAAGTCCCATGAGGAGCAGCTGAGGGAGCTGGGGGTGTTTGGTCTGGAGAAGAGAAGGCTCAGGGGCAACCTTACTGCTCTCTACAGGTACCTGAAAGGAAGGTGTGTGGAGCTGGGGGTCAGCCTCTTCTCACAGGTAACTAGTGATAGGACTAGAGGGAATGGCCTCATGTTGCACCAGGGGAGGCTTAGTTTGGAAATTAGGAGACATTTCCTCTCAGAAGGAGTAGTCGGGCATTGGGATGGGTTGCTCAGAGAGGTGCTGGAGTCACTGTCCCTGGGGGTGTTTATGGAAAAGTTGGACATGGTGCTTAGGGACGTGGTTTAGTGGATGATAGTGGTGGTAGGGGGACGGTAGGACCAGATGATCTTGGAAGTCTTCCAAACTTAATGATTCTGTGAATGCTTTATATTGGCTTCACCCTGTACATTCACCCTGTACATTCAGAAGGAAAAATAAAAAAAGATCCAACCCTTTGCATCACTGTTAGGTTTTTCACACAAACAATTAAAGAGGTTGTTCCATTAAATACATTCTGTAATAACATCTATGTTTGCTCATTGACTGACATAGGAGGTTTATTATTTCCTAGAGACTGAGAGAGAGCCCAAAGAACTGACGTTTTAACTGCCTGTCCTAGCTACCTGCTGGTTACCGATCATTCTTCATATTATAGTATCATATTATCGCTTCAGTTGGACAGCTCAAGCTAAGCACTAAAAGACCTGGCATTTTATCAGTCTAGATCTGAACACAGCTGAAAAGTGTGAGTACCAGCACATGAGAGACCCACTGCTCCAAAAGGACTACCATGTAAGGTAAAATGCTAAGGACAGCACGCTTTTCATGCAGCGCGGCACACTGTCAGAAGCTTCTACCCCTCACACTTTGAAACAGTCTCACCCTCCCTCAAACAAACACTAGACATGAGATGTAAATTTTACTTAATCTTAACATTTCCTTTGGAAAGACAAAGCAAAAGAAAACTAAAAATCATCAGTTTGTTATTTCAAGTTTCTTAGTTACTTGGGAATGAATGAAGAAACCTTAAATATTCCTTTATGTTACTTTGGTTTGTGTTCATCTCCTTGCTGTTTTTTTTTCCCCATTTCTCTGCATGTTTTCTCTGTCCTTTTCCTGTCCATCTCCTGTGCCACTCCCACCCACCCAATGCCCTTTCTCTTTTTCCACCTTGCACGTAGTCTTTGTGAATATCATGAGCATTTTGCTCTCATTGCTAGCTAACTGCACATACTTGAGAGAGGGAGTTAGGAGAATCTTATCAAGTAGCGATAGAGAATACGCTGTGCAAACACAGATGGGAGGAGGTTATGGAAAAGACTCCTTGGAACTAATTTTAATACGAAGTGGGGACAGGTTATGAATACATATAGGCGTACTGGGAAACTTCATGCATATGTAAGTCTTTTCTGCATATAACCAAGGCACGTTGCTGCGTCAGGTGTGCACGACTTTGGCAGGACTACCCCCTGTGTGCCCAGTGCTGAATAAACACACCTACTGTACAATCTGACTGACTGTGGAGTGTGTTTTCCGCAAATCATACTTCTTACCACCGACTACTGTGTCCCAGCTCACCGCTCTTACATTTTGTATTGGCCCTTAAATCTTCCCTCTATTCTTTGAAGAACTCCTCTTAGCCCCAAGCACTGCCTACCTTGTGGCCTTCAGAGGCTCTTTTTTTCTAGCTCTTACTAGCATACACTCTCATCAGACCCTTGAAAATGCTCCATGATGAACTAGGAAAAGCAGATTTCTTCAGAAGAATCTGACAGGACTTATGTTGAAATCATTCCTTATTCTAATGCCTCCTTCTCTTTCAGCCTTAACTGTTCATTCATGGGTCCAACTCTATCTCTCTAGACTGTGAGCTTGAGACATAACTAATTTAAGAGACACTTTTTATTATACAGAACATTACCAGGAATTAATAAATCAACAAGTAATATAATAAGGAAATATACCAGTGTTACAGGTTTACAACTCTGTCTTTCTGCACTCTGTTACACAGAATCACAAAGCTATGAATTACCACAGATCTTACGAATGGCACAGAAATACTCTCAATTTGGTTATCCTTCCCTAGATATGTCATACTACTAGTGTGTGCTGCTGCTGGTTGTGCATGTACCCTTCTGGATATGAACCTGACGGAGAGTCCTGCCCCACATCCTGGGGTAGGCAGGTCAGCTGCACCGACAGCCCGTGTATCGGTGCTCTGAGCAGTTCCACGTGAGCACAAGTTTATTTCATTTTACTTTTTTTTTTTTTTTAATTTTATTTTAAAAATGCATTTATTTCACTTTTTTCCATTTATTTTTTTAATTTATTCATTTTATTTTTTTTCATTTTATTTTTATTTATTTTTTATTTTTTATTTATTTTTTATATTTATTTCGTTTCATTTCGTCTCCACCCTCCAGCAGCCTCCCTGCTGCCTGCCGACCCCCATCTCCACAGGCGGTGCTGAGGGCAGCGCCTCACGAAGCCGCCCCGAGGCCGCCCGGCTGTGCCGCCATCTTGCGGGAGCACGAGGGGAGCGCGCGTGCCGCGCGGGTGGGCGGGGCCCCCCCTCCCTCGTACCGCCCCCTTCCCTCCCAGCCAATAGGAACCCTCCCGGCGCGCTGCGGACCAATGGGAGGCCCCGCGGCGGCTGAGCCCGCCGGTGAGCGCCCCCCGTGCCCCCGTGCCGGAGCCGCGCTGCCCGCGCCGAGCGGGGGCCAAGATGGCGGAGGCGGTGCGGGAGGAGCGGAGCGCGGGCACCTCGGAGCCGGGCACCGCCGGGGCGCCGCGGGCTGCCCGGCAGCGGCCGCGCTTCATAGAAGGCTCCATCGTCAGGATCTTCATGAAGAACTTCCTGTGAGTGCGCGCCGCCTGTCGCGACAGAGCCGCGACAGAGGCTGCGGGGAGGGGCGGTGTGGTGGCTGCGGGGGCCGTTGGGGGGGCGGCTGCGGAGCCGTGAGGGGACGGCGGCGGCGGCCTGGTCCCGGCCGTTGGGCGCCCTCGCCCCTCGGTGAAAATATACACGCGTGTTTAAATGTCTATTTGTGTATTTATTCCTTTATTTGGAGCTGTTGTGGCGGTTTTGTGCTGATGGGTTCTGGCCAGCCTTGCAGGCTGCTGTCCTTAGCCTCCGGCGCGGGTCCTGCCGCACCGAGACCGGCCCAGCCTCGAACCCCTCCGTTGTAAGCCTCAGGGCTAGGCGCGCAAACGCGTCCTTTTCCAGCAGGACTGTCGTATTGTTAACACTTGAGTTTGTTTTTTTTTTTCTTTTGGTGCTGGTGCCCGCCAACTTCCTCTCTGCCAATAGGAATCAGTGTGTGAAGAGAACAGCGAGCGGTGGGTTTTATTATAAACATATGGAGTTAAGGGTTATGCCAATGCTATTAGTTGGCCGTGGTATTTTTTCTGTGGTTACTGAGTATGCTGTATGCACGTGCAGAAAGCTAATGTCTGATACAAGGTTAAAAAGTGTAAATCACTGATTCTGGGCCAACATTTCAGGTGCTTGTGAGTAACAAACACTAGTGCACACTGTCCAGCCTATCTGTATGAGGTACCACAGAATCCATAGACCTTGCAGAGCTGAAAACCCGTTTGCATCATATGGTTTAGGCTTGAATCTCCTGTGCCTGCAGTGCAGGTGGCAGCTGGCATCAAATTCAACAGACTTGACCGAACTCCCTGTGTGTGGTTGGTTTTAATGTCAGATTATATCAAGTCCTAAAAAGTCAGTAGGAATTGTCTTTTTGCATGTGTGTTGAGGTTTCATTCTTTATAACTATTTGTTGTGAAGAATACTGTTGTAAATGCTCTGGCAGGTAGGAATTCCTTCCCAAGTGTTTTAATGGAGTTCCAGTTTTCACTCTTGAGGTTTAATTACAGTATAATGGTTGAGAAATGAGTCTAGATTTGATAAACTCGTAATCTCTCGTATTTAATATAGTCAAAAAGTGGTTTTGAGGTGATTTATTGTGTATAATGTTCAAGAAAATACTGTCTTTTCCAGAACTTATGACATCTGTGAAGTACGTCCAGGACCCAACTTGAACATGATTGTAGGTGCTAATGGAACGGGAAAGTCTAGCATTGTTTGTGCCATCTGTCTGGGACTGGCTGGAAAACCTTCTTTCATAGGACGAGCTGACAAGGTGACTATAAACTTTCTTAATTTTCGTGTTTAATGTAAATTTCATCAAGAGCCTTGTCCAAAGGGATGGATGGATGGTACGTTTTCCTTGATTTACTTTGTTTTGTAAGAATATGAGGTGTGGGGATTGTGGAATGGCTTGCTCCAGGGACAAAGGCTTTTACCAAAGTGGTGGCCATACTTGTTGTTTTGTCTGAATTATCAAATGGAAACACCTGAATTGTACCTGAACGTAGAGTAGATTAGATGTTATTTCTGAAGATGGCTTCCACAGTAGCGTAGGAAAATGCCACCAATAGAAATAACATATTCCTGATGTGACTGAGAGTTTTTATAGAGCTATGCTACCTTTATGAATTCATCTATGATTTAATGTAGCGACTTAAATGATTTGGGGGTTGTGCTATTAGTTTTTTTCATTGCATCTATTGTTTTTTGTTCCCAAAAGATTATATAGTGATATTGTAGGAGTAAGTTTATTTGTGTGGTCTCCTTTTTTTTTTTTTTTTTTTTTTTAAGTTTTTCCTTTTGTTTCTGTGGATATTGTGGTTAGGTGGAACATATTTTGGTAGTTCTTTGGAGCTCTAAATCTGGGTACCTAAATGATTGTATGTATTCTGTGATTGTAGCTCTGTCTTGAGAAAATCTTAAGTATGGAAATTGCCTGGATGGTATTTTCATGTTTATATACTATTATCCAATGAGAATGAACCTTATAGTTGAAATTGATGACAAACTGTTAATCAGTGGAGGAAACTCTAATGCTGCTAGTTAATGAGGAAGTTAATACCATCCTCCTTTATTCCGAGGTAGTAAACTGATAAAACAATTTTTTGTTGTTATTGTCAGTTTTCAGTAAAATACACCATTACTGCAACTCTATAATACAAATACATGTTTTTGTAAGAGATTACATCTTAATACAGAGTTACTTTGCAATAATAACTTACATAATTCATTTTGTAGGTTGGTCTCTTTGTAAAGCAGGGGTGCCTGAAAGGTGTGGTAGAAATTGAACTGTAAGTAGTAAAATTATATTTTCTTATTAATTTTTAATTAGATTATTTCCCCACACAGTTGCTCACAAAACTCTAGAACAAAATCTGTACAGAGTATGCAGAGATCTTTATTTAAGCTGATGATTTTTGTTTTTTCTTTTTTATTGTTGTTTCTCCTGAACTTTACAACTTTAAGCTTTTAAAAAATCACTCAAAAAAAAAAAAAAGCAGTGATAGTTTGTCCTGATTTCACTTTCTGAAGCATTTTACCTTTTCTTGATGCAAAAACAATACAAGGACAAAGACTGATGCGTATGGTGTGTTTAGCTTTTGATGATACTCAAAGATCAGGTGATTTATGTGCAGTCTGTACTGCTGTCATGTCGTAGTGGTTGGAAGTGATTTAAAAAGGATAAAAAACAAGTCTAAATTCTTAAAAAAAAAAAAAAAAAAAGACAATAATAATTAAAAAAAAAAAATGTTCTGTCTTTACTTTCTTGTACTGATACCCCTGATGTGAGTGGTTCCTCTGCATTCTTACTGCAAATGTTACTGAAGCAAAGCAGAAGAAAAAAGTAGATCTGACTAATTCCAGATAATGTAGTCTTCTAGGTAAGATTAATGAATAAGATTAATCTATTTTATACAAGATAGAGAAACTGAAATATCATTTGGAGTTAGCCTGTAAAATCAGGTTAGTAACTTGCATTTATTTTATGGTTATAGGGTAATACTACATGGTTCCAGTATTTAGTGCTAAACTGAACAGAAAAAGCTAAAGAGAAACTATCCTAACAGAGTTTCTCAGTATCTGCTTTTGGGTAGAGATCTTAATTTGAAACTGCAATAGCAGTGCAATAGTGTAGGTTGCCTTGATAAGCCTTAACCTGCTATGTGGCTACACTAAATAGAATGTAGAGCTAATAAAACGACTTAGATCCTTAATTTGTATAAAAGTTGGCCACCTTGATCAAATTGTATATAAAGTAAATTGTGGGCAATTGATGCTTTTTTACTCTTCTTTAAAAGCAGAAAAAGGAATTATTTTTCATTCAGTATGATATTGTTCGCGTTTTCAGGTGGAATATGTATACACAGCTTATTGATTGAGTTCTGTACATTAATATTAAACTTTAAGAACTTGGTGCTGGTACAGTTCCTGCATACCAAGTTTAAAAGTATTTTTAATTTGAAAGAGGAAGCTTTATATATAAAACTACTCCATATGTAACAACTTTTAAATGATTCATGCATTCATCAAGAATATGTTATATATGTAAATAGCTACGTCTGAGTTAAGATTTGCAGATATTTGTGATGTCATCAGTGTTGCACAGGAGACATGGTGGGATTCATTCATCATTAAAATATTGTACACTATGTGAAACAATATGAATCTGTCTCTGCTGTTCAGTTTTTAAATATTTAAGTATCAAATAAGTTTTTAACATGGTAACTAATGTATTCTGACATCTGGTGACCCTTCTATACTCTCAAAAAATGTAAATACTTTTTTTATTAATCAGGTCTAAGGCACCTGAGAATATCATTATCACACGGGAAATGCAAGTGGTGAACAACACATCAACGTGGTTTATCAACAGAAAACCAACAACTCTGAAAACAGTAGAGGAACAGGTCGCAGCCTTAAACATCCAGATGGACAATTTGTGCCAGTTTCTTCCTCAGGTATGAAGGAATTTTGAGAGGCAGTGTAGTTGCAGTGAGAGGGTTTTGTAGTTTATTTCCAAATCCTGCGTCATTTCAGCAATTTAATTGGACCACACAAAGGATGAGCATGGGGACGTAGCCATACTGGTGGGATGTTGAAAGAAGGAAGGAACTATGTGGCCTTTAGGGTTTCTTAACTGGACAGTTCCGTACCTGCTGTCTGTTGACACTGAAAGGGAAGCTGCTGATGTTGTTTGGGTAGCAATGATACCAGTATTACCTCTCTGTCCTGCCACTAATGCGGCAACAAATCTGTGGGGAAATTTATTTAAATAAGGTCTTGAGATCTAGCACCATTTCTGTGCCTTTATCTGCATGGTTCCTGCATCCCTGCCTTCCGCAGTCATTGTCTGCATGTGCTTTTCTTTAGTTACATCCAGACAGTTCCTCATGACTAGGTCCTCTACTTGGCAAGTGAAGGCAAAGAGTTGTCTGGATTTCTCTTTCAGAGATCCAGGAAGTAGCCCTATTAAATGATCTTGTAGTTGCAACAGAGACTGCTGCTAGAGCCTTCCTATAAGCTCCTGTGGCTTAAACTGTTTCTTGAGCATAAGGTAGGACTTAATGGTATTCAGAATCAAACTTGGTAAAAAATAAAATTGTCCTGATGGAAAATAGCTCATGAAGGAAGGAGAAGACTAATGAATGCCAGGTGCTGCTTTGATAGCTGAATCCATGCATGGGAAGGTTAGGGTTTCTGTGCAGATAGCTATGTTGGATCACAGTTACACGCTTAAAAAAATTTTTATGGTGGGTTGATTCTGAAGACCTTTCTAGCTCATGGGGATCATCAGAGATAGTAGTAAAAGGGAACCCTATCAGAGCCTAGCCAGTCATGACTTTTTTTCTCCTCTTCAAGGAGAAGTGTGTTCATGAAGAAAGGCTGAAAAAAAGTGAATTCTCTGAGCTGAGCTGTCTCATTCGGAAGAATGATAGCCAATTCAGAAACAATGAACCAACCTTTGTCCTCAACAGGTACCCTCAAGCTGCTGAAAAAGCCAAGAGCTAAGGTTTAAGCTCAAATCATGCCAGAACAGCTCCAGGAAAACCTTGTATGAAATTTTACGAATTCCAGAGGTGGTTGTCCTATGCTTAATCATGTCAGAACTATCAAAGAACTGTACATCAGGTGTTTGTGAAACTATTTAAATCCAGTATTGCTGTCCTTCACTATTATAACTAAAACTGTATTGTTACAACTTCTTTATTTCATAGGACAGAGTTGGAGAATTTGCAAGACTGACTAAGGTTGAATTGCTTGAAGCCACTGAAAAATCCATTGGCCCTCCAGAAATGTACAAATATCACTGTGAACTGAAAAACTTCAGAGACAAAGAAAGAGAACTAGAGGTAAACATGCACATTGTACAGACAGAATTTACATAATAAAATGTTATGTGAGTTCTTACTCACATAAAGTTTTTTGTCCTTTAAGAGTTGTCAACTGTTAGGAGGTGTTCCTTTGCTTTAATCTTGCTTTCCATTAATTATGGGTGAGATTGTTGCCTGCTACTACTTTTTCCTGGTTAGGAGTAGTCACATATTAAAAGGAAAAAAGATAATTGTAAGCAATATGGTGCAACCTTGTTGCTGTCCTTTTGTTAGTATGCAGGATCTTTCCCTGACACTCAGTTGTGCTGTGAATTTACCAGGCTTTGTAATCTGTACAGAGATGTTACTGCTGGGAATGGTGTCTTGGGAGCACTGTTCTGGGAACAGTGCCTGTCATTATCAGTGCGGGCCATTTTAATTCTTTGTTCTGCTGTTCCTTATATTTGTGCAAATCCATGTATTTCCACTTATACGTACTATATTCAAATACCAACCTTAATATTTCTGTTACAGATCTGTACAAGAACTTTCAGAAGTATTTTTACAACTTGTATTTAGCAAAATCAGTTATGGTTGTTTAGAAACTTCTAGATTAATCAGTCCATGAGCTGTAGGGATGATATTTTTTCTTTAAGTGTTTTAATCTTTCAGTGAAGAAATTTTTCCTAATATCCAACCTAGACCTTCCCTGGTGCAACTTAAGGCCATTTCCTCTTGTTTTACCAATTGGTGCTTAGGAGAAGAAGAGACCGATTCCTGCCTTGCTATAGCCTTTTGTAAGGCAGCTGTAGAGTGTGATAAGGTCTCCCCTGAGCCTCCTCTTCTCCAGGCTAAACAACCCCAACTCCCTCAGCTGCTCCTTGTAAAACTTGTTCTCTTGGCCCTTCTGCAGCTTTGTAGCCCTTTTTTGGACACACTCAAGTACCTTGATGTCCTTGTAGCGAGGGGTCCAGGTATGGATAATTTCTGAAAAGTGTTTTCATAGAGTAGATGCTGTAAATTATGAAATGCATATTCTTACAGAATTTGTGCAAAGACAAAGCTTACTCATTGGAGAAAATGAAACAGAGGGTTGAACGATACAAACAAGATGTTGAGAGATACCATGAATGCAAGCGCCATCTAGACCTTATTGACATGCTTCAGAGAAAAAGACCTTGGGTGGTAAGATTTAATTTTATTTTCAGTGTTTCTCTTACCTGACGTGTTTTTCTTACAACTGCAATACTAGAACTATGTCGTGTTGAAGGGATTTTTTTAATCTTAAATTGCATTATCACATCTTTCTCAGAATATTTTTCTGCTTTACAAGAAAAGATATAACAAAGAAAGAATTTTGACAGAGTAGTCTAAGTAGATATATTTGTGATTATTTTTTTATGTTTACAAGTGTGGTGATTAAATTACTAACTAGGAAAAAGTGGCTGTGTTGGTTTCACACTGATGGGCAGCTAACTCAATCACACAGCTCTCCCCTCCTAAAAAGGAAAGGGGAGTAAAATATGGTGGGGAAAAAAGGCTAATGGGTTGAGATAACAAGGAGATCACTCATCATCACAGGCAAAGCAAACTCAGCATAGAGAGATTAATTTATTGCCTGTTGCTAACAGACAAGAGCTGTAAGAAGCTATGAGTAAACTAAAAACACTTTACCTCTCTCCTCCTGAGCAGCTCAGGGGAATGGGGGTTGTGGTCAGTACTTAACACTTTGTCTCTGCCATTCCATCCTCCTCACTGTCTTCCCTGCTCCAGCCTGATGTCCCTCCCACAGGATGCCATCCTTCCTAAATTGATTTTGTGTGGGCTTCCCACAGGCTGCAGTTCTTCAAGAACCAATCCAGTATGGGTCTGTACCATCAGGTCAATCCTTCAGGAATTGACTGCTCCAGTACGGGCAGCAGCTCCCCTCCAAACCCCTGCTCCTGCGGGGGCTCTCCATGGGCCGCAGCCTCCTCCAGGCCACATCCACCGGGGGCTCCTCCACCCACGGGGGGGGGCTGCAGCGTGGAGATCTGCTCCATGTGGGGCCCATGGGCTGCAGGGGGACAGCCTGCTCCACCAGGGGCCTCTCCCTGCACAGCCCGCAGGGGAACTGCTGCTGCCTGCCTGGAGCACCTCCTGCTGCACTGATTTTAGTGTCTGCAGTATTCTACAGCCTTCCCCCCCCACCTCCTGCTACTAAAGCCTTGTTATGTTAACCCAGTACAGTGGCAGATAGTGCAAAATGGACAGAGCTTGCAGGCAATCCCTTTTTTTTTTTGTGTGTGTTATTTTAAAGCTCAGAATAATTCAGGGCTCCCTAGATAGTGACTTGTTATTGTAGTGTTTGGTGGGAGGATTTGTATGCATGTGTTGTCTTTTTTTTTCTTCCTCCCCGAAAGTTTTGTTCTTCCCTTCTCCCCTTCAGTTTACTACAGTTTTATGTATGTTTCTAGCTCTGATCCGTCTAACTTTTTCTTTCTCCTGAAAATTTCTGTGCTTACTTGCTCCTTCGCTTGAGGACTTCTGCCTAATTAATGCTCAAAGTATAGACAGAAGGGGCTAAATTAGTTTTTGGATGCTGATCCAAGATGGGTTTAAAGGCAAAGCTGTTGGTCATATATTCTGCTACTTCTGTTAGTTGAGAGCCACTAACTGTGTGCCCTGTTCAGTGGGGATTGAACAATCTCTGTATCTTCGATAGTCACTACTAACAGGTGGATTACTTAAGTAGTCATGCTAACACTGGTTCCTGTATGAGACTTTTCTCTTAAAACCTGTGTTCAATTACATAAAACGTTAAAGCAGTATAAATAATACTGGAAAGGAAGACAGAAGTCTTTAATTATTTTACTTGCAACTTTTCCAAGGAATATGAAACTGTTCGTCAGCAGCATGAGGAAGTAAAACAAATCCGAGACCAGGCCAGGGAAGAACTGAAGAATCTGAAGGAAATGCAGTCTCCACTTGTGAAAAAAATACAAGAAACTGTAGAATCTTTTAAGATTCTGGATAAGAAGATAAAATGTATGGTAGGTAATTTAAGTTCAGTTATAGTATTCAGGTGTTCTTTGTTCAGATCTGCGAAGAGTGTCATCTTTCTTTCTAGTGTGGGAGATGTCAATAAAAGTACTGTAATTCTCTGCAGGACTATCATGTACAGTTCAGGCTCCAGTAGTCATTGTAAAAATTTTTGGATGAATAATCAAAGTTAACTGATCACATGAGAATATTTACAGTAGTGAGTTCTACTTGAAGATAACTGTAATTCAAATCAGATAACCTGGTGTAAAGGTACCTGTGACACTGCTGTCATGATGCAGCTTGTAGAATCAGGCTGAAACTTTACTTGAATGTAATTTAGTGCACTGTGAGTTACTACACTCTCCATGTGCTTTCTTTGAAAGACAAAACAAATCAAAAAACCCAAAATTGCAATCAAGCAAAAAAACAGATTGAAGAGTGGTACTGGTGTGAACAACAGAAATCTTACCAAGAACAGTTGTAGTCAGACTTTGGATTCAGAGCTCCACAGTGCTGCAAGAGTTTATTACACTGCTATATGAAATACATGTATATAAAATTCTTAAAAAGTTGGTTTTATTGAAGTGGGGTGTGGCTTTTTTGTTTATTTTTGTTGTTACTGTTCTTTGTTTTTAAAAATTAGGTGCTCTTCCTTAGAGGAGAGTTAATGGATGGAAGCTTCAATTGATTTTCATAATTTGGAAAGGGCCTTTGTGTTTTGTTTTCATGGCTTAGTGTTATCCTTCTGTGTTTTAGTCATATCTCATTTTTACCTAATGTTATACTAATGCTTATATATATATGTATATGTTGTGAACAGGAAGGAGTTTTGCTGCTTCCACAGTTCCTAGAGGTATTGGTCTATCTTCATTTAGAAGTTACCCCCTGTGTGCATCAGAAGCATATGGAAAAATAGTGAACACTTTAGTTTTAACTTGCAAAGAGTGTTCTTATATAGGCTGTTCACTACAGAACTGTAAAAGTGGAACTGGGGGAATGTGCTACCAGGTTGACTCATGCTCTTGATGGACTAACTCTTGAATCAACTTGTTTCTACTGAATCTAAACCTGTGAAGTGTTATATAAACAATATACTACATATTCACAAGGTTAGCTTTATTCTGAAGTCATGCTTCTTTTGGGCTCAGAGAATGTATTAGGTGCGTTTTGATCTATAGAATTCCAGAAGCCAAAAAGCTGCAAAGAAGGAGAGATGTGACATTTGAAGTAAATTAACCATAGAAGACTTACTGAAATATTCTAGTCTTGCTTTCTAGTTTCTTTTGAAGCAGGGTGTGTTCTGCCAGTGCTGTCACTAGTTTTAACCCAAGGCAAAACCTCAATGACTTTAAGTACCATACCTTCAAATTACTTTGATTGCTAGTTCTTCAGAAACTCTTCACTTCTTTAAAGACACAGCTTGAATTCATTATAGCTTAAAATTTAGTCCTTATAGATGCAAGGATTTGAGTATTTCAGGGATAATTATACTATCAGCCAGCATGAGTTGAGTGATTTTTACTATGAAAGCAGTGTAACTTTATTTGTGTAAATTTCTTCTTTTTTTTTTTTTTAATTAAACATTTAGTTGGGCATTAAGGGAAAGCAGTGTAGCATTTCAAGTTGACTCTTTCAAACACAGACCTGTAAGTATGACTGTCTCCAGGCCCTTTGGTCCAGGCTTATTTCTGTTATCAAATAACCGTAATCCTGACTACCTCTTGAGATTTACTCTTGGCTTGAAGATAAGCATGTGAGAGCAAAAATCTTTGGTATGTTTTGTTAGCAGAAAGCCAGTCATGGTGTTACAGATTTCCTATAGTATGAAAGTAAAGACAGTGTTAAATCTGGAAAGAAATTAAAGTACCCAGAGAGTGCATGACTATTTCTGTTGTTTGTGTTTAAACCCTTGTAAGTGTTTGGTTAGATTAAGAACTGTGAGTAAAGTTTTGTGCTTAGGGTGGGTGGGGTGTGCAGATTCTGAATAAAATAAATCTACCCATTTTGGAGGAAGAGGTTGATAAAATTGTGTGAGAGAATGCTGGAATAGTTTCTGCTCCAGACTCTTGGACCTTTGAAAAGGGTGCAATGCAATTTGGGTAGTACTTCGTAGTATAAAGCAGTTTTTTGTGGTTGTACCGCAAAAACTTTAAAACAAGATTGTTGTTGTTAATCTATTCAGTAAGTTGGTACATATAAATACATGATAACTGAAAATGTAATGATAATTGAAAAACTGGATTCCAGTTCTGTAATACTCTCCTGACTTTGAGATGCTTCAAATTTTTTCTGTGAACATTTAGCATCAATTTCCCAGGAAAGGCTTTCTTCTTCTTCATAGTGCCAGCCTGTGCACTTTTCAGACAGCGCTGTGGAGTCAGTACTGTATCGCGATCAACTGCAAGACCAAGGCATGCCATTCCATCTTGTCTCCAACTGCAGAGTCAAGGCCTTTAAGTTATGTTCGCCTTTTAGGTTGCGAGATGAGTTGCATAATCTTATTTTCTGTTCTTTGCGCATCTTAGCTTTTCAGTGTGACATATTTTGTAGGAAGAAATTTCTTCTGGCTGGAGTGCTGTTTTTATTTACCTGTCTGCACTGGAATTTACCCACAGGATTCCCGTCTTTCGGCCTTTTTAGTTCAGGAAAGGAGTTGAATTTGTTCAGAAAGCACAGTACGCTTCCTCTGTGATCATAATTCTATTTGATTATGCAACTTGCAATTAGTAGCTTTTTCTAACTACTTTTTCCAACTGAAAATCTTTTAAACCTGTTAATTTAAGCCACACCACAACTCAAATCTTGTAATACCGCATTGAGATAATGTGAGGAGTTTGAAGGTTGCCAAGTTTATGTCTTTTCCTCTCATTGCACTTCCTAGGTAGCCTCCTTAGACAAATGGGCCTTCACTGCTCTTATTCCTCTTGCTATGACAAGTAACAGAGACAATTTGTAATTCGGGAAGGTTTGGAGGGTTGGGAGGATGGTGAAAGAGATTGACAGAGACTCAGTTACTTACTTGGGCATTGGAGACTTTCAGTATTCAACTGGACATGTGCCTTAGTAACATGGTTTAGTAAGACCTGCTTTGAGCAAGGGATTGCACAGGGTGACTTGACTTCCAGGAGTTCCTACCAACCTGTATTGTTCTAAGTCAATTTGGAAAAAGAGGCAGTAACTTTTTTCAGTTTAAGGGTCTGAATGTAACTTTTTTGTTTGTTTAAATCAAAGGTGGAATTATTTTAATAAAGATTAGGTTCAGATGCTTCCTCTGTGCCAGAGTTTGCAGATCCATAGCTGATCTTGCATGATTGTGAACAGATTATATGTCAATGTTCAGTTTTGTACAAATTACTGAAAATGTATGTGTTACAGATTGAAGTAAGAGTAATAATAAGATGATGAGCTTGTCTTTGTCAGTCATAAAAATTCACTTACAGCTTTCTGTAAAAATCAGTCACACTTGAAGGAATTTTCAGTATATACATAACTAAGCATTTATTCCGCGTTTTATTACTATCTAATTTAAATATGTTGTTGTATGCAGGCTGGTGAAATCAAGGAGGTTTCCCAAAAATGTAAACAAAAGCAAGATGCTTTGGAGATGAAAGATAAGCAAGTAAGAGTCTTGATTTTTGACTTTTTGGTGCTTTTTTGTTTAATACATTAATTTGGTACTAGCTGTGGCACATCCTGTGTGCAGGTAGAATTCTACTCCTTAAATTCTGCAGTAAAACTTTTTTTTGTCTATTCTTCAGTCAGATGTCAGAGATTTCTCTACAAGCACTAGCAGCATTTTTATACTCCACTTCTAGTATACAATGAATCTTTGCACCTTCTGGGCAGAACAGAATCTCCTGAGAATCAAATGCCCATTACTTTGAACACCAGTTGCTATTAGATAGTTATAGGATACATAAAATCAGTTACTTTGATGCAACAAACTTTTAGAATGGACCGTGTGTATATGAGCAATATTTTGCAGGCTTTTCTTGAAAAGTTACAGCCTTGGTAGTACAGTAATACAGCATTAAAAACTCCCTCAAATACTCTGTGCAAGAGACTTTGGTTTTTGCTTCTGCTAACTAAAAGCATTTTTAAAGAAGGCGCTGCAAAAATCTGTTGCAAAGAAGAATTGCTGTTCTTCACTTATGCACTCTGTCAGGAAATTTCTGAGTTACACATCAAGGCGCAGAATTCAGGTTGCACGCTGTTTTGTGATGTAGGCTTTATGTAATCTAGACTGGCTTTCAAATGTGTTAAAGATATGTTTTAAGCTTCTGCTTTTGTAGAAATAAAGGATCTTTGAAAATGATTTAAAAATTTGATTTTAGTTTAGATTAAATGTTCTTAAACCTTAACAAAATCTTTTCAGCTTTTAATTTGTCATAGGGGTATTAGAACTAGAACATATGGTTTTAATGCATGGTTACATCTGTATTTAATACCTGTCTCAGTGATATACTAGTTATTTGTCATAATATTGCATGCTAAACTCTCTTAATGTTGAAAATATTCAAAATTCTTAGATTGAAGAAATTAATCAAGCTTTCAGAATGAAAAAAGATGAAGAAATGGATAGACGAAAGAAAATAGTAAGTGCTCATAAGATGATAGAGGAATGGAACGATGAACTCCATACAGCGAGCAACTGTGAGAATCTTCAGCCGCAAATTGATGCTGTTAATAACGAACTGAAACACTTACAAGGAGAAAGGGCAAACATTGAGAGTGATATTAGTGATGTAACAACAGAGAAAAATAACCAAGAACGGGAAAAGAGAAGTAAGTTACTTGTTTTTCTTTGTTTTATTTTTTTTAAGACTGCTCCTACAGCATCTGCTTGTTGTCCTGCTATAGTAAAAATAATTTGAGACATTTACCTCAAGTCTCAAGAGGGTTACTTTAGTAGCCCTCTTGACTGTTTTATTAAAAGTAACAAAACCAGCTAAGAACACTTAATGTCAATTACTACTTTTGAATTTAAAAATACTCTTACAAGAAGTTAGCTTCCCTTGATCCATGGGTAAAGAAACTGGTTTGCCAGTTTTGTTTGTAAATGGAAGTGTGTACTTGCAGGATGAAGAGGAGGGGAAAAAAGCTTGTTTTAAAGATATGTTGCTTAAAATGATCTCTGTGGCAGTATATTAGCTATTGATGCTGGTTTGTCCTTTTTGGAAGAACTTCAGTTAACATTAATTTCAGTAAATTACTTTAAAGTGTCCTGGGGAAAGACCAAGTGACCTAGAGGGAGAGAGGCTATGTACTGTATTTCAAGAGGCATAGAAGGTATTCAACCTCTGCTTCTCCTCAGTACCAAATGCTTTCTTACAGTCTACAGTCATGTCTTCATTTTTCTGCGAACATGAAATATCACTCAAATTTCATGTTGCTAGTCCCACAGTTTCTTTTCTCTTGGGGTATTACTGGTTCTAAATATAACAGTAGAACATGAATTGAAGAGATACTTCTAGGACTAAATTCTTATGTTCTTTAATTTAAATACTGTACACATTTCATTATGCTTTGGACAATTATAATTTTATTCTAAATTTTAAGTTTGAATAATTCTTTAAATTTCTTTAGAATAAGTGGGATTTTGAATGTGGGAATAGAAACTCTAAATTCTTATATTCTCCTGTCAGCCCTATTCCTGTGGTAACATAGTCAATAAATATTGAAAAATACTGAATATCATGTATTCTTACTATGGACTCTGTTTAAGAAACTGTCTTAAATCACAGGAATAATTGATCGCATTGAACAACTTAATAATATAATGAGTATGAAAGAAGAGACTCTTAGAGGGAAATATCAAGATACACACTCTGCTCTTATGTGGCTAAGAAAGAACAAAGACAAGTTTAAAAAAACAGTTTGTGAGCCCATAATGCTTGTGGTAAGAAAATTTACATCTATATCACTAATCAATTAATTTCTATTTATGCTTGCAAGACTTTGAGAATTAGTTCAGAACTTGCAAGACACCTTAAAGTTAGCTGCCAATTGCATGCAGTATGCATGCAATACATATGGTATGGTGAACTCTGTATTTTTCATTCCTTATGTAGTGTACTGATACTCTTTTGAGTAAGATGAGATCATATCTTCTCTCTCCCTCCCCAGTAAGAAGTTATTTCTTAAGGTTCATGCTGCAGATTTCCTCAAAAGTACATCTAATTACTTAGGTTTAAGTGGCTTCGTAAAAATACAATGGTAGTTGCAACTGAGGGCCCACTCCTTAAAGCACAATCTGCTCAGCAAATATTTCATCATATCACAGTGCTCCTCAAATGTTTTTGTGGTGTGCTCTGCATAACCAGCTACAAACACAGGAAAAGCCTACTCCTAGTATTTCCTCTTATTACCAGATACTCCAATTCTTTTTGTAAGATCACATCAAATTAATTCTGTAGATACCTTGGTATGATAGCTTTTGCTTTTACTTTAAGGCCTCATTAATATCTATAAATGACTAATATCTATAAAATCCACTAATGTTTGAACTTTGTTCTGTGATAAATGTAAGTTAGTCTCACATACTTAGATGCTTTAGTTTTCAAATTGATAGTAAGTTTATCCAGCCTTTGGCTGTCTTGAGGCTGTTAAATTGTGTGGTTCTGTGTAATTTTGTCTTCATTTATCATGGATATAATATCTTATACTGGTGAGTTACTGCAGAATTCTAATATTAACGTTTTATTCAGTTATTAAAAGCTTCATTCATACTTTTATTTTTTAACTTTTTTATTTAAGAATTCAAAGATAGTCTTTGTCTCTCTGGGGCTTCACAATTCTTTATTCATGTTTGTCAAAGAGAACTGCATTTGAATAATTTGTAAAGCATGGAGTTCTGTGTATTTGGTTTATTAGCCCAGTTGCTTCTAAACAGTATGGTATCTTTACTAGTGCTGGAGCAGAGCCACCAGACACGAAATGGTGGTGGCTGCAACTATTAGCTGGAGAGAAGAGGAGGGCAGTGTGTTAGAGACAGTGGCAACTCCAGGGATGCTCAAAACTAAACACAGTAATGTGAGGTGGTGTAGGTTCCATCCAGAGAAAATTCATTGCAGAAAGATCAGGGATATGCTTTAAAGGCACTTAAATATTTTCTTTTGTTTTCATTAACTGTAGGCTTGGATATCAGCTGACTGCTGGCGTGGGAAGGGTTGTTAAGTTCAATTGCATTAAAACAGTCTCTTATCATTACCTTTTCTTAACTTTTTTTTTTGTATGCGAGCAGATCAATATGAAAGACAGTAGACATGCTAAATATATTGAAAATCACATTCCGGTCAATGACCTGAAGGCTTTCGTTTTTGAGAGTCCAGAAGATATGGATACGTTTCTTGTGGAGGCAAGTAGGCAGTAATTTTAAAAGTTGATTTTACTAATATGCAGCTATCAAAAAGGGTAGTAGACTCCAAAGTATGTCTCCTAATTATTATTCAATCTGTATTTATTGTACTTGAAGCATCCTTGAAAGTATCTGGATGCTTCAGCTAGTTTGGAATATGCCCAGGCTGGGAGGCATGAGACTTCTGCTCTTCCAAGCATGGTTAAACTAAACATCTAGAACCTTTATTGGAAAAGGCATCCACTTGCTTGTGTGTTTGTGCCATGTTGGCTAGTAGACATCCATCCACCTTTGCTGCTGGTTGCAGTAGCTCCTTTTGTTAGGAGCGCTGCCCTACAGACCTAAAGTTGGGAAAGAAAGCATGATATACAGTTTAATTAGTTTTTCTTTTAAAATTAATAGAGGGGTTTAGGATTGCAGAAAGGTACTGAGTCTTAGTTACTAAACATTGATAAGATCACTGCAGTAGCTAATACAGAATATTCAAAGACTTTAATCTGATTAGTAAGTAAGATTTTCTTCAAAACTGGAGGAATGTGGAAATATTAGGAAAATATTTCTCTTTAGAAAAAGCTCTTGTCTTCCTTGGCAATGTAATAATCACTGCAGAGGCGAAAAAGTGCTGATAAAAGGAAATGACAAGAGCAGTAATCTGATAATTAAGTACCAAGTATTTCCAGTACCTCCTGACTAAAATGGCAAGAGGATATCTTTCTTGAAGATAATGGTCCAAGCAACAAATCAGGCTTACTATTTTTCTAATGTTGCTCTTTCCTGGAGCCATGGGGAAATTGTGCCCATTGAGAGCCAGACAGATGACGTAGGAGAAAAAAAGTCACAAGACAGGACATTAACTGTCATAGTGCTTCCCAGCTACACTCCTTAGAGTAGTTTGATGACAAACTACTCTGCAGTTTTTGAAGACTTATTGGCTCTTCTCAGAAGCTAGTCATTTTTATATGTGAGCCATTTTTGTCTGAAGTTCTGGGCTGCTTTAGGTAGCTAAACCGATCTTTCTTGTGTATACTCAATCTTTTCTGCCCCATTAAGATCAAAGCCTCTGTGGCTAGTGATCTGCCATTATCTGTGCAAAATGGCCACGCAGCCTGAAAGAAGGGTCTTCCTTAGTACATCCATAAGAATCAGCACATGGCACTGGATTTGAATGCTTTTATTATAACTAATGTGTAGTATTTTTTACATATAAAAATAAGCTTTTGTACGTCATGGTCATTCTTGAGCAGGAGAGTTTTTTGTAGGTTCTTCCATAGGTTTAAGTAGTTTAAAATAATTCTGAGTTAGTGAAATCCTTCTGAAGAACAATATATGGTCTTCACAAAGCAATTTTTTCCATTCTTTTTAACCAAATAATGTAATCTATATTTAGACACGTGATCATCAGAAATTAAGAGTGAATGCTGTGTGTGCACCTGCTGTATCATGTGCTGGAAACTTACCTTCAAGACCTATTGAAGAATTACAGTATGTATCAGATTAAATCAGTGGGAAAGGGTTTTAAATGTAGTGTTCTCGTGTCATTGCTATGTATTATGGTTTTTCCATGCAAATCAAATTGTTACCAATTCAATTTGGGATTAGGGGGACTCCTCTGACCCTTTATTAAATTCAGCTTGCTTTTATGTCTTTTTTTTGGTGATGCTTGCTTTTTTTTTCCTCCTCTTTAGCCAATATGGATTTTTTTCATATTTACGAGAGTTGTTCGATGCTCCACTTCTTGTGATGAGTTATCTTTGTTACCAGTATCGTATTCATGATGTCCCTGTGGGAACAGAGAAGACCAGAAACATGATCGAAAAGGTGAGTTGTACTAAATAGCACAAACGTGCCTGTCAACTAAGTTTTACTTCAGGAATTATTTGGCAAGCTAAAGTGAATATAACAAAAAACGTTTTGCCCTTTTATTTGGAGTTCACAAGAGAGAACAGTTCATGATATACAAGCAGTTCATGATACTGCAAGACATTTTAACAAATCCAATAAGCTTACTGCATTACTTTGCAGAAAGCTCAATGTCTTCCACCCAGGTGTTGTTCTGAGTCAGTTATGTGAAGTTGTTCTTATTATAATAACTTCTACATTAAGTGTCTGAAATATTGTGGGCAAAATTCTAATGAAACAGATAATAGTACATAACAAAGCTGACCTAGAAAGAAAATGGGTGGGTGGGTGGAGACCTGAGGTTTGTCCTGACCTCTTCCCCTTCAATCCCTGAGATGGGGTCTTAAAGCAATGATTAGGAAGGTGCTTCTTTCTTACTTTTTCTACATCTGATGTTCAGATTCTGGCTGCTACAGCTGTGCAACTTCAGTCAGAATTGATACGATAAATAGGATAAAAAGGCTTCAGATTCAGAGTAATTTCACTACCTTACTCTTACATAGTCTTCCAAGCTCATAATTACTGTATTGTAATGAGTAACATGACTGGTTTCAGCATTAATCCTTATTCACTTATCTGTCCATGCTGATCTCCTGTTTTCTGTCTTGTATAAAGAATAAAGTCTCCAAGTGGAAAAGGAATTATTTGGGCTCTCTGAGAACAATGAAAGTTGTATTTTTAAGAATCTCAGGGAACAGTCTCTTTAAATAGAGAACAATTCCTACCTTTTTTGTTGGGATAGCTGTTGCTCCTCCCTGTCTTTTTCGTTTCTCAAATGCTAAGAATGAGGAAGAAAATAAAAGTGGAGGGAGACCGAGATTAGAAAAAGCAGGAAGAGAAAGGGCTTTTTTTTTTTTAAGCATTTCCTATTTAGAATGTCACTGTTTTCCATTTATTACCTGATGAAGCAGATACCTATGTAATAGGTCTGAGAGTTATATTATGTAGGTAATTCAGAATTACTTGGTTAGATACTCTGTCCTTTCCTGAGCTCTGTGAGCAAGTGTAAAATCACTAATACAGCAGGAAAGATAAGCTAATATTATGAATGTTTTGCGTGTGGCATTTTCTCAGTTAAGCTGTGTGAAGTCTTTTCTGCTTTTATTACTTTTGATTGAGAAATGCAGTGTTTCAACATTTTATTTCATGCTTCTCAGAAAGTTCCAGTTTAAAAGGAGACCAATTTTTGTAGAGCTGAACATGTGGAAAAGAACTATGATGGAAATGTCATCAACCATGGTATAAGCTGTAAAGCAAAATTAAAACAGTTTGCAATGTCTAGGAGCCAAGTGAACACAATATTGGAGGTGTTTTGTGTATAATCTGAAAGTAGCATTAGTCAAATTAACTTTTGTCTCATGGAGTCTCTTTTTGCTCTTCTTGGTTTACTTGGCACTCTACATTCTTTTGAAGTACTGTGTTACCTTGTGTTATGGTAAACATTTGGTTATTTATAATACCCTGTTTGACACAACTAATTTAAAAACAGTTATTCAAGTATTTTTATCCCCCATAATTTTTTTCTATGAATATGCTTGCTTAACTGAAGTTCATGCTTTACAGGTCACCTCATGGTTTCCTCTATTCATTTAGTTGTGTGCCTTTAGTTGTTAGGTACACAGGCTATGTTTGCATGTATTTACATGTAGTACAATGCATTTGTTCATTGTACCATAAATAAGCACAAGTGCAAATGTTAATAGGTTTCACCAAAGCCCGTTCTTATAATATTGTTAGAGAAACCCATAAAAGCACGTAATAGGGTTAGAAGTAACTTATACATCAGAATAATTGGAAGCTGTTTGATTGTTTATGGTAGCATAGGCTGTGTGATGGTATCTTAAAAGTTCTTTGCTGACTGTTCTGAATTACAAGTATAAAAATGCATTAAATGTTACATTGGCTTTTTGCAAAAACTTGTTAACAAATCAGAATTTTGCATAAGCTGACATTCTTTACTGTGGATTTCATCTAGTTTATTCCTTGCTCTGAAAAGCATTGCCTTCATTAACATTTTTGTCAAAAGAGTATTTTTCATTTTTTAGGTCATTCAGGAAACCAAACTTAAGCAACTGTACACAGCAGAAGAAAGATACACTGTTAAAGTATCTGCTTATACAAACCTAACCTTCTGTAGTAATGTGTCTCTGAGAGCAGCCCAGTTTCTCACTAATTTGGTAGATACAGATGAAAGACAGCAGCTGGAAAAACAGCAGCAGGTAGGCATTTGTTTTCAAATTGTGTATGATGTGAACTGCTACCCATTTTATTGTGCAATAAGCATAGCCTGCTTCCATGTATTAGTATGGTACGTTTTAAAGCAAGAATGCTAATGTTGTTTTTTCTTATTTCAGGGTATCAATTGCACGTTACAGTCGTTAGATACGCAGTTGACAACATTGCTTGAGAGACATAAACATCTGGAACGGAGAGACAATGAGCTCAGGCAACAGAAGAAGGAACTCTTAGAGAGAGGAAACAAGAGGAGACAGTTGGAATCAAAAATTGCTGTGAAGTATGATAGGTAGGAAACAAATTGTGTTATGTGTGAAATGAGAACAATTTTAATAACAAATGTATACAGTCTTCCACTTACTGAAGCGTGCTTTTAATATAAAAAAAAGTACTTAAGTGTCAGATATAGGTCATAATCAAGATCAAGAGGGTGCTTAGAAATAGGGATTAAGATAGTAGTTGAGAAGCCATATAACAATATCCTAAATAATTAATAAAATCATAGGATTCCAGTGAGAAATCATTGCATTCATTTGCTTAAAGATTGCCATAGCCTTCTCTCTTGGTAGCACACATCTTGGCACACCAGAAGGGACTTGCTGGTAGTATGAAAGGCAAAGGCAGCTTTAAGATTCTTGGGGCAGTGAGTAGGGCACTCAGTGTAGATATATGGAGGTCAGTACTGACCAGCGTATACCAGGGGAGGATTTTGCAGGCCAGCAGTGTGCCCTGGCCAAGAAGGCTAACAATATTCTTGGCTTCTTTAGGCAAGGTACTGCCAGCAGGTCAAAGGCCTTACTCAAGTCCAGGTGGACAATAACCACTGCTTTCCCTTCATCCATGAGGCTAGTCATTTCATTGTAGACCTTATTAATTTGTTTAGAAGCATATCAACATTCCTGTCATCTCATCCTTAAATCTGCACGTGTAAGTGTGGGTTTTACCCCTGGAGACACCTAACCCCATGGTCTCTCTGGCAGCTGGCCTGGATTCCCCTGTTCCCTCTGATATCCAGCTCCTGTGGTCTCATCCTTAGAGACAAACACATGCTTGACTCCCTGGCCACTTCACCTAGTTGCCAGCTAGTCTGGCTTGATCTTCATCAAGGAACAAAAACTCACTTATGTGCTAGCACTGTGAACTCGTGAGCCCCCAGTCTGTGGTGCTATACCTGTGGTTGGTATTTAAGTCCATGATCTCTGGTCTTTGTAGCTGCTGGTACCACAGATCATCTGGTCCTTTGACTTGTGATCCTGACTGTAGTTGCTTGCAGGTAGGCCCCTCATATTGACATGTAAATGCCAAACAAATAGTCCCTCAACTGAGGAAAAGTGACAAATGGAATTTAATGACAAGAAAGAGCAGACTGTGCTGAGTGGGCATGGGACATGACTGTACAAGTGTATCAACCTACCAGCTGTTCATGTGTAACCGGCCCCTTGGTGCCCTTATTCCTCTATTTTTTCACACTTCATCCTTCCCAAGTCACCTAGATTGCTTGCTTTCCTTGCCTTCAATTTCTCCCCTCAATATCGCATAATAAGTCCTGTGCAACTGTGAAACGCTTTCTGCTGCACCATATAATGTGTGCCGTAACCACAGGCATGAACTTGTCACAGTCTAGGGAGTGCTCAGACACTGACTCATCCTGATGGGTTTTCACACCTGGACGATGGGGTTGAGGTTGTCCTGGAACAGGATATCCTTTCCTCCTCATCTTTAATTTGGGTTAGTGCCAGGTGGGTTGTCCCTTGGCTCCTCTGGGCTTGTGGAGATGGGCCTTTGATAGGTAGGAGACTTCTATGATGGGCCTGGGAGTAGCCAAGATAGGGCATTATTTGAGCATCCCCTATCCGCCAGCATCTCTCTCTACTCCTTTATGGGCGTGCAGGTGAGCTTTTATTATACAACCTAACAGAAAGCGTGCCTAGATTGAGGTAAATGACATTCCCTTCATCTCCCGTCATCCAAAATCTGGTCATTTTGTCATAGAAGACAATCAGGGTGGTCAGGTTAACCCTTGGTTAGTGCTTGCGGACTGTTGTTGACAGCCTTTTCATGCTGCCGGGAGTGTTTTTGAAATGGACTTGCTCCAGCAGTTTCTCAGGGATCAAAGTGAGAAGACTAGTTTGTAGTTTTCTAGATTGTCTTGATGTGTTTAGCCTTTTTTTGAATGTCTCCATTTGGAGCCCTCTGCAGCTACCTAAACAGCATGATTATTTCATTTGAAGTTTCTTCATAATTATGCAGTTTTGGTATTTAAAATAAGTGAAAATTCTAATTTTCTGCAGTACATGCAGGAAGCTGAAGGTGCAGAATTTACTTACTAGTATGTGTAGCAAGAATTAAGTAAGCCTCTACCTCTTGTATGTTGTATTGTTGTGAGCAAGTAGTAGCAGAGGAAGAATGTCATCCTTGTACTGACACTTTTTTAAGTCTGAAATTTATAGAAACCATATGGTTGCTGAGAGATGCCCTTAATAATCTAAATTCAGTTTTCTCTAATTATGAAAGTTTTTGTGTTTTCAGTTTCTTAGGCATAAAGTTCATGTATGGGGAATGCTTCTAATATGTTTGGAATGTTTAGAAACAAAAATTCCTATTCTTGCTTACTGTTGGTATATTACATACAAGATTTAAGAATTTTGGTATCTTTCTGCGATTTATTTTAAATAGGATTAATCATGTATTGGTTCCTCCCATAGTATAAAACAGCTGGAACAGGATGCTATCAACCTAGAAGAGGAATCTCAAAAGGCAAATGTAAAGATCAAAGAAATAAATACTCAAAAAGCAAGACTTGTTTCTGAATTAATGCATCTCATAAAGGTACGTGTTTTTTCATGGTATATGTTCCACCAGTGTGAAGATTCTCCTTCGTGTAAGAAGGAGTTACGCAACATTTGGATGTGTTACTGTAAATGTTTACAAGCTACCTTGCTTGATGATAAACTCCTAAAGCTTTAATGAACGTGCACCTGTTTATTTGTTGGTGACAAAAGTCCTGTATGGACTGATCCAGTAAATACAGAAATGAACTGTGTAATCATTTCAGTCTGTACTTTTTCAGAATACTGCTTGTTCATGTGAACTGTTTCTTCCTCGTAGTTAATAACCTACTTTTTTATATCGTTGTTTCTATTGAAAAAAGGAACAGTCATTAGACTGCTAAAAGTCTGCCTTACTGCTAAAACTAAGGAAAATGTGAACTCTTCCTGTACCCACATGAAAAAACTGTCCTGCAACTGTAAGGACCCATGACTGTGAAGGAGGGCTAGAATCAGGAAAGTACTCTCAGGCTCTAGTGTCATGAGTTATTTGGTTTTTGTTGTCTTTTTTTTTTTTTTTTAGAGTTCAATATTAAAAATAAACCCTGTGTGTTTAATTGTTATGTTAGCTTACCTTGTAAGCCTGAATAATGGGAACTGCCAGAAGGTGAATTACATGAGTTTGTTTTCTGAATAACTAAGGGGCAAGAAACAATTACTTCCAGTTCTAAGGGAATCTGCTTGTGGCTTCGCACTTCGCAAGAAACAGTGCCATTTTGACTACAATTTTGATCCTGTATGCTCTTTTGCCATGTCTTAGCGACGTTGAAATGTTTTCTTGCTTACTCCTGAAAAGAACTAAATATTCCCTCTGAAATAATGATGATTTCAGTACTCCTCAGTTGCTGGTATTTATTTAAAAAAAAAAAGTTTCCAAATAGATGAGCTGTTTGTTTGATAGCCCTGGACAGGAATGATTGGTGTGTCTGAGAGAGCATCTTTCAATCAGCTAGCCAGCAGCTTTGAAAATGCGAAAGAATGGCAGAAAACATCTGCCATGTTAAAAGGGTTTTGACACTCTTATATTTAGTGCCCATTTTCCTCTATGTAAACTGTCTCAAGTGTTTTCCTGTTGTAAAGACAATTGAAGTAATTTATGGACTGTTGTAAAACCTGTGTGAAGGAGTGTTTTAAGTCTCTTTTCCCTGGTATAAGAAACTGTATTTGACACATACTGTATGATTTCTTAGTATACCAGGGTGTAGGGCAGAACGGATGGTATTTGCTTGAAGTAGTTATTGACCACAAAAGGTATTTTTGTATCATTTTGTGTATCAGCTTCATTATTACAGCTTGTGTACTCAAGGAAGTATGTGCTAGTGCCTATAGAAGAGATTAAAATGATCTGTTTCAAGAAAAATGTTTTGGCATATGATTTATTAAAATTACTGAAACCCAGGCATTTTTGTTCATTCCCAAACCAAACTTTGTGCATGTTTCCAAGTTTACAGGAATATTTTCAATTTTGTTCCGTAGTTTTTGTAGTTGTGCTAGCTGTAGGCTATTCAGGTGACAAGCTTTTTTTTTTATTCTTACATTCAGGGCATACTCACTTCTGCTACAGAAGGAAATTTAAAATGTTTATGGGATTTTTGTTTGCATGGTAGCAATGTGATCTGTTTTTTAAAGAGATTCTGTGGGTTATGTGGAACAGTCAACAAGAGTGATAGTCTGCATGTATATTTATAGGAATATACAAGGCAGAGTAGACCTGGTGCGAGTCAATTCTTTACAACCGCTTGACAGAAACAGAGTTGTTCCACTGTTTCAAATTCTGGCTTAAATTTTGCATATAGCTCTCTTGTGCTGTTATCTTAAATAGGCTTAACTTCTATTTTTCATCATCTTTAATTAAAACTCTCTTCTCAGTTGGCTTCTCTGATAATATTAAAATTATTTAAGAGGATTGGAAACAAGGAAACTTATTCTGTGTCTAAGTTCACACCGTAGAAACTTTGTGTTGAAATGACAAGTAGTAAAGAACTCATACATTTGGCTCACTATTAGGGTCGGAAGCTAACACTGAAACACTCATTCCCATAGGTCTACAGTGGGAACTTTGTGTGCCCTTACCTTAAGCGAAGGGGGGGTCCTCTCTAATATGCTGATTATTTTAAAAAAAAAAAAAAAAAAAAAAAAGAGCCTGGGTTCTTAGTGCTTTATACTTGAAGCTATTCTTTACATAGGCAAGAAAATGTTGGTGATTTTGAAGTCTTCCAGACCATTCCCGAGGCTATCTCACTTACAGAAATGATCATTTTAATGTCAAAGTTGCCTAACCAGAGAATGAGGCTCACTAAAGTCTGTTATAAAACTTCCAAAGCAGAACCTCCATCTGTACTTGTGCGTTTGTTTAAGGTAGGACACTCAAGGACCCCTTCTAAATGCTTACTGTACTAACTGAGGAGCATCCAGAGCTTTTATGATACGTAGTAGATTTTGATTTTGTTAAGACCACGCTCTTACATTCATGGGTAAAAGAACATGAAGGGAGAATGTCACAGCTCCTGCCATGTACTTCATGTTCACTCACTCTTGCGTTGCCAGTGAGAGGGGCATGTATTTTATGTGCTTATTTCTTGATTGTTTTTCCATCTCTGGGTGTGACATGTGAAATCCATCAAACTCCACCTGTTGGAATTTGTCTCTGAGAAAGATTTGAGATGGCTTTACCTTTTCTGGAACTTCATATGGAAGTATGTGGTGTAGGGAGGGAATATATGCTTTTTTGGTATAACATTGTTTAGTTGCAAGTGATATCTGAATGCCTACAGATTAAAAATGTGGGTGGATTCCGTGTCTTGAAGAGTTTGAGTCACCAAAAAGTCACCTTTCTTTTTTGTGTTAAATCTTTCAAAAAGGTGAGCATGGTACGGGATTGTATGCTATCACTAAAGAGAAAATGCATGGTTTCTGAAGCTTGATAGTAATTATTATTGAGTTTCTCCTGGGGATGTTAAAAAAAGACATTTTATTTTTTCCTATGCAGCATTGTGTATCACTGAACATGCTCAAAACAGATTTGGTTCTTCAGAGCACTGCGGTGGCTGCTGAGAAGAACAAACTAGAATTGGAGTATAAAGCAGCAAGTACACAGCTAAGAGCTTCAGAGGTAACTTCCTATGAATGATTGTTTATCTTCTGTGGAAACCTTTATAGTGTAGAAGAGCATGCTTCTGTGCCATTCTTTAGGAATGGACATTAATGTTGTTAAATACTTAGCCTTCATTTCAGCGGTTTGATTCACTACTTCAGCATCTTCATTTAAAGCTGAAAAGGAGGTTCTCCTTCCTCAATTAAGATGTCTAAACTGCCATGAAAACATGATAGACAGTCGTCATGTCCTCCTTCAAGCTTTTAGTTCTAATGCTTTGCCAGGGTAAAAAAATCTAGCTATTTTTTTTGGAACTGTACTCTTTCTTCTGAGCTTACCATAGATAACAGTACTCAATCCACATGGTAGATGCAGAGTAAAGATAGCTCTGCTGGACCCTGACACAGTACTTTCTTTCATAGCTGACTTTCTCATACTGCAATTAAATGCCTTTTGGTGGACAGAAGAGGTGATAACTAGTCTTTTTATCAATCATATTAGGCAGCTATGCAGTATTCTGGTTTAAAGAAAGTTTGAGTAATGGGTTTCACAGGAAAGAGTAATCTTACAGAGGATATGGTTCTTTTTAGTGGATTAGCATTTAGAGGTCAATTTGCACATTTGTTTAGTAAACACACAATTTTTCAACGTACCAGGGGAAAAAAGCTGTAAAACTGCAGTATAGTAGGTTTATTCCTTATCTTGAGAGACTCAGGTTAACAGTAGTTTAATGCTAATTCAGCTTGATAGACAAAGTAATTGCAGTTAAATTGGAAAGCAATTCAAAAGGTAAATGATTTTCATTTTTGTTTGATAAGCAGTTTCAGAAAAAAATTACCATGGGAATTTTTTAGAAAATATTTAGAAAACCACTTGGAGGCATAGCTTTCATCACTTGCAGGACAACTAGAAAAAAGAGAGCTTGAGCAAAAAGTGTCTGGAAAGTAGAGACAACCCAGTATGTTGCTTGGAAAGTCACAGGTTGCATCAGACCTCTCATGCAATGCACATGTTGTTCAGACTATGAAAAACCAATGCAAGGTGCTACATCAGTGGAGCTCAGTAACCAGTAAGAATGTATTACAAAGCCATGAATTGTGTAGGAATAGTCTGTGTCATCACTGGTAAACTTAATATTTTTTTTGTTCTGTCTGTCCCAATCTTTTTCACCCAGAGATTAGCTTTGGGTTGGTGCATAGGTAGGTGTTCTGTCTGTCCCAATCTTTTTCACCCAGAGATTAGCTTTGGGTTGGTGCATAGGTAGGTGTCTGGTCGGATAAATACACAGGACATGTAAGATGAACATTCTGATAATTCTTAGTTAAACAAAAATTGATTCCTTTCTTAGTGAAAAGCTAGTTGGATCCATTGAGGTTCCCTTAATAATTGTTACTGCATTATATTCAGCCACTTACATAGAGGAAACGCTATATTAGAGCTAGTATTTTTGATGGGTGCTTTACTTGATGTTAGGAACATTAAAACAACAATAACAAAAACCTAAAATTATTAATCCCTGTATTAGAACTTGAAGTGTAACTGCTCTGGAGGAAAACTTTTTTGAATTTTCATATGCATCTTAAGTTTTCTCTTATGCTGAAGTTCAAAGCCAAGCATCCCCATGAGTTTTCAATTAAGTCTTTGGCCCCTTTTTTAAAAAAGGTTCTCTTTCTTGTACTGTATTGAGCTATGTATGTTGTGCACACTGTTTTTTCTCATTTTGTCTGCTTCACTCTAACTCCTTAGTGGCTGAATGTGATGTTTTTTTCTGCATTAAAGTAGTCTTG
Source organism: Anas platyrhynchos (assembly GCF_047663525.1). NCBI lineage: Eukaryota > Metazoa > Chordata > Aves > Anseriformes > Anatidae > Anas > Anas platyrhynchos. The sequence goes on along the minus strand of NC_092621.1, from coordinate 40,184,826 downwards.
CTCCAAAGCTGTCCTTGAGGATGCCATCACAACACTGTGTAGAAGTCTTGCTAACAGTTGCTTTATGTTTTTATAAAATAAACCTGCAAAAAGTATGGAACCAAAGAGAAATAGAAATAAGTATGATGAACAAAAGCTAGGAAGTGAAACTAAATCGAAATTTAAGTGTTATGGTTATGGGGCTAATAATTCTCTGTTTGATCATCAGACACTTTCTTAGATCATGTGCTGATTATAATGCATTTGTTAAAATTGAAATGGTGAGTATCAGCCAAAGAAACCGTGAAACTTAGCACTTATTCATGGTGTTTATCTCTCAAGCAATTTTGAGTCTCTGTAATATGCAAGTAAATATCTGATTAAGATTTGAAGAAAGCACAACCTCCCCCCTTACATCTAGAAGATCACATATGTTCCTTTTGTGAGGGCTTGACACTGGGATACCATGGAGAGAGCAGCATGTTTGTTGCTTTATGGGTGTTTTTTAACCACTTAGGTGTAAAGGCCAAAACAGTAAATGTTTTTGAACAAGTCAAGTTAGCAGCAACAGATTTCTAGCGTATATATTTTGTTATTGCAGTTCAAATGGGAACCTTGGTGTTAGTTTAACAGCTTCTTGTATTTAATCTATTTAATGAGACTAAGAAGCAAATCTGTTTTGTGACCTATATTGAACGTTAGGGAGAATTGTTAGCCCCATCTGCTTATTAGATAATTGGCACAATTGCCTGCATGTTTATGGTGATTGTTTGAAAGAGTCTTGCTAATTGACTTGCTGTGATAGCTTGCTAATTTTTTAGGTTCATTTGGTGTAAATTTAAATAATCAGTATTAGTACTCAGTATGTACATTGCAGCACTTGTTCCTTAAGCCAAGTTTTAAGAAAATGCAGATTCTGTTTTCCTGTGTATAAATTTGCAAACTTTAAATAACTAAGTACTGTCACTAGGCGTGTGTTCAAACACTTATTCATGAGAAAATATTGGGTGCTGGTGACTGTTTTTCTTCAACCAGCTTCTCATTTTTCACAAAACCAACTGCACTACTGGTAAGTGCAACTGCATATGAAACACAGAATGTAAGTGGGTTCTGCTGCTTGGTAAATGTTTCAGTAAGTTCTAATCACAGCCCTGTGCTAGTATGGATTTATCCTGAAAGACCAGGATACAGTTCTTTCCAAGCTGGTATGCTGTTGGCTGAAGCAAATTTGAAGTTTTGTCTAGGCTACATTGTCTTTTGTGGTGTAGCCTCTCTGTTCAAAGTAGCAATTCTTTCTACTTAACATTTTTCCATGGGTTTTATTGAGGCACCTTCAGAAAGTGTACAAGAACCTTTACATTGCAGTGCACTTCTGAGTATATAAGAGGGTGCAGAATTCAATGCTTGTATTTTTTTTTATATTATTTAACTTATGTTTAGCATAGGCCTATGACAACAAACAGGAAAAACTGAACGAAAATTGAGACTTTCCTTCCTGATGAGCTGTCAGTGCTTTTATTCTATCCTCATAACCACATCACGTCTGTTGCTTTCCAGTGTTCCTGTTGAATGTTGAGTTTTTTACTGCCTAAACGTGTTTTCCTTTTCACGCCCTGAAAAAATTTATTTGCCTCAGACTTCAATTAGGCCTGTTCAATGTTAAGTATATTTAAGATTTTCAGTGCCTAGAGTTCAACTCAAAATCTTGTTTTGAGCAGCTCTGCAGGATTTCAAGTGTGAGCAATACGTGCAATTGAAACTGAGATTCCTCACTTCAAATTTTTTCAGAACTGACTTTGGCTCTGAATGATCAAATGCTTGAGTAAGAAATGCTTGGCTCTCATTATTAAGAGGTCAAACACAGTTTAAATGAAGTCAGTTGCCTTTTAAATTTCTAGGGCCAAAAGTACAGGCTAGTTTTAATTCAGAAACTTATGAAATATTCCTGAAATATTTCTTTGAGTGTGTTACAGGTCACATGCCGGTATGTAATGGAACGTAAGTGTTCTGGTGTACAGTTTTGCTTTTGTTAATTCAGAAGGGCATAAGATACTGGCTGTGACCAAAACGAGGGCCATCCTCCGCTTACCCTTGTTTTATCAGTGTAGCTCCAATGCCAGCCCTTCTTGCCTGTAAGACATTTCCTTCATTCTCTAGCATGGACTTTACAGAAATTGAGGAAAGTAAATTATGCTTTTTTAATCTTTTTGAAAGCATTAACACAGTGACCGTGTCCTGTGTTTGAAAAAACATTCAATATACAATTGAATTCAATTGAATATTTATTCAATTGTATAATCCTGAGATGAAAAGTCATTTTTTTTGCCACTGGAGGGCTCCCATATTTAGCTAAAACACAAAACAAACAAACAAAAAAATACAAACTGGGGAGATAAAGCACTCCAAAGTTTAGGAATAAAATTAAACGTACCAAACTGTCAGAAGTAAGTTCTGAAGCAAAATATTGTACATACGGATTTTAAGTTAGGATTTTAGGTTGGATGTTAGGAAGAACTTCTTTACTGAAAGGGTTGTTAGGCACTGGAACAGGCTGCCCAGGGAGGTGGTGGAGTCACCATCCCTGGAAGTCTTCAAAAGACGTTTAGATGTAGAGCTTAGGGATATGGTTTAGTGGAGACTGTTAGCGTTAGGTCAGAGGTTGGACTTGATGATCTTGAGGTCTCTTCCAACCTAGGAATTATGTGATTCTGTGATTTTGTGTCTCTAAAAAAGTGAAAATGGTGCGTGCCCACAGTGTAACTGCCTATTAAAAGGTACACTGCATGTGTAGTCAGTCACTGAGTAAGGGCATAGTAAAATAACTCGGAGTAAAGTTCCAGTCTCTTGGTACCTCCTCATTTTCACTTCTAAGTTGTTGGCAACTCCCAGCTTTCTGCATCTGAGTGCTCACCTGAGCTGGGCATCAGTAACAAGCAGTTACTCCCAAGCCTGTTCTGCTCCATGTATTGAAGTGGCAGGCCTGAGGCCTGGGCTGCATGTGCAGAGAGAGGTCAGTGAAACTTTTCTCTCTCCAAGCTTTTTTGCCTGGATATTGATGTTGCAAGATAAAATACAATACCGAGAATATGACACGTTCGTAAAGCACTGTCCTGAACGAGAACTACGGTTGCAAAAAGTAATAGAACTTGGCTGTCCATTTACATATAGTGAATTCCAAAAACTTTAGTTTCAAGACAGCTGTTCAACAGCAGAACCTGTTTTTCACTTTTTTTTTCTGGTGTTGGTTTAAAAATTGTGGATGTTCCTGTTTTATATTTTGCAAATTGTATGACAGGAGGTAGAATACAAAACAGCAGAGGAGGACTTCTGATTTGTAATTAGTTTACTCTGTACAATTTCAGATAATCTCCATCATGTAGATACATACAGTTAAATGGGAGCTAATAACAAATAAGGTTCACAGTAGTTGTGCTTCACCTTGTAGGAAAGTTGCTGTAAAATTGTCTGGTTTTAAATGTATGTTGAACCTACAAAAATCTACATATACGGAAAAAAAGATATTATATTACTAAAGCGTGCTTTTGATCAGTTTACCTTGACATCTGTTGACTCTGAACAGAGAAGCAGAAGGAGTTCTGCGTGTTGAAATGATGAATTTTCTGTCGTTAAGCAGTATGATTTCACCTATGTTCCTTGATTTGGAAGTCATTTGTTGCTTATATGCTCTTATCAACTCTTGTTGGAACCGAAGTTCAACTGTGTGAAAATGAATTGCAACATTTAGATGTTCAGCACATTTCTTAAGGAGTCAGTGAAGTGTAATGCAAAATCAGAGACCATAATGGAAAGCAATAGGAAATTTAAAGTAAAAAAGTGTGTATTTTTAATATCTTTTCTAATAGCAAACTTTTTGTGAGCTGGATGAGAAAAAGCGGGTTCTTACAGAAAACTGCAGGGCATTGCTGAAAAAGGCTCGACAGATGTGCAAACTGGGTCCGGATCAACTTCTTCCAAAAGAATTTCAAACTGTATGTACAAAAATAAATCTCCATATTTCTCTTAAACTTTGGATGATCCACATATCATTCTAATTTTTCCAGCAAAGAATATTTAAATTTAATATTGTAAGGGTACTAGCAAAGGATCATCTGTATTTCTGTTAGAATTGGCTTGCGTCTTATCATTTAACCTCTAGAAGCACCTTTCAGTATTTAGATTATAAAAGATGGGATATCCCCTGACTGTGCATAGGGGAAGAAAATGTGATCTGAAATTTCAATTGAAATGCGTATGTTTGTATTTGTAAAAATAATTCAAAGCTATATTCTTTTAATTTGTTGTTTTAATGGAGTAACACGGAAGTATTGAAATCTGGGCTATCTTCCTACCTACTTGGAAGTCTTCCAATAGTCTAGAAGTATTTGTATGGCTTAACTGGAATAGCCCTGGCATACGCCATGTCTGAGTATCTGTACTTACACAGAATAGGCAAGTATGGAGCAATTGCTTCTGTATCTGCAGTATCGCTGTAGGCAGAACTCTCTGTCCTGGATAGCTTGTGAAGGAATGTTGCTGTGTTAAATTTTGAACATGTGACATCCTGAATAAAAGTAAGCATTTTCTAGCTCATGGGATTTCTTTTCAGCAAACTTGAGTTCTTCATTAGCATTGCTGTAAAACATATGCATCTTTGCTCTTGTAGGCTTTTCAGGATCTTCCAAACACACTGGAGGAAATAGATGCTCTTCTGAATGAAGAGAAATGCAGGGCCTCCTGTTTCACAGGCCTGAATGTTGTGGTATGTTCACTGCTTTCTCTACACCCTCCCTTCCTCCCCCTCCACCCGTATTGTACTTGCTTCCCACTCTGTACTAGATCTCTTAGTATAATAAGCTAGACAGCAGGAACAATGTTCTGTAAATGCCAGATTCTGCATCTATTAGAATTTTAAGTAGGTTCTTCCAAAAGAACAGTGTGTTCTGTGCCTTTTAAAGAAAAAAAGTTGTAACCTGAAATAAAAAAGACTTCAGTTTCTCTGCCTTAAAGCTTGGAACAAGTCTTGCTTAGTGTACAGTGCAATAATCATATAGTTGAATTTGAACAGGATCAGTGTAGTGTGGTATTTTCACAATCAAGCTTAGAATTGTGAAACATTGTGGTTAGTGACTGTTTTTTTAATTCTGGCAGGTTGTTGAAGAGTACAATAAGCAAACTGAAGAAATACAACAACTGATTGAAGATCTAGAGGAAAAGAAAAAGGAACTGGATAACTATAAGCAAAACATTTCACAGGTAATAGCTGAAATTAGTATTTCTGTTTGAGAATACCTTCATTAGAACAGAACACGTACAAAAACAAATGGTAACATTCAAAGTTCTCTTGAGTGTAAAGTGAAATCCTAGCTCCTGGAATTATATATTTTTAATACTAATTACTATCTCTGAAGAGAAGTTTGCTTACTAAAAATAGTTTTACATGGATGCTTCTACTTCTAGGTCAAAGAGAGGTGGCTAAACCCTTTGAAAAGCCTGATCGAGAAAATTAATGAGAAGTTCAGTAACTTCTTTAGCTCTATGCAGTGTGTTGGTGAAGTTGATCTTCATGTGGAAAATGAGGTATGACTTAGCTTTCATATAGAATACTGAATTCATATCTTCATACATCTTATGTTGGCAGAGATAAAATAACAAATTGTCATTTGGATTGTAGGGAAGATGTTCTTTAGAAGTTCTTCATTTTTGTAACTGTCGCACAGACTTTGTGCTAGAGCTGCCTGATTGGTTTGACTAAAGGAAAATGAGCCTTTGCCCAGTTGCATAAGAGTTCAGCTCATTGACTTTTGGAAGTTTCTTGTAACTGAATTAACTACTCAACTTCTTCAAACGCTAAATTGCTGTTCTTCGTCTTTTTATGAAAGATTGGTTTTAGGAATGCCCTTTTAGACTTTACATTTTTGGAAATGCTTACTCTTTCTGCCAGAGCAATACTCTTCAAGAGAAGCAGCAACTCTGAGTGATGCATGATCTGAAATTTCAAATCATTGTCCATGTATCCTTCTTTTTCTTGTATTAGATGAAAGTGTGCATTTCAGTTCTGGTTTTTCCCTGTTTTCTTGTTACAAGGCATAGTTAGAAGCACTGTGTTCACTTCAGCTGTAATTCACGTTTGTTATGTTAGTAATTTAATTTTACTTTTTTGACTAACTTGTGCTATTTTATTGCCATATAGTGGCTAAAAGCTTCTATTAATATTGTAATAATTTGGTTTTACCTGTAGTTTCTAGTCAAGTCTGTTGGTGTTTCGGCTTTTCTGGAGCAGTAGCAGTCACCTGGACCTGCCTGTTACACCATTAGTAATGGTTACAGGAAGAGTTTACCTCTGAGGGAATTACCAGTAGTAGCTTGAGGAATGATGCTCTACACAGTGGGCTGAAGAGAAATAAGTTATTTTGTTTTAAACTGATCTCTGTAATGATGATCTTAAAGACTTTTAAGTAATGCATACATTCCATTACACTGATAGCTGACAGTTTTTTCTGTAAATTACTCAAGCTGCTTCTAAAATACTTACAGTGGTAGTTATTACTGGGGACAAAATAGTAACAGGGAAATCTTGGTATGGGAACAGTGCATTAAAATGTTAGTATAGAAACTAGTAGTAAGAAACAATAACACATTAAAACATGGCCTTTTGATTTCAGAGTCAAATCCATTACACAAATCCTGTATTCTGTGTAAAACTAAGTTGGGAGAGAGTACACAGAAAAACAGTAAATAAGTGGAGGGCTGATCTTACAGGCTAGCAAAGCCTCCAGGATGAACCTTGTACACTTTTCCCATCCTACTTTCAGCCTGTGCCAGTGCATCTGAAAATACAGTGGGCCTTCGAGACCTTAAGTCTTGTTTTTTATTTCTCCTTACTTCAAATGGTTGTGTTCTTCATGTTCTACAGGAAGCTCAGTTACTTTCCAAAGAGTAAAGCTCTCTAAGTATCTGTTAGAGAACAAACAGGAACTAAATTGTGCACTTAAGCATATTTTTCCCTCCACTGTGATAACAGTTCCTGATCATAAGCAAGTCAGACTGTGGGTCTGTTGAGATGGCTCCTGATAGTCAAGTACGAAATCCTTCTGAGATGGAGCAAGACTATCTAAGCAATAGTGTTGTTACCTCCACTGATTAGGAGAGCCTTGTATTAGCTCTCCTTAGCAAAACACCTCCTTCAGGAAGGTCAGTGCAGCTGCATTTGAGTATTTTGAAAGTATGTCCCTTGATTTACCTGCTTAGGTTCCTGACTGTCAGGCATAGCTATTGAAGTACAATCTGAAAATCTGAGAAGCTAATTATTCTTCTGCTAAGCTGCATTAAATGCTAAATTAAATACTTCTTGCATAGTGGGAGAGATTGGAATGGTAACCAAAAAGAATTTGTAAATGGTTTGAGTTGCAGTAAGTATTGCTTTGTTCCAGCATGTCTGTCAGTCACATAGCACTCCTCCTCAAGGCAGGGCTTCAATTTGTCTTTGAAGTGCCAACTGATTGCCAGCAGGGGAAAAAACAGAGGGTAAGAAAGGTGATCTGTCTTCAAAAATCGGAAAAAGGGAAAAAGCTTGCACTATTGCAGTTGTGGGTATGCAGCTATGCCAGGTCACCTCCAGTCTCTCCCAAAGTACATATGGGTTGACCTCAGCCTCACAGTTCCATGTTTCTACAGTTTTGGTATGCCAGTAGCACCAGGGATTTGTAGTACGTGAACGTAAATACCAGTATAACGTACACATCTCAGTCTTGAAGATGCTTGTCTGTCTGCAGATAGAGTAAAACACCGGGAACACCAAAAGGTGTTTTGTTGTTCAGATTTAGCAGATTAGCATGTAAACAATAAATCCTCTCAAATGTTAGATGCAGTATCTCATCTATGCATTATATATGCAAAACCTGAAGGTATCAAAGAAGCCAACCATTGTTCCTACAGTCTTCAAGTTCATTAAGACAGTTTTAAGATTGAGTTTTAAGAGTGTCTTGTTTCCTTCCTAGCAGTTTTTAGACCTTGCGCTTCACAGAAGCCAGCCCTACGCTGTCACTCCTCTCTGCTGGGTCACTTAGGTTCTGTATGCCTTTTGATAGCTGTGGTACGTGGTCTTCTAAACCAATCTGGTGTGTGCTGGCTTCTGTGGGAAGGGCTCCTCATTGTCTCTTTGCCTCACCTGTCTTTTCTAATACTAGATGTATTCTGCGAGTAACCATCAGTGCGTCACCTCCACTCCTTTTTTCTACCTTAAGCATCACTGCTGTGTACTATTACGAGAACAGCAGTTGGTGACCTCTAGGCACAGAACTTATGCTTCCATAGAGAATACAGGTAGACCTCTTAGAACTCAAATTCCTGAAACTTTTGAATGTTCCCTGTAGGATTTGTTAATATGATAAGTACAGATAAGGAACATGTCTTGTGTACATTGAACAGTCTACATAAGTAGACTTCATAAGAAGTCAGTATAGACTTTCTGCAGTGTGAGGATTTCTGAAGATTAGCAGGTGAAAACTGCTCTCAACTGCTTTTCACTTCTGAAAGATTAGCAGGTACTGCCAAAGATGTTTTTTTCCTCAAATAATGAATAGATTTCATTGGATGGGCCTTCTTTTGAACCATGTTATCCCCCACACCCGTGTCTCATTAACTCAAACTGTTGACGGGTCAATTTTCTCTTGAAGATGCCAGTGGGAAGCCTCATGTGTTGTTTTCTGGACTGTGAATGAAAGGGAAGTTTCTGTCATGGTGCATTTGGTTGGGGGATTTGGATCTCATTCTGCTAGTGGAGGAAAAGTAGCTTCTGTTTTTACTTTAGAGCACAGAGATTTGAATGGATATACTTACAGTGCTTGCACTTGGAGAACATTAGATGGGGTCAGAGCCAAATGTGTGGCTACAGGTTTTCACCTCACTGTTTAAGTAGGTAACATCATGCACCTGAAGTTTTATTTTTTTCTGTAAAAACTGAATTTTTAGGGTCATTGATTTCTCCTGTTTCAAGCAAAGACTATTTTTTTTTCTTGTCTGTGTCCTTATTGTGCACAAGGTCTTTCTTACAAGCAAATCGGAAATGAACAAATCAATATTTAGTGACAGAGTAGTATAGAGGAACTCTCTAACAAGAATAAATAAGAATTAAAGAAACTGTATGAAGCAGAAAGAATATTAAGTTGAATCTCTGCTGTTTGTAAACACCTGTAGAACATTTCACATTTCCTTTCATTTGCATGTCATTGTCAAATAAACTGTAATACAGAGCAACTGAATTTAACAGATACTGACTTTTATAGGATGAGTATGACAAGTATGGGATTCGCATAAGAGTAAAATTCCACAGCAGCACTGAACTTCATGAATTGACTCCCTATCATCAGAGTGGAGGTGAGAAAAGCGTTTCAACTATGTTGTACCTGCTGGCTCTACAGGAACTCAACAAATGTCCTTTTAGGGTTGTAGATGAAATAAATCAGGTGAGGATCTAGTGCAGTAAATAATCACATATTATATAGAAGTTTATGAAACTGTGGAGATAATAGCCTTTTTTTTTTTTCTCTTAGGGAATGGATCCAGTGAATGAGAGAAGAGTTTTTGAAATGGTTGTGAAAACTGCTTGTAAAGAAAGCACGTCTCAGTACTTCCTTGTTACACCAAAGGTATGTGGCTGAAAAATGAAAGTCTCTGTGAATGGTAGTTGAGTTTTCTGTGGTGGAATCCCTATAAGCACAGTATAGCTTGAGTCTGATTTGTTTTATGCCAGACCATAATATTAAATGGATAACTGTAACATAATTTGCCCATTGTAAGGATGGTCCTGCCAGGAATTAATACAACCTATACCAAGGCTTATGCTATTTTAAATGCGTTCTGGAATTGTGGCTTGTGTGGAAGAATTTGCAAGTTAAGGACCAGTGGATAGGGATACAATTTAACAAGACTATCAAATGTAATGCCTCTACCCCACAAAGAATTGTAGGTATAGCAGAGACAACTTCCAAACATGTCAGGTAACCCTAGTGGAAGAGGCTAGTTTTGCTGGCATATGAAGAACCAGAGGAGTTTCAAGGGAATGGAAGAAAATTGTCAAGAAGTTGATTGATGGAAGCTTATAAGCTTAGAAAGGATCAGTGCTGTGTTCCATGGAGAATGGTTTCATGAGGATTTTTCAGTCAGGAGTTGCCAGTGCATAATCATGTGTGTAGTATGTAAAAACAACAACAGAAAAAATTTAGTTGACTTAATGAGTTAGGATGATGTAGCTTTAGGGGACTAGTGAGTTGGATGGTAGTTCGGCTGCACCTTTAATGGAGGTGAATGTTACATTCAACCTGACGTAAGACAGCTAGAACAACAAAAAATTATTTGTACATCAAGGAGGCAAATGATCAGTACTTGCATGCTTTGTTAAGGTATCACTTTTCTTACATCTCCTACTTTACTACTGCAGAAAACTTGTAGAAAATCTGGTGGTATGTACTATACTTTTATTTAAAGAGCAGTTGAAAGACCCATGAAAAGCCACCCACAGCATTTACCTGACTGAAAGTAGCAGGAAGGTGATGCTTGCTGTTATTCCTTCTGCTACTGCAGTTTACTTACCTCCACGCAGTTTGATTGTTTCTGCTTTGTTATTGTTCTGTCTTGTTTTGTATCTGTCTCCTTTTGTCTTTTATGATTCATCTCCTTATCACTGTCTCTGCTTTTCTTTCCTCTTTCCTGCTTTAAGAAACAGTCATTTGGATATTGAAAATATCCAAAATGGGACCTTAGAAGATGACTGTCAAGGAGTTCAGAGTTTCTTTTAAGGGTTGTGCATGCTGTCTAATCAGTGCTTTAATTGATAAGGAGGAAAATTGTGTGTGGAGAGCCAGACAAATAAATCAAAGGAAAAGCGAGAAACAAGTAGAAAGAAGCTTCACAGGCTTTTTTTTTTTTTTAAATATATATCCATTTAATATTCTTGATAAGAGGAAGATCAAGGAACATGTTGGACCCCTATTCAGTGGCAAGAGATGGCTTTATGAAGAGATTACTGAAAATAATACCACAAGTAGGAGTTAACCATGCACACAGTTAACATGGTAAAGTTGTAGTGACCTACTACAACGAATAGTACTGAAATAGTACTTCACGTAAAGATTTTAGCAAATGAGATTGTTCAGATAGGCCTCATCCAAGGGTGTGCAGAACAGGCTGAGGAAAAAGCTGGAATCTGCACCAGTGCTTTCAGTGGCTTACTTGCAGTTCCTGAGCATAAGCTATATATAATTACTTTATAGAAAGTAAGCAGTTAATGTCATACTAAAAAAAAAAATAATTGCCATATTAAGCTGTGTTCCTTTATGTGTATCTGTTGTACACAGGAAAAATAGTCTTTTTTTTTTTTTCAGTATGTTTCAGTTTGTTGACACCTTTCCCAGCTATTTTTTATGCAAATTACGGAAGAGAAGGGGCATAGATTAATATGCAGTAAAGTTGTTTATGGAAGTTTGTTTTCTGAATTGTTGTGATTCATTATCAGAATAAGTAGATGAACTGAATGCATTCTTCAGAAGTGAGTCCTGCGTTTGAAAAGCAGCATTTTTTGATACAAATAACCACTATACAGGGAGCGAATGTGTCGCTGCTGGAGAGCAAGATTAGAATTCTGAATAATCTTAGATTAGATAATTGTATTTGAAAACAGGATGTGTTTCAGCACACATAAACCTAGGACTTGGGATTTAAATGGCAATAATTAACAACTGTAACTGGTCTAAGGTATAAATTACAGCAGAGAGAGGAATTACTGTGGGTGATGAGTTGTAAGTTAATTGCTAGAAGTTATCCTTAGTGCTGAAGAAAGCCTTATGGCTTGTGAGATGTAGGAAATTTGTCAGTCTCCTGGGCTTGTCACTGACAAAACTTGTGAAAACTTGAACTGTCATAGGTGTCCAGCTTTGGTTGCTACACATCAAAAAAACAGAACACTGGCAGGAGGTATTTCAGAAGACATTAATGTAACTTCTAAAAAGTTTTGAAAGTTTTGGGTTCTAAGTAATGGGAATTGCTTAGCTCAGAGGAGTGTGAGGCTGAAGAGAAGGATAATCTATAATAACTGTCCCCAAGTAATTCTCCACTTCTGCTCTCCTTAGCCCTGGCAGGAGAAAAGCAAAAGCAGCCAGTATTCTCTGCCTGTAGTGGATTGGGCAAAAAAGTTATGGCCTCATTTGCAGCAAGAAGGTACAGATTAGGCAATAAGAAACACTGTCATAGTGAGGATAGCAAAATATGGAAACTACCTGAAGGATGAATGCGTTCTCTCTGGGGGCATCTGGGAACAAATTACACATCATCTGCCTGAAAGGTTATAAAATTGATCCTGCAGGATTGACCTTTCAAGGTCTAAGGCTTGATGTTAACCTTCTTAACTTCTTTTAGATAACAGGCAACATCGTCTTTTATAGCAATCTTGACTTCGGATTTTGTTTTTTCCCCAGCTCCTACAGAATCTCACTTACAATGACAAGATGACAGTGTTGTTTGTCTACAATGGACCTCGTATGTTGGAAACAAACCAATGGAACTTAAAGTCTTTCTGTAGGCAGCGGCGGCGACTTGGAAAGATGGATGAACAGTGATACGTATATATGTATATTTATATCTGTGTATGTACATGTGTATATGAAATATATGATTTTTTTAGAACATTTTGGAACATTAGGCTTTCAAGACTCACAGAAATTGTGAAAGATGAGAACCTGTAAAAAAAAATTAATGATTGAGAGCTTTGTTTTTTTTAAAAGCTTATGTAAAAACACAACAGATTTCAAGTATGTATTTTTTCAAGTCTTTTGTAATAGTCTATTTCTTCAAAGAACCTACTTTTTAAAAATAATATGTTTAAATAAAAAGGAAGTTTCTTGTATTTTGCTGTTACACCAGTAATGCAACATCAAAAATACAGTTAATTCTTCTAGGTTATATTGGATTAAACCAAAATATATATTTTTTTTTATCTAAACCTGGAGTTTGCTTTTGTTGAACTGTGTTCCCCTAACACAGTTTAGGGTGTTCTCCAGACTTTTCGTATTGAAAGGGGGGGGGAAACCTTTTTTTGTAATGAATGAAGCAGAAGATGTATGGGAAGAGAGTGGTTTGTAAGTAACTGTATTGTTTTTTGTTCTGTGAAAGTACACCTGAAGTTGATAAAAGGAATATATTATAATTATAGTAATATACTTTATTATTGTGATTAGTTTTAGCTAGCCTTCCATTTTGTTTTCCTGGAAGGATAAGATATGTATTTTTCTATGGCATGGAGGCAGTGACAGAGAGCCAGGTGTTTAATAATTAAACAATGAGATAGTTATCTTGCAGTGGTAAAGCTAAGCAATGTCTAACTTTTTAAAGTAAAACTGGATATAATTTTGGTAATAGGTGACCAGAAGGCTTTTTACACGTCTTTAGCTGCGTTGAAGTGATAGTAAACAATAGCTTTTTAACAGGGTAGCTTTAAAATTCATTAGTAGAGTTTTCTCTATAGCTGTTAAATATTTCAAAGTAGATGTTACCGATAGAATGTTGAATACAGCTGTTTAATAGTTAAGGAGATATTATCAATAGACCGTTAAATACCTAAAATAAAATCCTGGGTATTTAGTTAACTATTCAGTGTTAGGTTTATTTTTTTGAATTGTGAAGAGTATGATCTGTAAAGAAGTGGAAACTATGGTTGTTATCTAAAATGTATATAAAAAATAAGAGTCCCAGGACAGCATCTGAAAATATACAGTAACCTCTTTTTCAGCAGGACAGTAGCTCTCAATAGAATTTTAGACATAATTCAGTGTCTGCTTTATTCTGAGTGGGAGTTTTTCCTAACGGCATCCTGCCCAGTGAACTTTGTCAGTGAAATCGATATGTCAGGCTTTTTACATGAGAATGAGATGTTAGAAATACAGTTATACACTGCAAAACTTGAGCTAGAATATAAAGCGTTTCACATATTAAAAGTAAGCAATTCTTGTTTTTGAATTAATGAGTCTTTAAGGGAAGAACTGCATACTCCTACCTCACTGGCCAGAAGACTGGCTGCTGTTGATCAGTGAAGCTCCTTCTGTGAAATGAATTCCTGGAATTAGCTCCAGGAGGATTAGTGTCCTTACAAAAATATTTGACAGGAGAAATAAATGAGTGTGGAAACTCAGGCTCTAGTCCAGATACGGAGTGGGCTGGTGGAATATCCTTGACTTAATTGAGGCTACAAGGCCTATCTGTCCACTTTATTTTAAGATCTGTGTTTTAAATGTGTTTGATCTTCAGAATGCTTCGTTTCTCCTAACCCCAAACTTTTAAGGTTAATTTTGTAATTATTATTATTATTATTAAATGGAAGCATCTTCCATTTAGTCTCTGAGGAATGCTGTATGAGAAGTGCAATTTGTTTTCCAATGTTAAGCAGATGAAACTACTTACATGCACACAAGTTGGGAAGTCAGTTCATCTGTGTCTAGACAACACTGATTATCAATTCTTAATGTTGTCATCACAGAACTAGTTCATGAGTTTTCTTCCTAGAGTTGTGTTCCTTTCTCATGTTTCAGACTAAGTGAAGTATGAAAAGCAAATCTGATTTCCTTCAAGAGAATATTACTTCAGATCCTGTCTCAAAAATTCCACTTTCTGGGTATGTGCCTGTCGCACTGCAAAAGTGAAGAGAACGATGGGCTTGTGAGTGTTTGCTTCTTCCTTAGATACATGTCACTAGTGACCAGAGGTTCTGGTTTACAGTCCTAACATGACACTGTCATTCATACTGCTTTTGTCCAGACATTGTAACAAGTAGCAACACTGTTATGTTACAGACCAATCATTATCTAGGATCTTTGCTAGCTAAAGGCTTTAAAAAGGACCTATAACACATCTGTGTATATGTACAGTATAGCCAGTGCCATTTGCAAACAGGCTGTAGAGCCTGACTGTGTGCCTCCCATACACGTTCCCATTGGTGACCTGCTCCTTCATGTGATGTCTGCATCCTTGTCCGTGAACAGAGCTCCTCTGGCTTATGAAAAAGTTTTTTGGACTGGGTGCTAAGTACACTAAGTGACTTAGGGTAGCAATAGCCTTTCTTAGCATTCCTTACCTTATGTATTGGGTGTTTCATTGCTGTCAGCTTTTTTGCTGTTCTTGTTTTGCCGCTATTCAGCTCCTCAGGCCCTCTTGCTATAAAAATGGGTAAGATTTAATTTCAGTATAACTGAGGAAGAGGGGATGAGTGGAAGTGTATGTTAAATATACACGCAGTATCCAGCTTTTCCTGGTGACTAGACAGTACCTCAAATAGAGAAGTGGAAAGTCACTAAATAGTCCTTCCAGCTGAAGTATAAATTGGGCGTTCTCAGAAGATAGGTTGTTTAGACCAACTGAAGACTATGGTAAAGATCCTTTTCCATAATCATCCACAGTTTGACACTTGTGTATCCCCAAGTATTGAGACAAAGAAGTGGCATGGAAGTTCTGACTTACTGGGAGAAATAAAGCAATTTTGAGAAACAAAATACTGAAAAGCTTGTATGAATCAGCTTTTAGTAGTGTATTTCCTGACTGAAAGTGTCATTTGTGTCATTTGTGCATGTTTGTTGTTAACTAGGAAAGGTGTAGCTGGATGGAGTAGCAGGCTAGAACAAAGAGCATAACTTGCATAGCTATAATGCTTTCTTGGTACTTGTGTTTTTATTGGAAGAAAAATTAAATGAAATATGTTAAGGCTCTTGCTATCAGAACTATTCTATGGTCTCTGGAGTTAGTGAGAGGTGGTGAGACACACAACTGATCTGTGCTGCAGCATTCTTACTGACAAGTGTGGCAGGTGCCCACTAGAGGCCAGAATATGCATCTGCTCTAGGCCTGCTGGCAAACTTTGTTCAGAATTAACACTACTTAGAATTAATGCTACATTGTTTTATTATATGTTGGGGGGAAGGAAATGGGGGAGGTAGATCTGTAGTGAAAGATACTCATTGTTCACTAAGCTGAGTAGGGGTTCTCTGGCTGCTCCCAGGGAGTGGCTAATGCGATTCCCAGGCAAAGCAAATTCCCAGTCTTGTCACTGCATCCATCACGTTTAACAGTGCCTGTGTTGGGAAAGGAGCACCACACTGAACTGAAGGGCTGTATTGACTCAGCAGTATCCCAATAAATACATAAAATTCTTTTGTAATTTTGTGGAAGCTTTGTGGTTCTGTGCATCAGTTCCCCATCTTCTCCTCCGGCTTTAGTTGCCCTGATTCTTGAAAATCTCACTGTAGTTTCATCTGATTTGACTGGCGTAATACCTGATGGGAGGTGTCTAGGGAGAGCCTACATCACAGGCGGGGGGAACCTTGGCAGTCCAGCTTCACTGTAAATAACTCTGAGCCAAAATTACTCTCTTAGGTTTTGACTCACTGAAACACAATGTCCAGAATAAATTTTCCCAGAACTTTTTGTTACAGAAGCATTTTTCCCAGTGCCTTGCTGAATCAGAGTAAAGCCAGGATTCAGTACATCATAATCTGGTGAGGAAGGAGATGGGGAAGAGAATTAAATCCATCTCTGTTCTAAAAAAAAAAAAAAAAAAAAAAAATTCCTTGTCCTGGCCTCAACATTGGGAAGTAGCAGGAATATTCCTCTTCTGTTGCATTCATAGATTATGCGTGCTAAAAATCAACTTTCTTCTGTGTGGCTCATTTGTCTACTATAGCAGCCTGCCAGCCATCATCTCTTGTGGTTCAGCCATGATCCCATCAGCATGATCCACAGCAATTCCCATCTCTCCGGTTTCCACCAAATTCACCACCTTTTCTTCATTATTCTGCTACACACACAGTTGCTCCCAAAGTAATTCTCTAGTTATCTGGTATCGCTTCTGTTGGTCACTTGTCTCTACTAAAGCCAATGTTTTGTTGACAGTATGTTAGTCCCAAACAATGACATTATATGTGTCATTGGTTAGATTTTAGTATCGCAAATGGTTTGCATCAACTGTTGCACCTGGAGCTACATCAGATCTTGGCATATATT
Organism: Anas platyrhynchos; assembly: GCF_047663525.1. NCBI lineage: Eukaryota > Metazoa > Chordata > Aves > Anseriformes > Anatidae > Anas > Anas platyrhynchos. Next base: position 40,167,810 of record NC_092621.1, on the reverse strand, counting down.
TCCAGTACATACTTGGAGAAAAGCAAGACACCTGCTTGAGAACTGACAGTCTTTTGTGAAGCATGGAGATGAGAATATTGCAAGTAGGCCAAAAAAGAATTACAAAAGTAACTTTGTTGAGAATAAGTAACTATGCATGGCAGTGGGCAAAGTTGTCTTTGGTAGAAGCAAGGAGGAAGGAACAGATGCTAACTGAGAAGATGGTTGCAGAAGATATCAAGGAACTTTGGAAAAGAACAGAGCAGATGATACAGGTAACATGCAGTATGGATGGCTCAAAGTGGATACATGCTTCAGAGTAATCAGAACCAAGTAATTTAAAGAGGGAAGGTATATTATTAGACATCTGTGGAGAAATCCTCTAAGAAAGAAAAGACTGGTGAAAATAAGGATATTAGTGAGGGAAAGGCAAGCAGAGGAAACAAGCTAGAGCAGGAGCAAATCTAAACTCAATATTATTTAGCAGATACTTCTGACATACAGCATTATGCAATAGGTAGCATAAAAGAGGCAGGTGTCTTTGGAGAACTACTGGAGAACTAGTGTGTTGAACTGAAGAGCAGTTAGTGTCCTCTGGAGTCATACGAAGAGTCAAGGAACAAATGGGATTCCAGAAAGAAAGCTGTGTTTGCTAAGTAAAGTTTTAGAAAGTTTTACTGCTTGATCTTGACTGCACTCTATTAGTAGCAGTTTGTGTATTATCTTCATGGATGACAAAACGTGTTTTTGTTTGTGTGTGTGTGTTTCTCCTTTTCCTACCCCCCTTGATCGCCAAGAATTACAAACTGTGAACATGGGCTAAATCCAAAGCAAATGATCAGTAGAGAGCATGGAAAGGGACTTGCTCTTAGGTACCATAAACAGTATCAGGCCCACTCTGCGCTGCTGCAGTGATACTTACAGGTCTGTTTAAGTAAAAAGCCAATGATGCTCTGGTTTCCTGTGGGCCCCTATCTGGATCCACTTTCTGTCTGTTTCTGAGCCTGATTGTGCTGTTCATGAAGGATTTCTGTGTTCAGAATTCTTGTGTTTAAAATACGCTCTGCTGTACGTAATGCACTGGTTTGATGTCAGCGTAATGAAAGTGGTACAGGTTCCAGAGTGGATACGGTTCCCCAAGCATAGGTATGCCTTAAATAACTGTTCTCATGAAAAATGATCATAGTATGTTACGTTGAGAGAATCTCCTTTTATTTCAGCTTGAAGGAGTTTACAGCAAGGCTTTCCCAGTTAAGTATAGCAGTTGAAAAATGATAGCCCTGTGAAAAACGATTCATTGAATGTAGAAGCTGAATGTAGCTTCGCTTCTAGGTAAGATTTTCGTTCTGTGGTTCAGTAAAATGGATGCAATGATTAACCATCAACATTGCATAGCCTAATAACATAATTGTGGTTTTCCCTGGTCTTGTGTTTCTTGACAGAGGAGTTATGCATGTCTTTTCTTGGGTTCTCTAAAATGTTTTTTGCTTGGAAACCACCAAAGCAGTGGTTAACAGCAGAACACAAAATGTTGTATGTGGTTTCTGCAGGGAACTGGGTTAACTTACACCTCCCTCCTTATCTCTCCTGGAACTTCACCTGATGTCTTTCCAACCTCTTGCCCATTAGCCAGAAGAAGAAAAGGCCACTTGGAAAGACCACGACAGTTCTTTGCAGCCTTTCAGCACAGTAGGCTCTGCCCACAGAGGGCTCTATTACTGTCTGTGCACTTTGCTTTCTTTTCCTGTGCCTTCTGAATTCCCGTGGGTTTGTTTTTTTTTGGGGTGTTGGGATGGTAAGTTGATCTCATCTACTAGGTGCTTCTAGTCCTGTGGCGTATATACTCCATTACCTTTGTACCTTCTGTTCAGCAGTGCAGTCTTCCAGGTGTTGATTTCATTAACAGGGTTATCACCTAAAGGGCGACAGACAATACCGAAAGAGGAATAGGGGAATGGATGGCTTTTGATATGGAAAGCAATAGGATGTTTGTCAGTTGTAAATTAATTGTAAACTGAGGGCAGTGAGCAGGTTAGAAAAACTGCAACTTCAGAAATACAAGCTGAATGCAGCAGAGGCACTCTGCTCACTCTCACCCCAAAAGGAATACATGGGCTCCACATACAGATGTATGAAGTGGAAAAAGTGTATAATAATACAGAAAGAAAAGTTATGGATTAGAACTGATGCCAGTCAAGAAGATCCCTGGTTGAAATAAGAAGAGTTCTGTACTACCTGTAGAAGTGCTTGGGGAGATAATTTAGGGGACGTGATTTCTCAGTTGAGGACAACATGACACAGAAAACACTAATTGGAAAATTCTTGTCATTGGGAAGGCTTCCCTTGCTTATTTAAGGCAGTCCATTAAAGAGGGCTTTGATAAGTAAGTGCGTTATTCTGACAATTGTGACTTTGCTTTGCTGTTGATGTAATTTGTCAGATGTGGCTGGCAGGTGTGAGGAGCTCAAGCTGGAAGAGATTTTGCTTCCAATGCAAAAGCCCTTGAGTAAGTAGCAGTTCTCACAGAGGTCTGATGCAGAAAGGAGTCAAGGCAGGTTTCCTTAGCCCTGGCTGAGTGAGTGCTGAACAACATGGCTTTAGATTCCCACAGAAAAGAAAGTCAGCCTGGGCATCCTAGCAGGCAGGTTGCATGTGAACCTTTTCTGAACCACTCTGCAGACATTTAACTGGACTTCCATGGTATTAAATGGCATGTTTCCTTTCTTCTCTCTTCAGCAGAAAGTAGTAAAACTTCTTGTAGAAATAATTGTACTCTCTGAATCAGCTGGGCTGTGCTCAGGGTCGCATTTCCTCATGTCAGTGCTGAAGTCTTAGTCAGCATCCATGGAGGTGCTTCCAGTCTGCATACCTTGCCTATTCCAGCCAAGATTTACATCACTCCTGGAAAGGCTATTCTGTATAGTGTACTAGATCTCAACGGTTGGAAACATCCTCAGGCTATGGCATTGTCTACACTTGGAAGATTTTGGTAGCTTTTCCAATTGGAGCACCAAGGGCAAATGTTAAATACTTTAAAGAGGAGTCTAAAAAACACATGGAACGTCCTTTATGATGGGAATGCAAGGGAATAAGCTCAGGGGAATGAGCCCTCTGTCCTTTATTCCTAGAAACAATGACAAACTAAAAAAAGAAAACTGTGCTGAGTTTGTTCTGTGTGTCCTTTGGCTGTCCAGCCAAGGACAGAAAACTCCAATGCAGTATCCAAGCCAAATGTGCCTGCAAATTTAGTTCTAGATGCAGAGGGCACACGCCTACCCCTCTGTCTCTGCCTGCAGTGCCACAGGGTTACATGTTCCTTGGGTCCGGGGAGTTACACCCTAGTGTGGTTCCCAGCTGCCAGGTTGAGTTCTCATGCACCAAGTTAAGATAGTTTGTGTAAGTAGTCGCTTCTGGCTAGTCCTGACTGTAAACATCAGTGAGCATTTTGGTGAAGGGCTCCTTGCCTTTCTGGCCTTTGGAGGCTGCACAGGTATGGTGTTCTTATTTCCTTACCTCAATGAATTCCTCCAGACCTTTGGAAACCTCAAGGCAGTGGCGCTGGGTGTACAGGCTGCGGGGGTGCAAGGGAGAGCACCAGGCTGAGGTCAAAAGCTGCTGAGCAGTGGGAAACCTCGTAGGTGCTGTGGCAAGTGCATGAAGGGACACTCTTTCTCCACTGCACGCTGTCTCTGCAGTAGTGGGAGAAGGAATCTCTCTGAAAATACTGTGGAAAAGTAGAGAAATAAGACCTAAGCTTAATAATGACAAGCAAGGCTGGGACCTTTGAAACTGGTCCGTATGCCACTTAACTCAGGGATTTCACCGTGTGCAGCAGAATTTTTTAAAATAATTATCTAAACTGGATGATTACTTGGTTGGTTTATATTGATTGGTTTACATTATCACTCTGTGACTCCAATCATTCAAAACAACCTTTGTTTTTTTTAACTCATTTCTTTTTATTTTGACAATATATATATACATATGTACAAAAACATCTATGCCTACTTTTTTTTTCCTTTTCTTTTTTTTACAATTTCATGTGATTTACAAAACAGGACAGCAAAATAACTTATAAAGGATACGAATACTGTACAAAAATAAAACTGATTAAACTGTTGGAAGTTTGTATCTTACAGTGTTACAACAGCATTTTGAAGAATGTGTCCAGTCTGGTGTATGTTGAACTAAGTCTGTCTGCAAACTGAAAACAGATCTGTAATAAAGGTTATGAGAAACTGTTTTGAAAAAGAAGTATGTTGAAGTATGTATAGCTATACCTTTAAAGCCATGACTTCACTATAGTAATGGGCTTTCTGAACCAAGGAGAGGAGCTGTCCTAACTTCAGCACTATTAAGTATTTCCAAAATAGTACAACAAGTATGAACGGTATTAGAGAACCCGATTTTCCTTTTCTTTTCCAACATTTGCAGCACTCTTTGAAACTTAACTTGAAGATGCAGAAAACTAACTTGGAGTTTGTTTCATGTATTAGATCCATTGTTTGCTTTTACTAGAAGAAAAACTAAAAGACCCAAATCATCAATACAATAAACTGAAATATCTAAACCTGATCATTCCCCATGTATTCTGTTAGTGGTTAAAAAATCACATTAGTCCTGTCTGTCCTATGCTGAAATACAGCATACATTAGAGTAAATTGGTTACGGCTTAGGAAGGTTTTTTTCAGAAACAGGATCTTGTCACCAGTGGTGATGACATGCGTTTATAGGTCCCTTTGTTCTGTGGACCAAGGTAACCCCCTGCCTGTTAATTCTTTTAGAAATTGAAGAATTGATGATCATATTTCCTTAGATGCGCATTCTACCCCAAGTATCGAAGCTGGGATCTATGAATCTGGCCATTTGCTTCCACATGTAGGCTAATCCCGGTAGCTGTGACCAAGCCATTTATCTATTGATTTAGGAGCTGCTTATCAGCTGTGGCTTCCCGTTGTGGTTGACAGCACGTGGGGGTGTTTTGTACTTCACAGAACCAGGCCTTAATATTCCCAGTACTGCATTTGTCCTACAAAATGGCAACAATCCAGACTGTAGGACAGACTCAAAAGGTTATTGTGATCTTCACAGAGAAGAAGGAAAATGAATATGCATGCTCCATTGAATCTCACTGGGCTACACGTGGCCCTAACTCCGCTTAACAAGGCAGCATTAACAGTAATGGTAAGCGGAACCATTTCTGTATTTCTAGATCAGTAGAAATACTGAGGCTACCTATTTTTTGTTAGGAAGAACATATGTCCCTACAACTCAATTTGAACACCAGAAATTAAAGTTTGGTTTCTAAAATAAAAGTTTCACAAAGCTGAAACGGAGGTAGAAAGTGTGCTTGGTTTCCTGATGTCTTCACTGAAGAAAACACATCCCTTTTTACTCCACAGACTGCTCGATATCCCTAATGCCTTAAAAGCAGTTCTCTTCACATAGACAGAATTTATCAAGAACTACACAGGTAAAAACACTATAAGCAAACTGATTTCTAATGCTGAAAGCCTTATACAACTGTAGAAGAAAATACCCTACTCTCTGAGCTCATTTTTTTTTTTTAACGTTTGTTTCTAGGAAGCAAGCTTTTTATCAATTAAAACAATAAGATACGGTAACTGCAGCTGTACTAACAGGATCTTTATGTACAGAATTTTACAGGATGACCTAAATTCATCTGCAGTGGAAATACTTCAGATTTCAGTGTGATTACTCCTGAGATGAATTGGGCCCTAAGTCTCTATAGTAGGGCTGCACCTCCCCTTCCTCTTCTGGAGGAAGGAGTAAAAACAGAACAGCAGAAGAATGCTTCTGGAAGAAATGTGTAAACATAATTATCCCCTTATAAAGTAGCTGGGAAGGGAAAAAAAAAATCACTGGTAACCTGGTATGGTGCATGGTTTTAACATGAAAAAAGATGAAATACTCACACAATGACCATGACTTGGAAGTTCAACTTCGGTGATCTTTTTGCTCCTTTTAGAGAGCAAAACATAGCTTTAAGTTAAACATAATATTGCCTTGATCGGTATTTGGCATGTCATGCATGACACAGGTATGACTGAAGGTACTTAGGGAAGCTGATGCCAGAAGGAATATTGTGACACACCTTGGGTGTTGTATTTCCAATTAGCTCATGGTTTTCCCTCATACTCTACAGAAACAGTGATCAAGAGATACGGGAGCCCTTCTGAAGTGCTCTTTTACAATAAATTTAACTGTTTCCATTAGCAGAGTGCTCCTAAGGAAAGGTCTACTCTCTCCATAAGCACACGGAACTCCCATTGGATGTGGCAGGAGTTAGGCACGTGTATGAAGAGAATAAATCTTTAAGGCAAGTGTATGAAGAGAAAAAACCTGTAAAAAAGCAGCAGTTTATAAAGATGGTAGCTGCTGTAATCCATCCAGTCAAACAAAACACAGCAGAATAACGAACTGTTACTGGCATTTCTATAGTACAGTACTGTATTGATTGACAAATGAAAATATAGATCAATTGAGAGACGTATGTTTCTGCCCTCATCCCCCCCACCAGGTTATGTAGGCTGACTTGTATTTTTCCAGGTAACTGAACAACAGAGCTAAATACACGTATGGTCAGAAAATGACTGAGTGGTTGTGTTGGTGTTTTTTGCTTTAAGTATCTGCTTGAATTTTACATGTTTTTACTGGAAAAGTGCAGCTTATATTCAAAAGTATAGTTAATACAAAGAAAAATTAAAAAGACCCCCTTACTTTAATGGGTCTTCTTGAGTATAAATTCACCTTATTTCAGTATATCAATCAGATGCTATTAGTAACATGTAATGTTTCTCTTAACAGTCTTTTTAAATGAAGGATCATTCTGAAATATAGAAGTAAACCCACTTCTACAATGTGCTATGGATTTTATATCTGAGAATTACTTATGTGACTCGGAAAGTGGTTTTACTCGACAGACTCTAAAACACAAGCAGCATTACATTGTTCAACAAAACATGTTCATGACACAGCAATCACAAAGACCTCAGAGTCACGCTACGGTGGTGTCACTGGCCGGACCATCCCGTGAGACGTACGTACGCCAGTCTCAACGCGCCGAATGGCAGAAGGCGGCGGTCCCGTCCTTCTGCCCGGAATCCCCTTCATCAACACGGCTGCTCCCAGCGAGGGGGAGGGCGTGAGTGGGAAGCACAAGGTGCTTATGTTCTGAACACCGGCTACAAATGCTTGATCCCCAGTTGCCGGACGCACCTTGCACCCCCTGCTCCGCTCCCCGGGCCGGCCCTGCCTTCACAAGGAGCCAGAGCTGGATTTTTTGGATCGCTTGATCATGCTGGGGTGAAACTCGGTGTGGCGGCGGGCATGCTTCGTCAGGTGGTCGCTCCGCATGAAGCGCTTCTCGCAGAGAGGGCACCGAAACTGCTTCTCGCCGGTGTGGGTGCGGTAGTGCCGGGTCAGCTCGTCGGAGCGGGAGAACTTTTTAAGGCAGTCGGGCCACGTGCAGGGGAACGGACGCTCGCCTGCGGGGAGGAAAGGACAAGAAGGTGTTTAGAGAAAGGATCCTCAAGCTGAAAAACCCTCCAACCACACTGACCCCACCGGATGACCACTGCCCATGCACCCATGCTTCTTATATCAAATGCACTACGCTAGTTTGAGAGGAGCACACCATTATTATTCCTCTGGCACTTCCATTCGACTGGATAAAATCATCCACAACCACTAGAAAAGCAGCCCAAAAAACCCTCACTACAAGACGTACTTACTACCTGCCTGGGAAGGGATCAGGGCGGAAGAGAGCTAGGAGAGCAGAGCAGCCTCGGAGCTGCAAATCTGCAGAGCAGAAAGGCTGTGGCTGCTGGCAGAGGCCTTCTGCCCCCCTCTCCTCCCTTCCCCAGGGCTGCGCCAGCAGGTCATGGTCTCCCCTCAATCTCCTACATGTCCAGTTTGAGGACAGGAAAACTGTGATGTTACTTGCAGCCCTGTCAGTAGAAATGTTTGCTGTGGTGGCGAAGAACCAAACCAAACGCCTTAACCTAGAACACCTTTGTTTTAAAACCAAGGGTGTGAGGAGCAAATGATACCAGCATCCTCCTGGCACCCCAGATCCCTGCGGCTCAGCCCTGTGGGCTGCCCGCACCTCGCGCACAGCCACAGGCCCAGCACCTCCCAGCCTGCAAAGCTGAGTACTCCATGTCACGGAAGGAAATCAAAAATGCTCAGGATACATCATGTACCAGAGCCATTTGATGCCTTAATTCCTTTTCTCAAGAGCCTCCTGAAGGGAATATAAATGACAGCTATGTGACAGCTATTTATAGTCAACCATAAAATATAGAAACTATCCCAGGAGATTTCCAGCTTGGAAGAGTTGGGAAGAAATTCAAGAGCTCCAGTACTTCTTGGTACGGTGCAATTTGGCACAACACACAAGCTCACTTTACATTTGCAGATTGCAAGAAAAGGCGTTATTTACAAGGAAGTGTGCCTTGGAAAACTCCCCAGACACAACAGCCTGGACAAAAGACTGAAGCCCAGCAGCCAGGAGGACGACCACGAGCAGGAAGTACTGCAGAGCTCCTGGGAGGAGAATGGGGGTGTGGGGAGGGGGCCGGGGGGGCAGTCTGCTGGCATCCAAGAGATGCCACACCAAGGAGGATGGTGGCAGGACAGATGTGCTGCGATTATGCCATACATCTGGCCCTGAGAGCCTAGTGAAAGTCTCTGAAATAAAGCGGACACTATACTGGCTTAAGTTTCCAATTACGTGGTGCTCCTTGCCAGGCAGACTGCTCTGTCCCAGACTGACATGCTTTTGGTTCAATTTTAGGCAGATGATCAAGACCAAATGTGTCAAAGCAGCCTCTAGGGCCAGGCCAGCCATAGCACAGCTGCTTCCTGCATGTTTCCTCTCCTCACCTGGCAGCAGTGCTGGGCTCTGGTCAGGGAAGGGGAAAGCAGAAGTAGCACAACGCCAGCTGTGCCTGCATGTTAACCCAGAGGAGATAGGTCCTGACCCATGGGGCTTTATAATTGTTTTTAAGTACAGGCTCCCTGCTATATTCCTTTAAACATGGTTGGAAGCCCTTCTGAACAGCCACTGCCCTTGTGAATGAAATTAAAGCTGTGCATTCCCTCACACATGCTTGAAGGCCATGGCCATAGCTACAAGACCGCAGCACCAGGAGGTGCCATGCGATGGTCTCACAGAGCTCATCTGCCTTTGCTCTGCCCAGCGCCCACATCTGGCCTCCCAGGCAAGCATTTCATGGGTACTACTCTTAGTATCCATCTTATGGTTTCTGTCATGGCTTTGCAAAGCAGGCAGCAGTGGGAGGTGCAGAAAAGCTTTCCATATCCCGAGGGGACGTGGGAGAAGCGCGGTACATCATGCATGTGTGGAGGCATCTCATATATAGCTCTGTCCAGAGCACTGGGGGCAGCTCAGGCATCTTGACCCTTCCCCAGAAGCTGCATTCCCACCATCTACCACAGGACAGCTCCTCAGCCTGCCAAAGTGCCTAACTCACAGAGACCAAGAGTGAGACCGGGTACCTAGGCTGGGTAACATGGACCTTTGGTGCTCAGTGTCTGCTTGTTAGGCACTGGAGTATGCAAACCAGTTGCTTGAAAGCAGTGTTTTATTTTAAATACTTGCAGAAGGGAAGAAGAAACAGAGCCTGCTTTCTGGTTCCTCCTGAAACACATGGGGAGCAGTGACCTCTGCCATCGCTGCCCGGCACCACCACTTCACCTGCCGGGGGAAATGGTTGAGGTGCGAGGCATCCACGAAGCCACGGGCTGAGGCAGCTCTCGCCCGAGATCCCTCACATCGGTTCACAGCACCGCAGTGATCACAAGATGACAAGATCACTGCCCCCAGGGAGCAGGGGGAAACAGCTTCCCTGTGGGAACCTCCCAGCCACGGAGGCCTGAAGGCCGCAGGGTGGAGGCATGCTTGGTGCTCAGGGTGGCGAGCATAGCGGCCATCACCAAAGGACAGGGACGGTCACGCATCCTGAAGCACGCGAGAAGGGGAACCCACTGCCGGCCACCTTCTGCCACCGAGTACAGCGATGGAAAGTGATTTCATCGCCTCAGCGGTACGAGCTCCAGGAGGCTGTCACAAACGCTTTGGAAACGCACACATAAAAAAAAAAGTAGGCCAGGCATAATCCGTGACACCAGGAAGTGTTAAAACTCAAAGAGCAGAGAGACGAGGGGGAAGAGAGAGACTTCTCCAGGCCCTGGGTGTTTGTCTCCGAGCCTGAAGATCTGTTCTCCTCAGTTACGAAGCCATAACCCGTTGCACGAGCCCAGAGAGATGGTGCTTCAGCGACCAACTGAACAGATGCAGCACAGTGGTGGAGCACGAATTTGGAAGGGTTTTTAGGCAACGCAGAGACGCCTGATGGCACGCGATGACTGTGCGCTCAGCAGAGCTGGACCTTGCAGTTGCTGGTGGTATTTGACATGCCGGTCCTTAAAGCAGCAGAGGAGCACAGGAGCGCAGAGGCGTGCTGCCACGACACAGAGATGTGATGCCCATAGTGCTGCCTCCACCTGGGGACATCCCGTTCTGTGCCATGTCCAAGCCAGGGGTATTTTTTGCATATGATTCTTCCCCCTGGGTTTTGGGAGCAGTACCGCTTGGGCTTGAAATGAACAAAACGAACCACTAAAACAGGGTGCTGTTATGCACTGCTGCCTTTGGTGGCAGTATGCTACTTCGATTTTAAGACATGCCTGAGAGCGAATTTCTATCAATCGATGAGGGAAAGGCCACTGATGGATCACAAGACATTAAAACTGTGTGCAACAGAATCTGACCGCAGAGATAAAAGGTGTAAATAATTCTCTTCACCATGACGTATCCATGGCAGCTCACAGAAGTAACCACTGAAACAAACTGGCTTACAGGAATCGACTCATTGCAGAATTCCCATTCGTTGTCCTGTTTGACACCAGGGTGCAGCGGGAGGCACAGTTTACACTGAGATGGCACAACAGCACAAGCTGATGTTGGCTGTGCAAAGCTCCTTCCCTGCTCCTGAGCCCTGACTTGCTTTAAATCCCACATAAATACAAAGGCCATCGCGGATCCTTTCAAACTGTGCTCTCTCACTTCACCCGGTCTTTTCTCCCTGTTCATCCTCCCCACTCTTCACTATACATGGTTCACTTCTGGGGAGTTTAAGCTCTCTGTCTAGGCTGACTTGTAAAACCTGAGGCAGCTCAACGTTATTCTTTTTCCATTTTACCCTGACTAGATTGAAAACTATTCAGCTTTTTGCCCTGCCCAGAGACATTCCAGATTTTCCCACATGGTAGTCTTGTGCAGGAAGCGTTTCTGAAAAAAAGAATACGGAGTGGGCATTAGCAGACTCATTAACAGGGCAGATAGTTCTGGTATCCTGACTTGTTGTTTGCCTTCTCACTTGAAGTGCTGATTTAGATGTGGATGGATGACTGAGGTTAGGAGCTGCAGTTCGTGTTGGCTTTAGAAAAGATGACTTCATTCAGGCAAACAAGTGATAGAGAAGGTCTGGAGTGTCTTTTTTTGTCCCAGGGGAAAAAAAAAATGCTGTGTTTTTTGACAAAGCTGAAGACAAAGTTTATTATCATATACTTGAGCTATTCTCTTGACTTTTAGCAGGGCACGTCCTAGGAGTGGAGCAAACTGAGTTTCTGTGATGAAGTACTAATTTTAAGAGAATTGCTAAATCGCTTTGAGCACTGACTTTATGGAAGACGCTCAGAGACTGCTGTTGGTGTGGATGGAAGTCTGGCCAAGATGAACGCTTTGCTAGCCTCGTATTGTTTTTCTGGCTGACAGAGACGAAGTTAGGTGCAGCCATGAGCAGAGGCTGGGATCTACGCTAGCTAACACAGAACAGTTTGCCATCAAATAATGATGATGATGATACTGCTTCACATATTAATTAGAAAGCCAAATGGACTGTATCTACAGCTGCAGGAGTGGACCGCTAATTAGACACTGCTGACTGACCTGCATGTTAAAGAGGAGACCACCGGGAACACGGTAGGACAGGACTGCTCTACCAGGTATTCATAGCAGCACCTACACTAAGGTACCAAAACTGAAGAACGGGGCCAAGTTTGACTTCTGGGATGCGGTGCCTGTGCTTGACTCCCACTCTCTCTCTGGCCATGGGACACGTCACAGCTAGCCAACATCTCCTGCCACAGCAACACCCACCTCTGCCCATGGCACCTGCCCAAAAGCCCAGCCATACTGCATGACTGCTGCACTGACCCGTCCCATCAGAGATGAGGGGGGAAAGGCTGAGAAGGGAAAGCACACAAACGAGGAAAGCTCAAAGAATTTGTCTTTTTTCCATCAGGCAAGAGCAAAATGACTTAGGAAAACAGGACTGCTGTTTGCAGGAAGGCAGAAGACAAAAATAGGGGGAAAAAAAGGCATTCCCAGAGCTTCAGTGGGCATGACCAACTCCATATGGTTCAAATAAATAAAAAAAAATGTAATCTCCACCTTCATCTTCTGAGATCCTCCTGAACCCCTGTGGCTGCTGGAGCTTGAACTTTCCAAAGCAATCTTGGTACCCTGGGAAGATCTGGTAACTGGTCCTGAACAATGATCCTTGGCTTAGATACAACAAGGATAACGCTACCCTCCACGACCCCCTTCTATGACCCCACTCAGCCACCACTCCTGAGTGTCACAGTGTCTCCTGAAGTATCACAGGTCCTGTAGACGGATAAGTGTCAAAAACATGGCCCAGCATATTGCAAGAAAAAAAAAAGAAAAAAAAGGAACAAGGGCAGTCACTCCTTTTTGCCACAAGACAGCTGTATTTCAGGCCTCTTTTTCCCTCGAGTGTCATTGCTTTCCCCGCGTACCTGAAGGAGCAGATTCCTGTGAGACACTGGATGCTGACCCAGTGTCCTCTCACAAGGTGTTCTGATGAAGATGGCTCTTACAGACATCTGTACTCCCAATTCTGGGCTGACAGGCTTTCAAACTGCCTTTTTTACTCTTCCAAGACAGATACTCCAGAACTGGAGTGTTAAAATGCATGGCAATCACAGGGTAGAGATGCTGGTGAGAAACAGCACAGAGCAAGTCCAGCAGAGAGGACACTCGGTACAGAACAAGGGTTCCCGAAACACGTCAACCATGGCCAGCCAGTCTGGCAAGAAAATCAGATGCTGCCTACAGGATGGACCATGGACAGAGGGGTTGCACCAAGGGGTTTATTCCACCAGCACCAGGACTGAACACTACAGGAAAACTCAGGTGTTAAAATGCTGCTTTCAGCATGTTCTTACGCTGCTGTGACATCCTCGAAGCCACCACCCAACAACTGCTTTTATCATCTGCAGGTGCCTGAGTCTCTTTCAAAAGAGCAGATGCAAAACCACCTGCTACAACCCACCACTGCTGAGCGCCCAGCGAGACGCAGTCCTGCCACAGATACACCTGGTAACAGCAGTAAGGGATGCACCCCTGCAGCCTCTCTACCAGCACCCCTTCCTACACAAGGCTTTCCTTCTGGGATTGTACCTCCTTGTATCTATCAGTCAGGCAGGGTACCTGGGCTGTGAGAGACCTCTTCAGGTCTCACCAGAGAGTTAAATACACGCTTCTCATAGCTGAGAGGAGTGTCCTCAGCAGTGGACTCCTGGGTACTTGGAATAAGCTTCTACCTCTTACCCTTTTCTATCTTACCTCCATGTGAACTTCCTCCGCCTTGCAGTAATACTTAAACATTAACTGAGCAATGCAGGGAGACCAACTCCTCATCTGGTGCACAGGGCACTTAGCTGGGATCGCAGAGCACTGGACGTGGGCTGCTGTCCTGTCTGAGTGACTGAGTACTTGCTAAGGGGGAACAGCTCTGACAGAGGAAGGAGCAGAAACTTTCCGAGTCAGAGCGGCCTCTCTCCGAACTCCAGCAGAGCGGGGACCTGGGATCATGCCCTCCAGTGACCACGGCCATTCCCTCAGATACCGAGCTGCTGGATACCACAGCACCGTGGACTTTCCCCACTCCTCCCCTCTAGCACAGAAAGGAAGAGCTTGGCACGGGCTCTTTGCCTCAGGAGGAGGTTTATGTCCTGGAGGAGCCCCCTCTCCAGCCAGGCACCAATTGCTGGCACGATGACCCAGTGCACAACTGGGGCTCCCTGCCCCTGCCCTCAGGTGGCAGACGAAGGACTTGCTTTGGCCTCCACAGCGTCACCCAGCTCTTCAGAGACCAGCACTGCAACCATCTGTGGGGCTGGACCAAAGACACGTGGGAGGGAAGTTTTTTGGTGGCTGCCTTTCCAAACTGCTTGTGTGTAGCTCGGGGCAGTGCTGGGGGCCGGCAGCGCAGGCGGACGCTGTGCTTAATGCATTCCCACCGACCCTGACTAAACCGAGCGTGTCACTGCTCTCGTCTTCACATGCATTCAGGGAGATAATTCTCATTAATCTAGTGTGAATTTATTAGCCAATAATTCAGCTGACTCTTCCCTCAGGTTGAGGCATTTACAGCCAGCATTCCCAGGCTGTCCGCCCTCGCTCGATGCCGGATGATGAACTATGCACCACAAATACCCGGCATTGGAAGCTGCCTTGCCACCAGCCTGGCCCTTTGGTCTGTGCCTGCCTCCTCCCTGCTCCTCCAGCCACCAGCCTGGGGGCTCGGCGAGGCGAGGAACGACAGCACAGTGCAGAAGCACGGCTGCCCACGGCGGGGAATGGTTGTTCCTGCTCGGATCCACGCTGCCAGGACTGCGAGACATGCAAGCTACCAGAAGCAGCTGACACCTACTATGGGGCCGTCGGTGCCACAGCGTGCACAGCAACAGCGTGCACAGCCTGGCAGAGCTGCCTTCCCAACACGTCCCTCCAGAAACGGGAGTCCCGTCCTGCTCACCGCTTCTGCCCTACGCAGCTCTAAATCTTCATTTTTGGCTTAAAGTAACCCACAAACACCTTCCTGGGGTGCTTTCACACTGCGACACGCGCACTTGCTTAGTGTTTGTGTTTTTAAAACTGGGGGAATAAAAACAACTGAGCAAACACTGAACTTAATCTTGAGGATCTGCGCCTACCTTACTCGGCTGGCAGGGCTTCCAGTCAGCACAGTCATGTTTCCCCAAGGCCTGGAAGTGAGCCTAGCAGAGCTCTAGCAATTTACACATTTTGTGAACCCTTGAGAACGGGGGTTTCAGATGGAGGCCTGGTTTTGGCAAAAGTGTCCTGCTGGCTCCACTTCCTGCTCTTCAGTCTTATTTTAAAAGGAACTGGCAACGTGACATTGCATGAGCTGGGAAAGGGGGGCTTAAAATGCTAAATTTCAGATTATGCTCCCATAAAACACCAAAAAAAGCTCTCGGCAGGCAGAGGATTGTCAACCGATCATCATCCGTGCAGTCTGTCAAGCTAGCGATAACCTAGAACACAACTAACAAAGCAGCACAGTCAGAACCAAGCTGATACGGGGGCTGGATCCACACCATCGCATCCAGATTGCAGCACGAGGCAGCTGCAGCGCTCATCTCCCCTTTCTACCAGGATCGCTCCTGAGCTTCGCTGTGCCAGATGCTGACCCACGGCCCCACGCCTCTGCTCGCAGCCTGCTGCTGAATCTCCACCAGAGCCAAGAGCCGGGGGAGCTCCGGGGTCTGCCAACTGCCTGATGTCACGAAACCCTTCGTCTGGCTCGGACCTGGTCTTCATGATGGAAAAGTTGGGCGAAAAGCCTGGTTGACAAGGCAGGACTTGAAGCACGACTGCTGGTTTTTGAGTGTCTAACCTCTTCACGAGGGGCACCTGATGTAAGCGTGAATTTCTCTTCAAACCACAAAAACAAATTGTTGAGAAGCGTTTGGGATTCGCCTCCCCAGGCAAGTGAACTCCTGTAGGAGTTCACCAGGAGGGCCTGTTCCTGGCAGCCACAAGCCGGCTGTATTCACACAGTAAGCAGATGTATGTTCCTTAAATTAAGCTTCTCCTGACAGTTTTTCTGCTTCTGCCTTTCAGGATCTTGCTCTTTGCTCCGTGCTCCCTGCCCTGCCCTTCTGACCGAAGGCGGCTTGTTTGCTCTCGCATGCCTCTCCTCATTGCCCCTGGAAACACTCCCTGCACATCCTTCTCTGCTAAGCTTCCTGCTCCCTCCCTTCGTTTCTGAGGCTTGTAATAACGCTGCACATTACCAACCATAACCAAACCTCTGAATCAAGCTGTTCAGAGAAGACCCTGAAATTTCAAGGCAACCTTCTGTCTATCTGCTGCTACTCATTGCTTTCCTGTGTGGCACAGACATCTGTTTTCTCCTGGCCTCTTGCACTGCTTCCAGGGCTCCGGTCTTGTTCACATCTTGAGAATGAGCCTGGGCCTTTTCCTCTGCTCTGGAGGCCCCCAGGGGAACATCTGCAAGGCGTGGTCATGCCCCCTCTTGTGCGGAGAGGACGCTCCTGCAATCCCTGCCACTGCATGCAAATTTCAGCTGAGTGTGCATGTCCCGTGCTCCCACAGCACTGTCCCAGGAGGGACGGGATGGATACTTCAGAGACCAAGGTAAGGTCACTTTGTAGACCTGGGTCTTCTGGAAATTGAACTACACTCAGAGGCTCAAACTCCAAGAAGACAAAGATGGATACTTTTTGTTTCTGAAGTCAGGGGTGCCTTTGAACCAGCAAGTTTAAAGTGTGATTAATAAGATCCAGACCTGCAACCTCTGAGTATCAAGTTTTTGGTCTTCTACCTTCATTTGGTATTTCACGTCTCGCTTTCCATTAGCTCACCAACGTTATTCTCATGAGCTTTTAGGTTCCAATATATTACACTGCACAGAGCAGAGCTTTCTAACCAGCTCAGTGAAGTGTCCACGAGTACAGACAGGTGTTGCCACACACACGCTCATGGGTGCGAACAGAAACAGTGAAGTCGTTTCCTGGGATTGAGAGATTGGGGGACAAGTACTGAAAGCTGAAGACCAGGAAGCCTCCACCAGCGGCTGTGCATGTACTTCAACCAAGGGCTGCAAAGCAGCAAGAAGGCAGTTTGGTTGCCCGATGGAAGCGATTCAAAAGGCTCAGAAATGACAGAAATAACTTGATACAAAAAAGGGAAGAAAACGGTACTGAGGAAGGAGGGAGTATTAGTGCTCCGCAGAAACACCGCTATGAATAACTCTGGCGATCCAATCAAGCCCCACTGTTGCTAAGGAATTGTTCTGCCATCTATAAAGATAATTAGCATTAGCGGTATCATTCAGCATTTCGGTTGGCTCCAATTAACTGCTCGCATTAGGAAGCTCTGAAAGTTTATTACTGCTGCATGTTTGCAGTGTCCTTAATCACACAGGGCTGCCACGGCGGCGCGGCCGTGCGCCCGCCCCGGGCATCTCGTGCTTGGGGCTTGGCCCCCTGCTCTGAGGGGTGCACGGGGAGCCCCAGGGGTACCTGTTGTAACGCTGCTGCTTGCAGCGAGCTGTTAGGGCAGTGCTGTGCATCAGCCTGCACGTCCTCACCCAGAGCCATACCCCGGTTGGATCGGGGTGGGTACCTGAGCACCGGGCAGCAGGTGGAACCGGCACCCGTCCATTGCGTTTGCCACTCGAGAGCCAGATTTTTGGCAAGGCATCGCTTACATCCAGCCCCCAAATGAGCACCGGGGCTCGGGTCCCCGCGCTGATAAACCCAGCAGCCCCCGGCACGGCTCCTGCACCGCCCTGCGGCCCCCTGCCAGCCCCCGCTCCCGTCCGACCGCGGCACAGCCGAGCCCTCGGAGCTCCCTCCCCTCGCAGGCAGCCTCGCTCCGTGCTCCACGCCGACAGACGGGGTCCGGGGAAGGCGCAGACCGGTGCCAAGCACCGCGGTGAGCCCCGCCGGGGGGCTCGTTGCCTCCCCCCTCTGCCTCCCTGCCGTCCACGGGGAGCGGCGGTGGGGCAGCCCGGCTGGGACGCGCGGTGCTGTTTGAACTCAGCCCCTCGCACCGAAGGGCTGAAGCACGCCGAAAAATTTTGATTAAATAAATAAATAATAAGGAAAAAAGCCCACGACCGAGCACGGCCGCGGCAGATAACGCGGCTGCCGCCCCGACACACCCTCCGCGGCACCCGGGGCGCCCGTCCCCGACGGCGGCGGGGGGGAGACGAGCCGGGACGGGGCCGCTCTGCCGGGACAGGACCCTTGGACCCCTCCTGCCTGCCCCCCGGGAGCCGGTGTCCCCGGTGCCCGCCCGCCCCCTCCCGTGTCCCCGGCGGGGGCGTGCCAAGGGCAGCGGCCGGGCGCGGGGCGCTGCGGGAGCGGGGCCGCCCCCCGACGGGGCTTGGCTGCGACCCCCGGGCACCCCATTTCCCCAAATGCCCCGGACCCTCCCCATTTCCCCGCAGCCCCGTTCCCGTCCCCCCGCTGCCGCAGACCGCCCCGGGGGAGGGGAGGGGGTGGGTGTCGGGGTGTCACGCTCCCCCCGCATCCCCCCGTTCTCCCCCGGGGGGGGACCCCTGTCCTCGGTGCTGCCCGGGGAAGGGCCGGCGTGAGACAAACAACACGAAACGAAGGAAACGCAAGGAAGCCGAGGGAAGAAAGGAGCGGGCGGAAAGCGGCGGGCGGGGCGAGGGGGCGGGGCGGGGGGCGGCGCGGCGCTGCCGGCAGGGTTCACCCGAGGACACGCGGCTCCCCGCGGCCGCCCCGCCCGGCGCGGCTGACCTGTGTGCACCCGGTAGTGCGCCTTCAGGTGGGAGGACTTGCCGTACACCTTGCCGCAGCCGCTGTACGGGCACTTGTGCCGCTTCTCGCCCGACGGCTTCCCCTTGCCGCCGCCGGCAGCGGCCGAGGAGGCGGCGGCGGTGCTGGTGGCGGTGCCGGCGGCGCTGGCGCTGTCGGGGGGCGCCCGCGGGGGCGGCCCGGGCGCGGGGCTGCGGGGCGGGCTGGAGCCCGGCTCGGTGGTGGCCGCGTCGCTGTCGGAGCCGGCGTCGTCGTCGGGGCTCTCGAGGCTGTCGCTGCAGACCGAGGGGGCGGGCAGCGGCCGGTACTTGTTCAGCTCCAGCAGGCTCTTGGCGATGGCCAGCAGGGCGCAGTAGTCCTGCCAGGCGTCCCGCGGGTCCCGGGCGCCCGCCTCCCCCTCGCCCGCCGCCTTCAGCCGCGGGGCGGCCCCGCTGCCGCTGCCGCTGCCCCCTCCAGCGCCGCTGCCGGTGCCGCTGCCGCTGCCGGAGCCGGTGCCGGTGCCGGCGGCGGCGGCGCGGTTGGAGATGGACACGAGGCACTGCGCCGCCACGAAGTCCACGTAGGCCACGGCCGACATGCCGCGGCCGCGCCCCGCGGGGGGCCCGGGGCCCTCAGCCGCTGCTCCCGGCGCCGCTCCCCGCCGCTGCCCGCCGTCGGGCGCCGGGGGCGGGGCGTCCTGCGCCGAGCGGGACAGGGCGGCGGGGCGGGGGGCGGGCGGCGGCGGCGGGGAGCGGCAGCGGCAGCGGCACCACCGGCACCGGCAGCGGCAGCGGCACCGGCGGCAGCGGCAGCGGCAGCGGCCCGGCGGGGCCGGCGGGGCCGGGGCTGCGCGGGGGGAGCCGAGAGCAGAGCGAGCTCAGCGCCCGCCTGGCGCCGCCCGCCCCGCGCCCCGCGCGCTCGTGCCGGGGAACGGCCGCGCCGCGTCCCATCACGTCAGGTTCGGAGCCCCCCGCCCGCCCCCCCGATTGGTCAGCGGGCAGGGCCGGACGCCGTGTTTACCTTCTCCCCCCCCTCCCCTCCCCTCCAACCTCCCGCCCCCGCCCCTCCCCGCCCCAGCCGCTCGCTCGCGGGCGCCTTTTGGCAGGGGGCGTGGCCTCCCGCCGGCCCGCCCGCCAATCGCCGCGCCGCCTGCGCCGGGCCGCGTGCGAGCCCGCGCGCCCCGCCGCGCCGCCTTAAAGCGGCGATGCCGCCCCCCCCCCCCCCAAAGCGGCGGCGCCGGGCGGGTGAAAGCGTCCGGCTGGGAGCCCGGCCGTCCCAGCAACCGGGCGGCCAATGGGAAGTGGGCCGGCTGACGTCACTGCGCGGCCCTCCGCCAATCGCAGCGGGGCTGCCGGGCAGCGCGCGCCGCCCGGGGAAGCCGCCCGGCGGCCACGCCCCCCCCGGCCCCCCGTGCGCCCCGTCGGGGCCCGGCGCGGAGCGGGAACGGGGCCGCCCCCACACACAGCGCCCGGGCACGGCCCTGCCGCGGGGATCGCGGCTCCCACAGGGGGCTCCCCGCGTGGTGGCAGCGGGCACGGGCAGGGCTGGGATGGGATGGGGCTGGGGGGGAGCGCTGCGAGGTGGGCACGCCTCGGGCTGGGCGGTGGGACGCCTGGCTTGGTGCTGGTGGTGGTGGTGGTGATGGTGGTGGTGGTGGTGGTGGCAATAGTGGCCGTAGTGGTGGTGGTGATGACGGTGGTGATGGTGATGATAACAGTGATGATGGTGGTGATGGTGGTGATGATCTTGGTGGTGATGGTGGTACTGGTGATGACGGTAACGATGGTGGTTGTGGTGATGACAGCTGTAGTGATGCTGGTGTTGATGGTGGTGGTGGTGGCGATGGTGATGATGGTGATGCTGACAGTGTTGGTGTTGGCGATAGTGGTGGAGGTGATGGTGGTGATGACGGTGGTGATGATGGTGATGATGTTGGTGATAGTGATGATGGTGGTACTGATGATGGTGTTGATGATAGTGAATGGTGGTGATGATGATGGTAGTGGTGGTGACAGTGGCGATGATGGTGATGATAACAGTGATGATGATGGTGGTGATGGTGTTGGTGATGATGATGGTGGTGACGATCGTGGTGACGATGACGGTGGTAGTGATGGTGGTACTGGTGATGACAGTAATGATGCTGGTAGTGGTCATGACAGCCGTAGTGGTGGTGATGGTGACACTCGCGGTGATGGTGGCGATGATGGTTGTGATGGCGATGATGGCACTGGTGATGATGGTGATGATGATGGTGCTGAGGGGGGCCGTGCACGCAGCCCCCCGGGGCGCAGCACACAGCACGTGGCGGGTACACCGCATCCCCTGCCGGCCCCCCTCGCCCCTCCGCCCACCCCAGCCCGCGGCCTCCCGGAGCGGAGCCCCTCGGCTGCCGGCCCCTCGGCTGCCGGCCCCGCTGCGCACTGCGGGCTGCAGGTGTACGTGCGGCGCGGCGGCGGCATCGCCGCTTTAAGGCTCGGCGGCGGGCGGGGGAGGCGGCGCGCCGGGTTCAGCCGAGGACACAGCCCCAGTTCTCAGAAATCCCCGCGCTGCGGGAACATCGCGCTCCGGCACCGCAGCCCCGCCGCCTGCCCTACATCGGGGCCGCCCCCGCCCCCCGGCCCCCGCCCCCCGCCCCCCGCCACCAGCCCCGACGGGGGCCCCGGCCCCGCGCCCCCCAGCCCCAGCCCCGGCCCCGGCCCCGGCGGATTTTGGGGTGCGGGGCTGTGGGTTTGGGGCGTGTGCCGGGCGCGGGGCGTGCACGCGGGACACGCGCGTGTGTGCGTGTGACATGTGGCGGCCGGGGGCGCCCCCGCCAGCGCAGTCCTTTGTCATCGCCCCGCACCCGGGGGGGGGGGGGGGAAGGGGGGGAAGGGGGCAGCTTTTCCGTAAATTTTACGGTTTTTTATTGCACACTTCTGCGAGTCAGTGTTCTATTTATATATACATATATAAATAAATACATTTATGATTTTATTCGTTTCATTTCTTTTTATTTATCTCTTCTTATTGATTTTTTATTTATTTCGTTTTATTATATTTTATTATATTTTATTATATTTTATTATTATTTTATTTATTTTATCTATTTCATTTATTCCATTTTATTTATTTTATTCATTTCATTTCACTTCATTTCATTCTACTTTTGTTTCGTTTTATTCCATTTTATTCTTTTTTTTTTAATTATTATTATATATATTTTTTTAATTTTTTTTTTGCGTGGGGGCGCGCCCAGATCCCGGCACCATGCAGGCAAGCAGGCAGGGACCGCGGTGGGGGTGTGCTCCTGCTCAGCCCCCTCCCCTCCTTCCCCTCCCCCCCCCCCTTCCCCACCGCCCCCGGGGGGGAGGGGCGTCCCTTCGGCCCCTCCCCGCCTCACCTCAGATGCCCTCCGCCGCTCCCCCCCTCCCTTCCCCCCCCGTCCCCCCGCCCGCCGCCTCCATCTTACGCCCTCCCCCGCGATGTCACAGGCAGCGCGGCCGCCTCCGCTAACATGTCCGCCCCCGCTCCCGCACGGCTCCGTGTGCGGCTCCGTCTGCGGGTGCCCGCTGGGGGCTGCCCCCCTGGGACCCCCCCCCGGGACCCCCGTGCCCCGGCTCCCCCCCTGCCCGCCCCGTCCCGGCCGCTCCGGGGCCCGCGGGTTCGGTTCCCGCTGCCCCGGCCTCGCCCCAGCCCCAGGGCTGCCGCTGCCCCCCGATGGGGGAGAGCCCCCGCCGCTGGCCCTCCCCAAAACGCCGATTTTCGGGGACGCGGGGCTCTGCTGCAGCTCCCCCGGCAGTGCGGGTCCCCGGGCACCAGCACGGGCTGGGTTTGGTGCTCGCCGGGCGCTGGGCAGGAGCTGCAGGAGCGCTCGTCAATAAATTTACAGCCACGCCGTAATTGCCGCTGCTGCTGGCATCGCGCGGCTCAGCGGCTGAGAGGTTCCCTTTGGAAGTTTAATTCATCCATCCCCGGCGGAAATTCCTGCCAGAGAAAAGAAGGGCCCGGCAAGCAGCTCTGCAGAAGGGGCTCTGGTGGTGCTGCTGGGCACCGGGCTGCAGGTGCAGTGCTGTGTCCAGCTCCGGGCTCCCCGGCACAGGAGGGGTGTGGGCACGCTGCAGAGAGCCCAGCAAAGGGCTGCGGGGGTTCTGCAGAGCCTGGAGCACCTCTCCTGTGAGGAGACGCTGGGAGCTGGGACTGCACGGCCTGGGCAAAAGAGGCTCAGAGGGGTCCGAGTCAGTAGAGATACCTGACGGGAGGGTGTGGGGATGGGAGATGGATCCAGGCCCTTTCTGATAGTGCCCAGTGCCAGGACAAGCGGCAGTGGGCACAAACTGGACCATGAGAGGTTCTGCCTAAACATCACTTTGCTGTGCGGCTGACAGGGCGCTGCCACGGGCTGTGCAGGCTCCCTGCTTGGAGGTCTTGGTCCTGGGCAGCCTGCCTGAGGAGGGCGTTGGAGCAGGTGGCCTCCAGAGGTCGCTTCCAACCCTAACCATTCTGTGCTGCTGGGATCGGGTCGTTGTTGGGTAGGATCGCAGAATGGCTTGGGCTGGAAGGACCCTGAAGGACCATCCAGTTCCAGCCCCCTGCCACGGGCAGGGGCACCTCCCACCAGACCAGGCTGCCCAAAGCCCCATCCAGCCTGGCCTTGAACACCTCCAGGGATGGGGCAGCCACAGCTGCTCTGGACAATGTCACCAACAGGGAAGAGGTTCTTTCATATATCCGATTTAAATCTATTCCCTTTTAGTTTAAAGCCACTGTCACTACAGGCCCTGGTAAAACAAACAAACAAACCCCACACCTTTCTGCAGCTTTCCTGTAGGCCCCCTTTAGATACCAGAAGGCTGCTGTGAAGTCTCCCTGGAGCCTTTTCATCTCCAGGCTGAACAACCCCAACTCCCTCAGCCTGCCCTCGCAGGAGAGGTGCTCCAGACCTCTGATCATCCTCGTGGCCCTCCTCTGGGCCTGCCTTCACAGGTCCACATCTCTCTTGTGCTGGGGCCTCAGCAGTGTACGGGCCAGTCTGTGCAAGTCTGGAGTTGGTGTCTGGGAACACATGACAGGTAAAGCAAAGGGTCTGAACACATTATTTTTCTTTCATAATTTTGACTACTGCTGAGTAACGTCCTAATACTGATTCCCATGTGTCCACTTGTACTGGTGAAGGGGTCTGGTGGGCCCTGCGGTATTCTACGGCTCACTCCCCTGCTGCTTGGTCAGCTTTCAGGAATGACTTATGACACAGTCTTTCAGATATCAATTCACAATCTTCAAGAGAAATGCAAAATGAATGTGCCTGTGCTTGCACGTATGTCCCACATTATCAGGAATCATCTCTAATCACAAGGGAGAGACTTAAAAGGTTTCTGGTGCCCTAACCCCACCTCTTAGTCCCTTTGTTTTTCTAAAGCAAGATACCCCATTCCAGAAAGTTTTGTCTCAAAAAGATATATTCTAAAAAAAAAAACACATATGCCAGAAGATCCTGTTTTGTGGTCTGGCTGTACCAACACAAGCTTTGTTTGGTAGTAATCAGCTAAGAGCATTGTCTTATCCATTAAGGTTATCTCAACAAACAGTTGCGTTTTCCCCAGAATATGAAAAATGCTATTATAGCCCTAAACTGGAGAAAATATTGGATTGTTAGTTTAGACTGACAAAATGCTTTTCCACATAAGTCACCCTTTTACTTTCATAGTCACACTCCTTTTTTTTTCCTTTTTTTTTTTCTTCCTTATGCCAGTGTTTTACAGTTAACTTTGACTGAGTTCTAATCTCTGTTAGTCAGTTTTACTTTAAAATCAGCCTTACAGACTTGACTGAATTATTCTGAAGCGTGTGGAAAATCAGCATAGGTAATGTTATTTATTCATTTATTTATTTACAGAGTCAAATGAGGTTTTAGGCTCCTAGAGAAGAACACGGACACTTGGATTTTACTCAAATTCGAGTTTGCAAAGGTCTGATGGTTCCTAGTGCCAAGAGAGCTCAAACTCTAACTTCTCTTGATTTTCCCTAATACTCTGCTCTCGTGCATGCCCTTGGACATAAGCTTTTGGTTTGTATATCTGCCTAGATTTCAGACCCTGCTAAGAACACCAGGGCAGCTGTATCAAACCTACCAGGCGAAACATGCTGTCTGTAGCGCTGGCCTGGGACAGACTTTAACATCCTTCTTCTAACATTTTCCAGGCCTCCGGCCATTTGCAGGTCAGAGGCGCTGTGATAACTTCACGTTTGATTGCAAAATGCCCAGCAGCCCTTAGAGCAGAGCCTGGAGTTCAGGCCTTGCCCAATCCCAAGTCAAGGTCCTGAGGATGAGGTTCACCCTCTCATTCACAGTCATGGGTTTTATAAGGAAGGGCGGAGACCGTCTCACCCAGCCCAGCCCAGCCGCCTGAGCACTGGGTCTCAAGGTGGAAGCTGCAGATGTGAATCCCCTCAGGAAACAGCAGCTCCCTTAGCTGCTGGGGTCAGCCACAGCCTCAGAGCACATCAGGGCAGGGGGCTGGCTACAAACTGCGTGCTGGGCAAAGCCTGTCCCCAGGCTGGTGATCAAGCTGGGTGAGATTCCTGATTTCTGGAGAAAACCGTGGCTAGAGGCTCATTTTCTCCTTGGTTGCTCTACTCAGTGCGCTCTCGTTGCTCTGAGAGCCTCTCCAAGGCTACTGTTGCAGGGCAGACAAAATCATGCCCTGCCCTTGATTCTGAGGTAGCTGATTGCAAGTGAGCTCCAGTGTGGGCAGTTATCACAGTGCTGAAAGTAAGCTGGTGAGTCCTGCTGGGTTAAAGGGGATATTAGGTCATGCTCACTCTGCTGACTTAGCTGCCTAATTTCTGCTCCGTAGCACAAGCAGCACTGGAGCAAGGCTTTGTAGCACAGCCTGAGATGTGCAGCTCCTCTCTCACATGATGTACAGAGCCTGAAGTGCCCACCTCAGAGCTCCAGCCCCCACACGTCTATGAAAAGTGCATAGATATTGTCACATACATAGCATGATGCATCACCGCTGCCTCACTCAGTCACTCGCAAAGCAGGCTCTTGTCAAAGCAAAAGTTCAGGGCTGAGAAAGTTGTCACTGCGGTTACACTGATGCACACACCAGAGAGATGTCTTTTTTTCTTTTTTTTTTTTCTCTCTCTCTTTTTTTTTTTCCTTTCTTCTTTTTCTTATTTGTTTATTTATTTATTTTGCCAGAGCTGCCAAGTAATTTCCACCTAATTTTCTCAAATACGAGTGCCTGCAACACCAGAAGACTTCTGACTTCACAAATGTTACAAGCTCCATGCTCAAATACATATATATTTTTTTTGGTGTGTCTGTGACTTCACCATGGTGGATTGTCGTGCATGGCAGCACTGCAGACTTGTGTAGTTCAGTGTGTAGAGAAAAAAAAAACACCTGTACAGATAAAGGAAAAGAGATGAGCAGAGATATCAGTTAGTTGGATTTAATTATAACTTGTAAGGAAAGCTAGTTGGCTGTGCTTGGATTAAAAGAGCTTGGAGAGACAGATGATCTAATAGGTCTTTGATTTTCTGAGGTGAGAAAGTGGGAAAGGACATGATTCTCTTATGAGCATGTGTTCCTCCTCTTTAACGTAGCTATTTTTATAGCTGTGCAACTATTTCTATGGATTTCACTTGTTTGAAATCTAGTAAGAACAGTAATTAGCACTCATAATGGAGCGTTAAGGTGAGTACTACTTTTTTCCTTTTTTTTTTTTTTTTTTGGTACAAATAGCAATACTGAGTCAGAGAGATGACATATCTTGCTGAGGGCTCTGAGCTCCATGAGAAAGTCAGAGTGCAGGACTCCGAGTTTAGTTACACGCTGTTCAGCATTTCAAGTAACTTTTGCTACTCTGAAGGGTAGCCAGGCCACCCTTAGGTCAATCTAGCTGACTCAACCATTTTTTTCTACTTCTTCTTCAGGATACAAAAGAGAACAAATCTTAGAATGAGTGTAGCAGTCAAAACGCCAATTTTGGGTGACTTTACACTGTTCTGTTAATGCTGCTGACACTCAAAATCAAAGAGTGTAACAGCTGCAGAGGATTATTTTTCAGGTGAGGAAACAAGACAACAGTAAGGGAACTTTTTAAGACTAATCTTGCGGTGCTCCCAGTACCAAGGCCATCTGCTGGCTTTGTCTACTTAGCCAACCTTTGCTGTGAATAAGTTATTGTTTCCTCACTAATGCTGTTCAAGGAACATCTACTGCTGCTGCAAATGCAGAGATAGTATGAAATAACCTTTCTTATTGTTTGAAGGAGTTGAGTAGAGAGAGAGAAGGAGTTTAGTATTTAGGCTTTCTTAATTTTTGAAGCTCCCCTCACCTTTTTGTGCTTCAGCTTCAACCTGACCGAGAACCTCCTGTCACGAATGTACGTGAGTCAGAAGTCCATGTATATTTAGCTAGTTACACTAGAAGTCACACCAGCCAGAACCAGTAACGCTGAATTAAAAATATCAAATGTTTGCTGATGGGTTACAGTGAAAACATACATTTTGTCTGTCTTGTTTGACTTCCAGCACCAAAAGCCCAAAGACATTTAAGCACGTTTCCGCTGCTTGCAAGAAGAGAATTATAATAAAATTATCACGTAGCTGCTGCCAGCATTTCACATGAAGTTCTTTATAAATATTAATCTAAATGACCTAACTTACTAATTAAGTAGTCATCTGTGTACAGCAAGTGGTACTTGGTGGTATGCAGTGGGTGTTAAGCTACCCCCAGCAGTTGCATGTACAAGGCGCTTATTGCTCACAATGCTGGATCTGTCAGGAGCTTCGTCCAGATTCATAACTTGTCCTGCCTGGAACTCAGTGTAAAATCAAATGATGAAGGTTAACTTCAGTAAACATTTACCCATGCAAATGACATTAAATAACTATGACGTTCCTCTTAGTATCTGTCACACTGTATTTTGCGTGAGACGCTGGACTGAAATTCAATTTACCCATTGATGTTTACACCAGCATCTGTTTTGAGAATTTCAGCACACATTTCATCCAACAAACAAGCAAAATTTTCACTACCCTGTTTCTCTCAAAGCAGCAATGGCTATTAAGTGACAACAAAAGAAGTTCTGGTATTTCCGCAGAAATGAATAAACCTTGATTTTTCCTCCCAGGAGTCAACTGACTATGCTAGGCAGGAGATTTACATGGACGTACAACTTTGAGAAGCCTACTCACTGTGCTTGTTAAGAATCACAGCTGTTGATTTCAGTGCCTATCTTCTTCTATTGCAGCCCCTATTTCCAACGACAAAAAAAAGTGATTGGGACTTATAACTTTGAATTCCCATCAGTGTATGTAAAAAAGACCAACACTAAGACTTTTCTTCCTTTTTTATGTATTAGGGTTTGCTGAGTTTCAATCTGCTGTACCAGAGAAGGTCCACAGAGAACAATAATACTCAGCAGGTGCCAATAAGGACACAATCTGAGAGCTAATTTAATCTGCTACTCAAGTTGCTGAAGGTAGCAGCTGGAATTTCCCTAATTATCTTCTTCCCCTTTTAGCTTATAAAATAAATGCACTTTATGAAGTAAGTATCGGGGACAGAGTGGATATAGAAATGATTAATTCTTTCCAACAGATTAAAACTGTGCTTTATCCTAAAGAATTGTTAGAGACCCTGAGTAGTTGCCATTGAGAAGTTTGTATATAGGAGGTAACAGAACATCCTCATTTTGTAGTACTTACTATGTTGAGATAAAAGCCTTGTTTTTTTAGGGGATTCCAATCCACTGTTCTTGTAAAAATGCTTTAAAACAAAACAAACAAACAAAAAAGCATTTTGTTATTATAATGATCTTCTGTCTCAGTCAGGTAGTTTCAAAGTGATTGCTACATTTAATAGATAATATTATTTCACAGTGGAGTAATCTGTCCTGCAAGAATGGAAAAGATGCAGAAACACTCTGATAAAACATAACACCAAGCGTTCAAGCCAATATTTTTCTTTCTACGAGCGGAGAACACTGGAACAATGGCAAACACTATCTGTCTTATCTGGATTATCACGTATACAGTGCCCTCCGGCTCCTCTAGGTATGCGGCAATGCAGATTCTCTTAGTGATGGTTCATGTCCTCCCTTTGGGAACAACTCTCTCAAGAGTTCTCTTAAAGCCTGCCATGTACATTCCTGGGCAGTTTTTTCTGTAGTCACCATGTCTGCTGATCACTTGATATCTTCCCGTGTATTTAGGTTGTTTGTCCTACTGCACTGTGAGTGGCTGGTGTTTTCACTGCTGTCCAGGGTGATTTGTAGCATTGTAAAAATGTGGTACAATACTCTGAATTGACTTAACATGCCAAGTATCTCATGTTATCAGCCTTTTTTCAGCATTGCACAGTGGATTTGCGCTGCAACTTATTTTTAGGTGATGCAAATAATAAACATCACTATTTATTTGTTCATTTTCCCCAGAAAGAGTCTATAGTGAAAATAGTCTTCTAGAAAAATAGAAAAAGGGGTACATGTCTCCAGATTAAACTCCTGAGGGATTCTTTCAGCTACTAGGACATTACAAATGTAATCAATAAAGAAAATAAAAACTTACACTTCCTGAAAGAGACCAGTAGGCATGGAACTCGCCCAGGTTAATTTATTTATCACCAACATTTTGTTTCACTGACTGATTCCTGTCTACTCAGCCATGGTGAGACTACACATGGAGTACTTTGTCCACTTCTGGGCTTTCCAGTACAGGAGGGACATGGACATACTGGAGAGAGTTTGGTGGAGGGCTACGAAGATGATGAGGGGACTGGGACACCTCTCTTTTGACGAAAGTCTGAGAGAGATGGATGGGACTGTTCAGCCAGTAAAAGAGGAGTCTGAGAGGGGATCTTATCAATGTACACAAATATCTTAAGGGAGGGTGTCAAAATGATGGGGCCAGACTCTTTTTGGTGGTTCCCAGCAACAGAACAAGAGGCAATGGGCACAAACTGAAGCACAGGAGGTTCTGGCTGAGTATGAGGGGGCACTTTACTGTGAGTGTGACAGAGCACTGGAACGATTTGCCCAGAGAGGTTGTGGAGTCTCCTTCTCTGTAGATATTCAAAACCTGCCTGGAGGCCATCCTGCGCAATGTCCTGCTCAGCAAGGGGGGTTGGACCAGATGACCTCCAGAAGTTCCTTTCAACCTCACTGTTGTGTGATTCTGTGAAGTTAATTGACCTATTCCTAAAGGAACCTTCAGAAGTAATATGTCAATTTAATATCAATTTTCTTATTTTTCTTTGAAACCATGCAGCAACTTACAATGTCAGCAGAAAGTGAACTCCTTGAGTTACTTCATTCTAGTGTTCCAGAGATAGTCACTCAACGTGAAGTAACCCGTGATGTGATGAACTCCATTACATCCTGGGTTAGCATTGCTGGTAGTGGGCTGACATATGGAATTAAAAGTGTCAGTTTTCTGCTGTTTGAAGCAGACATCTTTATTTGCTAACAGAATGTGTGATAGGAAAGAACTGTGAGATGATCATGATATTCATTCCGTATGGTGCCCTCCTGAGGAATCTCCTAATATTTCAAGAGACAGACAAGGGAATTTTCATTTCATCCCTTGCTGAAAGTCGTTACTTCTTCACAACAATGAAGAAAAGTCAATTTTCAAGCAACACAGAAATGTAGGGCAAGAACTGAGGAATACCTTTCATGCAGTTGCAGTAATACATTCAGAGAGTAACTGTTTATATAGGAATTTGAAGAGGAGATTTCAATTACCAATCTTTCTTTGATGATGGCAACTTTTTAGCTGCCTTGTATGGACAGTTCTTCTTCAATGACAGCTGAACAGCATTTCCTAAATCTACAGATTTCTAATTCCAAATGGTTTTATTCTGACCAATAAGGAACAATGCAACTTTTTGATTTATTCAAGTTATTTTTCTAAAGGGCGTG
This sequence comes from Anas platyrhynchos, assembly GCF_047663525.1. Classification (NCBI taxonomy): domain Eukaryota; kingdom Metazoa; phylum Chordata; class Aves; order Anseriformes; family Anatidae; genus Anas; species Anas platyrhynchos. The sequence continues at coordinate 40,137,244 of NC_092621.1, read as the reverse complement.
TGTATTCTCTGAAAGTATTTTGTTTGATTGCTGATCAGCCCCATTGAATTCATCAAACTGGTGTTGCTAGAAGACACTTTTTACTGAAAAATTGCGTAGAGTTTTGATGCTGAAATTGTTTTAACACTTCTCTTTCCTGATGTTGCATATGGCTGGTTCTGCAGTGCTAACAGGCTGCCTTTGGCAGGAGAGAGAGCAACTTTTAACTCCCAACCTTCTGATGCTCATGCTCATTTCTATTTTATTTTTGCTGTTGTTTATTTATTTGTCTGTTTGTTTCTGGTGTGTGTGTGTGTGTTTGTGTGTTTGGTTGGTTCCCCCCTCTTCACCCCATGTGTTCTCTGCCTATGCCTACAGTGTGGTACATGTACATCCATCCTGCTTCATTTTGCCACTCCTTTTTAAGCCATCAAGCCCAATAATGAAGCTCTTGATGAAACTGTGAAACCAGTACCAGCAACAATGAGTCTTCATTATTCTTGGAGAAGACTGGGGTGTTTGATATGCGTGAAGCTTTGTGCAGATAGCTACCACTATGAACTGCCATTTGTTACTGTCAAGCAAGTAAGTGTTACAACTATGTAAAAGTGTTGCTCTTCTCTAGCAAGGGATTTACACTTGGAAAAGAAAACAAAAAATAATTAGTACTTTATCTTTGTTTCATCCACACCTCAAGTGTATGGATGTTGGCTGATGGACAGAAACCCTGTTCCCTGTTACTGCTTACAGTGGGGTTGGAAATGATAAAGAATTGGCTTGACTATATTATGAATAGCTGAGATAAAATGCCTGTGACCTGATACCTGAGTCACCAAATATTTTAGCTATTTGCATATGTTTACTATGATTGTAAAATATATAACCTGTCCACATAACTGTGTATTTATAGACCTTTAATAAATATGTAACAGACACATACTGACAAAATCTGACATACTGATAACCTATTTTGCTTTTGGTTGTGCAGGAAGTGCTGAGTTTGGGATTCATGTTGCAGAGAGCTGAGAGGAAAAAAAAAAAAAAAAAAGAAGAAGAAAAAGCTTAATTACAAGGTACCCCTCCCATAAACATCTCCCAGACAAAACCACAAAGTTTTATTGATAACAGTCTACTTATCTACAGGCACTGTAGCTGATAAGCTTCCTGTCTGCTCAGGCAGACCGAGTATAGCATACTTTATGAAAAAATTTAGAGCTGTCTCTAATACTCAAATATTTCTACCTCACTTCTCATCTTTTATTTATTTATTTATCCATTTCATTTATTTATTTATTTAAATATTCGATATGACCAGAGTTTTCCTTCTCCCAGGGCAGATGCAGCCCTAGTCTGTAGCAGAAGAGGTGATGATTATATATATGGTTGGGAATATGGATGGTGCTAACAGGAGGGTTGAACACAGTTTAAATGTTTCTGACCTGTATGTCGTATTTTTGCATATGTACACAGACATATGCACAAGCACACATGTGCAAATGTGTGCCTGTCTTCATACCCCTCTGCCATTCATAAAACTTTGACTGCAAGCTGTTCTGGCACAGTCATTGCAAAAGAGCAAGGGTAGTCTGTAGCTGTTGTGGCAGCATTCACATGCTTGCTTCTACTCCTGTGGCTTACATGTGGATCTCTCTGAAACAGAAGAGAAGAAATCAAAGCTAACTCTTAACATATTTTTAATATGCAGCTGAACAAATTCCTGCAGCTTCTAAGGATCAAGGAAATTGTTGAGCAAGGCTAATCTAGCCCTGAAAACTTGGAGGGATGGGGCATCCACAGATTCTCTGGGCAACCTGTCCCAGTGCCTCACCACCCTCGGAGCAAATAATTTCTTCCAAATATTTACTCTAAATCTACATTCTTTTAGTTTAAAGCCGCTCTCCTTGTCCCCTCACTACAGTCCCTGACAAGGAGTAAGCTCCCTTTAGGTATCGGAAGGCTCCTATAAGGTTTCCCCGGAGCCTTCTCTCCAGACTGAACAACCACAGCTCCCTCTACCTGTCTTCATCGGAAAGGTGGAGCCACATCAACCTCATGGCCCTCCTCTGGACTTATTCTTATATATCCATACATCTTGTGCTGGGATCCCCAGAACTGAATGCAGTGCTCCAGGTTGGGTCTCATGACAGCAGAGTAAAGAGGGAGAATCACCTCCCTCAACCTGCTGGCCACTCTGCTTTTGGTGCAGCCCAGGATACACTTGGCTTTCCGGGCTGCAAGCTCACTTTGCTGGGTCATGCTGAGCTTCTCATAAACCAGAAGAGAAGGGAAACTGAACTGTGTTTCTGAGCATGCGCTGTATTCTACACCATATTCCTTTGTGTGGTGTAATGGGTGTTTTTGTCACTTCTTACTAGGATATAAGAAATGCAGTTTGCAGTGAAAATAAATCTGTGTGGACAGTTGAAATATGGTCTATCACTCTCTCTTAATTTGAGATGACTCTAAGATAAACAGTTCATTTCCTGGTGCTCTCATGTTTAGAACCTTTACTCCATAGTACAGAGAGAGAAGAGCCTGTAGACTCTTCTGGTTTTAAATGAAGAACAGAATGATTTGTGTCTGTTTAATCATCTACAAGTAAATCAAAGCAAGGTTTCCTCTGTCACTCAGTGCTGAAGTAATGCCACCAAGGACCTTGAGTATGGTGAGAGAAAGTAGTCTCACCTGTGTAGTAAGTTATTACCACGTTATCAGTGGTAGGACTGGTGTATACTAGGATCTGGGTATGTTTACCATCTCCAGATGATTGTAAAATATTTGTTTCCTGTCTACAGTATGAATATTGAAGTAAAAACAACCATAATAACTTACATAAATTGCTCAAGACCTATTTCTCAGAGTTTTTATTCCAGGTGGAGAATGTCCTTGGAGTATAAAAATGGGAGGAAGAGAAGTAGTTATCCTTATGGAGCATTTGTTCATAATGGGAAAAGATCCTGAATAGTGGGTGTGAGGGCAGATTTACCAATAAAGGATCTCAGTAAACTGCTTATTAACACAGTGCAGCTCTGCATGTATATCATGAAAGAAAGAGCTGGCCAAGCCATTGGCTTTAAGGGGGCTTTAAGCCTAACTTGACCCCCTTATTAACACTGGCCAGTATAGCACATGCTCCTGGGTTACCAGACGGTACTTGTGCATCCCTGCAGCCTTCCCCACCACGTTGACTCTGATTGATTTCCACCTTTAAAGGCTGCACTGTTGCACGGCCTCCCCCTTCACCATCGCAGCTGCATCTATCCCTGTTGGAAAATGCAGATCAACAGAAGATGTTTGGAGTACCTGTTATGACAGCTTGCATCTACACTGGGGAGAATAACAGCCATACCTTTCCTTTCTGCTGATGTTGGCAAGGGGTGTTCTCTAGCACTGTGACATGATAGATGCTTATATATTTCTTTTGATTTGTCTCTATGGTAACAGACTGCCAAAAGAAGGGATCTGGTGTCTGGGAGCTCAGCCATGAGCACAGGGAAAATGGAGGATTATACCCCACCTGCGGGAAAGGCAAACCCAAGAATGATTTATTTAAGCAGAGATTTATGGGTGGAAGACGGGAAATAAAACACATACAGCATAAGATGCTCGAGAAGAAGGTATTCTCCTAGTTCTTGTTTGTCAAATGAAAGGCAAGTTGCAACATCTGGCCTCACCTCATAAAGGAAAGGAATAGGCATTCTCCAGTCTCAACTTTTGCTTTTATTGCTAATGCTTTGACACAAGTCCTAATGTTGCTTTGTGGGTAACCACTACATTTTTCGCCTTCCACCTTTACCTTCTACTCCAGCCCATTCAGTGCAGGGCAGTGCAAGCATAATTCTGAAAGATTCAGTTTGTTCATGAGTTTCTCCACTGATTTGCTGTTTCAAGCTACAACAAGTTCAAACACCCTTGCTCACTTTCAGCTTTCTCTGTGATTCAGCCTCCCTTTCATTTACTATGCCACACTATCATTGCCTTCCTGCTTTGCAATTGGGTTGTTGAGCTACATGTATATTCACACCTTGCAGTTTCTAGGTTGGGAAATAGTTCCAGCTGCATTTCAGGGTGAGAGCCAAACGTGCAACAGCTTTGCCTGTGCCTTCAAAGCTCAACATGAGAATTGAAGGAAACAACAGTGGAGTATATAGCATATCAAATGTTTTAGGAACAAAAAATGAAAGCCAGAATTAGAAAATAAAAATGATGGAATTCAAAGACCTTATTTTTCTTCTGCAGGCCACAAATTTATTTTCTGTTTGCAGCACTGCTAAGGTTATCCCAGTCACTGTGCAGGTTCATGGAAAACACATGTGTGCATCTGTATTGTGTGCACACATACACAGTGAAGAGGTATGGTATCAGTCTCTTCGATTTATTTTACGTGAAACTGACAATTTAAAGCATTTTAAGACTAGGTGCTTGTCTTTCACGTTCATTGCCTTTTTTTTTTTCTTTTTTTTTTTTTTTTCCCCTACACATAATAAATGTTTAGAAAACTGTTCTTGTATTTCACAAGCATCTGCAGAATTGGGGCAGCATATTAACTGTGAATAATAAAAGATACAGAAAAAAACACACTTGTGAAATCATTCCTTTGAAGCTGAAATAAAGACATGGTTACACCCGGAGATTAATTATGAAAAACTGGATACTAATGCAGTGGCAATATGCATAGAGACTTTAATCCATTCAGTTGAGGAGGGAAGCATGGATGAGTTGAGGGGGAATATTTTTCCGTCTTAAAATGATCAAAGAATTTTAGTGTATTTGCAGAAATTGGTGGAGACAGATGACAGTCAGCAAGGGGGAGAAAGGGCGACAGTTTAAAATAAATAATGATATCAGATGAAACATGGAATGAACATACAAAACATGGCAGGAATTTGCAGTGGAGGTTATGCAAAAATTCTGCAGCTCTGCAGAAAATAGTAAACTCTGTGTTTCCTTATAAACTTCTCTCTTGATTTGTGGGAATCCAGTTGTTATCAGCTTTCAGCATGACAGTTATAAAAATAGCACTTTGTAAAAATAATGCATGTACAATAAAACGGTAAAAACGTCCAAGGCCTGTTCACTAAATGAGAATGCCAATGCTTGAGTTGGACTTTGCATATTTTCTTTTGGCTGTGAATTTCATGATTCATTTCATAGTCTTTCCCCACCCTTTCTGAAACCCCTGCACCAACAAGCCAGAGGTTCAGTCCTGGAGGAGAGGAATGAAGAAATGATGGGTTTGGACAAGGCATGTATGTTTGTTGGGGAAGGAAATATTAAGAATGAGTAATACTTGCCTTTTGTTTTGTTTTATATGATTACTATTACTATTACTATTACTATTACTATTACTATTATTACTATTATTTATTTTAACCTACCAACAGCTCTGGTAAGCCTAACGTAAATCTGGAGGCAATCAATCATGTGTGGCAGATTGCTCTGTCCACCATCCAAGAGGAAGAGCCCCTTGCACCACCTGGCTGACAGTAGGCACCCAGCACCACAGCCCCAGAGCCCCGTGCCCCAATGCTCTCAGCCTGTGGTGTGGCACTGGGCCCCCAGAAGCACTGCAGACCCCTGGGGCTCCCCCTTGTCTGCCTTCCACTGCCAGGAAACCTTACAACTCTGGTTGTCATCTCCGTCCTAGGAAAGAACAAACGTTCCCTCTTCAGGGCCTTTCCTCCATCTCAGCCTTCACGAGTGACCTTGGGTTTCATTTCACTGCTGTGCCCTTGAACTAGGAACCAACTGTCAAAGAAAAGTGTATCTGGGATTTGTTAGTGCTTGCATTTTTTTTTTTTTTCAGACCCACGATTCATTACAGGTGATTATGCAAGAACAAGCCTCAAGGCTGTTATGTACATGGAATGCTTCTGGCCTTTGCAGTTTCTCCCACCTCTGTATTTCTTCAGAAAGAGGAGAGAAAGCCAGATTAGATGCTGAGGGTATAGTACAAATCTTACTTTTCTATATTTAAAGCATAACATGATCCAGTGACTGCTGAAGTAATGAATCACTGTGATTTACATATACAGGTCAGTGGAGGACATCAGCACACAGCTGAAAACATCCCCAAACCTACACTCTCCTTTACAACTCCTATTCCAGCCAGATATGTGTGCATTCCTGTTACGGATCCTGTTAACCAGCTGCAGTCTGGGAGATTAGGAGGCCGTTCTCCTCGTGTCCGGGAGGAGGCCTGACAGTGAGGACTCTGCTGCCCCAGCTCGCAGCCTGGCAGAGCAGGAGGTGCTCCCAGTTTATCCTCTGAGTTCCCTCGAAGCCAGCACTGAGGTGAACCCAGGAGCAGATCCGGGCTGCCATCCAGGGGTCCGGGTGCTGGTGACACAGACAGACACTTTCTCCATTCCCCGGCCAAGTCATGTTTGAGGGAGCTGAGAAGTGGGACAGGCAGGCTGGTTTCCTTGGAAATGCTTTTGCTATAATTAAACCCAGCGAGGGGGGGGGGAAGGGGGGGGGGGGAAGAAGTGAAGGGTACCCCCCACCATTTCTGAGTGAAGGAAAAAAATAATCTATTTGCACCCTGGGCCAGAATATGGAGGAAACCGCTGGGCTCGATCCCTGCTCCACATGCATGTGCCTGAGCGCGCGAGCATGTCTTCTCTGTACACAGAGCGATCTCTGGACGGCTCAGATATTGCCAGTGTCCCTCTTGTAGCGCCGCGGCTGAGATCATGTTGTTGATCTTGTTTTACAGCAGCCCTGACTGTTGTGCAGAGTACAGAATGTTCCCTCCCGTGAACTGAGGTTGAACTTCTCCAGCCCACTTTGTTTCAGGAACCGCGCAGATATAGAGCTTGGGGTGGGGGGGGGGGGTGAGATGGGGGGGGTGAGATGGGGGGGGATTGGAGGGGGAGGAAGGGAGGGGGAGCCAGTTTTAAAAAAAGCAAGAGGGGTGGAAGGGAGGAAGTTCCCAAAGGGTTTGTTTCATCTTAAGTATTTAGTTTATTATTTTTTTAATTTAAAAAAAAAGCACCACAACCGCCACCAAAACAAACAAACAAACAAACAAAGCCAATCAGCATAAATAAATAAATATACTTTGAGGAAAGATGTAAAAAAAAAAAAAAAAAGACAAGGCAAACCCACGTTTACAGAAATAGATTTATAGCACTATTGTTTCTTTGACTGTATGTCATTGTTAAACGAGCACATCTCTTTTGCTTTGCTGCACCTCTCCCCCTTCCCTGAAAGCCATGCTTCAGTTCCTTTCCCAGAGGAAACTGCAAGTGTGGCTGGCTCCACCTGAGAGAGAAGAGGCCAAAGGTTTGACGGACACCTCACCTCACCCCCACAGACAATTTTTTTTTTTTTTTTTTTTTTTTTTTGTCCTGGGAGTACACCTTCAAAGCTGGAGCCTCTCAGAAGCTTTGTGTCACTGTGGTGCAGTTCTCAGGCCAGGCGGCGGGGGGCTGCCGGGACCAAAGGAGCCTGTGAAAGGAAGGTGTAGAGGAATAAATAAGTCGAGGAGTTTCAGCCTGCAACAGGTGAACACGCCAGCAACCCGAGGAGCCGGAATGTCATTGGTGTGCTCCAGGGGCTGCACTGCCACGGGCTGTCTTTATAAAAGGATTGTTGAAAGGAGTGACTGGATTAGCAGCACACTTGGGCATTCTTCTTGTTTAGTGCAGCCAGCCCTGTGCCAATCTTGGATCAAAATGAATCAGGAACCTCAAGAGACTTTGTTAGCTCCTTTGTATAATTTCTTGTATTTCATGCAAATCTCAAACACTCATTGCTTTTGAGAGACTTTCTGCCTTTCTCTAATTTTCTTTCATATGGAGATCACAGAGTTAACCCACTCAATCAATGTCTGTGTTCTTCGCAGTAGCTAATCTTGCCACCTAGTCCAGTTTAACTAGCTTCTAATTTATTTCTCAGTACTGACTACATGCCATCTGCATATATTTTTTTGGCAGCAAACTGGGATTTATATCACTACAATGTGTTATACCCTTGGTGTGTTCCACTCCATTAAGCACCTCATCAAATCCTGTAAGAATATTTTTTGTAGCCTGCTCAATAGCTAGATGATGCACCCTTTTGTGGTTTGCTGTTCAACCCCAGTGAGCTATATATTTTTTTTTTTCCCAAACATAAGGTAAGCTTATCTCTCAGATGTGAAAGCATGCAAAAAAGCCCCTTCCACTCTCACTTTGAAGTTAATTCCCTGTGTATTGCAATGAAAGCTATACCATACCCCCTCTGAAAGTTGGGTAGGCTGCCTCCTGAAAGATGCCCTCTGACAGTACAAGAACAACCTCCCAGGTAGCACATGCTCAAAGCATAGCTCCAAAAATTGGTGAACCCGCAGCCCCATTTTGGTCTGCATGGTGCCCTTTGCCATCTGCTCCCCAGCTGTGCATTGGCAGCTGGTGCAGCCCATGGGTCAGAAGAAGGGTATGCAGGGTGGAGGCACTCTGTCTTCCTTGTTCTCTTTCCTCCACAGGAAACAACATGTCCTTGTCTCACGTCCCCATGATACTCTTTTCCCTCTCTTTCTTGTCTCTCATCTCAAAACAGCCCTTCCTTTTTGTTTTCTCAGGTGCTAGCACCTAGCACCACTCTGCACCTTGGCAGTTAATGTGGCTGCTTCACAGCCTGCTGCATTTTATCTTATCCGCAGCACTTCAGAGATACATTAGCCCGCTCTCACTGTGCTTTGCCAGGCTGCTCTGCTGTAGCTATACAAGACCCATGCAAAAGTAATCCAAGGTCACTTCCTTTCTGTGAAATGGGGGTGAGCTGCTTTGCTCAGGCTGTGGACCAGGATGATGGACAGCTGTGGGCAGTTGTTACTGGGCAGAAGAGCAGAGTGGTTCCGTGGGGTAGGAGGTGGATGGGTGCACTTTGCAGGTATGGTGCTACAGGAGACCTCTTGAGCTTTTTGTGACAGTGGCCGCCTGTAACCAATCTGTATTCTGGATGTTCCCCCAAAAAACAGCCTTGTTCCGCCTTCAGCCACAGCACTAGCATCTGTGCAGCTCAGCGGTGACTTGGATTGGGGAGTTGATCTGCCTGAGAAGTGCTATTTTCTGAGTTATTTTTTGTTCAGATCAGGTCAGTGACCTGACTGAGCCCACAGACCGTGGGGTGTGGGAAGGAGAGGAACTGGAGGTATGGCCTACAGAGGTAGGTCAACCTTTTTTTTCCCCCAGCTGTCTCATGTATGTTTGAAGTGACCTACCTTAGACAAATCCGTAGGCTCTTTGATGAGACACATTGGGCTACAGGCCATAAATCTGGGTTCTCTTTACTACACATGTTGAATGCAAGCCCTGAACACAAAAAAAAGTATCATTTAAAACACATCTATATATTTATTGTTTGCTAATTCAGCTTACTTGCCTATCTCCTGATACTGCTCCCTGGCTCCTATGAAAGCTTCCTGGCTTTCCGTATGTGACAGAGCAGGTCAGTGTGCGTAACAGAGCTATGGTCTTTGGCACAAAGACTGAGAGACTACTTTTTTTTTTTTTTTTTTTTTTTTTCTGGGAGCTTTTTACACCACTTTGTGAAACAAGCTGGCTTTTATATTCTAACATTATGTGATGCGTGTCCTTGGTAATCTGGACTGTAGTTACATTGTGTTTGGAGACACTGCTCTTCAGGAAGTTCCACTTTAACTCTGTCTGCTGTAGAATTCATTAAGAACTATTATTATTATTTGAAACCACAACATTTTCCCGCTAGCTGCATCTTTTTAACTTTTATTTATTTATATATTTATTATTGGCACCTCTTTGTAGTTTATGAAAACAGGGTCATGCCCTTGCAAAACAGTTGTTTCATTATGTTCTTTGTACTTCTATTACTTGCAATGAGGTCTTTTTTTTTTTTTTTCTTTTTAATTTTATATATTTATTTATTTATTTTTGTCAGAGAGACTGTGATCACCTCTGTACTGGGAGATGGCATGTTTCTTTACCCTTCTGGTCTGCCTTCATGAGCTTCTGTGCACACAGAAGCATGGACAATTGCATGGACTTGGTGTTTCAATGCTTTCCTCTTAGAATCTCAGTTTCCACAAAACCTGCAAAGACTTAATAATCTTCACAGAACCATGGCTATTTGTCACAATAATTTTGCTTTGACCTGGCCATGAGCTACACCACAAACTAATTTAATCCCTAATTAATCCATTTGATTGCAGTTCAAATTCAGAGGACTTAGTCTTATTCATTGGGGTGACCCGACACCTGGCTGTTTCAAAGGAAATGTACCTTCTGTGCATGGGTGGCAGGAGTCACCACTATTTTTTGAATAATCCTTTCCAGCAGCTTGCAATTTTCTCTGTACACCCATGGGAACAGATCATAGGTTTCCAAAAGCTCTGGGCTTGCATCATACAGCAGTGTGGAAGATTTAATTCCGAATCATTTTCTTTCAGTGCCACCTTATCGGGCAATAATGGAAAGTGTTATGACCATTTCCAGCAATTTTGTCATGCTCTTTTCCAGTTTGGAAGTTGCAGAAAACTTATTTTTCTCCATTTTCACTTGTTTTTGGCACTGTGCTTTACTGAGTTGACACAAAAAGAGAATAGCTCCACTGTCAACTGTGGACTAATGTTACCATGCAAGATGAGGAGTGGAGGGCATTATTGTCAATTCAATTGGTAACGATGGCTCACAACAGCCTATTACTTTTTATACAGGCAGGACCTCCAGCCAGGTGGGATGAGCACTTCCTCAGTCATTGTGCTTCTGTCAGTCAGCACAAGGCAGACAGTCTGACAGAAGACTTGGAGTTAATCATTATGGTGATGAAAACTGATGCTCTTCAGAGCAGCCAGGGAGATGGAGGGTGATGCTGTGCTCCATGGATTAGAGCATAGATAAAAAATAGCCAGGCAGCAATGAAAACTGCAGAAAAGGCTGGATGAACATTGTTTGCTCTTGCTAACACTCAAGATTCCTCCCTCCCTCCTCAGGAGGCCAAGCACCATTACAGTTCTCTCTGAGGACGAATGATGCACAAATGTACCTGTGACCAAGTTACATCTGGAGAAGGGCAGTAAAAAATAGGGTTCAAGGTCTGAACCCCAAATACATTCAAACCTGGGTTTAGTGCCTAGGGTAGGAGGTAAAGGCTAGACCACACATAGAAATTCTGGATTTTGCTGCACTCCAAGCTTCTGGACTGTGTTTTTAACTGTTGAGATCAAAGGTTTTGCCTGTGAGATCTGAAACTTTTTGGCTCAAAGTGCTGTAAGAATACCTGTTGTGGTGGGTTTTTGCTGTCTACGGACTTAAAAGATAAATGTCTGATTTGAGATTCAGTTTGGTGGAAATCTGCAAGGCTAACTTTGAATTTGGTTTCTCTGTGTAGTTAAGAGGGTTTCATTTAGTTGAATGAGAGTGGTAAGAGCTCATTGAAAAGGCAAATAAATTAAACAAAACATCTTTCTAGTCCAGAGTGGGAAGGCAAACAGACCCCATTTTCATCTCAGGATGTATTACAATTGTTTGTTGTGGAGAGGTTTTGCAGACCATGGCAGTAAAATGGGAATGCTTGCAGAAGTTTCTGGTAGAAGGGGAAAACCATTGGATGCTGAGAGCATCCCATCCCTGGATAATCTAGATGCCAAAAAGGAGTGCTTTGATTTTTGCTTGTTTAAAAGGAGTTGAGTTGGAGGTGGGCCTACTTTTGGGTAGCTTTTTCACATGCAGAGGATATGACTCATATTGGGAATGTAGTCTGTGATTTGAGTATAGATATATTTTAGGAATATAAGTGTACTTAGTAATGAAGGTATCTGAGTATGTACCAGAGAAAAGGCTGTTTTTCTGAACTTTTGTGTTGAATTACCTGACAAACATTTATTGCTTTTCAAACTGTTACACATATTTGCATTGACAAATCAATAACACTAAAGTATTGGAGGTTGTAACCCTTTATTTGAGTGGTTGTATTTGTATTTAAATGTTAAATTAGAACTTTTTTTTTTTTTTTTTTTTTTTTTTTTTTTTGATAAAACAGCTAAGTAGGCTTCTGCTGGTATTATTGATGGCCTAAAAGTTCAAATTTTAGTGTAAAACACCTTAGTAAGTAACATTTTTTGGCAGACATTCTGACATAAATGTTTCCATACGAATACATGTATCATCATGATTTTTTTGAAACTCCTGGATACGAGTATAGGGACATTTTTCTTCTCTGCCAGGTTTGTTGAATATATAACGCATATTCTGTGAAATGTACATGAAACCAGACTTAACAAGTCTGGCAAAGCAGAATTTTCTTGTGACAAGTTCTTCATCCTGAGAAGAGGCTGCAACAACCAGTAGGAACTGATACTGGTGGTGGTGGTGCGGGTGTTGAAATTCAGGGAACTCACTCAAATGTCTGAATATGAATTTATATGCCTAATTTTGACATTCCTGGCTAAGAGTTAGTCAGCCTATGAATTTCTACAAGCCATACCATGTATCCGCAATGTTGAGTGAACTTTGAATTAAAGATGATTGGCTTAGGGTGGTTATAATGTTTGACTTGTTTAGCAGAGCTATATGTGTAAAATAATAATTTTCTAATCATCTGGAAATTTTTTCTTCTCTTTTGGCAGTAGATAACAAAGAAGTAGTTTTACTTATGTATTTATTTATTTTAGAATGGATTTGGCCAAGGCAGATGTTAAAGTAGTGATAGTTTACAAGTCTGGCTACTAGATTTGTGTCATGCTTTTTCAGTGATCATAGGTGGAAGAAGTTTCAAAGACATTTTTTCTGGCAACCTCACTGAAGTTTTGAATAGAAGGTAGAAGAGCGACTGTCCATTTTATTTTGTTTCTGCTGAATTGTGCTGTTCAATAAGCTTATAATTATTTGCAGTTGCAGATAAAAGGAAGTTTGTCCTTGAAAATAAAGCTAATTTTGCATTTTTTTTATTTTTTTTTTGAGAACAAAGAAAAGTCATTACAACCTCCTTAACAGTCTTGCCCCACGACAGAGAAAACTCTTCTATGAAACAGATATACTCAGTAAACCAAGTGACAAAAAATGTCTGAAAAAGAACAGATGGATCTCTCTCAACTTCGACTTTATTTTTTGCTTTTTTTTTTTTGTTTCATTTTATTTATTTATTTATTTATTTATTCCTTTATTCCTGTTGTTGTTAAGGTTTCCCTTTGAAACTCCCAGGTTTCTGCCGTATCACTCAAACAGGACAGTCTCTACTACGCTCTTCTGAAGGCTGACAAATGGGGAGAATAGAAATCCTTACCTATTTAAATACCACATGAAGACAAAACCAAGATACAATGTCATTCACACAGCTAAGGACAATAAACACTGCAGGGGCTTGCATTGCTGGTAGAGCCCTCTCTGGTAGCAGTGCAGCTGTGTCCCCAGCTGCTTTTTGCTACCTTGCTGGATGCAGCTGCTGTGGTTGCTCCGTGCTTGCACTGGCACAGCATCTGGGAGCCTGAGGTGGCTGTGAGCTTATATTACAAGGGTGGGTAGTAAACAAGGTGACAAGTGCAGGGAAGCAGCACGCCAGCACCATACCACCCCACCAGCAACCCAGCTGGCTGAGTTTTCTGTGGGCATTTAGCCTTTCACAGGGCTTTGTTAGATTTCTGGTAGAGTCCTTCCCAGTGATAAAAGGCAGCATGTGAGAGAGGCTGGCTTTTTGACTGACCGGAGAAACAGAGGACAGGCAGGAGCATTTCAGTTTTTATTGGTAAAGCCTTGGTCATTATTAGTAAGGACAATTGTTCTCAGGGTATCCATCCCCCTGAGATATACAGCAGTGACATGGAGCAGGATGAAACTCTTATAATCCAATGTAAAACTGTGAGTGACCAACTACATTGCTTGAACATTCATAACCCTATGAGACCAGATGGGATCTATCCAAAGGTACTGAAGGAGCTGGCAGAAGTGCTCACCAACCTACATTTATGACAAAGCAAACAAACAAACAACCCTGGTTAGTAGATGAGGGAAAGGCTGTGGATGTTTCCTAACTCTGTTTTAGTCAAGTGTTTGAAATCATTTCTTACACTGCTCTCCTGGAGAAACAGCCTCTTCATGGCTTGGGCAGGTGTACAATTTGCTGGGTGAAGAAGTGGTGGGCTCAAACTGTCATAGTGAATGGAGTTCAATCTGTCTGGCAGCTGGCTTGGTACTGCGGCCAGTTCTGTTTAACATTTTTATCAATGGTCTGGATGAGGGGATCAAGCGCACCCTCAGTGAGGTTGCAGATGACACCAAGTTGGGCAGAAGTGTTGATCTGCTTGAAGGCAGGAAGGATTTGCAGAGGGATCTGAATGGGTTGGATTGATGGGCTGTGTCCAGCCACAGCTCACTCAATAGGGTTAAGTGCTGGGTCCCACACTTGGGTCATAACAACCCTGTGCAACAGTTTAATCTTGGGGAAGAGTGGCCCGAGAGCTGCCTGGCAGAAAAAGACCTGGGGGCAGTGGCTGAGAGCTGGCTGAATGTGAGCCAGCAGGGTGTACTGGTGGCCAAGAAAACCAACAGCATCCTGACCCACATCAGGGATAGGGTGGCCAGCAGGACTAGGGAATTGCTTGTTCTCTTGTACCTGGCACTGGTGAGACTGCACCACAAATATTGTGCTCAGTTTTGGGCCCCTCACTGCAGGAAGGATATTGAGTTGCGTGAGTATGTGCAGAAAAGAACAGAAAACAAAACTCATGACGGGACTAGAAAATGGAACTTAAGAGTGACTGAAGGAAATGTTTTTGTTTGTTTGTTTGTTTGTTTGTTTAATCTGGAGAAGAGGGGCCTGAAGGGACATCTCATTGCTCTATACAACTACCTGAAAGGAGGTTCCACCGGGGAGACTTGGTCTCTTTTCTCATGTGACAAGTGACAGGATGTGCAGTCTCAGGTTGCACTGGCAGAGGTTTAAGTTGGACATTAAGAAGAAATTTTTAATGGAGAGTGTGGTGAAGCATTGTAATGGGGTGCCCAGAGCAGTGGTGGATTCCTCATTCCTGGAGGTATTTTAGAGACACGTGGACATGGCATTAAGGGATATTGCTGACTGATAGAGTGTAGTGATAGGACAAGGGGTAATGGCTTTAAACTAAAAGAGTGTAGGTTTACATGAGATATTCACAATAAATGCTTTATTCAGAGGGTGGAGAGGCACAGGCACAGGTTGTCCAGGGAAGCTGTGGGTGCCCCATCCCTGGAAGTATTTCAGGCCAGGCTGGATGGGGCTTTGAGCAACCTGGTCTGGTGGGAGGAGTCTGCCCATGGCAGGGGGTTGGAACTGGATTATCTTTAAAGTCCCTTTCAGCTCAAACCATTCTGTTGACCTGGTAAGTCAGGTGACTTCATGATATTGAAGGTCTTTTCCAACCTAAATGATTCTATGATTTTATAATTCTATGAAATCAAAATCAAATGTGTTATCTAGAGTAAAATGTATTAGCTACATCCACAACATATATTCCTGTCCTCTATTAGTCACTGTTAGTCACTACTGAGAGCTTGTGTTGACAGTGAGTCAAATTTGTCTCAGTTCAACAGATAGTTGCCCACTGCGGGCATTTGGATTTTGTAGTCCATGAGGTTGTGGATTACTTGGAGGTTAGAGTTAAACTCTCTCCATACCCACTGTGGTGCTTTCCATTGAAGTTCATAATTTTGCGTTCCTCCAGTAACCTGGAGGAACGTGCAGCCCCCTGTTCTGCTGATGGAAAAGATCAGATGCTTTCAGTACGGGCTATTATTTTAAACCAGGTTATAAATTAAAGAGGTCACAATCAACTTGAAAGTCAGATTTTCCTTCTGACACACTTTTCCATATTTCTGCAGATGAAAGACAAGACTCTTTCAGCTGCTCAAGCAGCTGTGCTGCTTCGTTAACATTTCTGTGTTAGGTGTAGCATGTAGATTAATTTCCCTTTGACTTTTTCCTCAGGGTAGTGTGTTAGCTTTTATGTGGGTCTTTCACAGCAGTGCAAGGGTAAAGGGGCATTGAGGAGCTACTGAGTCTTAAAAATTAATTTCAATAGTTCAAAAACTAAATTTTGAGTTATCAATCTCCTTATAGAGTCTGTGCATTTGATAAATTAAATGCTGGTCTAATTCTTGTCTTTTTTTTTTTTTTTTTTTACCTGGTAAGTCAGGATTAGTACCACTGAAGAGAAATGAAATATAACTCTTGTGAAGTTAAAGGTAGGCAAGAGACCTCTCAGGCGTATTTCCTTTCATATTTTTGGCATCATGGAGAGCCTTCACTTTTTAGCAATTCATGTAAACTGCAAGAAGCTCAGAAACAGGATTTTTGCTGAGGGAACCATCTTTCAGCTGTCAGGCCATCTCTGGTATCTGAGAGGGAGGACACAGGGACAAGGATGTACAGTGCGCAGTGGAGGGAAGTGGTAGGCTGGGAGCTGCCCTGGGGCAGGCACTGGGACACTGTTGGTGGGGAGCGGGCACCCCATCTGTGGCTGGCTGGGGAATGGGAACGACCTAGTCCCTCTGCTCCTGGCTGCCAGCCCTGTGGGTGACACCAGCTGCCACCCCTTGCTCTTTCAATTCAAGCACAGAGCTGTCACATTAGAAACTCCAGCTCCACTGTGGTCTAGTACAAATGCATGAGGAGTACCTGGTGTGGCAGAATGGGTGGGTTGTTCTTTTCTTTTTGGAAAACTGAAAACAATATAAGGTCCCAAGCTGCTAATATTAATTTTTGGATGTTGCACATTCAGAAGTTGAGAAAGGTTGCCTTTGCAGGTGCCCATTCAACCTCAATTAGACCCCTGAGGCTTGTGTGTTCAGCAGTCTGTAATTGTATGACTATGTACCATCCTATCCACAGAATTTTTACTCAGTCAGTACACAGGATGGAATTCCTTTGGGGATGAACAATCAAAAAAAAGGTGCAAAGGAATAAATGTATATATATTTTTTTCTGTAGGAGTCAGATTTTGTTTCTTTCCAAAGTCTGTATAAAGACAATTAGTGTCTAACAACCCCTTATAAATAGAAAAATGTAATTGTACTTTGGTGGTTTTTTAAATTATTATTATTATTATTTTTTGAAAAAAAAAATCTTCTCAAATGGGAATGAGACATATCAAGTTTTTTTTTTTTTTTTTTTTTTTTTTTTTTTTTTTTTTTTTTTAATAAATAATTTAGTTACCAAGGAACAGAAATAGTATTTTGGCTTCCTGGTTGCCTGAGCTTAATTTTGATTCTTCCTGCAGGCACACACTAATGATGACAAAGTCCTTTCAGCCTTGGTGCCATTAGGTAGGGGACCGTGAATCCTCCCTTCCTTTGCTTGCTCCACAAAGAGATGGAGGTGGCAGAAGTGGAGCTCAGCTTTGGCAGCTGAGCAGGCAGATGTCAGTATGCTCAGACAGAGAGTAAAAATTTCTGGTTTTGGGTGGGCTGTTGAAGAAGGACTGTTTTGGCTTCTGTAGTTTCTCTGCATCCTAAAATAAAACATATATGTAAATATATGTTTATATATATAT
Organism: Anas platyrhynchos; assembly: GCF_047663525.1. Taxonomy (NCBI): domain Eukaryota; kingdom Metazoa; phylum Chordata; class Aves; order Anseriformes; family Anatidae; genus Anas; species Anas platyrhynchos. The sequence continues at coordinate 40,119,780 of NC_092621.1, read as the reverse complement.
ATAAACATATATATAAACATATACAAACATATATATATATATATTATGTTTATATATAATATATATAAATATATATATACATAATTTTTCTATGATGTCATTTTATGTCACAAAATACTTCCCAGTGGAAAGCTTTAAGTCAATGGTCATTACAATGAGGTAATAGAAAAGAAAATATGAGAGAGAAATGTTCACTGAAGGACTGGGCTCTGTTGCCATTTTTGCCAAGTTCTGACGGATTTTGGTTAAGTCATTTCAACTAAACTTCTGACTGCCACCAAATGTATCTCATTTTCCAGATACCTGACCTGAGGCTATTTTCAAAGGCAGTGTATGCTCACAGCTGTAAAAAAATATATCAAGATTATCTCAAATGGATAGCATTCAGTATAAAACGTTAGAAGTTTGGATGGCAAATTTTTCACATTGAGTTTCCACAATTACAAACCATTTTGTAAACTGAGATTATCAACACTTAGTCATGTCAGAGTTATTGCAGAAATAAATTAATTCATAAATACGTAAAAACATTTGTTAATTTAGCAACAAGTATTACAGAACCCCCCCAAATGAAATTAAAACTTAAAAAAAAAAATAAATTAAAAAGTAGGAGCATAAGGCATAGATTGATGAGAAAACAACATAAATGTTCATCAATTTTAGCTAATCCTGGGGAGGAAGAATACAATAGTATTTGAATATGTAAATAAACCCATCATTTTTTGCAGAAAGAGAAAGCATAGACGACCTTTATTTATTTATTTATTTAAAGATTTTAGGGCTTTGCAATATTAATCCTGCTTTTTATTATAGGATATAAAGAAACTGAGGATTGTTACTAGAGTTCCCCGTACCTTCAAAATATAAAGAAAGAAATTATAGTGTTCATTTTACCAGTTAAAATTTTAAGAGACCTGAGAGTTGTGCAGGAACCATTGAACTGCTTGTATTGAAAGAGGATTGTTGTGCAGATCCCATAGTGAGCTAGACAGATAGCTGACGAATGTCAATAAATATCTGTTTACAATTTAAGTAACTTTGGTGAGTCCATGACCCTTTTGAATAACTTTGATAACTAAATTACAAAAATGCTGGCTGAAGGAGCAAAGCTTGGCTCTTTAAGTATTCTGATATTAAAGTACCCATGAAGGTACTAAACATCTTTGTGCTAAACATACTTAGGTGCAAAACATCTTTGAATGTTTGATCCTGAGTCACAGACTGATTAAATAGAAGTAGAAATATTAACTTCTTATTGTCTAGACTTGAGTGGGGAGAAGACTGGCTTTTTCCTGCCACATAAATACCTGTGTGTTTCAAGTGTGCTAAGAAGTGAATTTTCCTTGAAGCCTTAATTGAAGCAGTGTTTCAAGTGCTAATTGCAAACTCTTTACAAGTCATGCTTCAAATTCATGTGTACAAGAAATAATTTCCCCCCAAATAGAGGTTTAGATATACTATAGTTTGTCAGAGTACCTAAAATGTCCTTGTCTCTTATTACCTGGTCAGAGAGGATGACCTGCTGGTGAATAATCAAAAACAAAGAAAACATTTTCTAAATATTTGACAGATAGTTCAAGCAGATAGTAGATCTGAGAAGACAAATACTACTTCTTGTATAGTTTACTAACAGATGTGAACTTCATCAAGATCATTTATTGTATTATTGAAAAATATGACCTCAAATGTTGCAATTATGTAAAGCTTATTTGAAATTTCTTTTTTCTTGTAAGACTATATAGGGCATTGCTCTTCCCATCTTTTAGTTATTTGCCCATTTTACAGTGTTTTTTTTTGAAAAAATAAAGTGAAATTTTTCAAGATGTATGATCAGTTTTATGACATTACTCAAATCTTGTTTGTTTGATTGTTTATATATTTTTTTTTCTTCTACAAATGCAGTTAAGGTGCCTGCAGAAGTACATGGATGTGTCAATGCTCTTACAGGAGAGAGGGAGTATCTGGGCTGGGGGCACTGCAGCATATTTGACCAGAAAATTGCATGGAAGAATGGCAGGATATGAGAGTGGCATGACCCTTTCAGCTGGTGTTCATAATCTAGTCTGTACAGAAAAAGGTACAAAGCTCAGAAAACTCACCCGACCGTACATACAGCAGGTACTGGTGCAGATGACAACAGTTAGGGCACTGTCAGTGGCCTGTGAAGCACTCAGCACAACTGTACTCCTTCTGTGTATCAAAATCCAAGTATATCCATGTCAAAAAAAATATAATCAGCAATCTGCTTAATGAGTCCTTGTGATGCCACAAGTGGTGGTTCACAGTAATGGCTCTGGAAGAAGTGAATGCATCTTAATCAACAACATGGTGGGAAGCCAGCTGCAAGGATCGCCTGTACCCACAGACAGGTACCTGAAGCTGTGGAACTCCAATTGCAACTGCAAGTTAGTGTATTGATCTGAGGGAGTACCTTTAAATTAGGGTTTATTCAAGTTTCCTCCTTAACAAGTACTTAACTCTTTTGTTACAGATTGCTGTTTGTGCCTTGGGCCTTTGGTTTGTAAGAGTTTTATTTATTTATTTATTTTAACAGCACTGCCACTCTGAAAACCAACTGTGGCATTTGTTATGCCCTCATTTACAACTACAATAACCATTCAGCTTATAGCTAGAGGCCTGTGAACTCCTAAGCACTTCACCTGTTGGAAGCCCTGCAGCTTGCTTAATTGCAATGTAGTACCTCCTTGTGTCATGCAGTGCCCTCTGCTAGCAGGTGAGCTATTGGTCTGGGATGATCCAGCCTGTCTTTGTTGGGAGCTGGTAGACAGTCATGGCTTCTCTTTCATCTAACCATTGCTGCTGCTAGCTGAATCACAGAATCACAGAATCACAGAATTTCTAGGTTGGAAGAGACCTCAAGATCATCGAGTCCAACCTCTGACCTAACACTAACAGTCCCCACTAAACCATATCCCTAAGCTCTACATCTAAACGTCTTTTGAAGACTTCCAGGGATGGTGACTCCACCACCTCCCTGGGCAGCCCGTTCCAGTGCCTCACAACCCTTTCAGTAAAGAAATTCTTCCTAACATCTAACCTAAAACTCCCCTGGCATAACTTTAGCCCATTCCCCCTCGTCCTGTCACCAGGCACATGGGAGAACAGGCCAACCCCCACCTCTCTACAGCCTCCTTTAATGTACTTATACAGAGCAATAAGGTCACCCCTGAGCCTCCTCTTCTCTAGGCTGAACAAGCCCAGCTCCTTCAGCCACTCCTCATAGGACTTGCTCTCCAGGCCCCTCACCAGCTTCGTCGCCCTTCTTTGGACCCGCTCAAGCACCTCGATGTCCTTCTTGTAGCGAGGGGCCCAAAACTGAACACAGTACTCGAGGTGCGGCCTCACCAGAGCCGAGTACAGGGGGACGATCACCTCCCTAGCCCTGCTGGTCACAGTGTTTCTGATACAAGCCAGGATGCCGTTGGCCTTCTTGGCCACCTGAGCACACTGCTGGCTCATATTCAGCCGACTGTCCACCATCACTCCCAGGTCCTTCTCTGCCTGGCAGCTCTCCAACCATTCCTCTCCCAGCCTGTAGTTCTGCTTGGGGTTATTGCTCCCCAGGTGCAGGACCCGGCACTTGGCCTTGTTGAACTTCATACAGTTGACCTCAGCCCATCGGTGCAGCCTATCCAGATCCTCCTGCAGAGCCTTCCTACCCTCGAGCAGATCGACACACGCACCTAGCTTGGTGTCATCTGCAAACTTACTGAGGGTGCACTCAATGCCGTCATCTAGATCATTGATGAAGATGTTAAAGAGAAGTTACTGAAGTTACTGGAGTGTGTGGTGTGCAGCTATAGCTGCTATTTCACTTGAAGCCTGCCCCACCAGTGACCACCTCAGCTCCTGTGTCACCCAAAGCTGCCAGGAGAAAAGGCAGCAGCTGGCTAGCTGAGTTCTCCCCTGCATCAGAGGTGGCCTCACCAAGTGCAGCCTGACTCTCTGTGCTATGTGTGTGTGTGGCAGCCATGGGATAGCAGGTGTCAACTGGCAAGTGTTCCAGTTCCTTTATTTCCAAGACTGGGCTGGGAAAATCACGTGGAAATGCCGAATGAAGAGGGCTTATGTCCTTAACTTTTCATTAATTTCAGCTCTGACTAATCATTTGCTATGAATCACTACCATTTGTGTGCACAGGTAGGCTTTAGGAGATTTGGAAAGGTGGCTATCAATACTAATGGCAGTAAAAGTACTATGTTTCTGGAGTGTGCTGCTGTAACAGGAATAAAAGCCAATTATAAATCTGTTTCTTACAGTCCTGATTACTAGGACTGTAGTGCTGGCAGCTAGGGCAGTGTTTTGGCCTGATAGTCTAACAACAGCTTTTACACAGAAATTCAAAGCTGTTAAGTTGCCCTTTGTTATTGAAGAAGGGATAAAAAATCTTGCATGCAGCTGCTATGTAAATTCTGATGAATCATTGCAGCCTACAGGGTTTATGAACAACCAGCATATATGAGAAGTGGGCAGAAATAATTATTTTTATTTTATTTTCTGTAGAAAGACGTAAGAAATATAAGGCTGATACATCCTATTAAGACAAAATTTGAGGCAGCTATTACTCATGTGAGTTTAGATGCTCCTTTATTTGGAGCAGAGAGCCATCACCACCCATCACACTGTGTATTGGTAGCTCAGGATGGTTTCATTTGTTGTGTCAAGTTTTGCTTGTAGTCATTTAAGCATGCAGTCCAGGTAACTTGGTTGCTTCAATGGAGAAGACAGTTGACCAGTTTGGGCTTAGCCAAGGTGAGACTTCATTCTTCACAGTACCTGTTTCTCTGCATGCTTGCATTTTTGATGCTCTGTTCAGAAAAGATGAACACTGATGTTCCTTTTGCTCCACTTTTTTTTTTTTTTTTTAAATGATAAGTTTATTTCTCAAAGTTTTGTTTTATATAAGTAGTAAAATTACTCCTTTTGATCTTTATGTTCCTGTCAGGTGGTCACTTTCAGCAAGGTTTACATGTATTTATTATTCATGTACACATAGTTACTCCGGGCTTGGACATGCTCATTCTGCTCCCATTTCCATTGTGCTATGGCTGTTCTACTCCACCACAGTGGGAACATGAGCTGGTTCACAGCAATGTAACAGAGGTTGCTTAATATTTCTGAATGTTCATTTAGCATTCTTATTTTTATTTTATTTTATTTTATTTTATTTTATTTTATTTTATTTTATTTTATTTTATTTTATTTTATTTTATTTTATTTTATTTTATTTTATTTTATTTTATTTTATTTTATTTTATTTTATTTTATTTTATTTTATTTTTTGAGATGGAGTGGGTAGGGTTTAGAACTGGCTTCAGAGGTTTCAGAAGGACAGACCAGGCAGAGGTTGCCAAGATACATATTTTTTTAAATCATGGACAGTCCTATTTATTTATTTACTTTTTTATTTATTTTTATTTTTATTTTTAATGTAATAGCAGTTGTGGTATTAGGTGGTCCTATGCTGTTCAGAGCCCTGAGAGAAACAAACCCAGGAGTCTTGTGATTGCTGAGACACTTTGAGACACTTGTGTGAAAGCAGCAGTCATTGGATTTCCTCTGGATCAGCTTTTGCACTACATTAAATAGAAAGGAGTAGAAAGAAGGTAGCAGAAGATCCCTCCTAAATTCCAGATTAATTTAGCAGGCTGAACTTGTGACATTGGCACAGTAGGAGATTAAAATCTTTAATGTTATGTGTCACAGTTTCCAATGCTTTTCCCTGTGTGATGTTTCTGTTGGCAGATATGAAACAAGGATGTGGTGGCTTAGCACCAGGTCACCAAAACAGCATCAAAGGTATGGCCATTTGAAGCCAGGTTGATAAATCTGCTCAGTTCTTGCCTAATGCAGTAGGTGCTTAAGGTTTCTAATGGCCTGTATTTTCCCCAAATCCCATTGGGAGATACATACTCTGTACTTTCTATGCATGATTTTGCCAAACAGCCAAGGGCTTATCTGATGTATGAAACTTCTTTTGGAATCATTAAACAGGTTTCCCCCTCTCTCTGCCTTATTCTTTTGCTCTCCAAGCCCAGGAGGCTTAAAATAGGTCAACTCAGAACATGCCTAATAAAACAGGGAGCAGGAGAAACAGCTGGTTATGTCATCAGTGTCCCCTTCTATTATACAGCATATAAAAAGCACTCTGAACTTTGAAAGATTTCCCACATTTTATGATCCTTTCTCTGCCTGAGACTCTTCAAACTGCACCGGGGGAATGCCTTAACCTAGCTTTGCTCTGGGCTCTGGAGCCCTCTGTCTGAACGAGCAGCTTCAAACAGTCTCCTGGCTGAGGGTGGTTTGCCCAGGAATACTCACAGATGGAGAAGTCATTAACTGCTCCCTGGGGAGGTGGGAGAATGGGGTTTGTCTGTTGAGAGGGCTTAGAGGAGAGATAGTACCCAATTTTCCTGCATGGATAGTGCAAAAAGAAGTGTTCTTGGGTAGTGAAGGGTGAACATAGCATGAACACATTTTTTCCTACTTGTTTAAGGGACCAGAAGGACAGATGCAGAATCGCTCTGTCAGAGGGACTTAGGTTCTAATTAGGGACCTGATTTTTCAGGAGATTTGTTGTTATACAGTTCTCTGCATGTTCAGAGGGTTCCCACTGATTTCTACCTGTCCTGCATGTTCAGCCCTGTGGCACGCAAACAAACCAAGCCAAAAATTCAGAAAACGAGAAGAACACAATAATTATTGCATCGCCTTGAAGTTCTTCAGGATGTTGTTTTCTGATTAACAACTCCCAAGGATAGTGTGCCACAGTCTAAGACAGCAGCCAGTTGCCTGGTGTGTGGTCAGTACAATACAGCCAACTTTCTGATGCTTTTCACCTTGATAGATGTGCAAAAGCCCCTTAATGGAAAAAACTCTTAACACAGACAACCTTCCCCTCTCCAGGCTTTCTGTGCCCAGGCCCAGTGTAAAGCCAGAGCTGGTTTTTGTCAGGTAGGGTTTTGTGTCTAAAGTGGTGTACAATTATGTGACTTTTTTTTTTTTTTTTTTTTTTTTTTTTTTTTACATCAGACTCTCCAGTGTCTGCTGTGCAGAATTCTGTTATGGGAAATAATTTAATGAACTGAAGTGAGAATCCTCCTGTTTCTGCTTTTGGTGGCTGGCTCAAAAAAGGCATCCAATATCCCAGTGCCGCAGGTGTAAGTAAGTCATCATCAGTTCTGCATGGGTAAAAAATCTCCATAGGTTTTAACTGTTAAAATAAAATAAGATAAATAATAATAATAATAAACCCCACATTGCTACTCATTGATTTTAAGGTATACATGCAAAATTCAGATTTTTTTTTTTGATTGTTTATTTTTTCATTTGTTTATTTGTGTTTAGTATGGATATTTATTATTATTATTATTATTATTATTATTATTATTATTATTATTATTATTATTATTATTATTATTATTCATTTGTTTCCCTGGTTACCTTTACCTCCAACCAGGAATCATACCAGAAAACTTCAACCTTAAGGGTTGCAATGTTTAGCAATATTCTGAACAATTAAAACATGACTAAAGTTGCCTGACATTTCCACTTATAAGAAATAATGTTACCATGCCCATATTTAATGAAGTTTCAAACTCCAGGTATTTTCCACATAAGGAGTTATGCTACTTATGCAATTTTTTTCATGTTGGACTTAGAAAAATTGTGATGAGCATGGGTAACACAAATAGGTCAGGCTCTCTACTTCTTCCTCCAAAAAACATTTGTTAGCATAGTGCCAGGTCTAGCTACAACACAACCCCAGGATTTATTTCTGAGGGCTTCACTCTTCAATCTGCCTGTGTTCTCAGTCCTTATTGATGCCAACCAATTCAGGGTGGCTCGGTCAGTTTTGGTTGCATCCAGGGCCTGCCTGGCTGGTCCCCTGTGGCTCCTGCACCACCTGGGACTTCAATAAGTGGTGCTTCAAGTGACTGTCCTGGAGCAGGCTGTGAAGCTTGCTCTTTCCTTTGTCCTTAAGGCCCTCAATTCCCTTATTTCGAGTCACAGAAATGCTGTCAGCGTGGGTGCCTCTCGGATAAGAAACAGTGACATCCAGCGGCCACCTGGACAGAAATGGCACCGTGTCCCAGAGCCGGTGCCGGGACGGTGCAGCGGGCAGAGACCCTCGCGTCTGGGGAGGGGGCGAAACCCAGCGGGGAAAGGTTTGAAATGCTGTGAGTGCCCGTGCTTTACCATGCAGGACACACGCGTTCCTCCATCCTGCTCTTGAAGGCTGCCAGCTTTCAGTGTAAATGGCTTTAGACACAGGTGGAGCAAGACAATGTGCCCCTTTCAGATTAGGAAGCTATCCAGATTTGCTGACAGCGGTACTTTGCATGACAAGTTGCTGTAAACGCAGCTTGGATCCTAGGCTCCAGTCAGTACAGGAGAGTAAACTGGCGAGTCAGCTGGACCTGCCTGCCCTTAACACCTCCTTACGACGCATAGCGGTCACCTCTGAGTGTCCCGTAGCCATCGGGGTGTGGGAACTGGTGCTTGCATAACACTGACCTTCCTCACAACAACTGGGCTGCTCATTTCCATCTGCAACTCAGCCTCTGCTGCAAGTGCTCTGCCTCATTTAGGATGAATCAGAGCTTCTCTTTAAACATGTTAAAATATAACATTTTGATTGTAGCGTTAACTCCACCAGCAGAGAAAGAAACAGAAAAAAAAAAAATCACTTTTTAAAATAGAGGCCAGGCAAAGGTCTTAGCCATTTCTTCAACATGAAAACATTATTAGGACAGTTTAAACAAATAATGCATTCTGTACAATATTTTCTATTGTAGTGTACACTCTGGAAAATGTTCATTTACAAAAGAAATTCCAGTGCCAAATTTCAACAGTACAGTAACTTTTCGTGTTGCTCATCTTCATTTTTTTTAATTAATAGCTTTTTAATGTATAACTGTTCTGTGCAACCTCATCTAAACTGAAAAAATGCACGGCTAACTTCTTGGTACACCTAGAACTAACTTAGTAAAACTGAATCTTCAGTGTCTGCTTCATATTGAGCCCTTATGGATCCATAAGTTGTTGCTCTGCACTTGATTTTTATTTTATTTAATTGTTTGTTTGTCTGTTTGCTATAGGATTTTTACTTTTAAAGTACTCCTTTTTTTTTTTTTTTTTTTTTTTTTTTAATCAAACCCTTGACCTTCATTTTGGACTAAAATTATTTGTTAAGACTTCTCTAGTGTGAACCTGCATGTTATAGTTCACTTACTGATGTAGTTCCACTACATCTCAGAAGGGAAGGAACTAGAGAGAACAGGAGCACAGAAAATCCTGTGAAATCCTGTGGTTTCCAACCTCTACTTAGCCTAGAACTAAAGCCCCATGCTGAAACTGCTCAGGTGCTGCACAGAACTGTTTCTTCCACCATCTCAAACAAAATGGAGACCTTTTTTTTTTTTTTTTTTTTTTCATCATCAGTGGCCAGTGAGTAGGATCAGCTGCTGTTATCGAGAAGAACTTGTTTTCCCATGAATGCCCACGGTGCCTTATGGCCTGAAAGACCCAGATATTTTAGAAGGGATTGTTTGGACTAAGGTAGTCAGTTTATTTTGTAGACTTATTGATAAATCAAACAAGCACATAAAAGTTAGAGATAAATGTTTAAAGGACTGCAGTGGTAATGAAGACCCTAGCTATGGCTCTACATAGTGAGGAAAAGGAAAGGGAAAGAGAAAGGGAATTAAATTGTGATGCACTTTCCAAGGTGTCTGCTGCCACTCCTTTCTGACTGGGATGGAGATGAAGGCAGTCTGTTCTGGTTAGAAAGCCAAAATGTTTCAGGAAGAAAATGATCTTCATGGGAACTGGGAAACAGGTCACATTTTCTTAATCTTTGGCCCGCTCCTGCAACAGGGCAGCTATTCACCATCCCTTAGATAAGACTAGAGCAAACAGACAGAACATCTTTTCAGATATTTATCAAAAGCCACTCAATAGTGCCACTGAGAAGGGGACTGTTCATTCAGAAATAAGCACGAATTAATCATTGTAGCTCTAAGTTATATGCCTAAGCTATGATTCTCTGATGAACATACTACAGTATTAGTAACATAGATAGCATTGTAGAAATGGGTTGCTCATGAACTAACCTTAGTACTAATTTCAGAGATAATGTGTAGTTCCTGAAACATCCTCTATGGGAATAAGCAGGTTCTAGCTACATAGCATGACTGATGTGAATTTTAGAGTTCATTGTTCATATTTTCTCTTAAGTAGACTGTTTCCCTTATCCCACCCCTAAATTATAATACAGTTACTGTAGTTCAGCAGCTGTGGGTTAGAACTCAAGTTTGAGTGTGACTCATATTTTTAAGGACTTTTTTTTTTTTTTTTTAATTAATCATATTTACTATTTTTACTGATATTTCCAGAAGATTTTATTTTTGGCAAAAGATGTATATTAAGTTTCAAATTTTTCATTAACAGATAGTGCTTGGCAGTTGAATTATTGTAATCTTCCCAATAAGGGAAAAGTAGATTATTTGTTAGCATTTTCAGCTAATGTTTCAGAACCTCAGCATTTTTTTTCCTGAGATTGTTTAAAAAAAAATTGTATCTTTACACACTGAGAACCAAAATCACCAGAATATTTTGTGAGGATAATTCTGGATCTTTCACAGCTGCTTCAATGATGTACATGAGATTGTTTGGCATTTGGCTATCTGTTTATGTTGTAAGGAAAGGTGTGGCAAAAAAAAAAAAAAAAGTTTTTGAAGGTGGTAGTCTCTCTCTCTAAAGTATCTCTATCTCTATCTAAGGTATCAGTCTCTCTAGCTGTCTGAATAGCTTTCAGACTTCTTATTTTTAAATTCACACTAACAAAGGCCATTCTTTTCATAGCTCTTAATCCACCCTTAGCTCTCTGCAGCAGTTGCCTGTATCTGCGATTGGATGTCTGTTCATGGGCTGCTATCGTTGTCTTGCACGACCATACTACAGTAACCTTCCCTTAGATACTGCTTGTCATTATTGTTTCATAAAATTCTACAACTACTCATGCTGCAACCAATTATTTGAAAATTTCATAATCATAAAATTTTGGGATTTTATATATATATATTTTTCACTGTTGTTCCAGAAATATAAACAGGGTGAAACTTGAGGTTGATATACAAAGACTGTGAAGATGTAGAAGCATTTCTGTACTCTAAGTTCTTGCTGTATTCAGTTGTGAGGATAACGAATCAGGGTTGAATATCATGGTCAACTTCAAATGGCGTTCTTTGCCATTGTGTGGTAACTGGAGTAAAAGATACCAGACCACTGCCCTAAAAGCAATGAGTGCAGTTTGTGGGTTTAAAAATCAAGACATCATTTTCTATAGGCATTAACTAACTGTCTGAATTCAGATTAAGGTTTTTCCTGGGAAATCTCAGGAGGGACCATGTACATAGTGTTACCTAGAAAGAAACTGTCTTGCACAGATCTGTGTGCATATGTGTGTGTATAAGGCTTCAAAGCTCCTACTGTCTTTACTGAATGGCACTCTAGGAGATTAGATAAAATCTGATTTATGATTTCCTTCTGAGAAATCTGAAATAAATAACACCTTTCTCAACCATTCCCCTCCTGAAGCGTGGCTGATTTATGTAGAACTATCTTGAGTATCTGATATATTTGTGTTCAGTGGGATGTTTCCTTTGTCTCTTCTGCATTTAATTAAAATGTGTATTATTTCAGTGAAGAGTCACTTGCTGAAGGAGCAGATCCTGACCTTGACTTACTTTGTGTCAGTGCCTCTTTTTTCCAGCATTTTTGTGAGGAAGTACCAGGGCTGGTTGTAGAGCATCATGAAGACAGAGGTAATGACTTCGTTCTTGAAGAAGCTGAGATACAAGTTCAGAGGAGGTCATGGGTACTAGTGGCTTCCTTGGTTTCTGTTGTTTTCAATGAACCTTCTTTAGTTACAAGAGCCAATGATGCCACCCATGTGGGTAGTGTGCCACACAAATGAGTGTGTTTCTTCAAGACTGTGTGGAAGCAACTTAGAGTGGACCTGCAATCAATGCTTGTATCTCTCAACTTGCTGAAGTGGTAGCTGTAAATAAAAGAGACTATCCCTTCTTCTTAACAAATACATCAAGACAAACACAATAAGATGTCTGTCTGTCTGGGTTCAAACTTCGGTCTGATAATGACCAGGAGAAGAGATATCTGAATGACACTCCATTTCAGAGGTGGAAGTAACTTAGAACATTCAAAGTGTCAGTGTGCAAGGCAGCAAGCAATTTTTATTTTTTTTTTAGAGCTGTGAAGTTAGAACTAGAGCAGTGGGAGGTCTTAGACAAAAGCAGTTTCCATCACACTGCTGTTGTGTTGCTGTGTAGTAAATGACCATGAATAAATGTACCAGTAAGTACAGATGTTTTGAACTACATCTTTTCTTTTATTGCAAAACAATTGTTACAGAATTGTCAGAAAGTTCTACTGTAGTAATTGCCAACTTCTGCTTTTTATTACATATCTAAACACAGTCTAAAAGTGCATTGTGAATCCAGTAGACCTTTGGAAAGTACCATTTTCCCTAGTGATATACATTTAGACAAATCATACTTGAAAAGCTTCATATTAGTAGGAATTTGTTTAAAATGACATTTTAATCATTTTTTTTTCTCCCTTTATAAATGATTGTTATACACTTACAAATGATAACCCAAATAATAAACGATTAAATAGCTATTAGTATAGTATATTGCAAACACTGTTCCAGACAGCAGTAGCAGCATATAGACTCTCCTCATGTACAACAACTGCAGTGGTGGAAGAAGAATATAACTTTAATACAATTTACTCTTGTGAAGGCATAAAATTGTATTTCACAGCCAATTCCCACTTCTGTCCCCTCCCTCTCCCTACCAAATACTAAAATAAACAAGACTTATCACTTCCCTGCAGCAGAAAAAGCAGCAATTTCATAATCAAACATTTTTCTTATTTTTTTTTTTTTTTTAAATAAGTACTCTGTGGCTCTATGATAGATCTGAAAACGTATAGCAAAAATTAATAGGTTAGAGACTTTCATGACTGCTCTGGCTCAATGGCTCAGTCATTAGACTGCCCACCTGATGATGACTTAGGATAAGCTGTGCCATGACTCAAAGTAATATAGAAATAGCAGGATAAACGAATAAATCCATTCTCTGACAAATGTCAGAGTGTCAGAGTAACTCCTTAGAAATCAGTTTTTTTTTTTTTCTTTTCCCATCAGATTTGCATCAGCAGTGATAAGACCATAACTGTCATCAATATTGCAGAAGAGAAAATTATATTACCTGTAGTGTTCACCCTGTGATTAGCTATTAAGCTGCATAATTCTTACTGGGGTGCAGAAAGTTGGTCCCTCCACATTCAACACTAGTGTTTCTATGCAAAAGTGTGGCAAGGCCAGTGAATTCCATCCAAAGTAATGCAGTGTTTCCTTATATAAGCAGACACCTCAATGCCATACTTCTGCTCAGTTTGGATGATGTTGTTTGAAGTGGATGATGGAAAATTAATGCTATAAAGCTTTCCTATTTCTTTTGAAGAAGGTGATCAATACCTGACATCATTTAACAGAACTGAAAATGTTGTGTTTTTTGAAAAAAATATGCATATTTGTGCAAAAACGCAAACATACTATTATTTTGAAGCAGGGGGGAGGCTCACAACTACGAAAGTATTCCTAGGGAAATCCAGGAATCACAAGCTCACATTTTCCCTTGTGGTGATTATCAAATCCTCTTAACTGTATAACCTGAGCAACATAACAAGACATTTATGCTTGTTTTAAAAATTTGCACCATGAGTTTATAGATAATTTTGTTTCACTGGCTCGCTCTAAACTAATACCTTTGATAAATTCTGCTCTCAGGACAGAGATACTTGTTTGTTCCGACTGCAGTCATTGGACTAAGGCTGTGTGCTGCTACCAGCACATTTTTTTATCAGTTATATGTTTAGTTGCATTTTCCACGTGCTGACAGTTTCTAGGAAACAAATCATTTTCTTCTCTTACAAAAAATATACCTAACTAAGATATTTATCCCCTGACAAAAGGCTATCCATTCCACAAAAGGTACAAATCATTTTTATTTTTTTATTTTTTACCAAAAATCTATAAATGGAAAATGAAAAAAAGCAATCTATATTTGGAACCCAGAGGGCTTTCCTTATGTGCATGAATGGATATTTTGGGTGTTCATTGTATTTTTAAATTATCCCCACACTGCCATTTATTAACTGGCACTTGTGCTAAGAACAATAATGTAGCACCTTATCTCTTCCAAAAAAGAGAGAGCCAAATGTCTGAGGACTGCTGTAGGTTCGCATTTTGTGTTGAATATTTCAATTTCATAAAATACAATTGTCATTTAAAAATAATAAAAAAATCACTTACTTTGCTAAAGATCAAACATAATGGAAATAATGTAAACATCCAAAAGCTTGAATTCATTCCTAACTGGATTCGTCTTTACAGGCAGGCAATAGCAAAATGTTAAGTTTCATAGCAGTCCAAAGAAACTCATGGAACAATGCATGCATTTTCATTGACACAAAAAAAGACTGGACTGTAAGGAAGAGAAACTATTTCAGTCATACCACACGGTTATTGTGAAAGAATAATGTGCTATAACCCAATACCTAGGACAAGTGTATACCCCAACTGTAGAATAGCATCACTTAAACTGGAAACAACAGAACAGATTACTATAGGAAAATACTTATAAAATACTGTACACTGCTTCCTCAGTTGGCCAGCATATGTAAACAAACAACTAAGTTCAGTTGAGTTTCAAAATATTATTAAAGTTCATTTATCTTATAATCTTTTGCATAACATGCCAGTTCATCTTTCACACTACCACAGCTCACCTGTCACAGCCCGCAGTGGCTCATTAGAGGTTTACACATCAGCTCATACAGACATTTAAGTGGAGCTATACAAAGAAATGTGTGAAATATACCTAACTCACACACTGTGACCAGAAATGCATATTCCATATGTATGCTAATAACTGGATAGTGGAACTTAATGCTTGATGCAACATGTGCTATTTTATTGAATGTTACAGATTTACAAACAAGACTTTATAATGTGATATTAAAATTGTCCTGTAACGTTCACTAATATTATCACATGTCACAACTATACTGGTTTATACATGGGAGATATGTATATATGTGCAGATATATAATTCATAAGCGCTATCCCTTGATACAGAATATGTCATATGGCACAAGCTATAGGTACATGATGATGGATGATAAGACTTTTACTCTCACTAAATGGTCATAGTACATTGGGAGGGAGCAATCTGGCCCCATTGCAAAAAATGGGTTTCTTACCACCGAATTCTGAAAGGAGCAGTTTGATGCAATACGTAAAAAAGAGATGAAGATGAAATAACATAACATCCATCATAATATATTCTATAGAAACCACGTTGTAGAATAAATGGGAAACATTCAGGAAAAGAAGTGTTCTGACATCTTGCAATCACACTTTTAACATCTGAATTTACATTTTATATATAATGGCAAATTTTAAGAGGTAAATAAAGTGTCCTGTTTCCTTTTACCTGGAATGTGTGTTCCAGATCAATAAAGTGCTGTATCTTAAATGTTTATACAGCTTCTGGGTTTGGCAAATTCCTTTACCCTGACAAACTAAGCGATGAAATCTACCCCAGAGGAGAGCCCTATGCCTCAAACAAATCACTGTTGACGAATTTCTAATGAATTTGAAGTTCCTCTAGAGTAGGCCAGAAATATGGTAGAGGTGGAAGAATCCACGAATAGTTTTAGAAGACATTCGTAAAAGTAACAAAGAAAACAGAGCGAGAAGATCCCCCTATACTCATCAAGGACAAATAGATTTGGAGAAGCCTTAGTAAAAGGCTGCTAACAAAAGTTGGCACATTTGAAGCAGATTGTTAAACACAAGTTCCTTTGTCCCTGGGCTTTTTGCTATTGTTCAACAATCAGCCTATTACAAGCATGCTTCATAATGCACAGAAAGGTTTCTGACCTTTCTTGGTGTTGCCATGTGACCATAATGCTGCACATGGACTGCAAGGCAATTGCATAAATATGGTGTCTTGGTGGAGTTTAGCTCACTGAAAGCTTGGTCAAATAGGATAAAGAAAGGAACACATTGGTGCAGGAAGCACGAAACACATTGTGCTTAGTGTCCATGTTGCAGTTCTCTATGTAATGAACTTTCCAACGTAGTGACTCAGTACCTAAAGGTATTTACCTTCTTTGCCTCTTGTCTTGAGCAAGATGATTATTTTTATGTCTCTATTTGTTGTCTTTCAGACTTTATTCTCACACGATCCTTAGAGTCTCCCAGTGCGAGATTCTAGTGAGAAAATGTCAGCCTACATTTTCAAAGCTGCCTTAGAGATTTGGAAGATAATTCCCATTTAAATAAATGGGAAGCGTGTACCCCACTTGCACATGCTCTTTTTTAATAACAAAAAGGACCTGATTCTACACAGATGTTGGTCATTGTAGAGATGTTTTATTTTTTAACAGCACTAGCTTCACTCTTTTCAAGCTTAAAAGTCCCTTCACAGAGGATGTGAAATTTTGATCCAGTTGCTTTTTACACTTCTTTAACATTTTCCTGTCTTCTGCATACCCTTTCTCCTCTGCTCACAATGATATCTTTCCTTAATAAGTTTAAAATTCCTGTTGATACTGTGGTTCCTTAGAAAGTATGTGAGTGAGGTCAGTGGAGTCTATTGCCATTAACCAAAACCCACAATTATATTACAGATCAAATACGTTTTCTCCTACTAAAATGCATGTCATGTAATATGCTGCAGAACAGTGGAAGCATACTTGCAACTGATGTAATTTGTTGTTAACAGACAATTCGTGTTTCATTCTGGTTCTTTAACCTACCTTAAAAACATATACTACATACCTTTTATTGTTTTGTAGTATTCTGCCAAGAATGCTTTCATTTAAGCAAATTCAGCCTAATTTGGTTGATCTGGATTTAGACCAGATAAATCTTGATACATCTTATATAGTTTGACATGTTCAAATACAGTGACGTCCTCATTAAAAAAAAAAAAAATTGTATAGTTTTAGGTGAGAAATATTGGCAGCTCAAATGGAACGGCAAGAAGAGCCTGGTGGCAACCTCACAGGTAAATCTCTCCAGCCTGTACAATTAATTAAACAGAGCAGTGAGAACCTGATAGTAGTGCTCTGCTCTGAGCAGAGTAGTGCTCTGCTCTGATCACCCCATTCTTACTGTTCCATCACATCCTTTGATTTAATACGACAACATATTGATGACAAATATGGTAAAAAAATAAATATATACTATTCTGCTAAATTACATTCATCCTAAGCTTGCTTAGCTGTCCTAGAATCTAGAATGCCTATTTTACACAGGAAATCACCTGATATTTTAACATAAATTCCTCCTTCATTTAAGTTGCAGTACAATAGGTGTTTCTGTTCCCTTTCTACTTTTGATTTTTTATATTTTAATTATTATTATATATTCTTTTTGTGACACTAGAAGTTGATACAAAAAGAGACAAGTGAACTTTATGGTTGTTAGCTTGTTGATCTTCATTTACACAAGAGTAGGGAAGTAAGGTATTTGGGAGGCTTTAGGTTTATTTGCTGCCAGTTCCTACAAAAATAACAAATGCTTTTCATCAGTCATCATAATGATGAAACGGATGAAAAGGAAGTCATGATTGAAGTTTAGAACATCTAATTTGTACATCTCTTTTTGCCAGTTAATTCCTGTGTCCTAAAAACTTGTGAATTATAGATCTTAGGATGCCTTCTAGTAAAAGGCAGATTTCTGAACTCAGTTATTACTTGTGACTTCATAAAGGGGGATTTTTTTCTTGTTGTTTATTGAGGTGATCATAATTATTTCATCCCTCCCTTTTTCCTTAAGTGCAAATGTCAACTGGGTCAAGATGCAGTAGCTCAGCAGGAGCTGCTGAGACTGACAATGTGCTCCCTTGACTGGTGGCTGACGCCAACTGGAGTTGACATGGAATTATATGAGATGTGTTAATTCTTATAAGGAAAATGGACTGGAGAGCAGATGATCCTGCCTGCAAGCTTTGTCTAGGCCTAGCTGTGCTTGCTTTCGAAGCTACGGAAGGCTCCTGTTCTCGATAATCTTCTCATGGACAGGTTGTCTCCTTTGCTCTCTGGCCTCGAGGACTTGCTCCTCTGGAAGGGGTTTCGCAGACTCGTTGCATTTCGCTGTCTGTCAAGTTTATCACTGATTGAGTAGCTCTTACGTGTGTGCTGTGCATACAGCATGTTGGACTCCTCTGCAGAGTAGCTGTTGGCCCGCTCTATTTTTGGAAGTGGGATGCTGTTGTTCAGAGTTCTTGTTGCATTGCCATCTTGAGGAGATAAGGGGATTCCCTTCTTGTCTTTGGACTCAATATCTTCATGATCAGAACTTGGGTGGCTTAGTTCTGCTTCTCTCTCTGGGTGGCAGCATCCCAAGTCTTCCACCTTGACCCCAAGGCTTCCAGGAAAACTGGCCCTCTCTGCAATGGCCTGGGGAGCGCTCACACACCTTGTGTCTATGCAGTCTGTAATACTTGTGTACTCTGCTGTTTTGACTGGGACGCCAAGGCTGCTGAAGTAGCTTCGAGATGGTGAGAACATAAAACTGTGAGATTTCACAATTGGTGTTTCCTCCAGAATGAATGGAGTTGTAGCCAGATAACGACTGCTTTTGGATCTCTCTAAAGTGTGGTACAAGGGAGGGTCTGAATCCCAGGGGATTTGGCAATCTGTGATTTGTGAATAGTCTGAAGAAAATGCTCTTGTTTCTATTCCAGATGTTTCCTCATAATCAAGACTCCTGCCAGAAATCTTTTCACTAGGTGTACTGCTAATATACGTGCTGTTAGCTAAAATGGAAGAGGCTATGTGAGCCTGTAGGGCTGTATCTACAGTACCAAGAATATTTATGGAGCTGTCAAGAGGCTCTGTGTCAGAATGCATCTCATCCATTGCAGAAACATAAATGTCGATACAAGACGAAGGCCTTCTGGAGTCTGGGGCAATTGACAAAGTGCTGGTAGGGGCTAAGGGAACCTTTCCTTCTTTTGCTATCGAGTGAGAACTGCTAGCCCGGTGCAGGCTTGGAGACCTTTCCTTAAAAATGCTTTCAAACTTTTCCAACCCACACTTGTCCTTCATATTTGTTGCATAGAAAGAGTGGCTTCGCATGCGGGGTGTGATTGTAGGAGATGTTGGGGACATGGACTCCTCTCCTGTAGGATCTATGCTCTCTTGAAGCTTGTATGTATTTCCTTCCTGACTATTGAAGCTACTCTGCCTCACAATGTAGGCTGCATCTGTACAGTCAGATGAGGTCCTGGATCGTATCTTGGTTGTCTCACCTCTCTCTATGCCGGTCAGTTTTTCTAAGGCTGTCACCATTCGTCCTATCATATCTTCCAGCTGAGCAAGCCTGATGTCGACGGTCTGCAGAGAAGCCTTCATGCAGTGCTCTCGCTCATTTACTTCTTCCAGTCGCATGGCCATGTTCTCTACCCTTAAGGAGGGGAAGATGAAATGGGTTAATTTTTACAAAGCAGTGATGTTCAACCAAAAGGTCATTGAAACAAATTGAAATAAATAGGTCTCAACATTCAGAATCAGTGTGCATCTCATATACATCAAACATTGCTAAAAGAGTTTCAGCAACCAAAGGATACTGCTTGCTCAGGAAATTGTTCCAGTAAGTTAACCAGTCAGTGTCTGCTCCGTATTGATTATAACATAGAAGGGATTTTAGGTATGCACTATCCCAGGGACAGGGGCTATTACAGAAATGTTATTATGATTTGTTACCTCTCTGCTGCCAAAACTTCTAATTAGGTGGTTACAAATGAATAAAACTTTCAGCACATGCACATGATATTGCTCTCAGTTGTGCTACAGGCAGAACTATTGTGGTTAACTCCTGAATTAAATGAAGTCATGGAAGTGTGTAATGTGCCACAGAACGTGGGAAATACCTCACATTTTTCTTCTGATGTTCCCCCCATATTTGTACCAGCTACCCTTGCATGGGCCTAAGGAAGTATTTTCCTTGTTCTCTGATTCATACTTACAGAATCACAGAATTTCTAGGTTGGAAGAGACCTTCAAGATCACCTAGTCCAACCTCTGACATTAACCAGTCCTCTACTGAACCATATCCCTAAGCTCTACATCTAAACATCTTTTAAAGACCTCCAGGGATGGTGACTCCACCACTTCCCTGGGCAGCCCATTCCAATGCCTCACAACCCTCTCAGTAAAGAAGTTCTTCCTAATATACATCCTAAACCTCCCCTGGTGCAACTTTAGCCTGTTCCCCCTTGTTCTGTCACCAGGCACGTGAGAGAATAGGCCAACCCCACCTTGCTACAGCCTCCTTTAATGTACCTGTAGAGTGCGATAAGGTTGCCCCTAAGCTTCCTCTTCTCCTGGCTGAACAATCCCAGCTCCCTCAGCTGCTCCTTGTAAGACTTGTTCTCCAGACCCCTCACCAGCTTTGTTGCGCTTCTCTGGACTCTCTCGAGCACCTTCACGTCCTTCTTGTAGTGAGAGGCCCAAAACTGAACACAGTACTCGACGTGCGGCCTCACCAGAGCCGAGTACAGGGGGACAATCATTTCCCTAGACCTGCTGGCCACACTGCTTCTGATACAAGCCAGGATGCTGTTGGCCTTCTTGGCCACCTGAGCACACTGCTGGCTCATATTCAGCTGACTATCAACCAAGTCCTTCTCTACCAGGCAGCTTTCCAACCACTCATCTCCCAGCCTGTAGCTCTGCTTGGGGTTATTGCACCCCAGGTGCAGGACCCGGCACTTGGCCTTGTTGAACTTCATACAGTTGGCCTCAGCCCATCAGTCCAGCCTTTCCAGATCCTCCTGCAGAGCCTTCCTATCCTTGAGCAGATCGACACATGCACCTAACTTGGTGTCATCTGCAAGCTTACTGAGGGTGCACTCGATCCCCTCATCCAGATCATCAATAAAGATATTAAAGAGGACTGGCCCCAGTACTGAGCCCTGGGGAACGCCACTAGTGAATGGCCTCCAACTGGATTTGACTCCATTCACCACAACCCTTTGGGCCTGGCTACCCAGCCAGTTTTTAACCCAGCGAAGCGTATGCCAATCCAAGCAATGAGCATCCAGTTTCTTGAGGAGAATGCTGTGGGAAACGGTGTCAAAAGCCTTGCTGAAGTCAAGGTAGACCACATCCACAGCCTTTTCCTCATCCACCCAGCTTGTCACTTTGTCCTAGAAGGAGATCAGGTTCATCAAGCAGGACCTGCTTTTTATAAACCCATGCTGACTGAGCCTGATCTCCTGGTTGCCCTGCAAGTGCCATGTGATGACACTCAAGATAATCTGCTCCATGAGCTTCCATGACACTGAGGTCAAACTAACAGGCCTATAGTTTCCCGGGTCTACCCTCCAGCCTTTCTTGTAGATGGGCGTCACGTTTGCTAGCCGCCAGTCGACTGGGACCTCCCCTGATAGCCAGGACTGCTGATAAATGATGGAAAGCCAGCTCCTCTGCCAGTTCTCTCAGTACCTTCGGGTGGATCCCATCCGGCCCCATTGACTTGCGTATTTAGCTCAGATACATAGAAAAAGATTATCAACATTGTACAAAAATGTAGGTAATATGTATATAAAAAATCTGCAAGGAGTGAGCACCGATGAAATAAAATGTAGTGTACAACAGGGTACACATATCAAGACTGTTCTGTTCCTGTGTTTGTACCTTTTGTAATCTGTGTTAATAGTTTAGGGATTGAAATTGTGAGCTTATTAGCTCCCTATCATAATATATAAGAAAGTACTAATAGCTAATAATTAAATGTGTGAGTTTAATTTAAATTTCAGTATAACTGTTTTATATACAGTATATATAGTATTGATTTAGCTCACTTTTAAAAAGTTTTCATCTGTAAAGTGAACTGTGAATTTAAAGTGAATTTATGCCAGCGGCTTATAATCATTTCTGTTTGCTGGCCTAAAAACTTCTAAAACTTCTCTAAAAACTTCTAAAAACTTCTCTACTGCTTTTGTATGGAGTCTTCCAATTTCATGCAATAAGATTGCCTTTAGCATATACGAAATTCCTTATAATTATATTTCTCTGGTAGTAGTCCATGGAGTAGACCAGGGAATTCCATTATCTGCCAAAGAGATGTTAAAAGCTGCATACTTATGTAGTTTGTTTACTTACATATGGCTTATTTTAGGGTTGCACTTCTGGGTTTCCCTGTCCCTATTGACACTGAAAAATGAACAGTGAAGTGACAAATACCAAATGACAGGTTTTCCACACTTCTCTCAAGTCTCTTATTCTCTGTCTATTACTGCAAATCATACTCCAAAGTTAATATGCACTCCGTCAACCGTAGCTGGGATTTCTGATGGGATAAATATCATACCCTACTATTTGTAGATAAATTTCCAACAGGACAAGTGATCTGAAACTGGAAACACAACAAACACTCCTGCTTGTCCAAATGGAAATCAGATTTTAGGCAATAAATGAATATTGGGCAGCATTAATATCTGGTATGTCACAGAAGCTTAGGAAGTGAAACGCTGAAGTCTGACTACAATGTCATGTTGAGCAGCAACCATCCATCTGCACAAGAGAGGAGAAGGAAGAGAGTGGCACCACACTCTGCAGCAAGGCTTGTATGCACAAGAAATATGGGCTTATTGTGTTGAAGACCATGAATTTTGAAAGTACAAGTAAAAAAACAAAAAACAAATCTACAGATTTGAAGTGTTCCATGAATCAGCAACTGTATTACTGTCATCAGACTTCAGTGGATGAAAGATTAAATAAGCTAAGACCCCTGCAAAGAAATAAACCTGTAGTTTCAAGCAATCTCCTTCTACTCAGCTTATTATTATTAACCACTAGTCTACTTCTTCTGTCAACCTCCTCTAACAAAACAGACTAATGTTATTACAAGCACAGGATATAATTTCATAGTAAGAGAGCAGTTGGTGTAAGAAGCAGTTGAATTTTCCCTCATGTTATTAGTTATTTAAACTGCTATTTTATCAAAGAAATTATACTTTTGAAAAATTTATCAGCTAGTAACTGAGTACCTGGTCACTCACTCAGATTCCATAATAACTTCTTGATGATGATGACATATATAGGTTGACAGTTCCGGTACAGTTAGACATGCTGAAAATCCTGAGTAAACTCGTGGTCTATTTGAGCTAAAGGAAAACGTTTTGCCTAGATATTAACAGAGCCTGACATAAGATGTAAGACCAGTGGTTTCACTGGCCAAGACAAAGAGAGGTTTCTGGGTTACTTGGACTGGTGATTGCCATGGAAGAAGCCCCAAATTTGATCACATTGATAGTGGTGGGAAATTTCTTTAGAAACATAACAAGGTAAGGAATTTGCAGCCTGGGTTCAGAAATAAAAGGTAACCATAGATGTACTGTGAGGTACATAACTGAGAGGTACATACATGTGTTTACACTGGATGAATCCCAGAAAGGAAAGAAGGAAAGAAGAAAAGAAAGAAGGAAGGAAGGAAGGAAGGAAGGAAGGAAGGAAGGAAGGAAGGAAGGAAGGAAGGAAGGAAGGAAGGAAGGAAGGAAGAAAGTAATCTTGAGTGTTTCAATTCAATTTCAAAGCTATTAGCTGACTTTAGTCATCTTTTGTTTTACATATGACACTGCTGGACCTTTCCAAAAAATATTTATACTTTTAATTAGGGATATTCTCAATATTTTATGCTCAATTCTGTAATCATTCAGCACACACAATAGCACTCTGTGAGTATTCCCACTAGAAATGTGATAAAGTCCCATCAACTAAACACTGAGGACATAGGGAGATATGCTCTGGAGAAATACAGTCATAATCTGGTCCTTAAAATATTTTAATAAATGAAAATTTATATTGTCCTATGTTAGATGATATTGCACTCAGTGAACACAGCCAGAGCTGTATTTTCTTCAGGAATAGTTTCAAATTAAAAGACTATTTCAAAGCAAGAAATAAAAATAAGTTTTTCATAGAATCATATCATAAAACAGCCTGGGTTGGAAGGGACTTTAAAGATCACCTAGTTCCAACTGCCTTGACAACACCTCCCACTAGATCAGGTTGCTCAAAGCTCCGTACAACCTGGTCTTGAACTCCTCTAGGGAGGGGTACCCACTTCTTCTCTGGACAACCCATTCTAGTGCCTCACCACCTTCTGAGAGATGAATTTCCTCCTAACATCCAATCTAAATTTCCCCTCTTAGTTTAAAGTGACTTCCCCTTGTTTTGTCATTTTCTGCCTGAGCAAAAAGTTGCTCTCCATCTTTTCTTATAAGCTCCTTCTAAGTACTGGGAAGCTGCAGAGCTTCTCAGAGCCTTCTCTTCACCAGGCTGAACAGCCCCAGCTCTCTCAGCCTTCACAGAAAGGATTCTCCAGCCCTCTGATCAACTTCATGGCCCTCTTCTGGACCTGCTCTAACAGTCCCATATCCTTCTTTTGCTGGGGGCCCCAGACCTGGATGCAGCACTCCAGGTGGGGTCTCACAAAGGCAGAGCAGAGGGGCACAATCACCTCCCTCTTCCTGCTGGCCACCCCTCTGTTGATGCAGCCAAGGATGCAGTTGGCCTTCTGGGCTGCAGGCACACACTGCTGGCTCGTGTTGAGCTGTTCCACCAGAACCCCCAAGTCCTTCCCTGCCGGGCTGCTCTCAATGAGTTTTTCTCCCAGTCAATGCTCATGTCTGGGATTGCCTTGACCCAGGTGCAGCACCTTTCTCTTGGCCTTGTTGAGCTTCATTAGGTTCACATGGGCCCACTTTACAGCCTGCAGGTCCCTTTGAATGGCTTCCCTTCCTCCTCTTGTATTGACTGCACCACTCAGCTTGGTGTCATCTGCAAACTTGCTGAGTGTGGGCTCAATACCACTGTCTATGTTGTTGATAAATATATTAAACAGCACCAGTCCCAAGACAGACCCCTGAGGGACACCGCTCATCACTGGCCCACCTGAACCTAGAACCATTGACCACTATTCTCTGGGGGTGACCTTCAAGCCCACTCCTTATCCACTGCATGGTCCACCCATCCAATCCATATCTCTCCAGTTTAGTGATTAGGATGTCACGTGGGACCGTGACAAAGGCCTTGCAGGAGTCCAAGTAGATGACATCGTTTGGTCTTCCTTTGTCAAGTAATGCAGTCACTCCATCATTCTATGACACCGGATTGGTCAGGCAAAATTTGCTCTTGGTGAAGCCATGCTGTCTGTTTCATATCACCTCCTTGTCTCACATGTGCCTTGCCTTGTATATGTTCTCTTTTATTATTTATTATTATTATTATTATTATTATTATTATTATTATTATTATTATTATTATTATTATTATTATTATTATTGTTATTGTTATTATTATTATTATTATTATTATTACTATTATTTTGCGATGTGTACTGGAGATAGTATAAACCTTTTGGCAAATCTCACAATATTCATGTATGATGCCTCTATTGAACCTGTGTTTTTCCTTACAGCAAGATTTATCTCATGTATGAGAGGGTGCCAAACCATCTTAGCAGATGGGCATGAGAACAGAAAAAGAGATGGCTAAATCTAAAATGTGCATTGAGTGTGTTTTGCTGAAGCTTAAAAAATTCTAATAGAAAAACATATACCAGCTGAAGAGAATATTCAGTAACTGGGGAAAAATACAAGCTCAGAGCTGGGAATCTGACAAAGGTACTACGTTGTCAGTGACCAACTTTAAATTATGGTTTGGAAGATGAAGGATTTTGCTGGCATTCACTTTGGTTATAGTCATTTTTAACCTCTACACAGCTATTCATCTATAATTTAATTGAAGCAATGATTTAATGGGAGTAAGGTACTCTTTTCAGAAGTAGACCTCTTAACTGAATTAAACCATTAAATGAATTTGAGAATTAGGTTCACAAGTCCCTTTGTAGAGCTGTGCCCATTTTTTAGGCATCCTTTGTGTCTGCAAAATCGTTTTCATCCATGCAAAGATTGTAGACGCTGAAAGTCTCTTAAAGAGGGGATCCACATGGCTTGTTATAGGTGACCGTTGAATGCTTTTACTTTTCTGGAAGCAGTTCCCAAGCTTGTAACAGGCTATTTGTGCTGTGCCTGATATTTTTTGGTAAGGTATCTCTGGCGTAAGTAGACAGCCAATTTTTCCAAGTATTGTGTTTTTTGCAGGTTAAGGATATTGTGTTGTCCTGGCTGCATTCCTGTCTGGATCCTAAAACCACCAAACTCTTTCTGATTAAAGACAGATGCAGTGAGATTAACAGACCTTTCCTAGCCCCACTTTGCACATATGGCCTGATCGGGTAAGGTCACTATCGACCCTTTTCTGTGCACTTCATTGTGCTCTCTCTGGAACCAGGATATGTCTTCATTCTCAGACACTGTGAATGCAATTGCACTGAAGACTGTGTGAAATGTTAAGGTACTATAGCTATGAACTCCAGAGATGACATAATAATGTCTACTCCAACCAGTTTATCTGATTTTTAAATACTATTA
The DNA here is from genome assembly GCF_047663525.1 of Anas platyrhynchos. NCBI lineage: Eukaryota > Metazoa > Chordata > Aves > Anseriformes > Anatidae > Anas > Anas platyrhynchos. Next base: position 40,093,150 of record NC_092621.1, on the reverse strand, counting down.
GGATGTGACCCTTCTCCCTTTGGAATCAACAAGAGGTATTTGTTGGGTCAAGACTTGGCCATATGGCCAAGAGTTTTGAAAGTAGAGTCCAACTCTACTTTCTTCCCTGGTCTCCAGAAGATTCACTAAGATTTCCCTTTATGATAAATGCACTTAAAAAACCACCTTACAGTTTTGTACTGCTTTGTATTTCTCACCATAATCGCTTCCTCTGATCTGTATCATTAACTCAGACCTACTTCCATGTACCTGTGCTAGACCCTAGCAAACAGAAAAGGACAGACATCAAGAGTTGTTTCATGTTTTTGATTTCTGAATGTAAAAACAAGCAGTCAAAGGAGGCATTCTGTGTGGTGACACCAACTGTGGATACCTCTGGGATATTTTCTGCAGTGGGAATGGTAAGACTGAACCCACTGAGGCCACACAAGATGTCAGGGTGAACTATTCCAATGTGAGAGTATATAAACTGCTGCTTGTTTTAGGGGAGTCAGGCAAGGCATTGTGATCCTGACCCAGCATGGCCACTGAAACCATGGCTGAAATTGCTGGTTCACATGCAGTTCAACACATCAAGAAACAACATCTCTTGTTCTTTTGCTTTCCTGAACTCCCTCATGCCTCTGGGACCAATCTAGGCTGAACTTCAAGGCAAGACTTTGTCCCCATCTTCTATTGCCCTTCTAGTGCTAGATTTCTATTCCTTTATCCAGGCTTACTGGGCTTTGCACCCTGATTTTGCAGCTGCTTTTCCTTCAAGTAGTCCTTGGGGCATTTTGGTAGATCCAGCTGCAAGCAGAAGATACTCAACGGGATGTTTAAGAGGTGAAAACATTCTTGTGAGCTAAGCACATCACAGATGCCTGGAGGAGAGGGAAGGCTCTGAGAAGTCTAGGTGGATATACATCACACCAGGCCTTGTCCCAGTTCTTTTCTCCTCCACCTAAACTGCATCCTCAGCTTCCTGCAAAAGAAAGGTCTTCAGTGCAAAGGGAAACTCCACACACATTATCAGGATATTCTGGGTTGATTTTACACCATGTAAAGTTGAGTTAATTGGCCAGATGGCTAGGGTGATGATATCATGGCTATAATGTAGATACTGTGCTTGATCTAATACTACAGGTTAATGACTGGGCATTGGAAGAGAAACTGTGTTATTGCATCTCCTCTGTTTTCTTTGCTTTACATCTTGCTAATTGTACAAAGACTATTATATAGAGAGCTTATGAAGTATAAAGCTGGGTTTTAAATATTTAAATATTCTACAAGTTGGGAAAAAGAAGTTTGGTGTTTTAGATCCAGAGCACTTCAAGGGATACATATCTGACCATAATTGCAGACAAAATGACAGACCTGGGAATGTAGTTCTTAAACTGAGCATGATTTAGGATACTTATACAGCCTGGATCTGAGCATATTTAATCTAATGCTTTCAAACTTGTCTCGTCTGGGTAGAGTATTGTAGTGGGTTTAGAGGAGAGCTGTTATGAGATGGGACTTCACTGCTGGAAGTCATACTAGTGGAATGTCCAACTTTCCTGTGTTTAGGTTTGGAAGTAGACTCTGTACCCTGTCCTCACAAATCCTATCCTATCCTCACAAACGGCCTTCCAAACAGAGCTGGGACTTGCTGGTTTTACACTATTGACTAAGGAAAATGAATTTTTAAATAATTATTTTTCTGTGAGACTCAGGTCATCCTTCATTTAGGATTCATAATCACAAACCCTCCTCTGGAATTTAGTGCTTTAAGTCATTAATTTAAAATATAGAAAAGGACTCCTTTCCTATAAAACAGGACCAAAACAGAGAGCAAAGATAGACTATTACAAATTCATTGTTCAGTACATAGAACACTTGCCTAATGTAGGGGAGGTCTCAGCAGGGTCATTTATTTATATAGACTTCTTTCCTTGGCCACCAAAAAAATAAAGCTATGAGCAAACAGAGATTTGAACCTACAACTACCATTTCCAGGTTAGTTTTCTGATCTCTGCAGTATCAGAACACAGGAAACCTTGGACCACCGTTCAATCCATCCTTCCGTCTTTGAAACGTAAGTAATTCTTCAGTCTACAGTCTTCAACCACTTTCAGCTTAGGACCTTCTTGGGAGTAAACTGATTTCTATGTATTTAGAAATCCTGACAGGATTTCTCTTCCATAAGCTTATCTAGTCTCTGTTTTAACTAGTGTCAACTTTTACCTAACATCATCAGGTCTTTTAGACCTCATAATCTTTCAAGAATTCACTCTATTCTAGTATTTAGTGCATGAAAAGGACACCTGCTTTTATCTATTTTGAACAGTCTCCTTTTAGATTTATCTGTTGCTCTCCTAGTTCTTGTTTTGGGAGAGGCAGCAAATATTGATTTCTACTCACCCTCTTCTTGCATGCAGAATTATATAGGCCTCTGCGGTTTCATTTCTGATTTTTCCCTTCCAGACAGAATAGAGTTTTACTTGAGGATTACTGGGCCATCCCTTGTGAAGAAGCTATTCCATGCTTTACCATGCTTCCCCTCTAACACCCTTTTCTAAAATGTGTCTTGAGAGTACTATTTTCAGGAAAACAGATGATTAAAGGATATTATATTTGCTAATCCTGCTCTGGGATAGATTTAGTTCAAAAACAATTTAAAAGCACTTTTTCTTGCCTACATGAAACATATTTTAGGCATAGCTTCATCAGGAGCTGTGCCGGAAGTTTACATATAAATAGAAGAGTGTTATGCCCATGTACTCAATTACAGCAATGACTCTCCTGATTTGTTTTACATGTTAAATCATAGTACTCAGCGTACAGAATATTCAGTGGTTCTTAAGTTTCATGAGTATTTGACAGGATATCACCTAAGTATTTTTATTGGCAACAGTGCTGTGCATTGAACAACAAGCTCTGTACTCAAAATTTAGCTCTGTTGATCAGCTGCTATATGATGAAAGCATGTATTGGAGATTAACAGATTCATTAAGTTTAGGACTGTTAAATTAGAAGACTAGAAACATGCACTAAACCCACATATTATCTTAGTCCTCTGTGCTTGTTATCATTCTGAGTGAAATGTCTAGTTCCTTTGAAATTAATAGCAAGATCCCTAGTTTCATCTCAATGAAACTAGTCTACCTACCAAGATCACCCCAAAGTAAAGCTCTTTCTTTATCTAAATGCTAAAGCTCTAGTTTTTATTGAGGAATTCTCATTTACTCTCCCACTGTGTTTTGACCACTTGACCACTTGTGCCTCTAAGTTCTGCTTCAAAAACTGCAGCACAAAGAGGAATTGTGTTTTCCTCACTATTTCATTTGCATACAATTGGAACTGGTTAGATGATACAAAGTTTTCAAAATTTTGAGGAACATTTGCTTTAGTGAAGAAGAAAAAAAAAAGAGAAAAGAAATTGATCACCTTGTATCACTCTACTTTTTCATTAAGATTTACTTAAAATTCCCTCAAATGTTTCCCTTTTCAAGAAAAAGAAAGGAAGGGTGAGAAAGACAATAAAGATATATTTCTAGATCAACATATGAGAGAGCAAAGTGCACCTTTCTGAAGTGACACGAATTCTTTCATCATTGGAGGAATTAAATCTGTCATCCTTCTCTCTAAAATATTCTTCTATACACTGCTCTTCAAAATCATGGACTTTTTTCAATTCATCCTCAGTTATGAAAAGTTCTGTAGAAACAATGGAAAAAATGTCAGTTTGGCAAAGCATTAACATGTGAAATTAGGTACACTTTTCTTATTGCAGAAATCACAGACTGAACTTTCAAAATCAGGCTTCAATTTTATCTGGCATTTTCATATGAAAGCAAAGAGATGCAGCTAATTTCCAAATTAGTGGCTTCAATTATAAGTGATCCTGGAGATAGCAACACTTAAGCAGGCAAATGCTGTACAAACATGAATGTGTTTTGATTACATGAGACCTAAATACAGCTGTTGGTCAGGACCTGGAGAGACAGTGGGAGCCAAACGTCACCTGTAACCTAATATAAATTTAATCATATTTGGAGACCGGTAAGAAAGGAGTATGAGAGTAGAAAGGGTCTGTTTGACATGGCAAGAGATGAAATCTGTAGGCAGTAGCAAAGGCTATGTCAGACACAGTGTGATGTGAGTGGGAGGAGAGCAGTATAGTTGCACTTGCATCTCTCATGCCATCACAGGACTTCAGCTCCTTTCTTGTGGAGAAGTGGGCTGTGGCATGGGTTTGAGTTGGGAAGAGATGCACATCTGCTAGCTCCCTACTTCTGTCATATACACTGGGGGAGGTGGAGTTTTTCTACTTTGAAGAACTAGATAAGGAAGAGCGGAGAAAGTGTTATCAAAATAATCCGTCAGGTTTCTATCATGCTTATGGGAGTTCTTATTAAAGTGTCTGGAGAAACCACGCCTCCACTTTGAATCAATGTCAAGGAGACAACATGTGTCTACAGAATAATTACTCCTCACCATCTCTTATCTTATGTAGGCATAAAGTGTGTTGAGGGGACATATGTGCTATTTGCTCAAAAAATAGGAACACTATCTCTGTATTAACTGCAATAAAAGTAAAGATCTGGAAGTGCAAAGAACTGTAAGAATTCCAGTAAAAACAGTCTTCTAGCAACAGCAAAACAAACCTCTTTGTTTTGAAGAAAGAAACAACTCAAAATATCCAGGAACAACACTGCCTCATTAATGCTCTGAGGAGAACTGTGTGTTAAGGAATGGAAGTAAAGCTAAGTGATTCAGGTGGGAACGTGTGGCTAATAGTTCTCTGTTGAAAAGGTTACCAAAGTACTGGGCTTAGCCTTCATTCATGTCAAATACCAGATACTACAAAGAGAATTGGAAAGTCCCACTCTGTAAATTGTTTAAGGCTTACTTAGTCCGTAGTCTCTCTCATCTGGGTCACTTTCGTGTTTCCGCCATCTACAGCAAAGATGTTGGAATATCATAGTCATATGGCTGAAAATGATCAGAGGTGGTGGGAGAACTGGCCTTTCATGAAATGTCATGATTAGCTGATACCTTTGAAACTTCCATACTTGGTTGGATATGGATTTGACTTCAAAAAATGTATTGCTAGGAGGCAAGAAGAGAAAATAACATCAGATTAAATGTTTTTGAGTACTTTGCCAAAAATGGTATGACAGCACTTTAATTACACACATTTCACTAATAGTGCCAAACTTTTCCTTGTCATACAAAAAAAGGAAGAACAAAAGAAAGCAGATAATAAGGTTGTTCTTCAGTGATGCACAGTGGCAATCAGTCATTTAAAATGTTATTACTCTCTATTCTTGCTCTGTGCAACCAGTTAGTTTTTCAACAACCTAGTAAAACAGGCAAGTGTTTTTGTTCTTATCTTCTGTATTAGGAGTGAATGAAACTGAATTTCAAATTTTTGGATTTTCTACTTTCAGTCGCATTGGATGCCTGTCCTTGGAAATGAGATAATGTAAAAAATTTATTTCCCTCACTCTCTGGAGACAAGGTACTACTTTATATCTTCTCACCCATACATCCTCTGAAAATAGCTTTCAGCCAAAGTCTTCAGCTTAGCTGCTTTTAGACCATGAATAATGCCCACCACCCCCAACTCCATTCTTTGCAATGTGTCACTCACTTGAAAACAGCAATCAGAAGGTTCACCAAAAGGATGTTTGCAACCAAGAGGTAACAGGCCATGATGGCAGGAACGATCCATGCTCCTGTTTTGCAGGGAGGCAGCTGGATTATTTTACCATCTTCTCTTGTTTCATTCTGACCACAAGGAGCTGGGAACAAAAATACAAAAATACAAACCAGGAATGAATCTTATTTTTTCTTTTTTTTCTGCTTTTTTACAGAAATATTTAAATGTTTATGAAGGCCTGCCTGCCAAAGTAATATCTTCTAAATAACAGTGCCATTGATGCTCCTCTCAATAAATCTGCAGTTGCTATAGGTGGTGGTGATCACTTGCATGTCAAATTTATCACATATTTTAAAAGCTACAATTCTTGATGCTATATGTTATTTTCCATGAAAGTCAAGATATTCCCCTTAGAAATGTCAGGAAATCTGTCTCATGTAAACTGCCCATTCTTTTTAACTGAAATATCTTAGTACTCTGGTATTAATTAGTGGCTGTGCAAAAATCAAAATGGTTAATCCCACAAAAAGTTAACATACTATTTTTTAATGGTGAAAGGTTTTATTTTTATTTTTCATAGAAAAAAAAGAAGTACATTTAAAAAAAGAGTATATATTTATTCCTGTGCACTGTACTTCCCAGAGCCCCTCTGGGAAGAATTCATAATGGCCTTCTGCTATTGACTTTTGACTGCATTCCTAGAAAAACAGTGGGGGAGATTATCAAGTCTTTATTGTACCAGGTAAAGGGATATGTAGGCAACAGAGTTGCCACCTGTTTCTTTCACAAATGTTTTGGAACAAAAATGACTAAAATTTCCTCATCATGAGAGTTGTAGAACTGAAGCAGTGGGAGAAAAAACTGTGAAATAGTTGTTATTACTATTCAGGAGATTTAGTTTGTAATTACTTCTGTCATACTATTATGACAGAAGGATACATCCTGCATCAGGTTCAACATGAACTCTCCCAAAGTATTCAACTCACAGAAAACAAAACAAAACAAAACAAAAAACCAAAAACCAACCAACCAACCAAACAAACAAAAAAAGAGCCAACTACAAGCAATACTACATTTGCAAGCAGTTCTGCTGTGTCTGGACCCACATTATATCTAGTTCTTTGTATTTACAGAAAAAACACTTTATTCCTGGAACAGGTTAAATATGAGCAATTCTTTATTTCTTGGAAAATATCATATTACAGGCCCTTTCAGTTATTTGCTCCAACCAGTGGCTTCATTTAGACATTCAAAATACCATCTGTGAGCTGCTGGATTTCTTGAGCTAGGTGCATTCAGCCTCCATCCAGCAGAAACTGGGACATTCAACACCTCTTGGTATCAGCATTCAAAGTGAGACTTTTTTGTTTATGTGGAAACAGTAATGTGTTGATTCAGAGCTACAAAGCTACAACAGAGTACCAAACCCCATCATGATCTCACCAGTAACACAGAAATCATTCTAGCAGTTGATGAAACCTGTTGTCCTTCTGTGTGTTAAAGCACAGAAACAATAATGTCTTTTATAGTGAAGAGAGGAATTTCTGAAAAGCATATCTTAAACTTTAAATCAATGATATCCAAAACTCCGCTTTAAGTCTGGCTATAATCTATTATTCCATTTTTCTATTAAAAATATTTTCATCCAAAATATTTTCCATCTTTCACAACTACCAAGACAAAAATATTTTCTCTAACGTGATTTTCCTACAATAGAATATTTGGAAAACCATTAATGTGTCCTTGTCAGTTTATGCCACATGGTGGTGTCTTCCTTGAAAACAAGCTTCCATAATCTATACATACATAGGTGTTTGGTTTGCCTTGAGGCTTTGTAAACGTCTTCTGTTGGAGAAACAGAACTTAGCATTCCTTTACATAACAAAGGAATACTAATCTTACACCTTACTTTATGGAGGTCTAAGCCAACATTCAATCTTCAAATCTTCAGCTGCGTGAGAAAGTATGATGTGTGTCCAAAGTTCTGAAGCCTTTGTTCTAATGTGTATGACTGAAATTAACATCTTTTTCCATTTTAAACCATAACATCAATTTTCAAGGATTGTGCTCCCACTATTAAGCAAACTATTTGTTAAAAACAATTGCTCCCAGAAAAAAAAAAGGAAACTGAATTTTCACCCTTTGCTACAGGAAGGAATCTGGCAGGTGTCTAAGAGTGCAGATGATATTCTTTTTAGATACCAAAGACACTTGCTTACTTTTAGGAATTTAGAATTCTGATTGATGATTTTATATTTTGAAAAATGTAGGGATTTTTGTAGTATGTGCAATAACATATTGTAATGACAAACTTTTTCAAAGAACAATTTAAAGTGTAGGAAAACATACTCTTATCTTTCTACGTGACAGCCTTCCTTTAGCAAAAATTATGTAGGGTTCATAATTCTAGTGAAATGTTTTGTTAAAATAAATTCTGTTAGTGTAACTACATGCATATTCCAGGTAACTGAAAAACTCAGGTAGTCAAATGACCTGTAGGTCATTTGATGTAGGTAGGACATCAAGCCCCGAACTTCAGTTTTGAAGAATGGTAATTGGTTGAAGTTTTAATTTCAATTACATGTATTAACTTCCCTCAGCTTCCCTCAGCTAGATATCGAACCTTGACAGCTGTGGTGGTATGTACTTGTTGCATCTTTTGTTTCTCTTTTCATAGTCTGCCTCTATGCTTATGTTTCCTTCCTGGCTCCCTTTTACCGTTTCCTTTACAGGCCTTTCCTGCTACATATCTAATGTTTCCTCTTTCCTGGCCAGCAAACTGGTGCAAAGCAAACAGCAATAGCCCACATCTCTGTGCTTCAACTGTACCAGTTTACCAGGCTAGTAAGTATTGAAAAAGGGCTAAGTGAGCTGCTTAGGGCTGTCTACTTTTTAACTAACAGAGAAAATACTGAACTCTGGGAACTCTGAATCTCACATCACTGCTCTCTTCATCAGTAGAAACATTCAGGGAACTGACAAGTATCTCATTACTTGAAGAAAGTTTCTTTAACTAGAGTATTGTGACCTTACACATTGCTTTTTGCTCTCAGACATATTAAAATGACTCCAAAACATCTTTCCTATCATATTTTAATCATAATTTATAGTAAATCTCTCTAATTTTCTTGTTTTCTTTCTCCCTCCTCCTCCCTTCCTTAAAAATATCCAACCAAATGGAACCTAAAATATAACCTCATGGGAGTGATAGGAAGGGGAAGACTGCCACAGCTCAAGGCCAGGGAGATTCTTGAAGTGATGTGTAGGCAGTGCAAAAATATTATCCTCTGCCTTTGTCTAACAATACAAAAAATATTGCTTGTGCTGCAGAGTTGTAACACAGATGAAGGAGGAGAAGGGAAGGGAAGGGAAGGGAAGGGAAGGGAAGGGAAGGGAAGGGAAGGGAAGGGAAGGGAAGGGAAGGGAAGGGAAGGGAAAAAGTATGATTTATTATATTTTGTGCAAAAATGCTCTATTACTTCAAATTCCAAACTAATCCACGCAAATAACAACCCTTACAGGAAGATACCACAGAGACATACAAAGAATGAAATGTTTAAGATTGTACAGAATTTTGTATAGAACTTTAATTTTAATAAGAAACCTTTGAGAACTTAAATAAATTCTAAAAGATTAAGAAATGTAAATAATTTAAATAAAAGTAATTTGTATTAATTATGTTTTCCTCAAGTTCATTGGATAGTTGCATAATAATTTGTCTTTCATATTCTACTGAAACAACTACATTCTGATTACTTGGCATTGCTCCAATACAAGCAAGAAAAGGAGGCTCCATCTTTTCTCTTTACATATATAGGATTTTCCAATAATGCTTTAGGCAAAGAGAACAAACAGAACTCAGATTGATCCTCAGATTTCAGATGGCACTTGAAATACTGTCAGCTGGAAAGAAAATCCAGATGCAAATCTGACGTGAGACAACAGGCAAATCTGAAAAAAGACCAAAAAAAAAAAAAAAAGAGAGAAACCAAACCCAAACCCATGTTGACTAACAACAGTCTCAGCTGCTCTACTTTCTGAATATAGGAAAATATGAAGTCTGCTTTTTTTTTTTTTTTTTTTTCCCTACAGGTCAGTTATTTACATCATTTACCTATCTTCTCTACCAAACATTTCCCCCCCCCCCCCCGGAATAATCATTTCCTCTTCAGTATTTCTATATACTTCCATATCCTTAATATCCTGGAGGGACAGATAGCTTGGCAAGGTGAAAAGAAGTTCTTTGCATGTAACATCTGTGTTCTGAAGTTTTTGGCTAGTATTGCCAGCAATAGTGCTGAAGTAAGTGAGGCAAACCAAGGGAGAGATTTTACAGCATTTGTGGGTTTTCTCCTAGACAGGCCTTCACTGCTAAGCAGCTAAGCAGCTGGCTGCTGCCCCATGGATCCCATCAGGCAGCAGAAGGTTGGGCTAGACTAAGAAAGGCAGCCTAAAAATGAGATAATTCCACACGCCATAACCAGTACCTTGGCCTGGACCGCCTCTTGTCCTTGACTAGTGCAGCTGTGATGAACTGTCAGTCTGAGAGGAGCTACTTTGAGACTGGTTTTGCTCTTTGGCTTAATTTGCCTAAAAAGTTAAACACAATTCTAAAAGGTTTACTTTTTTTTGTTGTTTGTTTTGTTTGTTTGCTTGTGTTTTACCTTTTACATCTGGTTGGTTTTCATGAATTTGCAGGAATGTAGTACTTGTGTACATCACTGATAATTAACCATACCGCTGAAAAGTGTACATGTACTCCCAGAAGTGAGGATACATTTCTGTCCCCACTTTTGAGTTGAAGGTGTGATCACATTGTCAACAGGAAACTAATGCACACTCCAGTTAACGTATGTATTTTAAATGTGAAATGAATACAGACAGTATGGGTAAAAAGTGTAAGTGTACAAAACATGCATTATTTTAGAGAGACATATTTTACTGATGTTTTAACAGTGCAATGTGTTGAGATAAAAATCAAACTACATCCACTGGATGGTTAGGCCGCCAGCTGATGAAATATATCCAGACATTACATCTGGTCAGCCTTAGTGGCATGCTTTACAATCAACAGAAAGTGAAATAAAAGTAAGTCAGGAATTTTAGAGTAACATACATTCTTTGTACATTTCTCAGAAACACAAGGATAATTTCCAGGAGCATGACTCCAATATACATACATCTAAAATATTAGCATTGTTACTGAATTCCAAACTTGCAAATAATGTTGTAATATTAAACATCAAAATATACAGAAAAAAACCCACAAACTTTAGGCTTGCTATTATAACAACAATGATGATAATAACCTGCTCCGAGCTATAAAGTTCAATTGTAGTTTAGATGTAGCATACCAATTTTTATCTTATTTGAGAAAGTACAAACATTGTGTAGTACTCTAACATGAATACAGTGGCTGATTTAGCTTAGAACAACTTGGAAAATAGATAACAATAAATTTCTGAATGGTGAAAAAATAGTAAACCTTTTGAGTGCCAATCCAGTCATTTTGATTGAGTAACATCACCAAGCATTTGCTCCCAGTCTATTCCAGGGGTAACATTTCTTGAGACAACCAAGCCTCAGACAGACATGACATATTGCATATAATTTGTGCTGCAAGAGTGGCAGATTCTAATTCCCTGCATCATCTGTCTCTCAGGAAGGAGGAACTAGGTGCTGCTTTTCATTTTGGCATCACCACTTTCTCTGCAACTCCTAGTTTCCTTGACACAGACAGAAGAGCAACACATCTACACCTACAGCTGGGGATGAAACCATTAGGAATTTTACTTTCCCTAAGCTTCAGAAGTAAATACTCTGCATCTTTTTTTTTTTTTTTTTTTTTTTTTTTTTTTTTTTTTTTTTTCCCAAGGTTTAAATGTTGGGCATCTGAATAATGTACAAAACCACCTCTAAATTCTTATGCAAGGGTATGGAGCCTGCCACCCTCTTTTTATATTTAAGAAACATGATTCATTCAAAGACAGTTTAATTTGTTGGGTTTCAGGGTTCTAAACTATAATCAGCATTTCAATATAAAATACCAAGAACTATTTATTCAGCCAATTGCCACATTTGTTTCACTATGGTAGTTACTAAGAACAACATCAATAAATGGCCACTTGTAGAGGGACATAATTCTGCTTGCGCATGGAAGGTATAGTTTTAAACCTTTATCCATCTATTACACCTTTGGAGCAAGCTGACGTTTTGAATCCACAAGTATTATGCCTTTGGATTGAAATGAATTTTTAAAAAGAAAAGAAAAGAAAAAAGGATAAAAATGAGGGGAACTGGGTGAAAAGCTAAACTCAGGGAGGAGCTTTGTGAATTTAGGTATTTATGCTAGAATCATAGACTGGTTTGGATTGGAAGGGACCTTAAATGTAATCTAATTCCAACCCCCCTGCCACTGGTAGAGAGGGACACCTTCCTCCAGACCAGGTTGCTCAAAGCCCCATCTAACCTGGCCTTGAACACCTCCACTGATGGGGCATCTACAGCTTCTCTGGACAACCTGTTCCAGTGCTTCACCACCCTCTGAGTAAAGAATTTTTTTTGTTACATTTTGTGTTATAAACCTACCCTATTTTAGTTTAAAGCCATTACTCCTTGTCCTATCATTACACTTCCTGACAAAGAGCTCCAGCTTTTCTGTTGGCCCCCTTTAAGTACTAGAAGGCTACAATGAGGTCTCCCCAGAGCTTTCTGTTCCCCAGGCTGACCAACACAAACTCCCTCAGCTTGTGCTCACAAGTCCTCATTTTCTGGCATGTCTTGCTGCCTCTGAGAACGATGTGTAAAAATAATCATAAAAAAGAGGTTTCATCTGCATCCATTGTAACAATTCTGTGCAACCCAGGAAAAAGAAATAAACATGAAACTGCTGTAACATCTGACATGGGATATGTCCCTCTGAAACTCTGTAAATTCTCTATCCATCTGAAACTGTGTAAGTTGGGGTAATTCATGATAGTACATTTATTACCTTAACCCTTTCAGAAAAAAAAACAGGACATTTTTTCCAATCGAGCTTTGTCAATGTTAAAGAAGTAAAAGATAAATTATGAAAACACCTTTCCTAAGGCGGTGCTTAGGATAGAAAAGAATACCTTAAACAGAGTTTTAATGGATGCCATCTGCCGTTGGAAAAGATACTCACTTCTAAATGCTGCCAAGACATTACACATTTAGGTAGGAATGATAAACATCACTTGCATGTCAGTATTTTTTAAAGATACATTGTTTGTGGTTCTTAGTTTGTTTTGTTTGTCATCTATTGCATCAGTCCTCATGACCGCCCCTCTTTTGGCATAATGTACTAGGTGGAACCAGAAGTTCTAATTTAAGTAGAAAACTGCCATTTTCCTGATCACCAGCCAAATGAATCCTGAAGAGACAGTATATGAAATACTGGCCTTTGTTCCGTTTGCATTGACATGAGCACACTCTTGCCTTCCAGTAAATAAATAAAGCAAAATTCTTATAACGTATGTATTCTCCCCAAAGAATTGCATCACATTGTTTAGCATAAAGGTGGTGACAGTGAGTAGGTAACAGAGAAAAGAAAACACAATGGATTAGATCCTCATGAAGTCCAGGAATTAGAGGTCTAACCAAGTACTATTATATTTGATGTTTAGTATGAAATTAGGTAGAAGCATTTAGGTCTAAAATCAAACAAATGGATGAAAAAAAAAAAGTGACATTTTGTGTCTCAGATAAACCAAAGAACTCATCATGGATACCTGGAAGGGTATCCCTATCACCCAACTGGTAAAAAGGAAACATTAAAACATTCTTTATATGCAAGACAATTTAGCATCGCAGATATCTGGTTAAATTATCGCAAAAATGATGCCAGAAGCACTTTCTAGAACTGACACCCCAATATTACAGCTGTAAAAATATTTTGTGACCATTCTCTGTGATGAAGGAGTCCTCTATCCTGAGCCATTTATTGAGCACACATACATGATCTGGTAGAACATCATCTGATCAAAGTTGGATACCTGACTTTGGAGTATGAGAATCATAAACTTGCTTACGGTCTATCTGGTCTGCAAACACTTCCCCATAGATCATCCAATAAGGCATGTAAAAAATGTTTTTTGCCAGCTTCCACGAAGGCTCCTCATTGGGGAAGAGAATAGCCTGTCTTGCGACACCGAAGCTCATCAGAACCACCAACATGATGATGACAAAATACATCATGTCGATCATCTGAATGTCATGAGAGGAAAAGAGAGAGAGAAAGAGAGAAAGGACAAGAATTAAAGAAATATATTTGTCCATATTTTCATTAGTCTATGCTTCAAAAAAAGTTTTTAAACCTTAGAAAGAGAATTTTCAGAAACAGTTTCTGAAAAGATGTTCTCAGTTTTACACATATCATTTCATTTTGAAAGAAGGAAAATGGTATTCCCGCGTCTTTGATTTTTTCCCAGTATTCCTTTTAAGAACTATATAAATGTTATGAATAGGCCTGAAAACACAAGCTGCCATCTGGTCATACCAGTTGCCTGAACAATAATATAAGTTCATAGGCATCAGCAGCCTGGCCTGAACAAGGGTTGTGAGATAATGTATTGTTTACAGGCACCTATTGGCAACTGTATCAAAACAAAAGGTCTGAAATGGATTATCTTATTTGCTGGTACCCATTGTCTTGGTGAAAAGGAGGGAACCTGGATATAACATAAGGAATAACGAGTGACAGAACAGCCTGTTATTGAAACATAAGGGATGCCATAGGGGTAACCAGTGAGAAAGGAAAGCTGTGATACCGGCTAGACTAGAATTCAGGCTGGTGGTGGTGTCCAACAAATGCCATATTTAAAAAAATAAAATGCAGATAACACAGGCACTCAGTCCTATTCTTCTGCATTGTTGAATACTTCATTAGCATATGCACAGCATTAATTAGTGCCTGCAAACAGTATCTACCCATTCAAAATGTTCCAGGAAAAATTGGGACAGCAGTCCTAGGAGGTTCTCACTAGAGGCTGAAGATTAGAAGAACAGCTGTGCTAAGCAGTATCAGTGGGACGCTCCAGAGAGTGGAGCAAAGGAGGAGCCTTGGGCGTCAAACAGGTACAGCACAGATATACTCAAATGTTTGAAAAATAAAAGTGACTCTTGTAAGGTCTCTGGTAAGATCTCTTTGGAACTCTTAGTTACAGGTTTGTTTATAGGCTTTTATTCATAAGGCATGTTATGATAGAGGCATGTTATTTCCATGGCTGTGGAAGCAACTTCTGTCTGCTCAAACTAAAGAACCTCAAAACTTTCTGACTCTTAACCCTGTCAGTCTCCACTTTCTCTGGAACAGCTACATTCTGAGTTCACTGCAAGGCAAGTGTGCAACCAACGTGCACCTTGACTGGTGGCTCTGTAGCTCCACATGGACCTGCCACAGCTGAGGAACAGGGTGATTCATTTCAAGAGCTGGTGGAACAGGGCTACTAATTTCCAGCAGATGGATCTGCCACTGCTGTTGGGGTTTTTCAGTTAAAAGCACAAGGATGGAGACGTAAGGTCAAAGTAACACTATGAAATTACTTAACAGAGAAAAGACAGGGATACTGAAAAGCAAACAGATAGGGATATTCTCATACTCACTGAGAGAGCAACTCTAAGAGAAAGAGACCTGTAGGGAAGGGCCCTGGTAGGAGAGTCTTAACGAGACAGAATGAAGGAATTGAGGTAGGTGAAAAGAAGCATGGAAAAATAAAAACCTTAAAATAATGCAGAAAAGAAAGACAAAAAACAACAACACACACACACATATTGGAAGATGAGACATATAAATAAATGCCTTAAAGAAATAAAAAATGGACAAATAAATCATGAATATTCTTATGTTTTTTCAGGTCATTAATCTTTCAAGAAAACCTGGTTGAAGGGGAATTCCAGATGATTATATCTCAGACAGCAACCTGAAATGGGGAAGATGCATAATTACACTTAATTCTTACTGCTTTTAGAGAAATATGGAGATGAAACCTGTATCCTTCCTTCTTCTCTGATAAAACTTTGCTTTCATTTAGAAAGATGATATGATATGATATGATATGATATGATATGATATGATATGATATGATGTAATAAGCATAAAAACTACTTGCTGGAAATTAAAAAAAAAAAATCCTAAATGTTTCCAACACTTTTGATCAAGATTCACAGAGGTTTGAACTCACTTTGCAAGAAAGTACATTTTCAGTTTTATTCTCCGTTCAACCAGTGTATTAGTGTTTCCCTCATTCAACCAGATATCATTCTAAAATGTCAGTAGCTTGTCTTGAATTGAGTGAAATAGATGGGCGTGTTTCCACGGACTGCAATGAGCAGTGTATCAGGCCCCTTGGCCTGCAGGCTCAAATTACAATTGCTGTTTTAACAAGGCAGTGACTGTTTCAGTCATTCTGAAGAACCCTTTAGTCACCTATTCAAACAGCTGATAAAACAAAGATCTTTTGGTGCAGTTTTATTAAGAAGTTGGCTCCATTCCCCCTCGCCCCCTTTTTTTTTAATCAAAGAAACTAAGAAAATGTAGACATTCCCATACAGAAGGGGAACTGATATACTTCTGACTCTTCTGACATGGACAGTGATTGCATTTCATTCTGAAGTAGGCAGGAAGTAAATCTACCATTGTGCAGGGATTGGAAAAGCACACTATAATAAGCACATTCTGTAACTGAAATTAGTAGATAATAATAAACTTTGCCATTCATCTTCTTCTTCCTCTCTTCATCCTTCCTTTTAAACCTCTGAATACTATTCCTGCCTTAATTTAATTTGCATATTTGTTCACAAGGCCCACTAAAACCTATTACTGCTATTCTGTTGGATGCAGTGGAGAGGCAGGTGAAGGGAAAGTTCCTTTATATTGGAAAGATGAAAAGAGTCATCTGTTCCCTCCTGAGTCTAAAATTTGCTTAAACAGAAGCTCAGTATAAAAGCTCAGGCTATAGATTGCATTAAATATAGTCTGCTGAGGAACTCAATAGCTGTGATGGGCTTACTTTTTAGAAACAAGTACAAATTTATTGTCTCCACAGCACTGAATGGTACTTGCAAGATGATAAAATGAAAAAGAGACGACCAAAGAGGTAAATGTGCCTGTGATTTAAACAGAAATACACAGGGGAGGCCACTGCAGCCCAGAGCAAGCAGGTGCAACCCCAGGGAAGTCTGTGCATGTTATAAATGGGTTGGCCATTACACAGGGGAATAAGCTGGCCAGAAAACAGTTGTTAGGGGCAAATTTATGTAACTGAAACCAGCTGGGCATTGCATATGTGGGCAAAATAGATGTGCCAGAGTTGCTGAGTGCATGGAAAACTGGATGAAGTGTGAAAATCAAATAACAGGAAGGCATAAAATAAAACAACTTCCCTTCTTTAACAGATGCCCACACCTTCAGAGAAATCTGGTAGCTGAATTCAAAACTCTCTGAGTAGGTGCTAAGCCTGCAGAGGCTAGTGAATTTCATGCATTAGTTTTCAAATGAAAGTGGAGTGCAACTTAATTCATTATGCACATGTAAGAATGACAAAGGAATGTAAAATATATTATTTTGATGATTTCAACCATTTCCTTTCTATGTTGATACCAGTGGGGGAAAAAAAAAAAAAAAAAACAAAAAACAAATACAAAACACTGCTTAAACTACTGGTGAAGCTGGGTTCCTGTCAGTTCTCCATAACTCTGACTGCTAGAAGTTTGTTATTCATGATCAACTCGTTTAATATTGAACTGTTTTTTGGGCTGCCTTTGCTAAAATAACAGCTCTGAAACTTTTTGGCCATGATATCTGTGAAAATTAACACAGAATTGAAGGATAATTGGTTTTGGTCCTTTCTCTCATCCTGCTGTCCTCTTCCAGTAATTCATAGCAAGAACTCCCGAGTGTTCCTGTAGTGGTGCACTCTGGAGCACTGCAAATCCCCACCCATAAACAACCTGTTGGCTTCCTTGAAGGAAGGAACCAAACTTCAAAATTCTGTTTGCAGCAAATAAACACTGGGCTTGTTGTGAGTAACTTAATATCAAAGAATTGTAGTCCATGCATTCATATATGTCCCTTTTTCCTACATGTATGATGGCGAGGAAGTAGGGTTGTTGGCTTTTCATTTTGTGGACAATGGTAAGGCAAACAGAACACAGGACCTATTTGAATTTATTCAATGTTGTCCACATATCAATTAGATAGCAGTGATGATATTTATAATTAGGAAATTTAATATCCAGTTTGGCTTTTACTGAATACTGACCTCAAGGATTATTTCATCCTTATTTTTAAAAATAAATCTTAAGCTCTAGAATGCATGAAGCAGACATTATTTACACAACAAAAGCTGGCTAACTGTATCTAAAACATAAATATATGTGTTAGCACATGTTTAACTACATGTGCAGATACCTGAATATCAGTGACCTGTACATGTGTTTCTGTAAACTCAACAATTTTCCTTAATTCAGATAAGCAAAATTGTGCTTTAATGTAACGCTTCTGCTGATATAAATATATATATAAATACAAAAAGTTAAATGTTATACATACAACAATACGTATCACTTGATCTACTTTATATGAATTTACTATTATGTAAACTATTAATTCTTGTGCCGCACTGTATACATGTGATGCAGCCAGGGGACAGAGGCTGCAGTTAGGCACATAAATTTCTCATCTCACAGAAATATACCTGAACAAGCAAGAAAGACACGTGGCTATGGAACAAAATAGAGAAATGTCACAATTTTAATCTGACCATTATGGTTTTGAACATACTTACTGTGACATAATTTCTTTGGGGGTCTCAGAATCCTGAATGCTTTTTTTTTTTTTTTTTTTTTTCAAGCTAAACAAATCTCTCTCCTTTGCAACTAGCTGAGAATTAATACCCTGTGTGTTTACTGCAAATGAGGTAGATGGCTTTGCTACTGAAGAGAGATCTGAGAGAAAGACAAACAATATATCATCTAACAGAATAGGCAGAGTCTAATCCCCAGTTCTGGGGGTCTGTGCAGATGATCTGATTCAATAAGGACCTGATTTTTAGCTTACATGAAAATACTAATCTGTTAAGAAAAAAAAAAACACACAACAAACAAACCACAAAACAAACAAAAACAAAACACAAAACAAAAAAACACTGGAGTGATTTAATTGGCCAAACCAGAGACACTGAATCAAGAACATGCTGGCAAAAGAGAACGAGTTCATCAACTTTTCTTACCATTTTTCCAATCATCATAACATATGGTCCCAAGTACTTGTTTACTCCGAAGATGTCTAGTAATCGTATATACCAGTAAATGATGTTGACACAGTATATGACCCGGCCATCACTCCGGAGTGGCAGATCTTGCAGACGGAGAACCATCCCAACAGAGAACAGCAGGATGGCTATGAGATCCGTAACATTCCAGTACTCTTGCAGCCAAACTTTTACCTTCTGTAACAGTTTCCCAGGCTCTGACATCAATATCTGAAGGACACAGGACACAGAGAGGAAAGGAGCTGAGTTGCCTTAATTTAATAATTATTGCCTTAATTATTTGCTGAAATAAAGATAGGTGCCACACTGCCCACAACCAAAACTGATAGCTCCCTAGCATATAATACTGCATGTACTCTCTGATTTTTTATTTTTTATTTTTGTGAAACCTTCAAATTCTTCTAGTCTTAGCCTGCATCTATTTGCAAAATATTTTTTTAAATAAAAGGTATATAATACGTACACATATATATACTATATATATATATATATATATTAAAAAAGGAATAAAACCTTAATTCCTCTGAAATCCCCCCCAAAATAGAAGAAATGTAGGTATGACTTTCTGTTTTTCAAATTGATTGATCCTAGTTAGAGTCTTAGAATAGAGGGAGAAACAAAGAAAGGCATTTAATCAGGAAATCCACTGTTAAAAACACTATACATTTAAAGAAAATTATTCTAAAGTATGTATCAAAATGTCAAGAAATTTGTTACTGACCATAAAGATCTGGGATTGGCATTAAAACCAGTAAAAGACTAGCTATCACTTGGACTTGTTTTTGAAAATTCAGTTCCACAGCTGACAAGATAATTCATAAAAATAATTAATCTTACCTTATGAATTTATCACCATTTTATTTGCTAGATCATTTGGGAGAGCTGATTGTTTTCCTGAATTACTGCTGAAACTATTCCTCAAGTGATTTCTATGAATAATTCCTAGCTTTTAGTTAGTTAACAAGCTGTTTGTTTTAATTTTCTATATTTAGCCTGAGAACATTTGAGCAGACTCATACAGTTCCTTAAAGAGAGGAATGTCGTTCTTATAATTTTCTTATAATTCATTTTCAGAATGAATTTTAGGCTCATCTTCCTTGAACAATCTCCAACATCTGCTTAGAAATTCATTCCCACAAATGCTCTTGATAAACTTTTGTGGAAAGGACAATTTAGGGTGAATGATTAGATATAAATGGCACGCTCCATTCCTGCCAGCAGTCTCCCACCTACTGAGCCAGCGGTGCTTTGTCTCCATCAGTGCTGCAGAGCCCCCGTGTGGCTTGCCGCCTCTATTTCCCTTTTTCTTTTGGTTAGCGAAGGACACTTGCTCAATTAATGTCTTTTCCTCTGCTCTTTTATTTATAATGTAGTTTGCCGTGCAGTGTTTGAAACCTATATTTGGAGTCTAAGTGGCTGTTGCAAGACCATTTTCTGCTAGTCCTCAAAAACATTTGCTGCAGAATATACAGACGTAAATGGCAACAAATTCAGCCCAGGGGTACAAATGTGCTGTTTCAGCTGAGGTCAATGGGACTTGCACCTACACACATCAGGGATGAATTTGGCCTCTGGTGGCATTGTGGAATAAATGAGCATTTGGCCAAGTGAAAATGGCACAGAAGAGGCTGCGGCTGGGAGAGACCATGAGGGGCAGGGGATGGCAGAACAACATCACTCTGCCTATAGACTGAGCACTACCTTAAATAATTTCTTAGCTCTATGTGTCTGCTCTAGCATTTTTAGGGAGACGCATGCTATTGCTGGACATAATTATGAAGAAATTTCATGATTAAAAAGGGGAGAATCTATCCAAAATATACTGTAACACTCATCATGGATCTAATTTTTCCCCCAGTTATGTCTGTTTTTATTTAATGCTTTCACACGAGATACTTGGACAGACAGAACAATTGTAAATTTTGAATGAACTCTACTTTTGGTGAGGATTCAGGCATAGACTTTTTGGTTATCATTCTATTGTCATGTCTCTGTCCATTCCATTATACTCTTATCTCCCTTCTCTATTCCTCAAACATACTTCAAAGCCTAGGCAACATTTCAAGGATGATGGCCAAGCTTTAAGGTATATCAGAATCCCACCCCATACTTGTGAATGGCATTTGACATGCATCATGCAGAAATCTGAACAGAGAAATTCCATGCAAGTAAGGTCATTATACAAAGAAAGAAAGCGATTCTTGGTTTAAAAATGGAGGAAGATAGAATTTTTAATGCTGTCTTTTTAACAATCCACCTGCTTTTCTGAAAAAAAAATGAGAAATTTTATGTTAAACCCATTCATCAGAAAATATCCTGAGAAAAATAATAAAAAACAAATATTAAAATGCATAAAGACACACCACACATTGTATTTTTCATTCTGGCTTTTGTGGTTGGGTTGACTTTACCTCTCTCATCTTCTCTATTCCCAGAGTGAAAATGTATGAGATGACAATCCATTCCTGTGTAGATGGCCAGCGATCCATCTTCACTAACACTATATAATTGAACAGCATCAAGTAGCCTATATATGCCAGCTGTAAAGAAACAAAATTAAATGAATATTAGTAGTCACTACATTTACACATCTGAGCCAGTTTCTCAGGTGTGATTTGATGTTCCTAATTCCAGTGTAACTAAACAGACAAAAGAAAGATCAGAGAGTACTCTGGGTTTTAAGCTCACGTTAACATACTAAACTCAGATTAAGCTCATACTAACATATACAATATAGAATCTACAAAATACATGTACATATATCCTCTCCTCTAGCTACAGCTGCCTCTCCAACAAAACTATATTAATACAGTCCCTTCAGATTTTCCCACAGTGGTGGGGACTACCATTTCACATATCGCAATGCCGGCTACCAGACACTGATTTACTAAGTTAACTTGTGTGAATACTTCTCCCCCATCCACTTCTAATAACAATTACTTGTCCAGCATCCCTGCTCTTTGCTTCCTCTCCTTGTTCACCCAACTTGGGGTCACTGACAATTCATGTCCTTTTTGCACAATCCTTGCTTGGTATCCAAAAGGTTCTAAGTATCATTAGACATGTCCCTAGTCAATGAAGTACTGCTTTAACTTCCACCATCATTCCTCCCCCAAATACTGCTACTCCTACTTTGCTGCAGCAAGTAGCCATGCAAAGTCATACATTCATTTGCCTTGTATTTTCTGCAATTTTTTGTTTTGTTTCATTTTCTTTCTTCCCTTCTCTAATACATCTACTTTCTGGCCTAATTTTTGATACAAAGGAAAGTATGGTTGAAGTTTTTGGTTTCTTTTTCTTTTCTTTTGTCTATGTTGAATATAATTGGTCAGTCAAAGAAATACAAGTGAGCAAATAGTATCAAGTTCATGAAACTCAGAGAAGCCTAACTGTTACTTTGGAGTGTGGGCTGTAGCAAAAGTGAGCAGTTGGGGCTGGGCTCTGTGTTGACCAGAATCCCTCTTCATATCTACTTTGCTTTTCAAACAGAAGCCCTACAAGAACCTTCACCTGAAGCCAAATTTAAATCAGAGAAAAGATGATTCAGTTCTGTGCATGAACATTTTAATAATTGTTCCAGAATGCTTAGTACATACATTTGTATTACAATACAGTTCTTTTGCAGTTCCATAATATCCACAACTATTTTGTACTCAGTATCAGACTTCAGATGAAACAACCCAGAGGGTCTTAGTACTTTGGGATGGGATTATTTCAAGTGTTCAGCACCTCACAAAACATGATTTATAGTCTTGCTGTATTTGTTACAGAAAATTGCTTCTGCTCCGTGTAAAAGGCACAGGATTCTTGTTTCCCTTTCAGTTGCTGGTTTTAAGGATACTTGAGAATTCCTTACATTGTCCTTAAATATCTGCACAGATAGAACAACCAGTTGAATCACAGCTTCTCATATGCTTAAAACAGAGGAGAAAATGATTTCACGGGTCTTTCAGTTTGTGAGTAAAAATGAATTGCAGATTTCAGGTCTGGAGATATCTTGGTTTTACCTCACCACTCTGGAAGGAAACTGAGAGCAATATTGATTTAAGTCAGCATCTAGAGTATTGGCTGAGTTAGCCGAAAAACTATTTGGGCAGGCAGAACTACAAGATTTTCAGTGTAACTAGGGGCTTTTGATTTTAATTGTTTTTCTTTCCTTTCTTGTTGTTGTTGTTGTAATCACTATTGCTGGTTTTTGTCAATCAAAAATTACTGAAAGTTACTGGAATTTTTTTTGCGTGGCAAAATTTGGTTTAATCTTGATTTAATGATGAAATTATGCTGACATCATACCTTTTTAACCCAAGAAGCCATCCCTTCAGACCACGGGTGACTTCCTCCATCTCCCTCTCTAGGAGGGATGGTCCTTACAGGAACATGTTCTAGTCCCACACTACTGTCAAATTTTAGTAGGGATGCAAATACTGGTAGTCAAGATTTTTTGAAAGTGCTATTACACAAGTAACTAAACCTTCTTTATTTTGCTTTTACAAAGAGCTACTGTCTGCCATTTTTACCCCTGAGTCTAGTATCTGAAGACACTAAGCAGAGGAGTAGCTGCTAGGAATTTTCTAGGATGGGTTCCTCCCTGCCCTCCTGTGGATGTTGTCCTATTTTGTGTATACTTCAATATGCACCACTGTAAGGGACAAACCTGGAAACTGCAACCAGCAAGAGAGTGCTTCAAAAATGAAAGTACTCTCCTCTTTTCTCACAGATTGCAATAATTAAATGATCATAAAGTGACTTGCTTCCAAAATTAAAAACTTAGGACGAAGCTGTTCTGATGCCTGGAACATGACTCTTTTTGGGGATTCAATTCCCTTTGTAACTCTTTCTTCTCACAGGAGGTAGAAATGGGGCTTCTCGCATCATGACAACATCTCAATGTAAAACTCGTACTTCAATGGGGAAGGCTGTCCTCTTCTTATTGGACAATCTCTGGGCTGAAACCTTTGAATCATGATTTTCAGTGCAACAGCCACAAAAATAGAACAGAGTAGTTGACTTTTGAAACTACTGCATGCCCAGAGAGAAAGGCAAAATTCCTTTTTGGTTGAGAAAACGCTGTTTATTTTAGCTCATCTGCTGAGCCAAAATATTTCTTACACAGAAATTTCCACATCTAAAGCACTCTTGTTTATTTTAAAAATGAAGGTGGATAAAGACAGGTCGATACAGAATAATCAAATGATTTTAAATGGCATGCAGAAGCCACATTTCTTACATTTTGGAGTGTGGTATGTAAAATTTTGAAGATTGCTTTTGAAATCTATGATTAGTGTATCTGCCCGTGCATTTGTCGTGTGATAGGCTGCAAAATTTTAATGCTCATATGAAACATTTTTTTTTTTTCTGTCCTGGAATTCCTGAACATACCCACTGGTCAAGCATTGCAATTGGAATGCACCTTAATTTGCTCTTGAAACTTGGTACAGGCAAGATCCGACTTTAATAAGTGACCTTAAGTGAGACCTGCCTCAGGACTGTAGAAACAAGTCTAAAAGGCAATATAATATTGATCTTTCTCCCATTTCAAAATTGAGTTAACAGGGAAAGCCAGTATGTTTGTTTCTGTTTACAGTGAAAAGACTTTTTTGGTTATACATAACATATATAGCAATTGATAATGGGACCAAGTTGCTGCTGAGGAGTTTCTAGACTCATCATGCTGATTAACCTCTAATGGCCACAGTTCAGAAAGCAGTAACTTCAAGTTGCCAAACTGGAGCTATTTGCTAGCATAAGCAGTCCACTACAGTTTGGTTTCTATAAATGTGAGTTGTTTCTGCTGTCTGTAGACATATTGTCTGGATCTCAGTAAGGCAATTTTTTCTTTTAAGAAGTCATCTACAGAAGGAAGCAAACAAATGCATTCATTGTTATTTGCTGTGATTTCAGCAGAATGATGGAAAATTTAACTGGGATGGACAAGAAGTCAGCTGAACAACTCCATAGTGACAAGGCATAATTAATTGCAATATGCCATATTCGACACACGTTTTGACAAGATAAACTTAGAAATCCCCAACAATGTAAAATCTACTGTCTCCTTACATGATTTATAGCAATACTTCTCAGAACATGTAGAAGCTGTTTCCTAATATCTTACCAAGAATTGCCTTGATGCAATCCTATTCAGAAAGGATTTGGACAGTATAAGGATTTGGACAGTATCCTTGTATTCTTCAGATTTTGTTCCTTTTTACAGAAACTTACACATATTTGAAGACTATTGCATTCCTTCTGCAGGACTTTTTTTTTTTTTTTTTGTCCTTCAAACCAGTACACATTTTTCACATTATGCAGAAACTGAAGTGGTTTACAATATTCCAGTGAAGCTGATTGAAAGGACTAATTTCCACGTTCATTTTAATTTTGATGTCATCCTTCTACATTCCAGAGCCATTTACAAAACTTCATCATCCAAGCTTTGAATGAAAATATCAGATGGTACCTGATGTAGAAGGGACCCTAATAGAATCCTTTCCAATCCCTGATTCCAGCTGGGTAGAGAATAATTAACATCAACTCTTGAGGATCAATCACCAAAAACCTTTTTATCTATGTAATAACTTTAATATAGCAATTACTAAAGTATCTGTGAGAATACCTAGTAAAATTTTTGACTTGCTATAGTCAAAATATATGACCTCAGCTGTTTTCTGTCCCATCTCCAAGGTTTGTTTCTTTATAACATAGGGATATTAGCTTGGTTTGACTTAGTTTGTCGCTGAAAAATGTATGTCGGTTACTATTCATATTTTTGTTATCTTGTGGCTACTTACGCAAACACTTTCTTTAAGAGACACTTTGCAGACTAGTAAAATCAACAAAGCAAAAATGTTCCAAGAAAAAATCTGTTCTGTCTGTTTCATATTTTCATCAGTTATTATCTGATTTGAGATGATGATTAAAACCAGCTTTGTATTGGGCTTACTATTGGAAACACTCCTATTGGGAATTCCTTGGGAGCACCGATTGTAGCAAGCTACTACTTATTGTACTTGACAAAAAGTTTGCATGTAGTGTTTAACCATTAACTTCCTAAATAAAGTGTGCTGAATTTAAAACACTTTGAAAGGTTTGCAAGTGCTATCTGACTTCTTCACAACATGTTATTAAACTATATAAGCCCTCCAACGCACACAGACACAGACTTTCAAAGAAGAACACAATATGACTTTAACCCAATTCCGGTACTTGTCCAAATCAGTAGTAACAAGAAAGATATCTTACTGTGTAAAACCAAAATTTAACAATAGGAGCATTGTAGAATTCATAAATCTTTCTTCCAACAGGAATCAGTCTGTGTCTGCTCTGAACTTCCTCTTCCTCTTTCTTTCTTGAGGATTCTCCATTCCCTCGACCCAGCATTGCCTACAAGAAAGGACACTTTTATGTTCCTTTTTTTCTGAAGAGCAAATTAATTTTTTTTTTAAATTATTATTTATTTATTTATTTTTAAATTTCAAATGGAAATTATTCCAAACTTATCTGATTTCTTATCTTTAGACAAAAACAAGTGACCACAGCCATGTGCAAAATATTTCATTCTCAGATTATCTTTTATAGAGGAAAGATGCACTTTAGTTCCTTCTAAATTGACAAAGTAATGCTTTGGCAGAAGGCATCAACACTAGTGTGAAATCCTTGAAAGGTGAACAAAAAATGAGATGTGAACATTTCTCCTTTTGGCTGTATAGACAGCAAGAGTTTTTACCTGACAACAGTTTCTTAGTATGCACTTCACAATAAACTAATACATTCAGAAAACAGATAAGTTTTGTTTTTAAACAATCAGAAGATCATAAAGCTGATACTGACAGTGAACAACAGGAGGAAAGATGAGTTGGCAACTGCTGGACTGGGAGCAATGAAACTAGTGACAGTTGATTCTGTTGATCACATTCTGTTGATCACAGGATGCATCATAGACCATGATACCACATGGATGTAGAGGACCAAGGATGCAGAGTTCACTGCAACATTAAAGCCTTAGATCACAAGATCCTTCTACATGACCACAGCTTCTTCTATAATGAAGTTCCAGAGTGCTCATGCACTACCTCTGGTACACACAAACTGTAACTTTTGTACTACAGACTCGCTGAAAATCTACTGTGAGCTACAGAAACATATACTTAAGAAGTCTTCAGTTATGAGTACAAAGCTATCATGCAAAAGATGCTAATACTATGTTTACTCTTAGCTTCATACTCAGCTTCAGAGAGAAGTGGAAGGAGTAACTGAACAACACACTCCTGAAGTTAGTGCTAAAAGAAGTTACCACTTTGTATTTAGTGTACAGACTGATCTATTAAATGTTCTTTTGAAAAAAAAATATATTTATTTATATATAGTAATAGTGGATTTTAGTTCCCTGTGTACAGAGAAAGTTCTTACTACTTAGTTTCTTAGTTTGTGGCAACAGCTATAGACTACAACATACTTCTGCACATGAAAGCAACTGCAAGAATCAAGATACAAGAGTCTTAAGTAATTACAGAGGGATTGCACAATGACGGTCTTACTGAAATACTTTTACAATATTTGTACAAGTAGATCAAAATATTTTAGTACTTTTATGTTAACTGAAGTAAACTTTCAACATCCCTGAAGATAAATTCTTTACTATGTGGGTTTTGAGGCACTGGAACAGGTTGAAAAGAGATGCTGTGGATGGACCATTCCTGAAGGTGTTCAAGGCTGGGTTGGATGGGACCCTGAGCAACCTGACGTAGTAGGTGGCATCCCTGCCTGTGACAGAGGGGTTGCATCTGAATTGTACTTATGGTTCTTTCCAACAGAAACCATTCTGTGGTTCTATGATCCATAACTTAAAAATATGGGAAACTAAATCACTAAAGAGAACAATGATATGGCAAAAATAGTCTTGAAATTAAGATGTGTTTTTTTTTTTTTTAACTGTCTCTGTGGTCTCTTAATTCATGAGGATATTCAACACATACTTAACTAGTGAACTTCACTACTCACATATTTGATTGTAAGAATCACATACGGTTCTCATACAGGTCTTTGGTCTAAAAAAAATAATTAAGGCAATGACCACTTTTTTTTTCTTTCATATTTTTTTCCTTTCAGTCAGAGTAGACATTTGTAACATTATTAGGACCATGTATAATCCTAGATGCCTGCTCTCTAATATTTCCATTTCATTTAATTATGCAGTTAGTTTTTTTCTCTGGTTTATTGCTTTCCACGTGATCTCTTTTAAGCCTGAATATGACTGTGCATGGATGTTGCCTTTGACACTTCTAATAACATTGAACAAAGATTCAAGACACAGGTATACCATACTAAAACTAGCCTGCTGATAATGTCTTGAAACTGTAGCATTTTTTTAAGTTACCTTTTTCCATTACCTTTTTATGCCTGCTGATCTCTGTTTATTCCCACAAATACATATAAAAAATGTATATTAAAAAAATTAAGACACCCCCTGCTGATTTTCACACAGCCCATAAAAACCCTTTAAAATCCAGAAGGAGCTTCATAAAAAAACAAAAATCTGAAGTAGCTGTGTCCTGGTTTCAGCCACACTTGTAAACATAGAAGTATATTTCTTATTAGATGAGCAGGTAATCTACAAGAATGGGAGACTTATTGCATATACCTGTGGTAATAGAGGCTATACAACCTTCACAGAACCCTGAGTATCATTACCTGAAATCTACAAAACCAAACTGATTCCCCAGTCTTTAAAAATAATTTATTATGCTTTGAAAATATTCTAGCCTAGGAAGGTAATTTCTTTGTTTCTCTCTACCTCCTGACACTGTTTAGGGAAAAATGCCATCTGGTGCTTCAGATTTTTCTGCAGCTTTTCCCAAGGCTTTGTGTCTGCTGTCCTCTGGTGCCCAAGAACTTTGCAGGAGAGTGAAAATAAAAGCTGGCAGCTTTAACAAATGAGTAGTCCTGTGCTTTTGTGAAGGGGATTATTTTGCAGTCTAAATCCTTCAAAATATTATAAAAGTAGTATTTCTGAGATATCCTTCACCCTCATTGAAATCAGTGAGTTTTGTGTGTCTTAAGGATAAAGCTCCTTCAGAGTGAAGCTGTATGCTCATGGATGCTGATTTCTTGTTTCTTATTGCTTTTTTGTTCATAAATGATGCTCTAATTTTATCTTGTTATATTTTTGAATTAACTGCATACTGTACAATACTATCCTCTCCCCTCCCCCATGCTACAGATGGGGAATTGCTCTGAGATGGCTGGGGATTAGATTTGTCCTAGTGTCCCTGACTGTTAATTATATCATGGTATTAACAATTTGAAAAGCCTCCCCATTAGAAACATACAGAAATAACCTAAGTCACTGTCTTAACTGAATAGCTGCAATGCCAAATATGAAAAAATGTGTTTCCAGTTGGAGGGGGAAGCGAGAAGGTGGGAATAACTCAAGACACTGCTCTGTGTAGGCGGCATCTCTTTCTCTAATACACAATTCTGTCCATGATTCACTATGAGTCATGCAAGGTAAGCCTGACAGCAGTGCAACAGTAAATTACTGTACAACTGCATCATTGTGGCCTGAGGGGGTTGATGTGTGCGTACTTTTTACATGGAGATTTTCTGTCTCCCCCCCCCCCCCCCCAATTTTATTTTGTTTACTTGAGGACTGGTCATTGACACAAAACCAGGACAGTTTTGGGCTCTGCATTTTTTTTGTTAAGATATGTTAATGATTGAATGATATTTTATCTGTTTTTATAATTAAATAGCAAGAGTTTTAGTCCTGTTAGCATGATCAAAGCTCTTCACAGTTTATCGTTAGTGAAATGTACATGCTACACATAGACATACCCTGTACTCACAATGAACTAGTGTGGAAATAGTACATAGATGGGTGGACATACATGCCATACCTCGCCCTGTACATCCCCTTGTATCCTGCAGTGTGCACAGAAATGCTACCTCCGTGCTAATTGTTCCAGGGCTACTGCTCTCTGCATTGAGCTGCTGGCAGGAAAAATGCCTTTGTGTTCTAGGTGTAAAAAATTGGATTTTGCACATGCTCATTGGTTCTTTAAGGTGAACAGAGAGCAGATATAAATCATTAGGAGCTCAGCTCTCCCAGCTGCTGAGCACTGTGAGACATGGAGAGCGCTGGAGCATGAAAGTGATACATGAAGTTTCTGAAACACTCAGAGAAATGGAGGGAAATCCCTTATTATGGAGAGGTCCAGCACTGGTGCTTCTGCCTTGTGAGCCCCAGCAGAATTTCCCACTTTTGTTTTCCAGATGGGTTACAGGGGTGCCTCACTCCTGGCATGTGAGATGCTGCAAGCACTGTGGTTAGTAGCATGGGTGAGATGGCGTGGGGGCATGATGGCACTGCTCTTCAACCTTTTCTAGGTTAAAGACTGCATTTTTACTGATTTGGTTAGTCCTTGCCATGGAAAAAAAAAGCTAAGCATATGTACTATGGGTAAGATACAGGTCTGCCCAGAGGCCTTGTTGCTGGTGAACAATCCTAACTCAGACTTTTGCCCATGGAAGTTCAAATTTCCTATTTAGTATGGAAAATTATAAAAATGCAGCAACAAACAAACAAACAATCTTCTAAAGGACTTTAATGAGTTGTTCTGTATCGTGAAATAACACCATTTACTGGGAAACTAGTAAGTGAATAAAAAGGCACCGAAGGAAGATTAGGATGCTCCTAATTGCAGTTTCTAGAACCATTGTTAAGGTGAGGCTAGCCCACTGAGGTTTCTGACCAGCCTAAAAATTAGCACCTAAAGTAAGATTCTGACCAGGACATTGTACAAATACAAAATGTCTCTGGCCTTCAGATTTTAGTGCCTTTCTGCTCCTCTAGGTCTTAGTAAGAAGGATTAATAACTAGTGGCTCCTTCTATAAATTCTGGTAAATTGCTTGGAGCCAAGGGAATGGTGATGAGAACAATATTTGAGAGTGGTTCTGTGAGTAGCTGCTATGAGGAAAGTCTGTTGCCTAGCATCTAGGTGTTAAAGGAATGTGTGCCCAGCACTCTCAAATATGTGTTATAAAGCTAAATGCAGGTGTGAGTAACAAGTAGTTTACAGTAAATAAACACTGCATCTTTATATAGTATACCCAAATGTTCACCTACCTACCAGTTCCTTTGAGATGAGAGTAAAATAAGCACATATAAGCAGATGCACCCATGTGGGGACTTCATTGTTGCTGTTCTCTATATGATCACATTATTCTGTACAAGTGAGATGTAAAATACTGCAAAAATCACATCAACCTGATCCACACTAGAAAACTGCAGTCCAGACTAAGGAATTGACTCTTGTTCTACCATTAGTCTGGGCTAAACTTCACAAGAAAAAGATTTCATAAGAAATCAATTCACAGATCTTGATTATATGTGTTCCCTTTATCTTAGTAATACCTTTATAAAAATTTGTGTGGTCATAAGATTACAGGAATACACATATTTCAGTAGTATTCTGTGTGAAGGATTATGAATAAAACTAAGCAGACTATTTGGATTACAGATTACTTGCTAGAAATGGATTTTTGAGGTGACAAAAAGTGTTAGTGTTCTTAGTTTGACAATGTTATTTGTTTAAAGTTGAAGCTGAACAAAGCTTGGAAGGCCAAACCATGGAAAATTTCGGATTTTCAATAATCCCGTGTCAAATAAACAGATTTTAAAAAAATGCACTAACCCCTTAAAGAATCTATTTGTTAGTCATGAAAATGAAAAAAAAAAGGGGGGGTGGGGAGGGGAATGCACATTTCACTTTGAATATAAATAATATTAGTCAAGATTAAAGTTAATCACTGCACCAAAATATCAGTTATTAAAACAGATTATATTACAAATGCTTTGTAGCAGGTGTTATGAATAATCACAAAGTATGTTTAGGATCAATGGCTGATCTATTGAACCAGAGTTCAGCAACTGATTAAACATTTGTGATATCAAATCATAACCATTTATTAACCTTAATGAACTATGAATAAAGTATCCTGAGTATAATGGTAGCTAAAAGTTAAAGTTCTCAAAGGCGCTTCCCAAAATACCTGTTAGATATCCTCTCATTAGTGGAGAAGAGGCCAGATCTAACATGTCAAGCAATTTGACTTAGGTCAGAACAACCCAAAATTCAATCTGAAATCCTTTCTTATATCTAAAATATGTCAGTAGCAAAACTCTCCCTGACACAGTGCCTGAAAAGGACTAGGTATAACTACCTACGGTGTACAACCACAGAAATATATGCAAAGTTCTCTGCTAGCAAGTAACTTCTCCTTACAACTGAAGGGCACAGCTGGCATTGCTCTAATGCCCTAGGAAGAAGCTGCATTAGAAGTCCTAAAACATGCTACAGGTAATATGGGCAAAAAAATAAGTCAAAGTGTGTCAAGGATTTCTTTTCTTTTTTTTTTTTTTTTTTTTTTTTCTGAATTTTGTCAACAACATGGGGGTACTCCTTACACTTATAGAAAAATTGTATCTGTCAGAAACTTTACTAGAAAGATGCATCAAATCTGAGGGAGTAGAAGGGTGGATTCACAAATGGAAAAGAGCAATAAGATTGTCAGCACACTGTAAGGAGAAGGGAGGGAAAAATCTAAGATTAATTTAGAAAAGCATATACAGTTCAGCACATCACTTCCTTGTAGCAGGAATCAGAAGATAAAAAGGAAACAGTATTGTAGACAAGAAACCAGGAGCTGGATTATTAACTGCAGAGATGGAAATGACTTCCTCCCCAAATCTCTCCCACTGCCAAGAAAAAGGCAGTTTACAAAGTGCTTATTTGATTTGAATAGGCACTTCATGAGTGGATCAGAAGCCAGGGGTAATACTTTGCAATTGACAGCTAATGAGTGGAGAACAACCCATAGTGGCTATTCTGGCTTCTGGTCCTTCCCAACCACCAGGTTCTTGCCTGCAAGCGAGTCCTGTAGGTGGATCTTGTGGACTGCTCCTTCGGCTTGCCTGCATATGGGGTCCTGTAGGCAGGTCCTTCTGCCTGCCTGCAGACGGGGTCCTGGGGGCAGCTCCTGCTGTTTGCCTGTGGGAAACAGTCTTTTTTTTTTTTTTTTTTTTTTTTTTTTTTAATTAAGCAGGAAAATCCCTTTTTACTTCTACTCCTCTGTCCTAACCTTGAAGGACTAGTGTTGAGCTTTAAGTGTCAAAAGACACCACAACCAAAACTAAAAGCAAACTAAGCTAAGGCCTGATAACTCCTGATAACTATGGTTTTCATTCCTGATAATTTTAACTCCTGATACCTGCATAATTTTCAGATCTTTAGCTATTTAATTCTCTTTGTCTTGTAAATTATTAGCATAAGACTATATTACAATACAGACAAGATCTTTCTTACACCGTTCTGCTGATCTATAAAAGCTTTTAGCAAGGGCTGAGCTGTCTAGCTACTTGCCAATGTCTTCAGTTGATTAAAAATGCATGTGTAAATGTGTGAGAGGCACTGACTACAAATTCATAAATGGTTTTGAAAAATGTCACCATTGTTTTTCTTGCCTATTTGCATGCTTGCCCTCTAATTAACTAACAATCAGTAAATAAATTTCTAGCTTCCACAAGTCTTTGTATATTTCCAACTGAAAAACAAAGAAACAACTCCCCTTCCCCAACAAATTGTGAGCATCTTTTCTACCAGAAAGGTGCACTCCCTTTATCATGGTCAAGTTTTATCAATCCTGAAATTTGAATTTATCTGAATCTTGAATTTATTTCAGATAATGCAGCATCAAATTGGATCAAAATATGAAGATATTACGTTACAAAGTGGTGCTTCAGTATCACCACGTACTACTGCAACATCAAGACACAATGATGACAAATTATTTTGATTTGTGCTGAAGAGGTGGGAGCATTAGGAGTGGTATCCTATCATCTGCTTAATGTATCAGATGACCTACAGCACCCATAAAATAGCAAACTGAGAGCACTGAGGCTGCTCTCAGTTTGCTATTTATTGTCAGCTCTTACGGTGAGTTCCATGTCCTCCTCCTCCTTTTCCTTCACTGGTTTTTCTTGTTCTTCTGGCTCCTTTTCTTGAAGATGGATCTCATTGGCCTGAGACATGTAAGGCATATCATCTTTGTTCTTGAACTCCAAGCTGAGAATTGAAGGAGGAAGTAGAATTCCTAGAATTACCTAAAGCAATGATAATAATGATAACAATAATCATCACAATACACAGTACAATCATGATGGTTATTTAGTGTCAAATGGAACAACTCCCTTGGGACATTTGAGAAAATAAATATACTTGCACAAGTGAGTTTCTATGGCAATAAAGTATTTGTCACTTGGGGTAATGTTTTCGGAGCTCTGTAGCGAAACAAAGCATGTGAATTCTATTACCACTGCTATGAGTGCTATGGCTAATTGTCTCTCTTGAGTATTTTATCTCATGAGATAAAATGCTTTCTCATCAGATTCGTATTGTTAATACATGAATGCGTTTACAAAATATTATAGAGGGTCAATGACAGGTGGTATCTTGGCTATGTTCAGACTTTGGACTTGCTGATTTCTGAGTTTTACGTACTAGAGAACATCAGTGTAAATGACAGACAGGAATTATCAATTTTAATAGACAGGGTCTCAAGCTCCCTGCATCCATACTTAATACATACAGGTAGTCAAGACATAAATGTGGATCTGAGGACAGGAAGCACAGTCATCAGTAGCAAATGCTGATATGCTTAGCTATGCAGTTCCCTTAGATTTTGCTTCCCTAGCTTGGCAGCCCACACTATGCTCATGCTAATACCGACTCCTCCTTTTCTGCCTTCTCTATTACGCTGAGGGAGTGCAGAAAAAACATTACATTTACGTTGCTATATGCAATGAATAACACTTGGGGTATAACTGAAGAGATATCATAACAATACAAAAAGAAGTGGCCAGTCTGTATTCATAAGCACAACAGCCTTTTCTGTTTTTGCTGGAATCTCTGGAAAATCTCAGATGACAGTGAAACCAGTTAGCTTGTCAGCTGGCTGGGGCTGGTGACTGCTTGTGTTTGTCTCATCAGCAGGCAGAAGGTGTGTGTTACTGAAAACACCCAGGTTATTGCAGTTAGCAGCAGTGAGCATGTGCACAGCCTGCTCCCAGCCTTGGACAAACTGAGCACCCGGCTGCCTGCACTGCTCCTGCACCCAGCTCATTCATCAAAGGGTAAAAAGCAAACCTGAATTCCCCGAGAGAAATCCAGGAAGGATTCACAATTGCCTCTCCCCTTCCCCTTGGTGCTGCACCTCCCTGGTGGGATGATAAGAGAATTAGGCTTCTTGCTGTTTGCCAGTTTCGATGGCATAAAATTATTTGTGGGAAATAATCCATGACTCATACTTGTCAATTATCTCTTCTCTGTGTTGCCTCCTGCTCATGGAGCCTGCTTTATCTTTAAATGGGGTCTGCTAATGAACTTCAATGGAATAAAACACAGAATGCAAACTGAGCAAAGGATCCTTGTGAGGGGCCCAGCTATTATCAGAAGCTGAAAGGAAACAGCATGTTATCTTTGTTTATTCAGTGTGAAAGGAAGCTCCGTTTTATGACTTCAGATGTATACGCTGTAAAAGTGAAAACATGCAGTGGAAAATTAGGTGCTGCAGGGACCACCACCTGCCCAGGTGGAGTATCTGCAAAGCCAAGCAAAGAACAAGGTAGCAGTCCCCCATGAAGCGCACAGAGCCCATGACAGTGCAGCTCCTGAGGGAGGATGGTGAGACTCCTGTTAGTCACTTACTCCCATTCATCATCATTACTGCATTATACACAGTATGATAATAATGCAAGCAGTCATCACCGTTCTCACCATTACCAAACAACTCTTCACACAGCAAAGCAGCTGAGCAATTATCACTTCTCACACACAGAAATCATACAGGAAAGAGAGGGCCTTCCCTGAAGGTGCTGTCATCTAGGGGGAAGAGAAAACTCCTGACTTTGTGCTCTGGTGAGAACTCTGGTGGAAGTGGCAGCCTAGGTTTCTTCTGAACAGAAATTCACATCACAGAACCCATCTTGCTCTCTTAGCAATTATGCAGGTGGAAGTAAAGCTTAAGCATCTTTGGAAACTGGAATACCATCTGTATCCCCTTGGTTAGTTCCTTCAGGGCAATCATCAGGAAGACCGGTGGGGGATTGCAAGAACATTTGTTATGCTCTCTTTGACTTGTTCTGGGGAAGGCTGTTGGATTTCTTCTACTTTTCTCTAGCTGTTAATTCACTTTCACATCCATTTTCTTTATTTAAATGCAAGAACCTTGACTAACTCCTCAAGTGTCCAGGCAAAGTGATGAACTAACCTCCTGGCTCGATTCTGATTCTGGTAACTCTCACTGACTCTGGAAAGGGCTTTGAGAAAGAAGATAATAAAAAATAAGTTATGCATTTTGAACTTGGGTTTGTGATAAGATTTCTGATGAAATGTTAAAAACAGGAAGAATATATCCTGAAAACAGGAAGAACATACCCTGGTTAATACCACTATGAATAAGACACCCAGAATAATGTTAACTGATCATGTTGTTACTAATTTGCTGTGAGCCCCATCACCATAAATCAGAACTCCTCTGGCTATTAATTGTAGTTTAAAACAATGCTGACCTTTAGGCCAGAATTTTTGCGCATCCTGAGACGACCCATCCACATGTCTGTGAGCAACATTTGGCTGCAAGTGTGAGCTATGAAGTCCCTGTGCTTCGCTGCCACTGCAAGCTGCAGGCATGTGGCGTTGCTCCAGTTCTTCAGCTCGTAGGTCAGCAGTTTCATTGCCAGTTGCTCGTCTTGCTTGTATGACTGGTCCAACAGCTCCACTGCCAACTGGCCAAAGTCCCTGCAACAGAGGGACATTTGATCATTCCTGTTAGGCCACATGGTCTGCTGCAGAAAACACCCCTCAGGAAGTGACAGCCTCTGCAGTGGGTGCATCACCTTCCATCATGCAAACCGTGATGTTGACTGCATGCACACAAACCCACTTTTTCAAATGTGAGTGGCTAATGGTAGGCATATAAATAAATGGCCCGGCTTAGACATGCTGAGCACCCACAGCTACCAGCTGTCTTCTCCCACCTGCCTGCCCACCTCCCTGACATGTTCTGGTTGAAAACTGTTGGTTATCTGCAATCTGGAGGACTGCTACTCCTCTGTTTGCTCACGACTTCATGGTCAAGGCTCTTGGAACGAGGAGCATCAAATAAGATTTTTTGAATTATCACCATTTTCTGTCTCAGTCTTTTAAAATCAGAAAAGATTATTATGAAAAGTAGTGTTTTGTCCTGCTCACCTAAATAGGAGCTATTGGTTAATTACCACTTCTGCCTGCATAAGGTGTTCATAAGGATTTCAACAGTTGTTCTGGATAGAATGAACACAGTGCCTTGCAAAAGCACAGAGAAAGACTGCAGCCTGACTGTTGAGGCCTCAGGGAGAACTTGTACACAGAATAGATAATTCACTAACTTCTTGATACCTTCTTATTCAGAAGTTGCCTTGGTTGCAACATCGCTTATTTGGCAGACAGATTGTTTAAAAGCCATTTAGTCTTTCTCCAAAGGGAGAGAGACTTTCTCTACAATTTCTCTACAATTTAGAAGTGGAAGCAAGTTACAGAAAGAGGCAGGGTTAGCAGCATCTTTCTCTCTCTCTCTCTCTCTCTCTTTTTATTAAAATTTTATTTATTTTTATTTTGTTTTTCTAATTATTATTATTATTTTCTTCATCTATTAAAATGTGTATGAAGGAAAATCCACCTGGAATTATGGTTCAGCTCTTGGGATATGTCATCCACCATGTCATTTTCTGATGCTTCATGGGCCATGGCTTTGCAGAGCTTACAGGCCACCAGTGCTTTAGCCATAGCCTCCTCCCCATGCTGCCAAAAGAAGAGAGCCATCTTCTGACGCTTCATAAGCACAGCCCACACCATCAGCTCATGGAACGGGAAGGGAAAATGATTGATCTCAGGGTCATCCAAGTCAATATCAACTTCTTCTTCTCTTTTCTTAGTTGGTTTCCTCCCTCGCCGCAAAGGGACATCATCCTGTGAGAATTGTAGAGATTTATTTTTTATTTTTTTTTATTTATTTTTTCCCACATGAAGGAACCCAGTCAATTCACATGATGTATTGGTCAGTATCTGAGATGTCAGGTACATTCCCCACAGGCTAGCCCATTCAGCTTTTTTGGATAAAATATTTAACAGCACGAAACAATGGCAATAGTATTGGTACATGCACTGTAATTATGAAGTGGGCCCATACCTAAATATAGGGAAAAAGAGCTTTGGACTATCACTCTGAACTGCTCTTTCTCCCTGAAAGCACAAAGCATGACAATGCCCAGAGCTATTTTGAAATAGCCATCATTAAAATAAAGTGAAGGATTCATTCAATTATAACATCTGTTATAAAGCGTCTGCCTCATTACTCCTACTGACAGTACATTGCCAAGGGATGGTCTCATCTTTTGAGGACTTCTTCCCTTCTTACTCCTAGTGTTTTGTATCTTTATCTTCTCAAAAGAATCAGAATCACCTTTCTTTACTTCCAATCTGCTTTTCTATCCCATGCTTACCCCTTTTTTCTCCAGTTCAACATTGTTTCTGTAGTTATTCTCAAATGAGAGGGCAGGGCAATCACCAACTATATGAAGTTTAACAAGAGAAACTGCTGGATTTTGCACCTGGGATGGGGCAGCCCTGCCTGTACATACAGACTGTGGGACAATAGGCTAGAGAGCAGCCCCATGGAAAGGGAGCTTTGGGTTTTGATCATCAGCAAGCTGAACATGAGCCAGCAGTGAGCCCCGGCAGCCAAAAGGGCCAGCTGTACCCTGGGGTGCATCAGACACAGCACTGCCAGCTGGTGGGGGAGGAAGGGGTTGTTCTGCTCTGCGCTGCACTGGTGTGGCCTCACCTTGAGTACTGGGTACAGTTTTGGGCAACACCATATAAAGAGGACATTATCAGAGAGTGCCCAAAGGAGGTCTACAAAGATGGTGAAGGGTCTAAAGGGCAAGACATATAAGGAGTTACTGATGTCCCTTGGTTTGTTCAGCCCCAAGCAGAGCAGGCTGAGGGGAGGCCTCATGGCGGCCTGCAGCTCCCTCACGAGGGGAGCGGAGGGGCAGGCGCTGAGCTCTGCTCTCTGGGGACAGCGACAGGACCCGATGGGACGGCATGGAGCTGGGACAGGGGAGGGTCAGGCTGGGGGTTAGGGAAAGGCTCTGCACCCAGAGGGTGGTTGGGCACTGGGACAGGCTGCCCAGGGCAGTGGACTCAACACCAAGACTGTTGGGGTTTGAGAAGTGTTTGGACAATGCTCTCAGACACATGGTCTGACTTTTGTGTGGTCCTGGGTGGATCCAGGAGTTGGACTTGATGATCCTGGTGGGTCCCTTCCAACTCGAGATATTCTGTGATTCCCTCTCTCTCTCTCTCTCGTGCGCACGCACTCTTTCCAGTTTTAGCTTACTTTTAGTCATACATATATATATATATATATACACATATATATATATATTTTTTTTTTTCAGATAGCAAAATAAAAGTTGTAGTAAAAATTGTAAAATGTAAATGTAAAATTGTAAATGTAAAAATTAAACAAACAAGAAAGCAAAGCTATTTGAATTATCGGGGTAGACAGAAGCATCAACAAAACTGATGAAAATTTAGCCCAAAGAAAGATTTCCGCACCAGTCTATTCAATGGCTTCATTTCTTTGAAATCTTTCTAAAATTACATAGTAATCTGACTGAAATACTGCATAGGCTGACAGACCAAAGCATTTTGTTTAACTTTTATCAAAATAAACCTGATGCACGGAGGGGGCAGAGCCTTCTTTTCTTTTGTCTACCTGTTAGATTTTTATTAAGAAATGTTTCTTAATCTGGCCCTTTCATAAAGAAATTATCTGGATGAAAATTACAACTGGTGTGGAACATTACTCATTAAAAATTTGAAAACAACTATTGGTGCCTTCATCAGTGTGAACTTAAATATTATCAGGATACCATTTATATTTGTGAAAGAAGAAAAAGACAGTAAGATTTATCACAGGTCACCTACCTCCATTCCCAACAGTTTCAGGGCTTTTGGCTGTACAAAAAAGTTAGAAAAATGTTATTTCTCCCAGAACGGTGGTGAAAAATTACAACTATATGTGTATATATACATACATGAGTGTGCAATGCAATGTATAACATATAAAGTATAAAATATGCAATATTTAATGTAAATAATCTTTATATAATGAAATGTAATGTAATATACTACACACATGTAAATCAAATAAATATCTGCATACATGTGTTTAAGTCAACCTTGAGTTTGACTCTATTTCACCGAAACAAACAACAGAAGACATACATATGGGTTCAGATGTAAATTCCAGCTGGATTGTGTCTGTTCTAGTAGAATGGAAACAGGAATTACTGCTAAGAGACTGCATGAGGTAGTTTCTGAGGAGTGCTTCAGTATTCTGGCCATTTACTTGGCAAGCTTTTATTGATATGAATCTGCTCTACATGTTGTGTCAATGTCTGTGAAGTCTCTGCTTAAATGCTTTTCTTAATGGAATATGACTAAACAAAGGAGGTCTCTCCTGGCAGTTTTGTTTACTACCCTTCCTCTCAAAAGTGAAGTATGAACATATAGGGAAAGAAAGAACCCCTTTGTTATGTGTTATGGCTGTAAATTTCCTTAGAGCTGTTGACTTTGAACAATATTCAGTAGTATGTATATTTGCTAAAACCTGGACTGAGGCATGAAATTAAAATGTGAGGCAAAAATAGGCAAAGAACTACAAATCTTGCTGGCGAAAGTTGATCAGAATTTCCTTCAAGTTGGATTGGGTTGGTGGCATTATTATTACAATAGGCATATTTTATGCTTTAGAAAGACAATAAATTTACTTTGGATTCAAAATTTTGAAACCTATCAGGCAAGAAAACTAAAAAAAAAAAAAATCAGAAAGGTATTTTTGCTATGATCTCACTGACTTAGCTGGAGACACATGCAAGCGCTAAAACCTGCTTTGAGTGATGGGTTTCTTTGCTCGCATAGCTTCTGGCCACAATCAAGAGGATGAGTCCTGAGATAGGACATGAATCTATAAAATAAAACAAGTTTTCTCAAGTCTAACCCAGGTGCCCTGTTGTATTGTTGGTACAAATCAAAAGACTGGTCTTTTGAAAGCTGTGGATAATTACAGATTTTAAATCCAGGGGAGGCTGCTTTATGTCATGGTCTCACCAGGGCAGCAGGACAGCTCAACCCAGTAATTTTTTAATTAAACTCATAAAAAAATGCAGCTGACTTACTACAGTGCATTTCAGTGAAATAGCTGCTATGTAAGTAATGGAAATGAATCTGTAGACAGAATAGTGTGTGCATGCAGATCCCCCTCAAAGCCTGGAATCATCCAAGAAACTATTGCAATCCCTGCCAGTCATACAGAAGAGAAGCAATTTGTTCCTTACTCTCTTGGGGCCAAATAAATTGTGGTACAGTGTTCTGAACCGTTTTCGGGTGTAATTGCAGCGATATGCTCCTCCCATCAGGTACTCTATCACCAAGCCAATATCAATCAGGCTAATTCGATAATCAGGAGGTAAATTTCCCTGTAACGAAAATAAGTAGGATTGTGGGGGAGGGAGAAATCATTATTGTTGGCATTGTTAAATATACTTCATAAAGATGTTAGAATGAAATAAATTAAAATAGTTAAAAAAAATAATATATTATTATACTGGTTAATTAATTCACCTTAAAATAGATCCAACCGAAACCTGGATATTCTCGCTTGGAAAGAAGACATAAGTTAAATAAGAAGTTGAAGAACTTGTTGATAGTAACAGAAGATAACATCAGTACACAGTGCTCATATTCTTCAGCTGGGAAAACAAGGAACATGACTGCAGAACAAAAAGCACGAGGATCAGCGCACTGGAAAGGTCAGGCACAGTTGCTGAGCCCTAGTCTTGCAGGACAGCACCACTGCTGCACCATCTGCCCCCCACATCTCTTGTCCTGGAATCTCACATCTCTGTTGGCATCCCTTTGCACTGTGTCATCTGCACTGCTGAGCCACTGTGAAGTGACATTGTGCAAAATTGATAGTTTGCATGAAACCAGCTTCTACATGTGATCTTCCCATCCTGAAGTGTTTCCTTGCCACATTCCAGGAAAGGAAGGGCAGTGAGGAACAGATATGTTAGCTACTCTAGAAGACTTACACACCTGTTCTGGTGTTGATGTACAAATAGAATACTATAATTGGTTAAATTTCACGCATATTATGAGGAAAATGTATGTATAAAAGTGAGTATGAAAATTGTAATAAACAAAATATCTGTGGTTAATTCTTTGGGGGGTTGATCAAGAAGAAAAATATAGGACTAGCAATTTTCCTAGATGGGCCCTCCTTGCTCTCCCAAGGTATTTTACTGAAAAATCCTCTAAGCACAGTAATCTTGCTACCTAACTTCCAGCAGTGCCAAGGAGTTTGTGTTCCAGAAAGGCGAACTGTGATTGTGACAAGGGTTATTAGCAAGATCCTGAAAAATATTTCTACATACTCACTCTTCTACTTCTGTTCCATTCTTATTTCTGCTAAACAGAATACGAATATCCTCTGACTTCAGCATGCATCTTTCATTTTGAAGGGAAAAGGAACTGTAAATATTCATATACACTCTGTGAGCTCCCTTACAGA
Source organism: Anas platyrhynchos (assembly GCF_047663525.1). Classification (NCBI taxonomy): domain Eukaryota; kingdom Metazoa; phylum Chordata; class Aves; order Anseriformes; family Anatidae; genus Anas; species Anas platyrhynchos. The sequence continues at coordinate 40,050,495 of NC_092621.1, read as the reverse complement.
TATCTTCCTTCTCTTTATTGTTGGGTCTGGAAATGGCAACACTGGTTTGAGTTCTGGGATATGCATATCTTGCTTACACTATGAAGAAAGACTTCAATAACAGGTTGTCTCTTCTGTATTTTAGTTTGAACCTTTGAATCAAGTGGGTATTTCTGTTCTCATGGAACAGTAAGTCTGACAAGACACCTATCAGGCCAGAACAAATTCAGAGTGGGCTGTTCTCAGTGATGCGCTGGTGCTCTTGGGGCTCTCTTGCAACAGAAGATCAAAGGCCCAGCACCAGCACAACTGCTTTTCTGTTTCCCCATGGAGACTCTGCAAGGCAAACTCTGTTCCATTTTCAGGAGAAGAGGATTAATGGAAAGGGGACACACCGAAATCAAAATTTACCTCTTTCTGTAAATCATTGCTACTGATTTTTTTGGACAGCAGTTCATGGTTCAACAATCAGTTCCCTACTGGAAAAGAAGGCATGATTCAGAAAATTCTGAATAGGTCACCCAAATTTGGAGATCTCATTAAGGACTGTACAGATTTACAACTTGGTCCTGTATGTCATAGTGCAAGAGATGTGGCCACAAATTAAAGCTAGAAAGAGAAGTAAGTAGTCTGTCTGTGAACTGCAAGTGGTAGCTTTGGAAAAAAAAAGAGACTTTAGCAAAAAAAAAAATAATTTGTACAGTCAACATTGCAGAAGAACCAGAAAATTATAATTTTTTGCTTCAAAATTATTCAGTCCACTTTAATAAAATAATCACATTTCCTATAATGATATACAGCACAGATTACAGTTAGCCTGTGGCTCTTTTTATGTGATCATCAAAAGAAGGTTAATAATTCACATGAAGCAATTTTATGACTGCCTTGTCTTGCTTGAAATATCTGCATGTCTGCCTGGCTTCTCTGCAGATTTGCTTATTACATTCAGAGCAGAGAGGCAGTAATGGAGAGCAGATGGCACCTGGTTCTGCAAAAGAGATGAAATGGATGCAAAGACCCGCCTTCCTCTTCTACTTCAGCCAGGAAAAGAGAGCTTATTTCAGTCTCTGCTCACCATGGTACTGACAGCATGCTGAAAGGCTGAGGAAGTAGAGAGCGAAGTAGCACGGTGGTGCACAGGCACTGGGTTGAAATTCAAAGGGATGTAAGATCAAGCAAATTTAGTGGCAAAAGGTGAACTGCCAGCTATGTTTCAGTGCTGTCACTTGGCATATCCTTCTCCAGACTTCCTACTCTTGGCCAGTCCGAAAGGGGGAATATTGCTATGGTTTGCAGGACTGCCTATTAGATCAGTTTATTTGAAACCAGACATTTCTATTCTGAACAGTTTAAGGAAAAATCAACATAAAGCTAAAATTTTAACTCTGCCATGTTTATTTGTTTTCCCAAATATTCTCCCCTTTCCAGAGTGCTTAAGATAATGACTTTTTTTTTTTTTTTTTTTTTTTTTTTTTTTTTCTAGAACAGGGTTGAAGGCACTAGCAGAAGTGGGAGTAAAAAAGACAGAGTTGTATTTCTTCAGCAGACTCCTGGTGTCTTAATATAAGAGACTGAAACTGAATGTTTCAACATTATTAGCTTAAAAAACAAAAACAAACAAACAAAAAACACCCAACAACTGTGCAATTAACAAAGTACAACAGGGTTCAGGCTGTATCATGCATTACAATGTGTGACTTCCTTGGTTATTCAGAACAGCAATCAGTTGTTCTGATTTCTGAAATGTCATAAAGGGATTTAGATTAAAAAAGTTAAATATAGTTACTTTAATGAAAGATGCTCCTAAACCTTCTAGATAACACTGAAATGCTTTGCTTCAGAAAACTCCTAAAATCACAGCAGAAATATATATTTTATGCAGACATACTTGTAAGCATGGCTCCATGCTAATAAACATAGAATTGCTTTTCCAAAGTGATCAGCCCTAATGAAGCCAATTAGACTAGCCTTGTCAAAGGGGGTATGCGTAAATCAAAAGGTCTGCTGTACCAGCAGATACCTTGAACTACCCCGACAGTGGTGATCTGCCTATGCACAAAACATACTGGTGGAAGTGACAGAACACCTCCGAGAGTAGCAAAAAATTTGGGCAGGATAATTCCAGAGACAGAGAACTCCAATGGCGTGGAAAGTGTGTGAGAGATACCCCAATTAATAATATGTTAAACTTTTAATGCTGAGACAAAATTTATATCGCTAATGCACTACTCTTTTCCTGAAGAACCTTCAACTTTAAAACACAATTAACCAGTTTTAGTATTTTTTTTTTCATCTCGTGCATTTTTATGTTCAGCTGATATATAACTTCTGATTTTGCATACTGAGAAGATAATATTTTAAAAATTCTGTATAATACCTGCTAGTTCTCTGGAAGAATAGACAGTAGTGACTGTCCAAAATAAAGGCTTTGAAAACATATGCTACCCCACAGTAAGATTAAGACATGTTTATTATATACCAGTTTTGAATTAAAGAAGAAATCGATCTGTTAATTTTCAATACTTATTAGCAAGTTGCAGCAAAGGAGTTTTTCCTTACAAGCAACCTGTAGAGGGCAATGTCTGCTTATGAAAATGACGACAAGCACAACCACTGTTCCTTTCTCTGGATGCATCAGTTTGTACAAAGAAGGGAAAAAGTCAACCATGTCAGTTAAATTCTGTACCCCTGACAGAAGGTGTCAAAAAAATCACGATAAAAATGATGCAGGCAGAGTTGGCCTCGTATGTAGTTGTGGAACTGGGAGGATCAAAAAGAGAGATGAACACAGTTCTCTCTAAAGCAGAGCCTTTAAGAAGTAATTTGCCTTATTAATTGACATATCTAGAATTTAAGTCCTCCAATTATGGTAAATTCTTTAAGAGTCTTTCTCTGGGCCTCTGCAGTTTGCTGCCTAGGCTGACAGTCTTCATAGCAATTTGCATTCAGGAATCCAATAATAAATTAAATATTTTATTTTGTAATTTTATATGTTTGTGTGTGTATTTGTGCATGCCTGTGTGTGCATTCTCAGGGTATGTGAATGTGACTTCTGTTGTGCAGCTTTTTTGTGCAAATAAGCAGACAGAGTGGTCTGTCAAAAACCTCCAAGTGATTTTTATAACTTTGTAATAAAGTGACATTAAATAATAGGAGGAGCGGCTGAGGGAACTGGGTTTGTTCAGCCTGGAGAAGAGGAGGCTCAGGGGCAACCTTATCATTCTCTATAGGTACCTTAAAGGAGGCTGTAGCGAGGTGGGGGTTGGTCTGTTCTCCCACACAACGAGGGGGAATGGGCTAAAGTTGTGCCAGGGGAGTTTTAGGTTGGACCTTGGGAAGAACTTCTTTTAGGCATTGGAACGGGCTGCCCAGGGAAGTGGTTGAGTCACCATCCCTAGAGGTCTTTAAAAGATGTTTAGATGTAGAGCTTAGTGAAATGGTTTAGTGGAGGGCTTGTTAGCGTTAGGTCAGAGGTTGGACTTGATGATCTTGAGGTCTCTTCCAACCTAGACAATTCTGTGATTCTGCGATTCTGTGAATACTTCTATACTTTGTAAGCAGCTCTTTTCTGATTGATAATTCACAATTACTTAGATGAAAATAACTTTCAGTAGCATGTACCTTTGTGCATAATGCAGGTTTTATAATTGGGATGTAGGCATAAAAAAGTCACGTAATATGCATGTCCTTCAAGTGTTGTCTCAAGGTGATACACTACATGTTTGTATTTATGATTTGTAATTAAAACTGAAAGTTTAGGTATCTGGCTTATATATATATATATATATATATATATATATATATATTACATATATGCTTTTATATATATATATGTATATATTATACTCAAAAACTAGCATCAGCAACATGGTCTGGTTTTCATGTACAGTGGGCCATTTAAATGTCAAATAGCAATATCCATTAAGAAGTTATTTCCAAGAAGGTGTTTTCATTTAAACTGGTGTCAGATCTTTTGACAGATTTACAGCTTGGTTGATTGGTGAGATATCTGATTGCTTGGGTACAGTCTATAGTGAGCCATCACATTTTTTCTTGTGAACTGTAGTTGTTCACTGACAAAATGAGCAATACATCCACAGAGGTACAGTATTCCCTGAAGAAAGTGCTGGGGGGCTACCACAGACTATTCATTTTCAAAGCCCTTAGCTATATTCTAATAACACTACATGTTGTCTTCACATAGTGGGAGTTGCTGGAGACTTTAGATGTGGATGGAGGAAAGAAAGATGCATTTAAGGAAAAAATCACTGTTGCCTAATATCTAGCAATCACTGTGGACAAATAATATCATTAAGTATATTGTAAGTACATTTAATGTCAATGCCTATTGTACATCTACAAGTAATGATTCTATTGAACTATTTTCATTTTTCAAGAGCTCCTTAAAAATACATCTTTCCTTATTGACTCAGATAAAGATGATATTATTTAATTACTCAAGGCTTTGAAAAAGGACTTAGAAAGGTGATGCTGGTAGGAGTTTGAAAAGTCTGTTTTAAAGTAAAGAGAATCATACTTGTTTCAAATTCTTAAAGGCACACAGAGAACAGCATATTTAGTAAAAAAAAAATGAATTAGTTAACTTGGAGAAACAGACAGTCTAAATGTGTTCCAGCTTTTCTCTGCTCCAGCCAAGGGGTTGTGTTCGTGAGAACAGTTTTGTTTTTTTGACATTTCACATTTTTTGATGTAACTTAATGTACTATATAAGTGAACAGTAATGATGCCATGTAACATACTAAACAAAGAAAAACATCAGAACCTCTCTAAATATCACTAGTGATTATTCCATGGCATTATTTAATAGAAAGATGAATTCTGAAGCATTGCCACTCCCCTTCCCTATTTTCTTTCAGTTCTGCTCAGCTACGTTTGACAGAAACCACAAAAGGCTGGGCTTTTACAAAAATTTTCCATTCCCTTCTCTCTAACTCTTCCCATGTACAGAAATCTGTCCTCTCAAGTACACCAGCCTTGATGTTCAAGTTACACAGTGAACAAGGTTCCAATCTGCACATGCTTGGGAAGAATATCCAAGCTGATGAGGTCGGTTACAGGGTAAATCTCCTTACTTGATCCTTACATTTAAAGGATGACAGACTTTTATTTATTGCTGCTGCTGTAACACTTAATACTGCACAGCAAATACCTAAAGGTTTTTGGTGTCTCCTCCCTGTCTCTATATCTCTCTATGTTTCTGCCCTACCTTATTAATGGCTATTTATAATTCAAGATGCTGGAAATTAACTTGATAAAGGGACAGTGAGAAAATTTGTGCTATCTTTTTTTATATGTTTCTTCTGAGGAAGACAGCTACATCATACTACAAAACACAGAACGAGGAACCATTTCAATGAACTAGGAACCAACACAAAGGTAACAGCTATTTCACAGACTCAAAAGTTAATTAAAAAAAATGGAAATTTACTTTGATGATAATTGCAGGTATGGAAAAATACAGATAACAGCATAAATCCACAGGGTATACAAGAGCCTACAATTCTGCTAGCAGAACTGCTATAACCCAAGCATCTAAGATCACAGCAAAAGCAATCCCAATAACTTGCTAATTGTGCATTGTATGCAGAAAGTTAATATTCAGTACAGACAAGACATTCTGTAACAGCAGGAGAAGGTTCTAACTGAAAGCTCATGCAAAACAGAGATTGTATCTAGCTACAGAAAGCAATCATGACATTATTTCCAACCTACCGTCTACTGGGCTCTTACCTTTTTGACGTCCCTGACTAGATGATACAGAGTGTTGGATGGTCCATGTCTCTGCAAAGGACAAATACAGAAGAATAAAATAGTTTTGCATTGTCCAGGGCCATGCAACATATAAATGCTGAAATAGGTGTCTTAGTTTAGTAGCTTAAGAATCGGACAACTGAGAACACTTCAGATATAGTGTCATATATATTTTTTAATATTTTTTAATCAGTTAAAAGTGTAGTGTTTTGACTGACTTCTTTCACACAAAATACTTCAGAAAGAAAACCACAAAAACTGCCGTACTACATCAAATCTAAGGTCCTAGTCATGCTGACTAGTCTCCAGCACAATGTGCAGAACCTCTGGATGAGAGTGGAAAGAGGAGCAGCAGGTTAGGCACCAGCCCTCCTGTGCTCAGCATCTCCACTTCCGCTGTTGTTGACTCAGAGAACCCCTGGGCCAGAGTCTGCATCTGTGTTGTCTTCTCAGACAGCAACTAATAGTACATAGAGTCTGTGAATTTGCCTAATCTTTTGAATCCTGACCTGACATGGAAAGATCTCGCAGAAATGACTCCCACAATTTTATTTGCATTTTGTGTGGAGAAGTACATTGATTTCAGTTTTTGTACTGTTTCAGATTTCAGTATTTTTGTACCGTTTCTGACATTTTCATAGATTTTAGTAGGAGGCCTCCTTAGCAATGACTGGCAATAGGTGAGACTATTGCATATGTCAGTGTTTCCATACATACACTTCTCTGTGCTTATCAACAGAATTTTAGGTATCCCAATCACTGAATGTGATGAGACTTTTCCTGCAATTCTTCATGAACAGTTTCAAATTTGCCTGTCAGAAGAGATGCCAAACCACCTGCACATATTGTCCCTTCAGTAGTCTCTGTCACATCATCTCTAAATAGACTGTATAACAGTGACCCTTGCATAAGCTCTTGAATCAACCATCTTTTGCGGTGAAAACAGACCATGTATCACTACTTCTTTCTATACTTCAAGCAGCTTTTATGTTTCCCCCTTTTCTTCTATGCCATGACAGACAAATTTCTTTAGTAACCTTTGAGGATGAACATTATTAAATATTTTTTTGGAAACATAGGTGTATGAAGTAGAACTTCTTCATTCTCCTGCATGTTGACTTCAAAAATTGTAATAAATTTCTAAGGTTTTGCATTTTCCTACAGAATCCATGTGTACTTTTTTTTTTTTTTTTTTCCTTCTTGGCATAAAATTAATCCCCGTCTCTATTAATTCAATTCTTTATTGTATTTTTAGACATCTGCCATGACAGAAGTCAATTTCACTGCTCTGTAGCTTCCCAAGTCACTCTCAGGGCTCTAATAGTTCTTATTTGGTCATTTTCTGGTTTTGATGCTGAGGCTATCATGGATGCATGTCTTTTATCACAATTGCTAGCTTAGTGATTTCACAGGTAAGGTCTTTTGGAAGTCTTGCATGAATAAGTTATGGTGATTTCTATAGCTCACATAAAATTTATTCTAAAAGGTCTTATTTTAGATGTTGAACATTAGGGTTTCCTCAGACCTATGCCCTATAAAATCTCAGCTTGGTACAAATAATACAGTGTTTATCTTTGTGACAAGAAATCTCATAGGCCTTCTGTTCTTAGTGTATAGATGTTAGATATTTGGCAAGATTTAAGTGATCAAAGATGGGGCATTCTGGCTATATATTGGCATAGGTACTCATTCCTCCATATTTTGCCTGAATTTAATGAATTCTCACATTTGATTTTTTTGAAAGACTGCCTTCTGGTCACCATCACAAAACACCTCTGGATAATAGCCCAGCATGGAAGCTTATGGTGGCAGGGCTTTGAAAGCTACTGGCAAATTAAAACTTTTTGAAAAGTCCTATGCACTATACCACGGCCTCTTTTCCACAGACAGAACTTGTAATCCTAAAACTTAGGCAAAGCTTGAAGATTTTTTTCCATACCACTGTACCAATTCAAACGCCTTTGTTTTTCTCAGTAGGTGATTATGATCTCAATGCCAGAATGTGTTTTAGAGTTAGGAACTCAGAAACAATTTGAACCTGTGCAGTTTTATGTACATCTTAAAGGTAAAAATATAAAACTTGCAAACAGGCTTTTAAACATCAAAACTGTAATTTTTGGAACATTCTGTGAGGACACAGTTAAGTTTTTCACTGTAAAGACATGTGGCCCTCCTGAAATTATCACATTACACCTTTAACTTCAGAATATTATCCTAGTAAGTTTTCTATTATTTGTTTTCTAGTGTGTGAGTTTGATTAACCTTTGCAAGACTTTTCTGGGCTTGTAAATTCAGGAGTCACATATCACAATGATACAGGCCCCAGCTTGCTAATTACTGCCTTCCAGCCAGTGCAATCATATTGGAAGTACAATGACCAGAAATCAACCAGTACTGTGTGGGGCTTAATCAAAGTTTCATAAAATATGTACAACAGTTCAGGTGGGCAAGACACAGTGTGTTCCATTAGAGACAAAGCTAAGGGAAAGTGTGTACTTCTAACATGAAAAATTTCTGCAGCAGATGTTGGCTACCTTGTTGTTGCGATATGAGTGGGGGCTAGAACAATGAATACAGAATAAGAAAATTTGTCTTAGGTTGGTCCTACCGTATTGTACAATTCCTCTAGCCGGGAGATGGTGAGAAACCGATGCATGCTTACTCCATTTTCTATGAGTAATTTCACAAAATCCACTCTGTCCAACACCAGTGCATCCAGCATTGCTTGCTCAAGGGAGCCCACCTGCAAAGCAAGTGATTATTTCAGGCCATTCCTGGGCTTCACAGGCCATATCCGGCTTGTCCTGTCACTCTGGCACAAGCAGGAAAACGTGGCAAAAATTGTAAAGTTTTATTTATTTATTTATTTTGAGTTCACTTAAAACGGGGGTAATCGCAATTTTAGTCTATATTGGTTTCTCTGATTCAGGACAACATTTCAAAAATGAGTGTCAGAGAGTTAAGATACTCTAGGAAATCCAGATAAGGAACAAAGAACCAAAACATAGTAAACTGGTGATAGTACCTCTCCACTATTCAGTATCTCATTATTTTCTTTATATCATTCTTTCCTGAGAAATATTTTGTTTATATTGTGTATATTTGTTTTGTATACAAACACTTTAATTCTATCTTTACCAGTCTTTTCCTCAGTTTGTGATATTGAGACTCAAGGAAACTTTAACACTCAGGAAGTGGAAATAGTTTCAACAATAGCATATCTTTGAAGGCCCAAATGCAAGAGGTCTTCCTATACATAGCCTCTTCTTTTACATCACTTTCAGGCTGGGGAGAGGTGGAGGGATGAGAACATACTTCATGCTTTCAGCTTCTAGCTTGCAAAATAATTGCATCTTGCAGCATATATTTATTGTATTATATTATTTATTGTATTATATTGTTTATTGTATTATATTATTTATTGTATTATATTATTTATTTATTCTATTATTTTTATGTTATGTTATGTTATTGCTATGATGTAGCAATAAAGATAAGGACAACTTAGTACCTTTTAAATGTCTGCTATGTTTTGTTGCATACATATGCCCAGTATTTGGAAGCAAAATAAAAAGTCTTTTTCTCTCCATAATGGAAAATGCAAGGATTTTTGAAATTAGTTTTAAGACACAGCAAACTTGAGAAACTACATTTTAAAGAAGGATATTTAACCAGAAAATATTTCCTTTGTAATAATTTTCCTATGTGGAAACACAAATGCTCATGCAATGAACACACAAATTTTTCATGACAGTGACAAAACAATTGTCACAGTAATGAACATTGTGATTCAACTAAACCTTCTGAGTGAAGATGTGGTAGATTTTAAAGGTGGAAACAGTGTTTTTCAGCTTTTGCTGGGCAGCTTTTACCACTGCAAAAACTGCATTGTAAATGGGGTGTTATGGTACTGGAGACTGCTACACCACTGCCCCTCACAAGGTCCAATAGCCCCTCTATTTACTGCTGTCACAGTCCAGTGGAGTAGCTCTGCCTGTGGTGCATCTTGGGGGACAGTGTTGGCCAGGGACCTGTCCCCACAGCTGGCAGCTGGAGCATAGGATGGGCAAGATGTGAAGCAGGCATTTGGGTGCAAAGTAGCACTAGGTACAAAACTAACACTGGCTTAGGTTTTGAACCACAACTCATTTGTGGTAATATCACAGCACAGCTCTCACGGTCCACCTGATGACCTCCCTACACCTGTGCAGCATCATTTGGTTGTGAAATCATTGTGAACTTTGGTATTTTCAAGTAAAACATATAAGGTGAAGAACAGAAAGAAGTTTCACCTTTCCTTTAACTTACAGACCGATATCTTAGCACAGCTGTTAAGAAATGGTTGTTTTTCTCAGGTTGCAGAATCTTTTCTTTCAATTCTTGATAGGGTATCAAAGTGCTTTTTTTTTTTTTTTTTTTTTTAAGAGGTGTGGCCTCAGTGTTATGGTATCGCTAGATGTCACCATTGCCTTGAACAAGTGAACAAATTGCTGTCTGTAGCCTTACCTGCCTTCAGTAGCTATGAATGGATACTTTGTATTTGACAGGAAACATGACCCAGTACCAAAACGTTGTAAAACCAACAAAGACAAAATAATAGATTTAATGTTGTGTAAGGTTTAAGGTGTTTTCTGTAGAAGATGATGTATATATATACTGTACCGGCCACTGCTGCCCATAAATAAAGATCTGACTTCGAGCGATGTCTACTCTGTTCCAGGCTAATGCTAGGCTCAGCTGGTCAGGAGCAGATGCGTTCGCTCCTGTGAAAACAGAGGGAAGTGTGGAAAAGATAGGAGGAGAAAGAAGAAATGACATACATTAGACTCAGTCAAGAAATCACCTTGATAATTCCTATTAATCAGGAATCTCACAGACGTAATTCCTGCAACTGATCTCTTAATACGTACCCAAACCCAAAGCTTCTATTATCCCTGCAATAAAAGCCTTGTTCTCACACCCTCCTTGAAAATTTTCCTATGGATATTGGCAGCTGCAATTTTCAATGGAGTGAACTATTTTCCCTCATTTCAGATGGGAAATCACAGAAGAAGTCAGGAAGTGTATTGATCTGATACAGGAATACACACACACACACATGTATGCGCACACGTGCACACATGCATGCACACACGCACATATAGCAGTTACAAATGGGTTCAACTCACAAAGGCACAACCAATTTAAATAAACATACATTTTATACACTTCTTTTATGCCTTTGTGCCTGTACGAGCATAGGAATTCCTCCTCAGTTTGTAGTTTGGGGTCCTGGTGGAATAAATTTCCCTTCACATGTGATATTCACATAAGAAAACATGCCAAAAGTCTGCTGTCAAAGTATAATATATGACAATTAAATAAGAAACCATGCAGATTATAAGATGGGTTTGGAGCTGTTTGTTTGTGGAAGGGAGGGTATGTTTTCTCTTTAGAGACATTCTGTGGGACATTCCTGCCCTGCTGTGCTTTATTAATATTTCACTAAGGACTTCAAGGCTATTAACTGTTTTGTAGTATTTGTGCTTCAGTGTCACAGTGAGAACTCACCTGTATGAACTGAACAACTGAATCAAAAGGGCCCTTCAACTTTTAACTACCTACTGGTTTACAGACAGTAGATGATTGTATACAGGGTCATATTTTAAAGGCCTAATACCTCCACTTTTTCTTGTCTTCTTTATTTCGTATGCCAACAAATGGTCCCCATGGAGAGAGAACAAGCTAAAGCTTTTCTTTACACAGAATCACACAGAATTTCTAGGTTGGAAGAGACCTCAAGATCATCGAGTCCAACCTCTAACCTAACACTAACAGTCCCCACTAAACCATATCCCTAAGCTCTACATCTAAATGTCTTTTAAAGACTTCCAGGGATGGTGACTCCACCACCTCCCTGGGCAGCCTGTTCCAGTGCCTAACAACCCTTTCAGTAAAGAAGTTCTTCCTAACATCTAACCTAAAACTCCCCTGGCACAACTTAAGCCCATTCCCCTTCGTCCTGTCACCAGGCACATGGGAGAACAGGCCAACCCCCACCTCACTACAGCCTCCTTTAAGGTACCTGTAAAGAGCAATAAGGTTGCCCCTGAGCCTCCTTTTCTCCAGGTTGAACAAGCCCAGCTCCCTCAGCCGCTCCTCGTAGGACTTGTTCTCCAGGCCCCTCACCAGCTTCGTCGCCCTTCTCTGGACCCGCTCAAGCACCTCGATGTCCTTCTTGTAGCGAGGGGCCCAAAACTGAACACAGTACTCGAGGTGCGGCCTCACCAGAGCCGAGTACAGGGGGACGATCACCTCCCTAGCCCTGCTGGTCACACTGCTTCTTATGCAAGCCAGGATGCCGTTGGCCTTTTTGGCCACCTGAGCACCCTGCTGGCTCATATTCAGCCGACTGTCCACCATCACTCCCAGGTCCTTCTCTGCCTGGCAGCTCTCCAACCACTCCTCTCCCAGCCTTTAGCTCTGCTTGGGGTTATTGCGCCCCAGGTGCAGGACCTGGCACTTGGCCTTGTTGAACTTCATGCAGTTGACCTCAGACCATCGGTGCATCCTATCCAGATCCTCCTGCAGAGCTTTCCTACCCTCAAGCAGATCGACACACGCACCTAACTTAGTGTCATCTGCAAACTTACTGAGGGTGCACTCAATGCCCTCGTCCAGATCATCGATGAAGATATTAAAGAGGACCAGTCCCAGCACCGAGCCCTGGGGGATGCCACTAATGACTGGCATCCAACTGGACTTGACTCCATTTACCACGACTCTTTGGGCCCGGCTATCCATTCTAGTGCTATTAAAAATCATGTTCTGTTTCATCTGAAAGCGGACTCTAAAATTAGAGGCATAGAAAACAAATGGCATAATATGCTGGCCACTGAAATCTTCTTTGAAGGATCAGTTCAGCAGACTTTAGGGAAACAGCCTACAGTTTAATTTCCTAAATAATGGCTTTGCAGTCAGTTCACTGCCATGAAACTTTGCCAAATACTTGAACTTATCTAAAGAAATTATTTGGTAAATATATCTAGATCACATTGATTTTATTTCAGAAATGAGCTCTGATAAAAAGGCAAGTTGTGCAGGAGCAGAAGGATGAATAAAAATGAATACAAGAAGAAAAAGCAATGAAAACAGTCAAACTCCTTTCTGTGACCAAGAAGTGACAAAAATCCTTTGGTTCTCATTTCTATATATTATGATACAGACAAAAGCTGTTATGGGAGACCTCACAGGTGATGATTCCAATATCTGAACCTTTCTCTTTCTGAATTTCGTATGCAAGTAACATACAACTTTCAAGAACAGAATATATTTACCTCTAGGAATAAAAATATTTACTTCTACAGTTTTATTTATGAAATCTGAAAACAAACAAGCAAACAAACAAAAAAAATGCACTGCGTACAACAGTATAAATTAATAATAGAGAATAATTTTTCCCTTTTTCCAAAGCAAACAACAGTACCTCTCAAAACATCCTTGGATCTCCTCCTTCCCATCTGCAGGAGAAGGGAGAGCCTTGGCAGGGATTTAAGCAAGGTCTCTGCTGAGCAGTGGAGGAGGCATATGGGTGAACTCCAAAACTCAGGGGCAGTGATGGTGATCTTAAGGCCTGGCACAGTTTTGAACATGTGATGGAGGAGCTGCACCTCCTGACTTTGCTAAACTGACTGAAGCTTACAGTCCAGGTAACCAGAGATGCTGCTTGGACAGAAGCCATTTGGGACTGAGAGTGGGTCAGATGGACTTGGGAAAGGACTGAAGGGGCTACCTGAACTGCCCCCACTTCAGCCAAAGTTAAAATCAAATCATAGAGGTTTAGTGTAGCTCCAGGTGAAAACCTTCTGGTCCCTGTCAGGGAAACATCCCCAGTCTTTGCTGAGGTACTCAACAATGCTGGAACTTTTCATGCTTTAGGAAGTACCTAGCTGCAGAATGAGTGAACAGGGCAGAAGAGAGGAGACTCCAGGAGTAATAAGAAAGAACTCAGAAAAACCAACTCAGGGATCTGATCCCAATAGGGATGTCAGAAAGACCAACCACACAAAGTTGGCTCAGTCTCCTACCTGCATCAGAACCAGTGCCACAAAGAAGGCTCAAAGGAGTCATTGGAGATTCCTCTCTGAGGCTCCTATTTGTCATGGGGACAATCTCTCTAGAGAGGTTTACTGCCTGCCTGGGGCCTGTATTTGTGATATTACAAAGTGGCTATCATGTCTGGTGGGTCCCAAAAAATAACATCCCTTCCTGCTTTTTCAAATAGGATCAAACTGTGCTGTGACAAGGAAACTCCAAAATATCAAAAAGGATTTTACATCCCCTGGATTTGAGTCAGTAAGAAGAACTCCAAACTTGACTTCTGTGAGTATTAATCTTGTTCATGAGTATGACTGCAGTGTACTCAAATAAAAGCCAAAACATATTTAGAAGATCAGAAAATATGATAATTAAAATACTGCTCTTATCAACTTAATACAGAGAATCATAATGGAGCCACTTATTAGGCCCTTAATTCTGTCTGTGCTGAGAAATTACATTTCCTTTCCCTGCATTTTTTTCTTTCTGTCTTGTGGAAAAAGTCTCTGCTTAGTTCTGTTATGTTATTTAATTACTATACCATACATAGTGCTTTAAACAACATTTTAGTCAAGGTAAGACTTATATCTATGTAATATTTACTCAATACCCTAGTGTTTATATCCCAAAAGGTATGTTCCTCAAAAAAAAAAAAAAAACACTTTAGAGAATATGACTAATGTCTATAGTGAGACTCTTTCTTCCCCTCATCTGCTTCTAGAAGTAAAATTCAATTTGAGATGGAATATATTGATTTGGTATCATTTTCTTTCAATATATAATTTGCTAAATACAGTTATATGCTAGAAAATTTAAGAATGGTGAGAAGTTAAATGAATGAGAAGGACATCTATGAAAGCTGTTCCTGCAGGTGTTAACTCTATGCTCTTAGGCAACTACCCAAGGGAGATTCTTCTCATAAAAAGTCCAATCACATCAGATGATCTGTCTAATATCTTGGACCAAAAATGCAATATGTTTTGATGATAAAGCTTGTGACAGTAAACCTGAATCAGTATCCTAAGTGAGTGTTATGTCCTTGCAAGATCCCAGATTACCGAGGAGATACACTACAGACTTTTAAATTGCAGCTGAGATTTACTGTGACCAGTGTAAAACCTCTGATGGATTCTCTAGCAATACTGTAGGATACTTAATGATTAGGAATCTGAAAAGTTGAAATGCCATAAAACTGACCTATCTAGGCAAAAATGGTTGTTGGAGATTCATTTCCATAATGCTTTTAAGCACGTCAGTGCCCTCTTTGAATCATCATTTAAAGAAAGGAAGTAGACTAACGGAAATAACAATCCAAATTAACTTTCTGCTCTGCATTTCAGCAGGTCTTAAATTGTCTTCTGTTTCAGAGAGTGCAAGGTTTTTGGAGAAAGGAATTTCAAATGTGTTTGCTACAAGCACATTCCTGGCATTTAGCAAATCAATTGGCAATAACAAAGCTGATAGGAAAAACAACTGTGGGGGCAGTAAACAGACATCTGGTCTAACTCTGAGACATACTGGACCGAGGTAACATTAATCCTTATATATCAGTGATTTCATGGTTGACAGACCATCACACAATCTTCCAGGACCCCATGATGGTTGCTCAGTGAGCATGAATCATGACTTATTCACAGGCTGGAAGGCAGGCAGAGACATCAGGTCTGCATTAGTTTAATGAGACTTATCTCAAAGGGTAACATGGCAGTCATTGCAATTTTAATATGAGCCAACAGTGTGCCCTGTCAGCCAGGAGGGCCAGCTGTATCCTGGGGTGCATCAAGCACAGCATTGCTAGTCAGTCGAGGGAAGAGATGTCCCACTCTGCTCTGTGCTGGTGCAGCCTCATCTTGAGCACTGAGTATGGTTCTGGGCACCACAGTATAAAAAGGATATAAAACTGTTGGAGAGGGTCCAGAGAAGGTCTATAAAGATGGTTAAGGCCCTAGAGGGGAAGACGTACAAGCTGCAGCTGAGGTCACTTGGTTTGTTCAGCCTGGAAAAGAGGAGGCTGAGGGCAGACCTCATTGCAGTCTACAACTTCCTCATGAGGGGGAGCCAAGGGGAGTAGGTGCTGATCTAATCTCTTTAGTGACCGGTGATAGGATCCAAGGGAATGGAGTGAAGCTGTGACAGGGGAGGGTCAGGCTGGGTAACAGGAGGAAGTTCCTCAGTGAAAGTGTTGTCAGGCACTGGAACAGGCTCCCAGGGCTGTAGTCATGGCACCAAGCCTGTTGGAGTTTAAGCATTTGGGCATTTGGACTGTGTTCTTAGTCATATTTCAGAATTATCAGAATTTTTATCAGAATTATCAGATAATTTTCAGTCATTATCAGAATTAAGGTCTGAATTCTGATTTTTAGGTAGATCTGTGCGGAATCAGGAGTTGGACCTGATGTCCATTCCATCCTATCCTATCCTATCCTATCCTATCCTATCCTATCCTATCCTATCCTATCCTATCCTATCCTATCCTATCCTATCCTATCCTATCCTATCCTATCCTATCCGATTCTGCTCTGCTCTACTCTACTCTACTCTACTCTACTCTACTCTACTCTACTCTACTCTACTCTACTCTACTCTACTCAATTACGGTATGCATAGACCACAAAGCACCTCTTTTTCAATATTAGCAATTTCACTGTGAGGGCTTCTGGAGCACCATCTGAAACCTGAGTGGTGCTGCTAGTATGTTCCAGATATTGCAACAGCTTTGTGAACTATGATCTTTGATGCCCCTTCAGAAGAAAAATATTTTAGCACTTCTCAACAAGCTGACTTTAAATTCCATGTCATGTACTTTCAGCTTAATTAGCAGCTGCAAAAGAACAAAATCCATTACTATTTGAGCTCTAACTGCTCAAGTTAAAAGCACAAACAGTTAAACTGTCTCAATAAATGTACTTAGTACAAAATCACGCAATTAGAAATTTGCTTTCCACGTTTACATGTCTCTCAAGATGAGAAGAAAAAAAAAAAAAGAATTAAGAAGGAATCTACAAGCCATATGCTGTTGTGACATCCATGCAATATAAATTGATAATCAGTTTGGATCCCTGGCTTATTGGAGATCACTTCCAAGAAAGATAGATCTGCTGATGAGATTAAACAAGTGACTCACAAAAACTAACAAGGAAATAATCTCTCATATTCAGTGCAGGGTTTTGGTCTTGTGGAGTATCCAGGCCAAGAGAGTTCTTGCATTGGCAGTGTGCCTGATGCAAGATTAAAAAGAGAATAGCTCATTGCAAATTTTGCATAGCAAGCAGGAAATGATACTTTGTGTGTTTCCAGTCCTTGTCCTCCTCCTATTCCCTGAACAAATCACTCACATCAGGGTGGGATCAGTAATTAGCTAGTAAGTGTCTTGACTATAATGGCTAAAAAGAATTGTTAAATCCTCATTGGATTGTAAAGAAGTAACAGGTAATTTCACACTGGTTTCATACTTTTCACTGTACCTGTTTCACATGGTTCTGATAAAGTGAAAGAGATTAATTTCTGAATCTATTATCTTGAATCTATTATCTTGAAAGATTCAAGATAATTCAGGTTCAGTCTTGAAATTGATAGGCAAGTGTCTCAGCATTGCTGAGATGGATGTCTTGATTTGATGAATACACCATCTAAACATCAGCCTTTTTTTTTTTTTTTTTTCTAACTGTGTAAATGTGTATAAAGCAGCATTTCAAATCAGCTTTTCTTTCAAGTTGTGTCAGAACTTTTGTACAAAGACACAGATGCACAAAGACAACTGATTTGCTTGAGACAAGAGATTTCATCTCTGCACACATTGATTAAAGTCATATGAACTTTCATTCCCTGTGATCAGAAAGCTCAGATTAACAAGATATAAAGTGGCTTCTGATAAATCTAATCTTCTTTGAGTATCTTCAGAATCAGAAAGTGCTGAGGAGCAGGGAAGATGAGGAGTAAATTTTAGTTCCTCTAGCTCTTGAGCAAGGCAAAGATGTTGCTGCCATCAGTAGATTACAAAATCATGTCAGCCAAGGAGGTGTCAACATCACTTACACAGGTCAAGGATCCTTCTGAGGTAACAGAAGTTCACTATGATGTCTTGCATTTTTTTTATTTTTTTATTACTAAAAGGAAGAGTAGCAAATAGTGCAGTCGTTCATGTAAATATTGCAACAGAACTTTTCAGATATAGAACAGTCCCTCCTACACAAACACTCCCGCCTATAATTTATTTCCTTCAACATACAGGAGGATTTCTTCCAAGGCGATTAAAGATTTCCAGAGATGTTGAGATTCAAACATCGAAAATATACCTTGACAAAATACACCTTGACAATCTGTGTCTAATAGGAATCAAGAGTAACAGTTTCAGTGACTGCCTGAAGGATAAATGCCAAAAAAATATGCTTTACATTGAGGATAATGAAGAATTCAGTTATATTTAAGATAAAAATGAAATTTGCAATTAAAATATTTCCTACAGATAGAAAAGACAAATTTGGTGATGGATGCAATTCCTTTTTCTTTGTTTGAATTAATTAATTTTTCTTCACATTGATTCATATTGTTTCTGTGCGAAGATGTCCAAAATTCCTTGAGATTTAACTACGCAGATGGCTAAGACTTGTTAACTCAGGGTAGCAGCAAAATAGTCATGTTACCTGCAGGCCAAACAAGTGGTATCTTGATCAAAATGAACAAAGAGGAGAAAGTGGTACTACAGAAGCCTAATGATACAGAAACTGCTGCTGCAAAATAATTTCTATCTATTTCCATGGTTGGTATGGTAGCTCTCAGTCTGCAATCCTGGCTAGTGCTTATTTACTGATCCTGTTCAGACCTTAAATTTAAATATTCGAAGGCCATTTTGGAAATGGGATTCATAACTGTGTAAAAGGTAAAATATTCTTTTTCCTGGTTAGGTGGAAATTATTCAGGCCTTCTCGCTTTTTCTTTTCTTATAGCTCTTTTCATCCTACACAGGAAGAAACTGAGAAGAAAACAGTCCTGGAACAAGTAAGAATAGTTCCTATTACCATTTCAAAAAGATTTTTTTTGTTTTTTAATGATCAAATTCAAGACTGCCACATATCAGTATTTACCCTCTTACTAAGGTGTGGGAGTGTCAACAGCATCAAGAAAACTGCTGAAAAGCCTCAGAAAGCAGAACTTTCCCCAGGTACCTTCTGAAGTGCATTCCCTAATATTTATTAGGGATAATATCCCATTCTCATAATGCTCTTTAAAATTATTTTGTATGTCTTATTCTCTATTTTTAAAATAGAAAAATGAGTATGGCCTGTGTTACATAACAGAAAACAGTCCAGACAAGAACAAGATGACTGTGGTGCTATACATGCCATTTGTTAAAACCCCATCTGGGGAAATACCACATACATGGATAGGTATATCCTCCCAGCCCTTGCTTGATCAGTTAAGAACATGTATTTCAGAGCTTTCAAAATCTTACCTGTATTTGCACCATATGGTGCAAATGGAGAAGGGAGATGAACCAAATTGCATGTCTTTGCGGGACCAGTGTTTAAAATGAACTGTAATTTGGAAATATTTTAGCAACAAGGGATTCATTGTAAGATGGTCTTTTAAGAGCACAAGAGCAACATGTAATTGTTTAGAAAGATATAGCCAATTGAGCAAATTAAGGTTAAAACCCCTCAAACTCCAATAATGGAGTTCTCAGCTCAACCTGTGGAGGCTGGAGGGAATTCCTGAGTTCCCAACCTTTTCTAGAATGACTGGAGATAACATTTTACAATAGTGCCAGTTTTGTCTATGTGGAGAAAACCTCCTCTATTTTCTGCTAGCTATGAAAGCAATCTAAATCTGAGAAGTTTTTTGGCTTGCTGGTTGTGAGTGCTAATTGTCTAAAGTAACCTGTGAGGGTCACCATTGATGTATTAGTGACACATAAGCAATTGTAGGGTAAATAAAGACTGAGACAGGAAAAAAAAAGGAGATATTAAACATTAAAGAAAGGGCTGGATTTGTACAGTAGTTAGAACAAAAAGTATACTTTAATTTCATGGTATAGATTTACCATCTAGATATGGTACATAGTGTCAATAAATGCATGTTCCAGCACAGCAGAGACACAGAGTTAATCCACTTGGATTGTTACAGACTCACTGTGAAGGGAAACTCCATTACCTTTTAGTAATGCTGTAAGGATAGCTAAATCAATATCCTGGTGTCCTTCTGATCCCATGCGAAAGACTGTGATCTGAAATGTTAAATGACAACACCATTACTGAAACCAGAGCAATATTTTAAAGCAAAAAGTCGGGGCAACATCATTTGCATCTCAAAATGTCCTGATGGCTACAAGCTGATAATCTTAATGTAGTCATTTTAAGTGGAGCTTACTAGATAGAATTAACACAGAGTATAAATATATATATATATACACATATATACAAAGTATATATGTTTGTGAGACGAAATTCACCAATGATAAAAGTTGCATTAATATGTGTATAAAAGAAAAATCCTATAAAATCCTATAAAAATATCAGAAAAACTGATATTTCCAGAGATGAAAGAATATTCTTATATTAGAATAACATTAGATTTAATGTTTCCAGTACATTACTATGACAAACTAGGTGTGTTTTAGGTTATGGACTTGATTTACAGAACATGGCATTGAATAAATATTTTCAACAAAAAATCAACAACATATTAAACCTCGTGACTTTGTATAACAGAAAGTTATCTACATAATCTAGGCTTCAAACAGGTCCCTGAACATCTTTAGGTATGTGTAGTCAGTGATCTGTACAATACCTAAGCTTTGAGGTGGTGAGGTTACACACACAATTCATAAAGAATAAGAATGAACATTGTGGGTCTGTTCTTTCAAGGCAATTTAACTCTTGGTTGAGACAGCACTGAAATATATAGAAGTGTAAATCCCCTTGCTCTTTTTGTTACTATGGCAATAGATGCTCTTGGACCTCTGTTTCCTGAAAGGCAACCAAGACTGCAGTCCTTTATTTATTTTATTTTATTTTATTTTATTTTATTTTATTTTATTTTATTTTATTTTATTTTATTTTATTTTATTTTATTTTATTTTATTTTATTTTATTTTATTTATATTATTTTATTTACACTGTGTTAACATTGTTATCTGAATAAATTAGACTTTTTTTTTTCCCTTTTGCCACTACTGACTGCCCCCATAAAATTTGAAATAAGCAATCTGTTTAATTAGCAATTTTGTAAACATATTTTACACTCATATTCAGGAGCACACATAGTCCCTAAATTCTTACTTGTACAGCACCATTGAATTACAGCAGCATCTGGAACAGAAGTCAGCAAACATCAGTGCTGAAAATATAGTACAAGGAGGTGGGAAAAGGATTTCCTTTATATATATTTTATATATTTCCTTATATATAAAGTAGTTAAGTCTAATCTTCAGTTTACCAGCTGAAATAGCCCTACAGGTTATATCCCAAGAAATTCACTGCAGATCTCCTGTAACACCTATTCTAGTTTAACATGACCCTGGAAGCACTAGGGAGTTCAAAGAGATGTTAGAGAGTTTGCTCCATAGTGCAGCATTATAGACACTGAGAAGGCAAACTGGATTAAGCCATGTGGAAACTGGTTTAGCTTACTTAATCAACTGGGTTAAATTCTGCCTAACACAATGTGAAGTATTTACATTAGCATTACATTACGTGTCTTCCCCAGTTTAAATAGATAGTTCTCAAATTAGACTTTGTTTGACCCTCAGAGGTGTTCCTGATACAAAATATAAATACTACAAATGATACTTTAATGATTTGTTTTTCCTCCCTCATCCAGAGTCTACAGATGTTTCTGTACTTTTTTTTTTTTTTTTTTTTTTTTTTTTTAAATATCTACAGCAACTGTCAAGTAAGCCTTCCCTGCAGTGCAGTCAGTCTGGTTCTTTGACCTGTGGAGCATAGCTAATATGGGCACAAACATATATTTATATCTAAGTATCATCTCAGAACACAGTAAAAACATAAGTTGATGAGATCAAGTCTTCTCCTGTTTAAGTGTATGATGAACTATGTCACAGAGGTTAGTAGTCAGGTTGGGGGAGGAAGGGAAGGGTGGATTAGAAAGTAGAGGAAAGAGAAAGCCCTTACCAAGAAGGAAAGAGGAACATCTTCCCTCTTGTGGGTAGGTCTGCAGCTGATGAAAAATTGTAAGTGCTCAAACATTTGTTTGAGCATGATATCCTCATAAAGATTTGCATTCTCCTGCATTCTCTATGAATCGAGGCACTTCCTTAATATTAAATGGATGTGTGTCTGCCTGGCAAGCAGCTCAGATGGTTCTGGAAATGTGCTGTTTGCAGCTCTGGACTTGGTGGTACCAACACATGGTAAAATGCCATTCTTGTACTTTATGGCCAGGTAAAGCAATCAGTTCATGGGGGCCTGAAAATACTCAACTAAGGTAGTTCAGACTCTGCAGTGGAAGAATGAAGAACATCTTAAGCCAAAATTGTGCTCAGTAAACTCCCAGCTTAATTAAAAAATGTCACATAAATTGCAAACACTGAACAGTTTATCATCACAGGAAAACTAAGTGAAGAACTTTGCATGTATTGGAACACATATAACCTTAAATTCCAACTTCTTTTTCCTATCTTTTCACTTCATCCCTTTCTCCCTCAGAAAAATCAACCCATTCCAGCAGAACAAATTGCTACCATATAAAAAAGAAAGAAGAAATCTAAAATTTAGTTGCATCTGAATAAAAAAGTTACCTTTAGAAGATAACAGTTAATTTATTATTATGTGCAAGAGGTCAAGCCATAACCCAAGCACTAAAATAAAGAAAGAGAAGATAACCAGATTAGAGATAGGAATAGAAAAAGTGTTTGGACTCAAAACAGATTTACCATCATCTGGGGGCTCATACCCAAGACTGAACTAGAATTTTGGACTGACCAAAGCAAAATCTCATGGTTATTCCTTTCAAAATGCTAAAAAGTTAGTAGCTCAAAGATTTGCCTGTGGATTTTTGCCTGTTCTGAATGCACAATTATTATTATTATTATTTTAGGACAGAAAACAGGCATGCTCATTGTGGTTTAGGCTAACTCTGACTGTCCATAGATGCTCTCTTTATGGTCACAGGTCATGAAGAAGATTTTGGCTAACATGCAGCACCTTACCACTCTTATTCATGAACCTTTTTTTTTATGAGAAGCTAGTTATCCTTTGAACTGATTTTTCACACAATTCTGTAGATGAAATTTTAGTCCTGACCTGCAGAATTTTTCAATCATAGTCCTGTTCCCCTTGTATCTTTGCAAGAAATATTGGTTATTTCCACTACTTGACATCTTCAGAGATCATAGAATCATAGAACATCCGAGTTGGAAGGGACCCACAAGGATCATCTAGTCCAACTCCTGGGTCCCCCAAGGACCACCTCAAAACAAATAAATAAATAAATACAATCAGATCATGTGTCTAAGAGCATTGTCCAAATGCTTCTTGAACTCCGACAGGCTCAGTGCCATGACATCATTCCTTGAGAGCCTGTTCCAGTGCCCAATCACTCTCATGGTAAAAAACATTTTCTTGATACCCAGGCTCCTGAGCCTTCCCTGTTGCAGCTTCAAGCTGTTTCCTCAAATCCTATTGCTAGTCACCTGAGAGAAGAGACCAGTTCCTCTCTGCTCCCCATGGTGAGGAAGTTGTAGACCATGATGAGGTCTCTCCTCAGTCTCCTCTTCTCCAGGCTGAACAAACCAATTGACTTCAGCTGTTCCTCATGTCTTTCCCTCTAGGCCCTTCACCATCTTTGTAGACCTCCTTTGGATGCTCTTAAATAGTTTTATATCTTTCTTATGCTGTGTTGCCCCAAACTGCACACAATACTCAAGGTGAGGCTGCACCACCACAGAGTAGAGTGGGACAATCGCTTCCCTTGACTGGCTAACAATGCCGTGCTTGATGTACCCCAGATATGGTTGGCTCTCATGGCACACAAACAAAAACACACAAAAAAAGAAAGCTTTACTTCTTTAAAGGAAAAGAAGTGACATAGTTCCTCAGAGCCATTCATCTTGAAAAAGACCAGCCTCCTGCTTAAAACTACTGTAGTCCTGCTTAAACCTTAGTTTTAGAAGCTACAGTTGTAGCTTCTGTTCAGCCTCAGTGAAAAACTAAAAGGAGATATAAGTTAATGAGGCATTGAGATCCAGACCATTTAATTATATATAAGTAATATATACATATAAAAATGATATATATAAGACAACACAAAAGTAAACAAACAAAACAACACAAGCAAGCAAGCAAAAAAACCAAACAACAAACAAACAAACCCACAAAATAACAAAACAAGCAAACAAAAAAACAAAGTTAAAATGTAATGTATGCTTAAGACTTGTTTGCCCTGGAAAAATAAAAGTAGTGGAAAGAGTTGCAGTAGCAGTCAGGCTAACCTGAGACATTCTTTGGAATTGCTGTGAAAGAGATTAGTTTAAACTGAACAATTTTCTTTATGCTGATCTGATTCAAACTGTATCTATAAAATAGTTTTCTATTTTTTTTCATACTATACTTATATTACAACGAAAAACTATCATTTAATTCCTCAGCTATTTTGTTTTGGAACAACAAAAAAAACATATGTTCAGAGAAGAACAAAAAAGAACTTCCTTTTGCCCAGATGTTTTGTGCTACGTTATTACTTCCATGTAGCCAGTAGTTTCAACTGTTGATGTTAAACTCAATTACTTTAAAAGATATTTATTTATTTATTTTATTTATTTATTTATTTATTTATTTGTGTTCCTCACTTTGGGTATTTTGGGATTGGTCTTTTTTTGATTTCCTTTTTTCCTTTGTCAGTGTTCACACAATTTATTGGCTTGAAATGGTTCTTTTGGGTAATTGCCTGAGGCATCTCAGTGTACAAGTGTGAATTGCAACAACAGTACAAGCTTTTTTCTTTTTAATCTACTTTTTCATCTCTTCTTTACAAATATGTAAAAGCTGATGTTAACACTCCTTAGAAATACAAAAATGTATTGCATTGCACTGAATGAGTTAAACCTTCAGATGAAACCCAACTGAAACAGACATGCAAGAATAGCTCTTAAGACACCAATAAAAACTGCACCAATGAGCTGCAAAAGCAGCATTAATGGGCATTGTGATTCTTACTAAATGTGGCTGTAAAGTTTGACTTCTTTTTGATATGCCCATATCAAAATGTAATGTATGTAATTTACATCTATATGTAAAGTATAGTAGACAGCAGCTCAGGTTGTTCACTTTTAAATGCTTCTGTGTTTGTGAGAGGCTGAATTTAATATTTACAGGTGAAACAGGGTACCTTCCTTTATTATCCTTTGATAAGCTTGTTATAGGAGGAAGATGAAGAGTGGAGAGGAAGAGGTGACAGAGTAGAGATCACCAGCTCTGCTGGGCTCCTCACAGGAGGAGGTGATTGAGAGCCACCTGGAAAAATACTGTCTTAGTTTTATAGTGAAAAGAAAAAATGAAGGTACCACAACACAGAAGACTACTTATCATTTTCCTCTACAAATTTTGCCTGAGTGAAATGGATAAGGTTTGTTCTTAAAAGCAGGAAAAGAAAAACAAAACAAAACAAAGCTGGAAAGGTCTTCTCACTATCTCATTGTAGATCATCTTGAAACATCTTAATGTGTACAGCAGTAACTTCTAGGAAAAATAAAAATGAAAACAACAACAACATCGACAAAACCCTAGCTGTGTCCTATTTCTTCCTAGGAAAATATGCTAGGAAATCACTGAGCCAAAACAAACCTCTGCAAGCACAATGATTGCAGCACATTGTGGTCCTTGCCAGAAATAATTACAGTCCAGCAGGGTAGAAACCTAATTTTCGGGCAAGGCAGGTAGAAAGCAAGTGAAAAACAAAGGGATGAAGAAGAAAAATCAGCAGGACAGAAATCCATGGAGGGTGGGGTGGTTGCAGAGCTGAGCAAGAGGAAGAGATTATCTGACCTTAGGCACTTTATTAAATGCAATCATATTAAAACAGCTTTTTTTTTTTTTTTTTTTTTTTTTTTTTTTTTTTCTTTTTTAGTTTGTTTGCGTGTTTTGTTTAGTGCCACCTTCATTCTTCTTTGTCAGATTTATTTTTATTACAGTTTTCCTTTGCCTCTTCTGGCTCAGTAGGGCCAGTTTAACCTGATATGATGAATCCTGTTATTCATTTATCTTCATGCTGGTACTTCATTGCACTTCTATAGGCACGGTCAAACAATACTGTTTTACCTGAGAGCAAGAAATATGATCCAGACTTTCAGAACTAAGTGACATACTGGCATACACAGATATTACATTGACATTTAGGATTTCCCAAATCTTGTGTGCACATAAATTCAGGGTTACCTTAGAAATACAGATTACAGCTGTGAGTATACAGATGAGTATATGCGAGTATACAGATGAGTATATGCAGTTTCCTTAATGGTAGCTGACAAATCAAAGGACCAACAAGGAAGAAAATACATCAAATAGATGCTGAAGAGGGAAGATGTGGTCAAACAGAAAGCAAATGAAGTCATAGGTGATTCAACCTTTGAAGTTGCATGGGCATTGAGACACTTCAGAGCATATAAGTATTATAGGTTTCAGTATTCTAATCACAAAACTTCTGAATTCTTAGAACTGGTTCAGTTCCTTTGTAACTGTATTTATGTCCCTTAGTAATCTGGGTGAAGCAGGGCTATTGGAGAAGGCAGGAGGGGATGCAGCAGACAGACAGACACAATTCAGGTTATTTGATCAGCAAGTTATACACAACCATGGGAAAATCCTTGTCACAAAAATTGTTTTGCTTTATAGATTCCTCTTTAAAGCAAGTATAAAACAAGAGACAGAATAGCTCTGTCACTGTTTTCTATTTTCAGGCCTTGTTGGATATATCAATGATAAATTTTCCTTAGAATGAACTGCTGTATGGAGAACAGGTTAGTAATGGATGAAGCTGATTGTACCACTAGAAGGAGAAGCAAGAGCAATAGGTAGGGACATCAGCCATGGTCATTACTAACTGCAAATTCTCCAGATTATGGTATGGGAATTCATTCTATGATTTCATAGAAATATTTCTCAATAGTTCAAAATAGCACTTGGTGAAATTAATCACAGGACAGAAGTTATTCCTAAGGATCAGAATATTTGTTTCTTTTGATGACTTTTCTAACCAAAAATAAGTCCATCCTGCCTTCCCTCCCAACACACTTTTTTTTTTTTTTTTATTTCTGTTCAAAGACAGTTATAAATGCCCACGATCGAATCTGAATAGCTATGCAACACCAGGCTGCTCTAAGTTTCCTATTACAGTTAATTTTTTTTTTTTTTTTTTCAGTAAGGTTGATGTCAGCCCCTTTGGAGTAAGAAAAAAAGGATGAAATATATTCAGATTTTTAGCTGGTATGTGTTTGAAGAAAGAGGATACAACATCATATCAGCAGGAAGAATGTACAACTGCATTGAAAAGCATTTTACCCACTGTCATAGAAGCAAGAGAAAAAGAAGAAATATTGTTCTCTATACCTCAGATTGACAGTGCCTGCTGACTACACAATGGATAGCTGAGGAGAGATAAAAAAGCAGGGTGGAAATGATGACAGCAGAGAAAGCTGCCGGCAGTACTCTCTTTACATGCTGTATTCATAACATCTTAAGAATACTCCAAATTATTCATACTTTTAGAGATGGGATTGTTTTTCACTGGCATTTCACTGTCAAGTCAGGAGAACATACAGTGATTTCAAATTACTCTAAATGATTTTTTATTTTATTTTATTTTATTTTATTTTATTTTATTTTATTTTATTTTATTTTATTTTATTTATTTATTTATTTTGCTATCTCCATACAATCTTTTGAATGTCCTTAAATCTCACCCATGGAAAATTCACTAATTGATGTTTGTACGTATTTTGGTCAGAAAAAAAACACACCTCCTTTTCTACAAAACAAAACAAACAAACAAAAACTAACCAACCAAACAAAAAACAGATACAGTTTTGAACAGAGCCTGAAACTCCCTGCTTGAGAGGCTAAGTTCAGAAACATAGGCAGTTCCTTCTAGAGTGCATGTTGACATTTATAATTTAGTTAGGCCTACCTGAATATTTCAGAGGAAAATTCCTCTGAAAAGAAAAAGGAGACTTTTAATGAAACAAGGTCTGTTATGCAAAGTATCAAAATGGCTCAGATAATAGGGGAAAGCATTTTCTTTTTTTTCTTGCAAAAAATAATCCTGTTTAGCTCAGAGGAAAAGCTTCTTGTTGTGGAGGCATAACAAAGATCAAAGTGAGCAGGTGAGTAGATGGATAATACTGCAGAAGAAAGAGGGTGGCAAAAAAGAAGAACTTCAGGAACAGAAAGATTAGAGAGAATCATGTTTACGGAAAGAAAACCTAAATTAAATGGTGTGCTATTCTGAGGAATAAAAAAGCGAATTCCAAATGAGAAAACAAGAGGGAGCACACACATGAGGGGAGAAGTTTGAATGTCGGCTGCAGTTTCAGAATTATTTACATTTCATTTTGCTTTGTGGCAGCACTGCAACACATTTTATTGCTCGATCCAACAATTTGTCACAGACTCATTTTCTGGTAACAAGCAGAGAACAAACAAAAAAATCAGTGTTTATAAGAATGGCAGCAATTCTGCAATGAGAAGCCATCTAGGTGCACAGAAAATCATGTTACAGAAATTACTGTCAGTGTTTGGTTTCTCCAGTAATTGGTATCTTTTGTTCAAGACTGAGACAGCTGTGTCAACCTCTTAATGACTGGTGAGAGAATGCTATGGAAATGTCACAGCTTTGTCCCATGTAAAAAACTTACAGTGTACACAATACTTTTTAAGCCTTACAGCACTGCCAGCAGTTTGGAATGCAATAAGGTTGGATATAGTGTTTAGGGACATGGTTTAGTGGGTGATATTGGTGGTTGGGGGATGGTTGGACTAGATGATCTTGGATCTTTCTAACCCTTGTGATTCTATGATTCTATATATATTTCCAGTAGAATAAATGACCCCAAACAAGTTTTGGAAGTAAAAAACATTGAAAACAATCATTTTCCCTAGTGCTTTCATACTGTTACATTACGCAATTTATCCCTCTATACAGGCAGTGTACCAGCTCCTGATTTTAATGATGAGGAAACAGGAATAAATATAAATTGTAACTCACAAAGAATATAAGCAGAGAAACAGAATTTAGATATTGTCCATTAATTTACAGTGCATCAGCATATTGTGATGATAAAGACAGATATGTTTCCACACACATGTGTACTGCTTCTGACGAATGTGGAGAACTGGTAACAACAGATGAGGAGAAGGCAGAGGTACTTAACAACTTCTTTGTCTCAGTCTTCACTGGGGTCAGGCTTCCCACACCTCTTGAGTCCTCAAACATCTAGGCAGGGGCTGGGGGAGCAGAGTCCCTCCCACTGTAAATAAAGAGCAAGTTTGTGACCTCCTGACACAACTACAAGTCTATGGGGCCTGATGACATGCATCCCAGGGTCCTGAGGGAATTAGCTGATGTAGTTGCCAAGCCACTCTCCATCAGATTTGAAAAATCATGGCTGTCAGGTGAATTGCCCAGTGACAGGAAGAAGAGAACATCACACCCAGTTTTAAAAAGGGTAGAAGGTAAGACTCAGGGAACTACAGACCAATGAGACTCACTTCTGTGCCTGGCAAGATCATGGAATGAATCTCCCTGAAGGCAATGGCACATGCAAGACAAAGATGTGATCCAGGACAGCCAGCATGGCTTTGCCAAGGGCTAACTGTGCTTGACCAATCTGCTGGACTTGTATGGTGGAGTGACTGTATCAGTCAACAAGAGCAGACCAACCGATTTTATCTACTTGGACTTCTGTAAGGCTTTTGACATGGTCAAACAAAACATCCTAAACATTATTTTGGAAAATCTCAATGGATTTGAAGGGTAGACCACCTGGAAGATAAGGAATAGGCTGGATGGCCGCACCCAGAGAGTTGTGATCAATGGTTCTATGTCCAGGTGGAGGCTGGTGATGATCTGTATTCTGTCTTGGGACTGCTGCTTTTCAATATCTTCATCAATGACATAGGTAATGGGACTGAGTGAACCCTCAACAAGTTTTCAAATGACACCAAGCTGAGTTGTACAGCGGACAGCAAAATAAGATGTGCCATTCAAAGGTCCCTGGACAGGCTGGAGAAGTGGGCCCATGTGAATCTAATGAGTTTCAACAAGTCAAAGTGCAAAGTGCATCTGGGCTGGGGCAATCCCAGACATGAAGACAGACTAGGAGAACTGACAGAGCACAGCCTCGCAGAGTGACTTCTGGTGGATGAAGTCTTGACATGAGCTGGCAGTGTGTGCCTACAGCCCGGAAGGCCAACAGTGTCCTGGGCTGTATCAAAAGTGGAGTGGCCAGCACGTTGAGAGAGGTGATTGTCCCCCTCTGCTCTGCCCCACCTAAAGTACTACACCCAGGTTTTGGTCTCCCATCACAATGAAGATATGGACCTGTTAAAGTGGGTCCAGAGGAGGGCCACAAAGTTGATCAGAGGGCTGGAGCACCTCTTTTATGAGGAAAGGCTGAGAAAAGTGGGGCTGTTCAGCCTAAAGAAAAGAAGGCTCTGGCGAGACCTCATTGCAGCCTTTCAATACTTAAAGGAGTCTTATAAAAAGGATGGGGAGGAACTCTTTTCTTGGGTAGATAATGATTGAACAAGAGGGAATGGTCTTAAACTAAAAGAGCATAGATTTAGATTAGACATTAGGAAGAAATTATTCACTGTAAGGGTAGAGAGGCACTGGAAAGAGGTTCACCAAAGAACTTGTAGATATCCCATCCCTGGAGGAGTTCAAGTCCATGTTGGATGGGACCTTGGCCAACCTGATTTAGTGGCATGGGCATTGGAGTTAGATGATCTTTATGGTCCCTTCCAACCCAAGCCATTCTATGATTCTGTAATTCCATGAAGGCTTGCAGTACAGGAACTGGTTGAGAACAACTAGGAAGAGAAATGGCTTGGGGTAACAGGATGATAGGCATCAGCCATTTAGCTATTTAACCCCATCAAACTAGTGTTTCCTTGAAAATGTACTCTCCTGACAAACAGGCACCCATGCCATGGACTGAGGAGGTCAGAGTTAACTGAGGAGGTCATAGTTAACAGAGTTAACTATGGCTGTGTGTGTCTGGCCTGCTGAGAGAAACCCATGTGCATTCCATTTGAACTTTACTTTTACATTTACAGTCTCATACATCTCAGGTCATCTCATAAGTGTGTGTCCCCATACAAGTCCCTTTAAATCATTCTGGGAAATTAGGAACTGGCAGCAACTCACAGCCTTAGCCAGTGTTACAATTGAATAAACACATCCCTTTTGGCACTTGCCCTTGGATCTGCAGTATCTTTGCTCTCCTGCTAAGCTAACAATCTTGGGCAGAGTACTATTTCTGTAAAAACCAGCCAAGAAAGCCAATGTTATTCTAGGCTTTTATTTAGATAATTTAACCTATAACCTTTATCTTGCTCAAGGATACTAACTACAGAAAAACTAAATCAAGTTTCAAAGCAAATTTTAATAAAAAAGATATCAATGAAATAAAAAACTCACCACTGAGATGGATAAATGTAATATTCTCTTATTTTAAGAGATCAAAAGTCCAATTTGTTTATTCTCACTGCTGTATATACTGAAAAATTATGTCTTGCAAACTACTGCCTTAAACAATGTTGTCTGTAGGACTTACACGCTCGGATACATCTTCAAATGTTGATTTTAGAGGGAAGCGTGGTGAGTTGATTGGATAACAACAATATTAAGACTGTGGACTCTTGCTTCATTTTAAACCTTTTTTTTTTTTTTTTTTTTTCTGTGCAACATCTGTACAAATAGTCTGACAGAATATGGGTGCCCAGGTTACTTTGTTATAGATGATACAGGTGCATGTCTATTCTGGATTTAGGTTGTCAATAATGTCATGATGACGCACAGAAAACAAGCAGCAAAATTAGTCATGAACCTTTAGTTTCATAACTGTCTTGGTACTGATAGTAAGCAGGTAATACTTGGAAAAGGCAGCTCAGTTGATCTACATGAGCTTCTGTAGATATTTCTACAGGATGGCAAATTGGCAGATACTGCTGTATCTACACAGAAGCTCCATCTCATACGATGAGTTCCTCATCAATGAATAAGATATTATAGCATTAATGAATGGGTGTCCATGACTCAGCTGAAGTCATGGAAAGAGAAATTAGATTTTCTAAGAATGGCAAAAAAAATTACAACTTGTCAGACATGACTGGGATGGGTAGTGAGAAAGGTTTCTATTATGTGGAGTGTACACACGACATTAAATTCTTCCAACTTCCTGACTGGAAATATTGGTTTGTATTATATTGTATATTATATTGTGCATTATATTGTTGTCTGTATTATCTTGCTGGCCACATGCTACAGTTCTGCCTTAACTTTCATTCCTGGGACAATTGACAGGGCTGTATAATGGCTCGGTGTGCATTTTGCATAATTACTTGCTGGAGTAGTTTAACACTGATGAGCAATGTCAGCACCACACGGCTAGTTTCTTACTCCCCTTCCTCAACTGGATGAGGATGTAAAGGGATAGGATGGAGAAAGGGATAGGGGGAGAAAATGAAAAATGAAATGGAGAAAAAATGAAAAAAGGCTTGCACATTTGATATAGGAACAGTTTAAGGAAAGGAAAAAAAAAAAAAAGAAGGCCATGCAGAAGCAAAAGGAGAAAAAATATTTTCTACTTCCTATCCTCAAGTGATGTTCAACCACTTCCTGGAAAGCAGGACCTGTGTGTATACACAGTAGTTGCTTGGGAAGACCAGTGTTTTCACAAGAGTACCCCCTTCTTCTTCCCATTCTCCAGGTTTTATTGGTGTGTGTAACATCGTGTGACACACAATATTCCTTTGGTTTGTTTAGGTCAGCTGCCCTGGCTGTGTTCCCTCCCCACCTCTTGCCACTCCCAGCCCAGTGGCTTTATGGAGTGTTGTAGTGATGGCCTTAGTGCTGTGCCAGCTCTACTCAGCAATAGACAAGACATTGCTGCAAAACAAATTCTGTTCTAGCTATAAGTGCAGTGCACAACACTGCTGTGTTGTGCTGCTGTGGGGAAAGTGAACTTCATCCCAGCCAGACCAAGTACCCTTGTTAATAGTGTAAATGGTCTAATGGAAGTTCCTACAAACATATTTTTAAGGGAAAATAAAAAATTTAAATCTAAATCTGCAAAAAAGATGCAAATTTAATAATGCAATACATAGAAAAAGGAGATATTTGTAGTAAGTATCTAATAGGTAACTCCACCTGTGATAATTGTGTATCATAGAATCATAGAATCATAGAATATCCTGAGTTGGAAGGGACCCATAAGGACAAGAGTCCAACTCCTGGCACTGCACAGGTCTACCCAAAAATTTAGACCATGTGACTAAGTGCACAGTCCAAATGCTTCTTAAACTCCAACAGGCTTGGTGCAGTGACTACTTCACTGGGGAGCCTGTTCCAGTGTGAAGAACCTCTTCCTGATGTCTAGCCTAAACTTCCTGATGTCTAGCCCTGCCTCAGCTTAACACCGTTCCCGCAGGTCCTATCACTGATGATTACAGAGAATACGTCATCTGCCTCTCCACTCCCCCTTGTGAGGAAGTTGTAGACTGTGATGAGCCTCCTCTTTTGCAGGCTGAACAGGCCCAGTGACCTCAGGCACTCCTCATGTCTTCCCCTCTAGGCCTTTCACCATCTTAGTCACCCTCCTCTGGACACTCTCCAACAGTTTAATGTCCTTCTTGTACTCTGGTACCCAGAACTGCACACAGTACTTGAGGTGAGGTCGCACTAGTGCAGAGTAGAGCAGATGTATATGCAAAATGCATCAAATAAACCTAAAATTGTCCACTTACTGACTGTAAGCAACAGACCAGATATTTACTATAGCGCTCTAGGTGGCTGTTGTCACAAAAGAACATCACCAGACTTGTGCTGAACCTGGCATTAGAGTGGTTTAGGATGGACCAATTAACTGACTAAATCACAGAATCACAGAATCATCTAGGTTGGAAGAGACTTCCAAGATCACCTAGTCCAGCCTCTGGCCTAACACTAACAAGTCCTCCACTAAACCATATCACTAAGCTCTACATCTAGAAGTCTTTTAAAGACCTCCAGGGATGGTGGTTCAACCACTTCCCTGGGCAGCCCATTCCAATGCCTAACAACCCTTTCTGTAAATAAGTTCTTCCTAATATCCAATCTAAAATTCCCCTGGCACAATTTTAGCCCATTCCCCCTTGTCCTATCACCAGGTATGTGTGAAAATAGACCAACCCCCACCTCCCTACGGCCTCCTTTAAGGTACCTTTAGAGTGGGATAAGGTCGCC
Source organism: Anas platyrhynchos (assembly GCF_047663525.1). Taxonomy (NCBI): domain Eukaryota; kingdom Metazoa; phylum Chordata; class Aves; order Anseriformes; family Anatidae; genus Anas; species Anas platyrhynchos. Next base: position 40,016,214 of record NC_092621.1, on the reverse strand, counting down.
CTGAGCCTCCTCTTCTCCAGGCTAAACAACCCCAGCTCCCTCAGCTGCTCCTTGTAAGACTTTTTCTCCAGACCACTCATTAGAAATTGCACAGTTTTGTTTTGACATTTGATCTCACATTTTTGGGCTTTTTGTCTGCAGAAGCCCTTGCAAAGCAGCTGCTAGGATCAAAAGCTGTTCAAAGCTTTGGTGTAATACAACTTTTTTTTTTTTTTCTTTTTGTTAAGTAACTGTTTGGCTTGTTGAACGTGTTCACTGGTTTCTGAGATAATAATAATAATAAACAAACAAACAAACAAGCAAACAAAACCAACAAGAACAACAAGAAAAAAGCAGACATCTCCTTGCAAAGACTTTGTTCTATGTGGAGTCAATGACAAAGCCCAGCTGACTTCTTGGTGGAAGAAGAAAAAAAAGCATGATATTGTCTTAGCAGAAAGGAATCAAATAAAGCTTACAGAATGCAGTACTACTGGGTAGAACTGTAAGACTTATTTACAGAGGTAGGGCTTACATACTAGACTAAACCTATTGATCTGCATTGACTGCAAAGGAGATTTGACCTTCATCAAAATTAGGAGATCTACTACAGTCACTACTGAAGACAACTGGCCCCTCCATTTGGACACAGAGGACTAATTAACATCAGTACACTTTATGCTGGAAATCTCACGGAATATGTTTCCATGGGTGAGAGAATTCCAGCTACCAGCAGACCATTAACAACATGATGTTCCCTTGCTACAGAGCTTTACTACCAAGTTACATGCTGTTCACAGCAATTATACTTCTGCAGGAACCACAATTTTTACTGTTTGAGAAGTCACCACTCCCTCTTCTGCCTCTATGAAAAATACTCCATTAGCATTACAAAATCTTAGCTGAAATAATTTGTTTATGAGACCAAATTAATTAAAAAAAATGGATTAGAATGAAATTTCTAGCCTTTGGGAAGGGCCAAAGAAATAATTAATTAATAGATAGATAATTTGAAAATTCATTGGCAAATTCTTAAAAGTCCATTTAATTTAGCTAATATTTATTTCAAACACGTCTATGTGTACATTAATAAACACATCCAGATGATGGATAATTAGCATATTAATTCTCTGGACCTCTACATCCAACTTAAAACCACACTGTGTTTTCTGTGTTTTGAAGCTAGAATATAGAATCGTAGAATCATCTGGGCTGGAAAACACCTTCAAGATCATCAAATCCAACCATTATTATAGCAGTATAGCAGTGTTTTTTTTTTTTTTTTTTTTTTTTTTTTTTTTTCCCCTTGTAATCCATTAGTTTCAAAATACTTAGCAAAGAAATTAAAACATACTACTTGATTTTTACAATTACAGTGTTTGTTTATAAGACCAGGTCAAGCTTTTTTTTTTTTTTTTTTTTTTTTTTTTCGTAACTGTTCCAGAAATGTGGACAGGCTCACTCCAGCCTTTTCAGTCAGACAGATTAGAAACCACTGGAGATGAATAAGTCTTACTGGTAGTCCAGAGAGAATAGAAACTGCTAGATCACTCAGCAGCTTCTCAGTATTTTGTGTAAATAACCAATATAATGAGTAAAAGCTGGGGTAGTACTGGGGTAAAATGTTAGCCTTGCAATACAGGTTGCTTATAAACTGCATCTTTGCATTTCTGGACAATTTGGATTTGTCTCTGAAAGAAAAAAGCAATAAATACTAAGCTTCTTCACTATACAGGCTCTCCAGATCTCTTCCCAATGCACCCAGCTACTTCAGAGTGACACCTGAATTATTTAATTGGACAGCACCTGGGTTGCAAGTTAACCATGAAGATAACTGTAATGACCATTTATATGTTCAGGAAAAACAAACAAACAAACAAACAAAACAGAAACAAAACCAAAACAGCTATAAGGTCACACTTGTCATTAAGCAGCCATTACGTTCATCACAATGACCATGCACCAAGCCACAGAAATAGCTGAGAATAGGAGAGGCGAGGAAAAATATCTATTTTTTGCTGACATGAAATAGGAATGGGATTTTCTTGTTTCTCCTGTAGCAAGAAACAAATTTTATCTGTGGCATCTATGTGGGAATGAGCTCCAGGGATTGACAGGTGCATACAAACCTATGCCCACTACCAATACTCTCTTTCCACAAACCCTTCTTGTACAGTCTTTGTAGCAATAAGACAACAAATTCAACCAACAGGCCGTACATAGTTAATATACTATTTTTTGATTACTAAGGTACCAAGACTGGACCTATCCTGATTCATGGCAAAAGCCTCCTCTCTAAAATGGATATAAGATTATGTCTGTTAACTCTCAAAGAGCTATTTGGGAAACAATTTTTTTTTAATTTTATGAAAAACCTACCTAGTTGCACTGTTTTTTTTTTTTGTTTTTTTTTTTTTTTACAGGGACATGTACCTCTCTTGCTTGCCAGAATGTTTTTTCCCAGACCCTCCCCAAACAAGCTTCCTTCTTTTGCTTCTGTCTGCTCCAATGGTTTAGGAACTCCAGCAATATGCCAGTCTAAGCTTCAAAATTATTCAGTACTCCTAAAAGAGTAGACCAGCCTGTTTTTGTCAGATAACTCAAACACCAGAATTATTGTTCTAAGGGCACATAATAAGTACTGACACACAGATGAAACAAGAATTCTTAACTATAACCCAACACAATGCATTTCTAGAGTCTATCTGAAGTGGATTATCTGCTATCCAGTTATTTGAGGATAACTGCAGAGCTGGGCCACTGCCAGGCCTTGACAGGCTGAGTCCTCAGTCAATGAATTGCAATGACCTACTCTTTCAATTCTGAGAAGAAATTCCACAATGAAATGAAGGATCAAAACACACCCTTGAAGACTGTTTCTTTCTCTCATAAAATAATAATAATAATAATAATAATAATAATAATAATAATAATAATAATAATAATAATAATAATAATATTGTGCTAATTTCTGGAATTCCAGTTCCATTTTATTGTGCTTTTGGACTAATCAATATGGGTGCAAATATCCCAAGTGGAAAAATTCTACTTTCATTTCTTAAAAACCTCCTAAAACCTCCTTCTTTCTCCTCCTCCACCCTCCTTCCCCCCCCATTTTTTTTTTTTGGTTTGTTTTTGTTTTTGTTTTTCTGTGTCAGACAAGATATCAAATGGGCTCTTTTAGCTTCTCATGAGCTTCATGTATGAGATTGGAAAATATATTCACAGTACTTTTTAAAAAACAGTGTTTGTTGGACTTCACAATACTGCTTCTTCTACAGTTAGTTTTTGATGAACCTTCATGTCATTATTCGAGGAACTTTTTAGGGTAAATATTTTTTTAAGAATTCTAAGAGTAACAGTAGAGAATCTCCATAAATTACATAAGAAAAATGTTCTATGCCCTTGTAATCTACAGTCATACATTCATAGTCTTCTTAATTTTATATAGAATTTTATGCTCTATATTTTATTAATCACCTTGCTCCAAATAAGTTTCTGAATGTGAGTGCAGATGTATGCAACACTATCACAGCCAAGTTTACAATTGAATCAAATCTACTCATGAAACAGACAAGTAAAATTTGTTCTGTGCTGCAAACCTAACAGACTTAGTTCTCTCATCTGCTATGGCCTCACCTTATTATCTAGCTCATATACTCAGATTGAATTCATTTAATAAACTTACAGTTCAGCAAACAAATGGAATATTGCACATGTAATAATGACAATCCCTGTGCATAAAATTCATTCTTGAAGAGTGAAACTCGAAATGTCAGAACTTGAAAAGTCTATCTTATGCAGTTATTATGATTTTTTTTTCTGACCACCACATTAAAAAAAAAATTATGAAAGAAATGACAGTTTTTTTTATACATTCTAAGTAGGCAGCGTAGGAAAACTTGCTTTCCAAGTCAGCTTTTTGTTCCTTTCCAGAGATTAAATTGTGGTTTGTTTTCTCTTTTCACTTTTCCTTTTCGCATCTGTGACTCATCTGTATTTACCATTTTCCTATCTATGCATGTTTGCACTTATCTGTTTAGGATGCATACTGCCACTCTCTCTCCCACTGTCTTTTTTGCTTTCTATGAGTTCAGCATCACCAAAGTTAGGCAGTCGGGTACACTGTACCCATGAACTTAGGGAAAATAGTCATGATCAGTTTGGCTGATGCTGAGTTCTCATAAGAGACAGTTTTCTACATCTTCCTTTTGCTAAGGGAAAAAAGTGTTTTTCCTTTATTTTGTTTATTTCTTTTGAGAGAGAAGAGATTAAGGTGATGACAAAGTCTGTTCATCAAGCAGTATTTTGTATTACGCACAAACCAAATTAGAAGGTCAACACTGAGGAAGGACAGGAGCTGGGACAGAAGTAGGAAATATGAAACATCTTGCTATGTAGATCCAGTGAAGTCTCCACTGGAGACTAAAGTCATCCATCTCCTCTGGCAATGATTACGAAATGATTACTTCATCATTATGAAAATGAGCACCACAGTACAAAAAGTTTGTGAAACTGTTGGAGAGCGTCCAGAGGAGGGCTACGAAGATGGTGAAAGGCCTAGAGGGGAAGACATATGAGGAGCGACTGAGGTCACTGGGCCTGTTCAGCCTGAAAAAGAGGAGGCTGAGAGGAGGCCTCATCATGGTCTACAGCTTCCTCATGAGGGGGAATGGAGGGGCAGGCACTGATCTATTCTCTTTAGTCACCAGTGATAGGACCCGCAGGAATGGTGTCAACCTGAGGCAGGGGAGGTTTAGGCTAGACATCAGGAAGAGGTTCTTCACTGAGAGGGTGGTCGCACACTGGAACAGGCTCCCCAGTGAAGTAGTCACTGCACCAAGCCTGTTGGAGTTTAAGAAGCGTTTGGACTGTGCACTTAGTCACATGGTCTAAACTTTTGGGTAGACCTGTGTGGTGCCAGGAGTTGGACTCTTATCCTTATGGATCCACTCCAACTCTGGATATTCTATGATTTTAAGAAAATTGTTGTTCTTCTACATTCATATAAAATGGTATGAGTCTTAAAGGAACCATTAGGTTAGCAACCACACCTCAGACATAAAATCTTTCTGTCATACTGCTATTAGAAATACCAATGAGTACAACTAAGATACCAGAAAGAAACACTTGTGTTCATACATACTTTTTACATATGGTTGGTAAGTGTTATAAATTCAGGTTTGGAACACTTAATTATGGGCAAATCATTTCCTGGCTGATGGCTCTTCACAAGACACATAGGTAAAGAATGTAAGTGGTGACAGGTTACATGACTGTAAAGGAACTTGTAACAAAGGCACAGTCTTGCACAGAATAAAAATCCTTGTGTAAACACTGTGGACAAAAGCTTCACAGTTTAACTTTATGGGAGTAAAGGCTGTTCAAAGATTGAAAACATATTCTGTTTTAGATGGCTGGAACAATCCAGAATTTCATTCTTCCCTTCCTGATAATTCCATCTCTCCTTCCTGCTTTTCTGCCTCCCTTGTTCTTTTACATTCCCTCCATTATTCCTTTCAGCCATCTTCTAAATAGGATTTATATATTTGCATGCAGAACATTGGTTCTGCATATACATATGAATTTTATTATTATTTTCATTCTTTGTTAGTATTATTAAGATGTTAACAGAAATGCCTAAAAAGTGATATAGAGTGAAGATTTTATTTATTATATATATCTACTGATGGCACCTCATTTGATACAGTAGCTACATTACTGCATAATGAAATATTTTCAAAAGCTTAGACTTGCATCAAAACAGCATGTTCAGAACTACTAAGATGTCTAGGCCTTGCAGTGAGACTAAATGTCTAGGCCATTCAGTGAGAGTACCTCAGAAGTGGACCCTATCTCCAGCACCTTTTTCCATCACATTTCTGCTGTGGACAATATGATATACATGTCCAAATTTTAAAGAATGTCTTTCACTGTGGCTATCTGGTATTTGGAGACAGACTGCATGTGTGGGCATAAAAAGATGGTTAATTGCCTGTACCTTCTGCAGTAAGGCAGCCTTTTCAGATAAGAGCTATGTTTAGTTTTTACTCTTTTAAGTGGTAGCCATATCTGCTGTCATGATAAGAAAGTAAGAGCAACTCAACATTAAAAAAAGTCTGGCTTTGATTTGGAGATTAATTTATTAAGGAATTCTTTTTATTCACTCAGCTCTTCTACTCTCTGCATATAGCTACTACAAAAATCATTGCATGTGAAGCAAACTTGAACGCCA